>NW_027518616.1:5276200-5876200 GCF_049243985.1 Paroedura picta | reverse complement strand
TTGTTCCGGGTGGGCGTTGTATTGGTTTTTCGGAAGTGTTAGACATGTAAGAGAAAAATTTAAATGGTTGGGAAAGGCCATGGGATGTAGAAATATTTTTTTCACATTTTATTTCCTTGTAAAAACAGGTAAATCAATAGGGTTTTTCGTACGGATAAGTGCCCAGTGAACGGTTCGTTTAGCTTTATATATTGTTCCGCGTGGGCATTGTTTTGGTTTTTCGGAAGTGTTAGACCTGTAAGAGAAAAATTTAAATGGTTGGGAAAGGCCATGGGATGTAGAAATATTTTTTTCACATTTTATTTCCTTGTTAAAACAGGTAAATCAATAGGGTTTTTCGTACGGATAAGTGCCCAGTGAACGGTTCGTTTAGCTTTATATATTGTTCCGGGTGGGCGTTGTTTTGGTTTTTCGGAAGTGTTAGACCTGTAAGAGAAAAATTTAAATGGTTGGGAAAGGCCATGGGATGTAGAAATATTTTTTTCACATTTTATTTCCTTTTAAAAACAGGTAAATCAATAGGGATTTTCGTACGGATAAGTACCCAGTGAACGGTTCGTTTAGCTTTATATATGGTTCCGGGTGGGCGTTGTATTGGTTTTTCGGAAGTGTTAGACCTGTAAGAGAAAAATTTAAATGGTTGGGAAAGGCCATGGGATGTAGAAATATTTTTTTCACATTTTACTTCCTTGTAAAAACAGGAAAATCGATAGGGATTTTTGGACGGATAAGTACCTAGTGAACGGTTCGTTTATCTTTATATATTCTTCCGGGTGGGCGATGTATTGGATTTTCGGAAGTGTTAGACCTGTAAGAGAAAAATTTAAATGGTTGGGAAAGGCCATGGGATGTAGAAATATTTTTTTCACATTTTATTTCCTTTTAAAAACAGGTAAATCAATAGGGATTTTCGTACGGATAAGTACCCAGTGAACGGTTCGTTTAGCTTTATATATGGTTCCGGGTGGGCGTTGTATTGGTTTTTCGGAAGTGTTAGACCTGTAAGAGAAAAATTTAAATGGTTGGGAAAGGCCATGGGATGTAGAAATATTTTTTTCACATTTTACTTCCTTGTAAAAACAGGAAAATCGATAGGGATTTTTGGACGGATAAGTACCTAGTGAACGGTTCGTTTATCTTTATATATTCTTCCGGGTGGGCGATGTATTGGATTTTCGGAAGTGTTAGACCTGTAAGAGAAAAATTTAAATGGTTGGGAAAGGCCATGGGATGTAGAAATATTTTTTTCACATTTACTTCCTTGTAAAAACAGGTAAATCAATAGGGTTTTTCGTACAGATAAGTACCCAGTGAACGGTTCGTTTAGCTTTATATATTGTTCCGGGTGGGCGTTGTATTGGTTTTTCGGAAGTGTTAGACCTGTAAGAGAAAAATTTAAATGGTTGGGAAAGGCCATGGGATGTAGAAATATTTTTTTTCACATTTTATTTCCTTTTAAAAACAGGTAAATCAATAGGGATCTTCGTACGGATAAGTGCCCAGTGAACGGTTCGTTTAGCTTTATATATTGTTCCGGGTGGGCGTTGTTTTGGTTTTTCGGAAGTGTTAGACCTGTAAGAGAAAAATTTAAATGGTTGGGAAAGGCCATGGGATGTAGAAATATTTTTTTCACATTTTATTTCCTTGTAAAAACAGGTAAATCAATAGGGTTTTTCGTACGGATAAGTGCCCAGTGAACGGTTCGTTTAGCTTTATATATTGTTCCGGGTGGGCGTTGTTTTGGTTTTTCGGAAGTGTTAGACCTGTAAGAGAAAAATTTAAATGGTTGGGAAAGGCCATGGGATGTAGAAATATTTTTTTCACATTTTACTTCCTTGTAAAATCAGGAAAATCGATAGGGATTTTCGTACGGATAAGTACCCAGTGAACGGTTCGTTTAGCTTTATATATTGTTCCGGGTGGATGTTGTATTGGTTTTTCGAGAGTGTTAGACCTGTAAGAGAAAAATTTAAATGGTTGGGAAAGGCCATGGTATGTAGAAATATTTTTTTCACATTTTATTTCCTTGTAAATACAGGTAAAACGATAGGGATTTTCGTACGGATAAGTGCCCAGTGAACGGTTCGTTTAGCTTTATATATTGTTCCGGGTGGGCGTTGTTTTGGTTTTTCGGAAGTGTTAGACCTGTAAGAGAAAAATTTCAATGGTTGGGAAAGGCCATGGGATGTAGAAATATTTTTTCACATTTTACTTCCTTATAAAAACAGGAAAATCAATAGGGATTTTCGTACGGATATACTACCCAGTGAACGGTTCGTTTAGCTTTATATATTGTTCCGGGTGGGCGTTGTATTGGTTTTTCGGAAGTGTTAGACCTGTAAGAGAAAAATTTAAATGGTTGGGAAAGGCCATGGATGTAGAAATATTTTTTTCACATTTTACTTCCTTGTAAAAACAGGAAAATCAATAGGGATTTTCGTACGGATATGTACCCAGTGAACGGTTCGTTTAGCTTTATATATTGTTCCGGGTGGGCGTTGTATTGCTTTTTTGAAAGTGTGAGACCTGTAAGAGAAAAATTTAAATGGTTGGGAAAGGCCATGGGATGTAGAAATATTTTTTTCACATTTACTTCCTTGTAAAAACAGGAAAATCAATAGGGATTTTCGTACGGATATGTACCCAGTGAACGGTTCGTTTAGCTTTATATATTGTTCCGGGTGGGCGTTGTATTGGTTTTTCGGAAGCGTTAGACCTGTAAGAGAAAAATTTAAATGGTTGGGAAAGGCCATGGGATGTAGAAATATTTTTTTCACATTTTATTTCCTTGTAAAAACAGGTAAATCAATAGGGTTTTTCGTACGGAAAAGTGCCCAGTGAACGGTTCGTTTAGCTTTATATATTGTTCCGGGTGGGCGTTGTATTGGTTTTTCGGAAGTGTTAGACCTGTAAGAGAAAAATTTAAATGGTTGGGAAAGGCCATGGGATGTAGAAATATTTTTTTCACATTTTACTTCCTTGTAAAAACAGGAAAATCAATAGGGATTTTCGTACGGATATGTACCCAGTGAACGGTTCGTTTAGCTTTATATATTGTTCCGGGTGGGCGTTGTATTGGTTTTTCGGAAGCGTTAGACCTGTAAGAAAAAAATTTAAATGGTTGGGAAAGGCCATGGGATGTACAAATATTTTTTCACATTTTATTTCCTTGTAAAAACAGGTAAATAAATAGGGTTTTTCGTACGGATAAGTGCCCAGTGAACGGTTCGTTTATCTTTATATATTCTTCCAGGTGGGCGTTGTATTGGTTTTTCGGAAGTGTTAGACCTGTAAGAGAAAAATTTAAATGGTTGGGAAAGGCCATGGATGTAGAAATATTTTTTTCACATTTTACTTCCTTGTAAAAACAGGAAAATCAATAGGGATTTTCGTACGGATATGTACCCAGTGAACGGTTCGTTTAGCTTTATATATTGTTCCGGGTGGGCGTTGTATTGCTTTTTTGAAAGTGTTAGACCTGTAAGAGAAAAATTTAAATGGTTGGGAAAGGCCATGGGATGTAGAAATATTTTTTTCACATTTACTTCCTTGTAAAAACAGGTAAATCAATAGGGTTTTTCGTACGGATAAGTACCCAGTGAACGGTTCGTTTAGCTTTATATATTGTTCCGGGTGGGCGTTGTATTGGTTTTTTGGAAGTGTTAGACCTGTAAGAGAAAAATTTAAATGGTTGGGAAAGGCCATGGGATGTAGAAATATTTTTTTCACATTTTACTTCCTTTTAAAAACTGGTAAATCAATAGGGATTTTCGTACGGATAAGTACCCAGTGAACGGTTCGTTTAGCTTTATATATTGTTCCGGGTGGGCGTTGTATTGGTTTTTTGAAAGTGTTAGACCTGTAAGAGAAAAATTAAATGGTTGGGAAAGGCCATGGGATGTAGAAATATTTTTTTCACATTTACTTCCTTGTAAAAACAGGTAAATCAATAGGGTTTTTCGTACGGATATGTACCCAGTGAACGGTTCGTTTAGCTTTATATATTGTTCCAGGTGGGCGTTGTATTGGTTTTTCAGAAGTGTTAGACCTCTAAGAGAAAAATTTAAATGGTTGGGAAAGGCCATGGGATGTAGAAATATTTTTTTCACATTTTATTTCCTTTTAAAAACAGGTAAATCAATAGGGATTTTCGTACGGATAAGTACCCAGTGAACGGTTCGTTTAGCTTTATATATTGTTCCGGGTGGGCGTTGTATTGGTTTTTTGGAAGTGTTAGACCTGGAAGAGAAAAATTTAAATGGTTGGGAAAGGCCATGGGATGTAGAAATATTTTTTTCACATTTTACTTCCTTATAAAAACAGGAAAATCAATAGGGATTTTCGTACGGATATACTACCCAGTGAACGGTTCGTTTAGCTTTATATATTGTTCCGGGTGGGCGTTGTATTGGCTTTTCGGAAGCGTTAGACCTGTAAGAGAAAAATTTAAATGGTTGGGAAAGGCCATGGGATGTAGAAATATTTTTTTCACATTTTATTTCCTTGTAAAAACAGATAAATCAATAGGGTTTTTCGTACGGATAAGTGCCCAGTGAACGGTTCGTTTAGCTTTATATATTGTTCCGGGTGGGCGTTGTATTGGTTTTTCGGAAGTGTTAGACCTGTAAGAGAAAAATTTAAATGGTTGGGAAAGGCCATGGATGTAGAAATATTTTTTTCACATTTTACTTCCTTGTAAAAACAGGAAAATCAATAGGGATTTTCGTACGGATATGTACCCAGTGAACGGTTCGTTTAGCTTTATATATTGTTCCGGGTGGGCGTTGTATTGCTTTTTTGAAAGTGTTAGACCTGTAAGAGAAAAATTTAAATGGTTGGGAAAGGCCATGGGATGTAGAAATATTTTTTTCACATTTACTTCCTTGTAAAAACAGGTTAATCAATAGGGTTTTTCGTACGGATAAGTACCCAGTGAACGGTTCGTTTAGCTTTATATATTGTTCCGGGTGGGCGTTGTATTGGTTTTTTGGAAGTGTTAGACCTGTAAGAGAAAAATTTAAATGGTTGGGAAAGGCCATGGGATGTAGAAATATTTTTTTCACATTTTACTTCCTTATAAAAACAGGAAAATCAATAGGGATTTTCGTACGGATATGTACCCAGTGAACGTTTCGTTTAGCTTTATATATTGTTCCGGGTGGGCGTTGTATTGGTTTTTCGGAAGCGTTAGACCTGTAAGAGAAAAATTTAAATGGTTGGGAAAGGCCATGGGATGTAGAAATATTTTTTTCACATTTTATTTCCTTGTAAAAACAGGTAAATCAATAGGGTTTTTCGTACGGAAAAGTGCCCAGTGAACGGTTCGTTTAGCTTTATATATTGTTCCGGGTGGGCGTTGTATTGGTTTTTCGGAAGTGTTAGACCTGTAAGAGAAAAATTTAAATGGTTGGGAAAGGCCATGGGATGTAGAAATATTTTTTTCACATTTTACTTCCTTGTAAAAACAGGAAAATCAATAGGGATTTTCGTACGGATATGTACCCAGTGAACGGTTCGTTTAGCTTTATATATTGTTCCGGGTGGGCGTTGTATTGGTTTTTCGGAAGCGTTAGACCTGTAAGAAAAAAATTTAAATGGTTGGGAAAGGCCATGGGATGTACAAATATTTTTTCACATTTTATTTCCTTGTAAAAACAGGTAAATAAATAGGGTTTTTCGTACGGATAAGTGCCCAGTGAACGGTTCGTTTATCTTTATATATTCTTCCAGGTGGGCGTTGTATTGGTTTTTCGGAAGTGTTAGACCTGTAAGAGAAAAATTTAAATGGTTGGGAAAGGCCATGGGATGTAGAAATATTTTTTTCACATTTACTTCCTTGTAAAAACAGGTAAATCAATAGGGTTTTTCGTACGGATAAGTACCCAGTGAACCGTTCGTTTAGCTTTATATATTGTTCCGGGTGGGCGTTGTATTGTTTTTTCGGAAGTGTTAGACCTGTAAGAGAAAAATTTAAATGGTTGGGAAAGGCCATGGGATGTAGAAATATTTTTTTCACATTTTACTTCCTTGTAAAAACAGGAAAATCAATTGGGGATTTTCGTACGGATAAGTACCCAGTGAACCGTTCGTTTAGCTTTATATATTGTTCCGGGTGGGCGTTGTTGTGGTTTTTCGGAAGTGTTAGACCTGTAAAAGAAAAATTTAAATGGTTGGGAAAGGCCATGGGATGTAGAAATATTTTTTTCACATTTTAATTCCTTGTAAAAACAGGTAAATCGATAGGGTTTTTCGTACGGATAAGTGCCCAGTGAACGGTTCGTTTAGCTTTATATATTGTTCCGGATGGGCATTGTTTTGGTTTTTCGGAAGTGTTAAACCTGTAAGAGAAAAATTTAAATGGTTGGGAAAGGCCATGGGATGTAGAAATATTTTTTTCACATTTTACTTCCTTGTAAAAACAGGAAAATCGATAGGGATTTTCGGACGGATAAGTACCTAGTGAACGGTTCGTTTATCTCTATATATTGTTCGGGGTGGGCGTTGTTTTGGATTTTCGGAAGTGTTAGACCTGTAAGAGAAAAATTTAAATGGTTGGGAAAGGCCATGGGATGTAGAAATATTTTTTTCACATTTACTTCCTTGTAAAAACAGGTAAATCAATAGGGTTTTTCGTACGGATAAGTACCCAGTGAACGGTTCGTTTAGCTTTATATATTGTTCCGGGTGGGCGTTGTATTGGTTTTTTGGAAGTGTTAGACCTGTAAGAGAAAAATTTAAATGGTTGGGAAAGGCCATGGGATGTAGAAATATTTTTTTCACATTTTACTTCCTTGTAAAAACAGGAAAATCGATAGGGATTTTCGGACGGATAAGTACCTAGTGAACGGTTCGTTTATCTTTATATATTGTTCGGGGTGGGCGTTGTATTTGATTTTCGGAAGTGTTAGACCTGTAAGAGAAAAATTTAAATGGTTGGGAAAGGCCATGGGATGTAGAAATATTTTTTTCACATTTACTTCCTTGTAAAAACAGGTAAATCAATAGGGATTTTCGTACGGATAAGTACCCAGTGAACGGTTCGTTTAGCTTTATATATTGTTCCGGGTGGGCGTTGTATTGGTTTTTTGGAAGTGTTAGACCTGTAAGAGAAAAATTTAAATGGTTGGGAAAGGCCATGGGATGTAGAAATATTTTTTTCACATTTTACTTCCTTATAAAAACAGGAAAATCAATAGGGATTTTCGTACGGATATACTACCCAGTGAACGGTTCGTTTAGCTTTATATATTGTTCCGGGTGGGCGTTGTATTGGTTTTTCGGAAGCGTTAGACCTGTAAGAGAAAAATTTAAATGGTTGGGAAAGGCCATGGGATGTAGAAATATTTTTTTCACATTTTATTTCCTTGTAAAAACAGTTAAATCAATAGGGTTTTTTGTACGGATAAGTGCCCAGTGAACGGTTCGTTTAGCTTTATATATTGTTCTGGGTGGGCGTTGTATTGGTTTTTCGGAAGTGTTAGACCTGTAAGAGAAAAATTTAAATGGTTGGGAAAGGCCATGGATGTAGAAATATTTTTTTCACATTTTACTTCCTTGTAAAAACAGGAAAATCAATAGGGATTTTCGTACGGATATGTACCCAGTGAACGGTTCGTTTAGCTTTATATATTGTTCCGGGTGGGCGTTGTATTGCTTTTTTGAAAGTGTTAGACCTGTAAGAGAAAAATTTAAATGGTTGGGAAAGGCCATGGGATGTAGAAATATTTTTTTCACATTTACTTCCTTGTAAAAACAGGTAAATCAATAGGGTTTTTCGTACGGATAAGTACCCAGTGAACGGTTCGTTTAGCTTTATATATTGTTCCGGGTGGGCGTTGTATTGGTTTTTTGGAAGTGTTAGACCTGTAAGAGAAAAATTTAAATGGTTGGGAAAGGCCATGGGATGTAGAAATATTTTTTTCACATTTTACTTCCTTATAAAAACAGGAAAATCAATAGGGATTTTCGTACGGATATGTACCCAGTGAACGTTTCGTTTAGCTTTATATATTGTTCCGGGTGGGCGTTGTATTGGTTTTTCGGAAGCGTTAGACCTGTAAGAGAAAAATTTAAATGGTTGGGAAAGGCCATGGGATGTAGAAATATTTTTTTCACATTTTATTTCCTTGTAAAAACAGGTAAATCAATAGGGTTTTTCGTACGGAAAAGTGCCCAGTGAACGGTTCGTTTAGCTTTATATATTGTTCCGGGTGGGCGTTGTATTGGTTTTTCGGAAGTGTTAGACCTGTAAGAGAAAAATTTAAATGGTTGGGAAAGGCCATGGGATGTAGAAATATTTTTTTCACATTTTACTTCCTTGTAAAAACAGGAAAATCAATAGGGATTTTCGTACGGATATGTACCCAGTGAACGGTTCGTTTAGCTTTATATATTGTTCCGGGTGGGCGTTGTATTGGTTTTTCGGAAGCGTTAGACCTGTAAGAAAAAAATTTAAATGGTTGGGAAAGGCCATGGGATGTAGAAATATTTTTTTCACATTTTACTTCCTTGTAAAAACAGGATAATCGATAGGGATTTTCGGACGGATAAGTACCCAGTGAACGGTTCGTTTATCTTTATATTTTGTTATGGGTAGGCGTTGTATTGGATTTTCGGAAGTGTTAGACCTGTAAGAGAAAAATTTAAATGGTTGGGAAAGGCCATGGGATGTAGAAATATTTTTTTTAACATTTACTTCCTTGTAAAAACAGGTAAATCAATAGCGTTTTTCGTACCGATAAGTACCCAGTGAACGGTTCGTTTAGCTTCATATATTGTTCCGGGTGGGCGTTGTATTGGTTTTTCGGAAGTGTTAGACCTGTAAGAGAAAAATTTAAATGGTTGGGAAAGGCCAAGGGATGTGGAAATATTTTTTTCACATCTTATTTCCTTTTAAAAACAGGTAAATCAATAGGGGTTTTCGTACGGATAAGTACCCAGTGAACGGTTCGTTTAGCTTTATATTTTGTTATGGGTAGGCGTTGTATTGGTTTTTCGGAAGCGTTAGACCTGTAAGAGAAAAATTTAAATGGTTGGGAAAGGCCATGGGATGTAGAAATATTTTTTTCACATTTTACTTCCTTGTAAAAACAGGAAAATCAATAGGGATTTTCGTACGGATATGTACCCAGTGAACGGTTCATTTAGCTTTATATATTGTTCCGGGTGGGCGTTGTATTGGTTTTTCGGAAGCGTTAGACCTGTAAGAGAAAAATTTAAATGATTGGGAAAGGCCATGGGATGTAGAAATATTTTTTTCACATTTTATTTCCTTGTAAAAACAGGTAAATCAATAGGGTTTTTCGTACGGATAAGTGCCCAGTGAACGGTTCGTTTAGCTTTATATATTGTTCCGGGTGGGCGTTGTTTTGGTTTTTCGGAAGTGTTAGACCTGTAAGAGAAAAATTTAAATGGTTGGAAAAGGCCATGGGATGTAGAAATATTTTTTTCACATTTTACTTCCTTGTAAAAACAGGAAAATCGATAGGGATTTCCGTACGGATAAGTACCCAGTGAACGGTTCGTTTAGCTTTATATATTGTTCCGGGTGGGCGTTATATTGGTTTATCAGAAGTGTTAGACCTGTAAGAGAAAAATTTAAATGGTTGGGAAAGGCCATGGGATGTAGAAATATTTTTTTCATATTTTATTTCCTTTTAAAAACAGGTAAATCAATACGGATTTTCGTACGGATAAGTACCCAGTGAACGGTTCGTTTAGCTTTATATATTGTTCCGGGTGGGCGTTGTATTGGTTTTTTGAAAGTGTTAGACCTGTAAGAGAAAAATTTTAATGGTTGGGAAAGGCCATGGGATGTAGAAATATTTTTTTCACATTTACTTCCTTGTAAAAACAGGTAAATCAATAGGGTTTTTCGTACGGATAAGTACCCAGTGAACGGTTCGTTTAGCTTTATATATTGTTCCGGGTGGGCGTTGTATTGGTTTTTCAGAAGTGTTAGACCCGTAAGAGAAAAATTTAAATGGTTGTGAAAGGCCATGGGATGTAGAAATATTTTTTTCACATTTTATTTCCTTTTAAAACCAGGTAAATCAATAGGGATTTTCGTACGGATAAGTACCCAGTGAACGGTTCGTTTAGCTTTATATATTGTTCCGGGTGGGCGTTGTATTGGTTTTTTGGAAGTGTTAGACCTGTAAGAGAAAAATTTAAAAGGTTGGGAAAGGCCATGGGATGTAGAAATATTTTTTTCACATTTTACTTCCTTGTAAAAACAGGAAAATCGATAGGGATTTTCGGACGGATAAGTACCTCTTGAACGGTTCGTTTAGCTTTATATATTGTTCCGGGTGGGCGTTGTATTGGTTTTTCAGAAGTGTTAGACCTGTAAGAGAAAAATTTAAATGGTTAGGAAAGGCCATGGGATGTAGAAATATTTTTTTCACATTTCATTTCCTTTTAAAAACAGGTAAATCAATAGGGATTTTCGTACGGATAAGTACCCAGTGAACGGTTCGTTTAGCTTTATATTTTGTTCCGGGTGGGCGTTGTATTGGTTTTTCGGAAGTGTTAGACCTGTAAGAGAAAAATTTAAATGGTTGGGAAAGGCCATGGGATGTAGAAATATTTTTTTCACATTTTATTTCCTTGTAAAAACAGGTAAATCAATAGGGATTTTCGTACGGATAAGTACCCAGTGAACGGTTCGTTTAGCTTTATATTTTGTTCCGGGTGGGCGTTGTATTGGTTTTTCGGAAGTGTTAGACCTGTAAGAGAAAAATTTAAATGGTTGGGAAAGGCCATGGGATGTAGAAATATTTTTTTCACATTTTATTTCCTTGTAAAAACAGGTAAATCAATAGGGTTTTTCGTACGGATAAGTGCCCAGTGAACGGTTCGTTTAGCTTTATATATTGTTCCGGGTGGGCGTTGTTTTGGTTTTTCGGAAGTGTTAGACCTGTAAGAGAAAAATTTAAATGGTTGGAAAAGGCCATGGGATGTAGAAATATTTTTTTCACATTTTACTTCCTTGTAAAAACAGGAAAAGCGATAGGGATTTCCGTACGGATAAGTACCCAGTGAACGGTTCGTTTAGCTTTATATATTGTTCCGGGTGGGCGTTGTATTGGTTTTTCAGAAGTGTTAGACCTGTAAGAGAAAAATTTAAATGGTTGGGAAAGGCCATGGGATGTAGAAATATTTTTTTCACATTTTATTTCCTTTTAAAAACAGGTAAATCAATAGGGATTTTCGTACGGATAAGTACCCAGTGAACGGTTCGTTTAGCTTTATATATTGTTCCGGGTGGGCGTTGTATTGGTTTTTTGAAAGTGTTAGACCTGTAAGAGAAAAATTTAAATGGTTGTGAAAGGCCATGGGATGTAGAAATATTTTTTTCACATTTTATTTCCTTTTAAAACCAGGTAAATCAATAGGGATTTTCGTACGGATAAGTACCCAGTGAACGGTTCGTTTATCTTTATATATTGTTCGGGGTGGGCGTTGTATTGGTTTTTCGGAAGTGTTAGACCTGTAAGAGAAAAATTTAAATGGTTGGGAAAGGCCATGGGATGTAGAAATATTTTTTTCACATTTACTTCCTTGTAAAAACAGGTAAATCAATAGGGTTTTTCGTACGGATAAGTACCCAGTGAACGGTTCGTTTAGCTTTATATATTGTTCCGGGTGGGCGTTGTATTGGTTTTTCGGAAGCGTTAGACCTGTAAGAGAAAAATTTAAATGGTTGGGAAAGGCCATGGGATGTAGAAATATTTTTTTCACATTTTATTTCCTTGTAAAAACAGGTAAATCAATAGGGTTTTTCGTACGGATAAGTACCCAGTGAACGGTTCGTTTAGATTATATATTGTTCCGGGTGGGCGTTGTATTGGTTTTTTCAAAGTGTTAGACCTGTAAGAGAAAAATTTAAATGGTTGGGAAAGGCCATGGGATGTAGAAATATTTTTTTCACATTTACTTCCTTGTAAAAACAGGTAAATCAATAGGGTTTTTCGTACGGATAAGTACCCAGTGAACGGTTCGTTTAGCTTTATATATTGTTCCGGGTGGGCGTTGTATTGGTTTTTCAGAAGTGTTAGACCTGTAAGAGAAAAATTTAAATGGTTGTGAAAGGCCATGGGATGTAGAAATATTTTTTTCACATTTTATTTCCTTTTAAAACCAGGTAAATCAATAGGGATTTTCGTACGGATAAGTACCCAGTGAACGGTTCGTTTAGCTTTATATATTGTTCCGGGTGGGCGTTGTATTGGTTTTTTGGAAGTGTTAGACCTGTAAGAGAAAAATTTAAAAGGTTGGGAAAGGCCATGGGATGTAGAAATATTTTTTTCACATTTTACTTCATTGTAAAAACAGGAAAATCGATAGGGATTTTCGGACGGATAAGTACCTAGTGAACGGTTCGTTCATCTTTATATATTGTTCGGGGTGGGCGTTGTATTGGTTTTTCGGAAGTGTTAGACCTGTAAGAGAAAAATTTAAATGGTTGGGAAAGGCCATGGGATGTAGAAATATTTTTTTCACATTTTATTTCCTTGTAAAAACAGGAAAATCAATAGGGATTTTCGTCCGGATATGTACCCAGTGAACGGTTCGTTTAGCTTTATATATTGTTCCGGGTGGCCGTTGTATTGGTTTTTCGTAAGCGTTAGACGTGTAAGAAAAAAATTTAAATGGTTGGGAAAGGCCATGGGATGTAGAAATATTTTTTTCACATTTTACTTCCTTGTAAAAACAGGTAAATCAATAGGGTTTTTCGTACGGATAAGTGCCCAGTGAACGGTTTGTTTAGCTTTATACATTGTTCCGGGTGGGCGTTGTATTGTTTTTTCGTAAGTGTTAGACCTGTAAGAGAAAAATTTAAATGGTTGGGAAAGGCCATGGGATGTAGAAATATTTTTTTCACATTTTATTTCCTTGTAAAAACAGGAAAATCAATAGGGATTTTCGTCCGGATATGTACCCAGTGAACGGTTCGTTTAGCTTTATATATTGTTCCGGGTGGCCGTTGTATTGGTTTTTCGTAAGCGTTAGACCTGTAAGAAAAAAATTTAAATGGTTGGGAAAGGCCATGGGATGTAGAAATATTTTTTTCACATTTTACTTCCTTGTAAATACAGGTAAATCAATAGGGTTTTTCGTACGGATAAGTGCCCAGTGAACGGTTTGTTTAGCTTTATACATTGTTCCGGGTGGGCGTTGTATTGTTTTTTCGTAAGCGTTAGACCTGTAAGAAAAAAATTTAAATGGTTGGGAAAGGCCATGGGATGTAGAAATATTTTTTTCACATTTTACTTCCTTGTAAAAACAGGTAAATCAATAGGGTTTTTCGTACGGATAAGTGCCCAGTGAACGGTTTGTTTAGCTTTATACATTGTTCTGGGTGGGCGTTGTTTTGGTTTTTCAGAAGTGTTAGACCTGTAAGAGAAAAATTTAAATGGTTGGGAAAGGCCATGGGATGTAGAAATATTTTTTTCACATTTTAATTCCTTGTAAAAACAGGAAAATCGATAGGGATTTTCGTACGGATAAGTAGCTAGTGAACGGTTCCTTTATCTTTATATATTCTTCTGGGTGGGCGTTGTATTGGATTTTCGGAAGTGTTAGACCTGTAAGAGAAAAATTTAAATGGTTGGGAAAGGCCATGGGATGTAGAAATATTTATTTCACATTTACTTCCTTGTAAAAACAGGTAAATCAATAGGGTTTTTCGTACGGATAAGTACCCAGTGAACGGTTCCTTTATCTTTATATTTTCTTCTGGGTGGGCGTTGTATTGGATTTTCGGAAGTGTTAGACCTGTAAGAGAAAAATTTAAATGGTTGGGAAAGGCCATGGGATGTAGAAATATTTTTTTCACATTTACTTCCTTGTAAAAACAGGTAAATCAATAGGGTTTTTCGTACGGATAAGTACCCAGTGAACGGTTCATTTAGCTTTATATATTGTTCCGGGTGGGCGTTGTATTGGTTTTTCGGAAGTGTTAGACCTGTAAGAGAAAAATTTAAATGGTTGGGAAAGGTCATGGGATGTAGAAATATTTTTTTCACATTTTATTTCCTTTTAAAAACAGGTAAATCAATAGGGATTTTCGTACGGATAAGTACCCAGTGAACGGTTCGTTTAGCTTTATATTTTGTTCCGGGTGGGCGTTGTATTGGTTTTTCGGAAGCGTTAGACCTGTAAGAGAAAAATTTAAATGGTTGGGAAAGGCCATGGGATGTAGAAATATTTTTTTCACATTTTATTTCCATGTAAAAACAGGTAAATCAATAGGGTTTTTCGTACGGATAAGTGCCCAGTGAACGGTTCGTTTAGCTTTATATATTGTTCCGGGTGGCGTTGTTTTGGTTTTTCAGAAGTGTTAGACCTGTAAGAGAAAAATTTAAATGGTTGGGAAAGGCCATGGGATGTAGAAATATTTTTTCACATTTTACTTCCTTGTAAAAACAGGTAAATCGATAGGGTTTTTCGTACGGATAAGTACCCAGTGAACGGTTCGTTTAGCTTTATATATTGTTCCGGGTGGGCGTTGTTTTGGTTTTTCGGAAGTGTTAGACCTGTAAGAGAAAAATTTAAATGGTTGGGAAAGGCCATGGGATGTAGAAATATTTTTTTCACATTTACTTCCTTGTAAAAACAGGTTAATCAATAGGGTTTTTCGTACGGATAAGTACCCAGTGAACGGTTCGTTTAGCTTTATATATTGTTCCGGGTGGGCGTTGTATTGGTTTTTTGGAAGTGTTAGACCTGTAAGAGAAAAATTTAAATGGTTGGGAAAGGCCATGGGATGTAGAAATATTTTTTTCACATTTTAATTCCTTATAAAAACAGGAAAATCAATAGGGATTTTCGTACGGATATGTACCCAGTGAACGTTTCGTTTAGCTTTATATATTGTTCCGGGTGGGCGTTGTATTGGTTTTTCGGAAGCGTTAGACCTGTAAGAGAAAAATTTAAATGGTTGGGAAAGGCCATGGGATGTAGAAATATTTTTTTCACATTTTATTTCCTTGTAAAAACAGGTAAATCAATAGGGTTTTTCGTACGGAAAAGTGCCCAGTGAACGGTTCGTTTAGCTTTATATATTGTTCCGGGTGGGCGTTGTATTGGTTTTTCGGAAGTGTTAGACCTGTAAGAGAAAAATTTAAATGGTTGGGAAAGGCCATGGGATGTAGAAATATTTTTTTCACATTTTACTTCCTTGTAAAAACAGGAAAATCAATAGGGATTTTCGTACGGATATGTACCCAGTGAACGGTTCGTTTAGCTTTATATATTGTTCCGGGTGGGCGTTGTATTGGTTTTTCGGAAGCGTTAGACCTGTAAGAAAAAAATTTAAATGGTTGGGAAAGGCCATGGGATGTACAAATATTTTTTCACATTTTATTTCCTTGTAAAAACAGGTAAATAAATAGGGTTTTTCGTACGGATAAGTGCCCAGTGAACGGTTCGTTTATCTTTATATATTCTTCCAGGTGGGCGTTGTATTGGTTTTTCGGAAGTGTTAGACCTGTAAGAGAAAAATTTAAATGGTTGGGAAAGGCCATGGATGTAGAAATATTTTTTTCACATTTTACTTCCTTGTAAAAACAGGAAAATCAATAGGGATTTTCGTACGGATATGTACCCAGTGAACGGTTCGTTTAGCTTTATATATTGTTCCGGGTGGGCGTTGTATTGCTTTTTTGAAAGTGTTAGACCTGTAAGAGAAAAATTTAAATGGTTGGGAAAGGCCATGGGATGTAGAAATATTTTTTTCACATTTACTTCCTTGTAAAAACAGGTAAATCAATAGGGTTTTTCGTACGGATATGTACCCAGTGAACGGTTCGTTTAGCTTTATATATTGTTCCGGGTGGGCGTTGTATTGGTTTTTTGGAAGTGTTAGACCTGTAAGAGAAAAATTTAAATGGTTGGGAAAGGCCATGGGATGTAGAAATATTTTTTTCACATTTTACTTCCTTTTAAAAACTGGTAAATCAATAGGGATTTTCGTACGGATAAGTACCCAGTGAACGGTTCGTTTAGCTTTATATATTGTTCCGGGTGGGCGTTGTATTGGTTTTTTGAAAGTGTTAGACCTGTAAGAGAAAAATTAAATGGTTGGGAAAGGCCATGGGATGTAGAAATATTTTTTTCACATTTACTTCCTTGTAAAAACAGGTAAATCAATAGGGTTTTTCGTACGGATATGTACCCAGTGAACGGTTCGTTTAGCTTTATATATTGTTCCAGGTGGGCGTTGTATTGGTTTTTCAGAAGTGTTAGACCTCTAAGAGAAAAATTTAAATGGTTGGGAAAGGCCATGGGATGTAGAAATATTTTTTTCACATTTTATTTCCTTTTAAAAACAGGTAAATCAATAGGGATTTTCGTACGGATAAGTACCCAGTGAACGGTTCGTTTAGCTTTATATATTGTTCCGGGTGGGCGTTGTATTGGTTTTTTGGAAGTGTTAGACCTGGAAGAGAAAAATTTAAATGGTTGGGAAAGGCCATGGGATGTAGAAATATTTTTTTCACATTTTACTTCCTTATAAAAACAGGAAAATCAATAGGGATTTTCGTACGGATATACTACCCAGTGAACGGTTCGTTTAGCTTTATATATTGTTCCGGGTGGGCGTTGTATTGGTTTTTCGGAAGCGTTAGACCTGTAAGAGAAAAATTTAAATGGTTGGGAAAGGCCATGGGATGTAGAAATATTTTTTTCACATTTTATTTCCTTGTAAAAACAGATAAATCAATAGGGTTTTTCGTACGGATAAGTGCCCAGTGAACGGTTCGTTTAGCTTTATATATTGTTCCGGGTGGGCATTGTATTGGTTTTTCGGAAGTGTTAGACCTGTAAGAGAAAAATTTAAATGGTTGGGAAAGGCCATGGATGTAGAAATATTTTTTTCACATTTTACTTCCTTGTAAAAACAGGAAAATCAATAGGGATTTTCGTACGGATATGTACCCAGTGAACGGTTCGTTTAGCTTTATATATTGTTCCGGGTGGGCGTTGTATTGCTTTTTTGAAAGTGTTAGACCTGTAAGAGAAAAATTTAAATGGTTGGGAAAGGCCATGGGATGTAGAAATATTTTTTTCACATTTACTTCCTTGTAAAAACAGGTTAATCAATAGGGTTTTTCGTACGGATAAGTACCCAGTGAACGGTTCGTTTAGCTTTATATATTGTTCCGGGTGGGCGTTGTATTGGTTTTTTGGAAGTGTTAGACCTGTAAGAGAAAAATTTAAATGGTTGGGAAAGGCCATGGGATGTAGAAATATTTTTTTCACATTTTACTTCCTTATAAAAACAGGAAAATCAATAGGGATTTTCGTACGGATAAGTGCCCAGTGAACGGTTCGTTTATCTTTATATATTCTTCCAGGTGGGCGTTGTATTGGTTTTTCGGAAGTGTTAGACCTGTAAGAGAAAAATTTAAATGGTTGGGAAAGGCCATGGATGTAGAAATATTTTTTTCACATTTTACTTCCTTGTAAAAACAGGAAAATCAATAGGGATTTTCGTACGGATATGTACCCAGTGAACGGTTCGTTTAGCTTTATATATTGTTCCGGGTGGGCGTTGTATTGCTTTTTTGAAAGTGTTAGACCTGTAAGAGAAAAATTTAAATGGTTGGGAAAGGCCATGGGATGTAGAAATATTTTTTTCACATTTACTTCCTTGTAAAAACAGGTAAATCAATAGGGTTTTTCGTACGGATATGTACCCAGTGAACGGTTCGTTTAGCTTTATATATTGTTCCGGGTGGGCGTTGTATTGGTTTTTTGGAAGTGTTAGACCTGTAAGAGAAAAATTTAAATGGTTGGGAAAGGCCATGGGATGTAGAAATATTTTTTTCACATTTTACTTCCTTTTAAAAACTGGTAAATCAATAGGGATTTTCGTACGGATAAGTACCCAGTGAACGGTTCGTTTAGCTTTATATATTGTTCCGGGTGGGCGTTGTATTGGTTTTTTGAAAGTGTTAGACCTGTAAGAGAAAAATTAAATGGTTGGGAAAGGCCATGGGATGTAGAAATATTTTTTTCACATTTACTTCCTTGTAAAAACAGGTAAATCAATAGGGTTTTTCGTACGGATATGTACCCAGTGAACGGTTCGTTTAGCTTTATATATTGTTCCAGGTGGGCGTTGTATTGGTTTTTCAGAAGTGTTAGACCTCTAAGAGAAAAATTTAAATGGTTGGGAAAGGCCATGGGATGTAGAAATATTTTTTTCACATTTTATTTCCTTTTAAAAACAGGTAAATCAATAGGGATTTTCGTACGGATAAGTACCCAGTGAACGGTTCGTTTAGCTTTATATATTGTTCCGGGTGGGCGTTGTATTGGTTTTTTGGAAGTGTTAGACCTGGAAGAGAAAAATTTAAATGGTTGGGAAAGGCCATGGGATGTAGAAATATTTTTTTCACATTTTACTTCCTTATAAAAACAGGAAAATCAATAGGGATTTTCGTACGGATATACTACCCAGTGAACGGTTCGTTTAGCTTTATATATTGTTCCGGGTGGGCGTTGTATTGGTTTTTCGGAAGCGTTAGACCTGTAAGAGAAAAATTTAAATGGTTGGGAAAGGCCATGGGATGTAGAAATATTTTTTTCACATTTTATTTCCTTGTAAAAACAGATAAATCAATAGGGTTTTTCGTACGGATAAGTGCCCAGTGAACGGTTCGTTTAGCTTTATATATTGTTCCGGGTGGGCATTGTATTGGTTTTTCGGAAGTGTTAGACCTGTAAGAGAAAAATTTAAATGGTTGGGAAAGGCCATGGATGTAGAAATATTTTTTTCACATTTTACTTCCTTGTAAAAACAGGAAAATCAATAGGGATTTTCGTACGGATATGTACCCAGTGAACGGTTCGTTTAGCTTTATATATTGTTCCGGGTGGGCGTTGTATTGCTTTTTTGAAAGTGTTAGACCTGTAAGAGAAAAATTTAAATGGTTGGGAAAGGCCATGGGATGTAGAAATATTTTTTTCACATTTACTTCCTTGTAAAAACAGGTTAATCAATAGGGTTTTTCGTACGGATAAGTACCCAGTGAACGGTTCGTTTAGCTTTATATATTGTTCCGGGTGGGCGTTGTATTGGTTTTTTGGAAGTGTTAGACCTGTAAGAGAAAAATTTAAATGGTTGGGAAAGGCCATGGGATGTAGAAATATTTTTTTCACATTTTACTTCCTTATAAAAACAGGAAAATCAATAGGGATTTTCGTACGGATATGTACCCAGTGAACGTTTCGTTTAGCTTTATATATTGTTCCGGGTGGGCGTTGTATTGGTTTTTCGGAAGCGTTAGACCTGTAAGAGAAAAATTTAAATGGTTGGGAAAGGCCATGGGATGTAGAAATATTTTTTTCACATTTTATTTCCTTGTAAAAACAGGTAAATCAATAGGGTTTTTCGTACGGAAAAGTGCCCAGTGAACGGTTCGTTTAGCTTTATATATTGTTCCGGGTGGGCGTTGTATTGGTTTTTCGGAAGTGTTAGACCTGTAAGAGAAAAATTTAAATGGTTGGGAAAGGCCATGGGATGTAGAAATATTTTTTTCACATTTTACTTCCTTGTAAAAACAGGAAAATCAATAGGGATTTTCGTACGGATATGTACCCAGTGAACGGTTCGTTTAGCTTTATATATTGTTCCGGGTGGGCGTTGTATTGGTTTTTCGGAAGCGTTAGACCTGTAAGAAAAAAATTTAAATGGTTGGGAAAGGCCATGGGATGTACAAATATTTTTTCACATTTTATTTCCTTGTAAAAACAGGTAAATAAATAGGGTTTTTCGTACGGATAAGTGCCCAGTGAACGGTTCGTTTATCTTTATATATTCTTCCAGGTGGGCGTTGTATTGGTTTTTCGGAAGTGTTAGACCTGTAAGAGAAAAATTTAAATGGTTGGGAAAGGCCATGGGATGTAGAAATATTTTTTTCACATTTACTTCCTTGTAAAAACAGGTAAATCAATAGGGTTTTTCGTACGGATAAGTACCCAGTGAACCGTTCGTTTAGCTTTATATATTGTTCCGGGTGGGCGTTGTATTGTTTTTTCGGAAGTGTTAGACCTGTAAGAGAAAAATTTAAATGGTTGGGAAAGGCCATGGGATGTAGAAATATTTTTTTCACATTTTACTTCCTTGTAAAAACAGGAAAATCAATTGGGGATTTTCGTACGGATAAGTACCCAGTGAACCGTTCGTTTAGCTTTATATATTGTTCCGGGTGGGCGTTGTTGTGGTTTTTCGGAAGTGTTAGACCTGTAAAAGAAAAATTTAAATGGTTGGGAAAGGCCATGGGATGTAGAAATATTTTTTTCACATTTTATTTCCTTGTAAAAACAGGTAAATCGATAGGGTTTTTCGTACGGATAAGTGCCCAGTGAACGGTTCGTTTAGCTTTATATATTGTTCCGGATGGGCATTGTTTTGGTTTTTCGGAAGTGTTAAACCTGTAAGAGAAAAATTTAAATGGTTGGGAAAGGCCATGGGATGTAGAAATATTTTTTTCACATTTTACTTCCTTGTAAAAACAGGAAAATCGATAGGGATTTTCGGACGGATAAGTACCTAGTGAACGGTTCGTTTATCTCTATATATTGTTCGGGGTGGGCGTTGTTTTGGATTTTCGGAAGTGTTAGACCTGTAAGAGAAAAATTTAAATGGTTGGGAAAGGCCATGGGATGTAGAAATATTTTTTTCACATTTACTTCCTTGTAAAAACAGGTAAATCAATAGGGTTTTTCGTACGGATAAGTACCCAGTGAACGGTTCGTTTAGCTTTATATATTGTTCCGGGTGGGCGTTGTATTGGTTTTTTGGAAGTGTTAGACCTGTAAGAGAAAAATTTAAATGGTTGGGAAAGGCCATGGGATGTAGAAATATTTTTTTCACATTTTACTTCCTTGTAAAAACAGGAAAATCGATAGGGATTTTCGGACGGATAAGTACCTAGTGAACGGTTCGTTTATCTTTATATATTGTTCGGGGTGGGCGTTGTATTTGATTTTCGGAAGTGTTAGACCTGTAAGAGAAAAATTTAAATGGTTGGGAAAGGCCATGGGATGTAGAAATATTTTTTTCACATTTACTTCCTTGTAAAAACAGGTAAATCAATAGGGATTTTCGTACGGATAAGTACCCAGTGAACGGTTCGTTTAGCTTTATATATTGTTCCGGGTGGGCGTTGTATTGGTTTTTTGGAAGTGTTAGACCTGTAAGAGAAAAATTTAAATGGTTGGGAAAGGCCATGGGATGTAGAAATATTTTTTTCACATTTTACTTCCTTATAAAAACAGGAAAATCAATAGGGATTTTCGTACGGATATACTACCCAGTGAACGGTTCGTTTAGCTTTATATATTGTTCCGGGTGGGCGTTGTATTGGTTTTTCGGAAGCGTTAGACCTGTAAGAGAAAAATTTAAATGGTTGGGAAAGGCCATGGGATGTAGAAATATTTTTTTCACATTTTATTTCCTTGTAAAAACAGTTAAATCAATAGGGTTTTTTGTACGGATAAGTGCCCAGTGAACGGTTCGTTTAGCTTTATATATTGTTCTGGGTGGGCGTTGTATTGGTTTTTCGGAAGTGTTAGACCTGTAAGAGAAAAATTTAAATGGTTGGGAAAGGCCATGGATGTAGAAATATTTTTTTCACATTTTACTTCCTTGTAAAAACAGGAAAATCAATAGGGATTTTCGTACGGATATGTACCCAGTGAACGGTTCGTTTAGCTTTATATATTGTTCCGGGTGGGCGTTGTATTGCTTTTTTGAAAGTGTTAGACCTGTAAGAGAAAAATTTAAATGGTTGGGAAAGGCCATGGGATGTAGAAATATTTTTTTCACATTTACTTCCTTGTAAAAACAGGTAAATCAATAGGGTTTTTCGTACGGATAAGTACCCAGTGAACGGTTCGTTTAGCTTTATATATTGTTCCGGGTGGGCGTTGTATTGGTTTTTTGGAAGTGTTAGACCTGTAAGAGAAAAATTTAAATGGTTGGGAAAGGCCATGGGATGTAGAAATATTTTTTTCACATTTTACTTCCTTATAAAAACAGGAAAATCAATAGGGATTTTCGTACGGATATGTACCCAGTGAACGTTTCGTTTAGCTTTATATATTGTTCCGGGTGGGCGTTGTATTGGTTTTTCGGAAGCGTTAGACCTGTAAGAGAAAAATTTAAATGGTTGGGAAAGGCCATGGGATGTAGAAATATTTTTTTCACATTTTATTTCCTTGTAAAAACAGGTAAATCAATAGGGTTTTTCGTACGGAAAAGTGCCCAGTGAACGGTTCGTTTAGCTTTATATATTGTTCCGGGTGGGCGTTGTATTGGTTTTTCGGAAGTGTTAGACCTGTAAGAGAAAAATTTAAATGGTTGGGAAAGGCCATGGGATGTAGAAATATTTTTTTCACATTTTACTTCCTTGTAAAAACAGGAAAATCAATAGGGATTTTCGTACGGATATGTACCCAGTGAACGGTTCGTTTAGCTTTATATATTGTTCCGGGTGGGCGTTGTATTGGTTTTTCGGAAGCGTTAGACCTGTAAGAAAAAAATTTAAATGGTTGGGAAAGGCCATGGGATGTAGAAATATTTTTTTCACATTTTACTTCCTTGTAAAAACAGGATAATCGATAGGGATTTTCGGACGGATAAGTACCTAGTGAACGGTTCGTTTATCTTTATATATTGTTCGGGGTGGGCGTTGTATTGGATTTTCGGAAGTGTTAGACCTGTAAGAGAAAAATTTAAATGGTTGGGAAAGGCCATGGGATGTAGAAATATTTTTTTCACATTTTATTTCCTTGTAAAAACAGGAAAATCAATAGGGATTTTCGTCCGGATATGTACCCAGTGAACGGTTCGTTTAGCTTTATATATTGTTCCGGGTGGCCGTTGTATTGGTTTTTCGTAAGCGTTAGACCTGTAAGAAAAAAAATTAAATGGTTGGGAAAGGCCATGGGATGTAGAAATATTTTTTTCACATTTTACTTCCTTGTAAAAACAGGTAAATCAATAGGGTTTTTCGTACGGATAAGTGCCCAGTGAACGGTTTGTTTAGCTTTATACATTGTTCCGGGTGGGCGTTGTATTGTTTTTTCGGAAGTGTTAGACCTGTAAGAGAAAAATTTAAATGGTTGGGAAAGGCCATGGGATGTAGAAATATTTTTTTCACATTTTACTTCCTTGTAAAAACAGGAAAATCGATAGGGATTTTCATACGGATAAGTACCCAGTGAACGGTTCGTTTATCTTTATATATTCTTCCGGGTGGGCGTTGTATTGGTTTTTCGGAAGTGTTAGACCTGTAAGAGAAAAATTTAAATGGTTGGGAAAGGGCATGGGATGTAGAAATATTTTTTTCACATTTACTTCCTTGTAAAAACAGGTAAATCAATAGGGTTTTTCGTATGGATAAGTGCCCAGTGAACGGTTCGTTTAGCTTTATATATTGTTCCGGGTGGGCGTTGTATTGATTTTTCGGAAGTGTTAGACCTGTAAGAGAAAAATTTAAATGGTTGGGAAAGGCCATGGGATATAGAAATATTTTTTTCACATTTTATTTCCGTTTAAATACAGGTAAATCAATAGTGATTTTCGTACGGATAAGTACCCAGTGAACGGTTCGTTTAGCTTTATATATTGTTCCGGGTGGGCGTTGATTTGGTTTTTCAGAAGTGTTAGACCTGTAAGAGAAAAATTTAAATGGTTGGGAAAGGCCATGGGATGTAGAAATATTTTTTTCACATTTTACATCCTAGTAAAAACAGGAAAATCGATAGGGATTTTCGTACGGATAAGTAGCTAGTGAACGGTTCCTTTATCTTTATATATTCTTCTGGGTGGGCGTTGTATTGGATTTTCGGAAGTGTTAGACCTGTAAGAGAAAAATTTAAATGGTTGGGAAAGGCCATGGGATGTAGAAATATTTTTTTCACATTTACTTCCTTGTAAAAACAGGTAAATCAATAGCGTTTTTCGTACCGATAAGTACCCAGTGAACGGTTCGTTTAGCTTCATATATTGTTCCGGGTGGGCGTTGTATTGGTTTTTCGGAAGTGTTAGACCTGTAAGAGAAAAATTTAAATGGTTGGGAAAGGCCATGGGATGTGGAAATATTTTTTTCACATCTTATTTCCTTTTAAAAACAGGTAAATCAATAGGGGTTTTCGTACGGATAAGTACCCAGTGAACGGTTCGTTTAGCTTTATATTTTGTTATGGGTAGGCGTTGTATTGGTTTTTCGGAAGTGTTAGACCTGTAAGAGAAAAATTTAAATGGTTGGGAAAGGCCATGGGATGTAGAAATATTTTTTTCACATTTTACTTCCTTGTAAAAACAGGAAAATCAATAGGGATTTTCGTACGGATATGTACCCAGTGAACGGTTCATTTAGCTTTATATATTGTTCCGGGTGGGCGTTGTATTGGTTTTTCGGAAGCGTTAGACCTGTAAGAGAAAAATTTAAATGATTGGGAAAGGCCATGGGATGTAGAAATATTTTTTTCACATTTTATTTCCTTGTAAAAACAGGTAAATCAATAGGGTTTTTCGTACGGATAAGTGCCCAGTGAACGGTTCGTTTAGCTTTATATATTGTTCCGGGTGGGCGTTGTTTTGGTTTTTCGGAAGTGTTAGACCTGTAAGAGAAAAATTTAAATGGTTGGAAAAGGCCATGGGATGTAGAAATATCTTTTTCACATTTTACTTCCTTGTAAAAACAGGAAAATCGATAGGGATTTCCGTACGGATAAGTACCCAGTGAACGGTTCGTTTAGCTTTATATATTGTTCCGGGTGGGCGTTATATTGGTTTATCAGAAGTGTTAGACCTGTAAGAGAAAAATTTAAATGGTTGGGAAAGGCCATGGGATGTAGAAATATTTTTTTCACATTTTATTTCCGTTTAAATACAGGTAAATCAATAGTGATTTTCGTACGGATAAGTACCCAGTGAACGGTTCGTTTAGCTTTATATATTGTTCCGGGTGGGCGTTGATTTGGTTTTTCAGAAGTGTTAGACCTGTAAGAGAAAAATTTAAATGGTTGGGAAAGGCCATGGGATGTAGAAATATTTTTTTCACATTTTACATCCTTGTAAAAACAGGAAAATCGATAGGGATTTTCGTACGGATAAGTAGCTAGTGAACGGTTCGTTTAGCTTTATATATTGTTCCGGGTGGGCGTTGATTTGGTTTTTCAGAAGTGTTAGACCTGTAAGAGAAAAATTTAAATGGTTGGGAAAGGCCATGGGATGTAGAAATATTTTTTTCACATTTTACATCCTTGTAAAAACAGGAAAATCGATAGGGATTTTCGTACGGATAAGTAGCTAGTGAACGGTTCCTTTATCTTTATATATTCTTCTGGGTGGGCGTTGTATTGGATTTTCGGAAGTGTTAGACCTGTAAGAGAAAAATTTAAATGGTTGGGAAAGGCCATGGGATGTAGAAATATTTTTTTCACATTTACTTCCTTGTAAAAACAGGTAAATCAATAGCGTTTTTCGTACCGATAAGTACCCAGTGAACGGTTCGTTTAGCTTCATATATTGTTCCGGGTGGGCGTTGTATTGGTTTTTCGGAAGTGTTAGACCTGTAAGAGAAAAATTTAAATGGTTGGGAAAGGCCATGGGATGTGGAAATATTTTTTTCACATCTTATTTCCTTTTAAAAACAGGTAAATCAATAGGGGTTTTCGTACGGATAAGTACCCAGTGAACGGTTCGTTTAGCTTTATATTTTGTTATGGGTAGGCGTTGTATTGGTTTTTCGGAAGTGTTAGACCTGTAAGAGAAAAATTTAAATGGTTGGGAAAGGCCATGGGATGTAGAAATATTTTTTTCACATTTTACTTCCTTGTAAAAACAGGAAAATCAATAGGGATTTTCGTACGGATATGTACCCAGTGAACGGTTCATTTAGCTTTATATATTGTTCCGGGTGGGCGTTGTATTGGTTTTTCGGAAGCGTTAGACCTGTAAGAGAAAAATTTAAATGATTGGGAAAGGCCATGGGATGTAGAAATATTTTTTTCACATTTTATTTCCTTGTAAAAACAGGTAAATCAATAGGGTTTTTCGTACGGATAAGTGCCCAGTGAACGGTTCGTTTAGCTTTATATATTGTTCCGGGTGGGCGTTGTTTTGGTTTTTCGGAAGTGTTAGACCTGTAAGAGAAAAATTTAAATGGTTGGAAAAGGCCATGGGATGTAGAAATATTTTTTTCACATTTTACTTCCTTGTAAAAACAGGAAAATCGATAGGGATTTCCGTACGGATAAGTACCCAGTGAACGGTTCGTTTAGCTTTATATATTGTTCCGGGTGGGCGTTATATTGGTTTATCAGAAGTGTTAGACCTGTAAGAGAAAAATTTAAATGGTTGGGAAAGGCCATGGGATGTAGAAATATTTTTTTCATATTTTATTTCCTTTTAAAAACAGGTAAATCAATACGGATTTTCGTACGGATAAGTACCCAGTGAACGGTTCGTTTAGCTTTATATATTGTTCCGGGTGGGCGTTGTATTGGTTTTTTGAAAGTGTTAGACCTGTAAGAGAAAAATTTTAATGGTTGGGAAAGGCCATGGGATGTAGAAATATTTTTTTCACATTTACTTCCTTGTAAAAACAGGTAAATCAATAGGGTTTTTCGTACGGATAAGTACCCAGTGAACGGTTCGTTTAGCTTTATATATTGTTCCGGGTGGGCGTTGTATTGGTTTTTCAGAAGTGTTAGACCTGTAAGAGAAAAATTTAAATGGTTGTGAAAGGCCATGGGATGTAGAAATATTTTTTTCACATTTTATTTCCTTTTAAAACCAGGTAAATCAATAGGGATTTTCGTACGGATAAGTACCCAGTGAACGGTTCGTTTAGCTTTATATATTGTTCCGGGTGGGCGTTGTATTGGTTTTTTGGAAGTGTTAGACCTCTAAGAGAAAAATTTAAAAGGTTGGGAAAGGCCATGGGATGTAGAAATATTTTTTTCACATTTTACTTCCTTGTAAAAACAGGAAAATCGATAGGGATTTTCGGACGGATAAGTACCTCTTGAACGGTTCGTTTAGCTTTATATATTGTTCCGGGTGGGCGTTGTATTGGTTTTTCAGAAGTGTTAGACCTGTAAGAGAAAAATTTAAATGGTTAGGAAAGGCCATGGGATGTAGAAATATTTTTTTCACATTTCATTTCCTTTTAAAAACAGGTAAATCAATAGGGATTTTCGTACGGATAAGTACCCAGTGAACGGTTCGTTTAGCTTTATATTTTGTTCCGGGTGGGCGTTGTATTGGTTTTTCGGAAGTGTTAGACCTGTAAGAGAAAAATTTAAATGGTTGGGAAAGGCCATGGGATGTAGAAATATTTTTTTCACATTTTATTTCCTTGTAAAAACAGGTAAATCAATAGGGATTTTCGTACGGATAAGTACCCAGTGAACGGTTCGTTTAGCTTTATATTTTGTTCCGGGTGGGCGTTGTATTGGTTTTTCGGAAGTGTTAGACCTGTAAGAGAAAAATTTAAATGGTTGGGAAAGGCCATGGGATGTAGAAATATTTTTTTCACATTTTATTTCCTTGTAAAAACAGGTAAATCAATAGGGTTTTTCGTACGGATAAGTGCCCAGTGAACGGTTCGTTTAGCTTTATATATTGTTCCGGGTGGGCGTTGTTTTGGTTTTTCGGAAGTGTTAGACCTGTAAGAGAAAAATTTAAATGGTTGGAAAAGGCCATGGGATGTAGAAATATTTTTTTCACATTTTACTTCCTTGTAAAAACAGGAAAATCGATAGGGATTTCCGTACGGATAATTACCCAGTGAACGGTTCGTTTAGCTTTATATATTGTTCCGGGTGGGCGTTGTATTGGTTTTTCAGAAGTGTTAGACCTGTAAGAGAAAAATTTAAATGGTTGGGAAAGGCCATGGGATGTAGAAATATTTTTTTCACATTTTATTTCCTTTTAAAAACAGGTAAATCAATAGGGATTTTCGTACGGATAAGTACCCAGTGAACGGTTCGTTTAGCTTTATATATTGTTCCGGGTGGGCGTTGTATTGGTTTTTTGAAAGTGTTAGACCTGTAAGAGAAAAATTTAAATGGTTGGGAAAGGCCATGGGATGTAGAAATATTTTTTTCACATTTACTTCCTTGTAAAAACAGGTAAATCAATAGGGTTTTTCGTACGGATAAGTACCCAGTGAACGGTTCGTTTAGCTTTATATATTGTTCCGGGTGGGCGTTGTATTGGTTTTTCAGAAGTGTTAGACCTGTAAGAGAAAAATTTAAATGGTTGTGAAAGGCCATGGGATGTAGAAATATTTTTTTCACATTTTATTTCCTTTTAAAACCAGGTAAATCAATAGGGATTTTCGTACGGATAAGTACCCAGTGAACGGTTCGTTTATCTTTATATATTGTTCGGGGTGGGCGTTGTATTGGTTTTTCGGAAGTGTTAGACCTGTAAGAGAAAAATTTAAATGGTTGGGAAAGGCCATGGGATGTAGAAATATTTTTTTCACATTTACTTCCTTGTAAAAACAGGTAAATCAATAGGGTTTTTCGTACGGATAAGTACCCAGTGAACGGTTCGTTTAGCTTTATATATTTATCCGGGTGGGCGTTGTATTGGTTTTTCGGAAGCGTTAGACCTGTAAGAGAAAAATTTAAATGGTTGGGAAAGGCCATGGGATGTAGAAATATTTTTTTCACATTTTATTTCCTTGTAAAAACAGGTAAATCAATAGGGTTTTTCGTACGGATAAGTACCCAGTGAACGGTTCGTTTAGATTATATATTGTTCCGGGTGGGCGTTGTATTGGTTTTTTCAAAGTGTTAGACCTGTAAGAGAAAAATTTAAATGGTTGGGAAAGGCCATGGGATGTGGAAATATTTTTTTCACATCTTATTTCCTTTTAAAAACAGGTAAATCAATAGGGGTTTTCGTACGGATAAGTACCCAGTGAACGGTTCGTTTAGCTTTATATTTTGTTATGGGTAGGCGTTGTATTGGTTTTTCGGAAGTGTTAGACCTGTAAGAGAAAAATTTAAATGGTTGGGAAAGGCCATGGGATGTAGAAATATTTTTTTCACATTTTACTTCCTTATAAAAACAGGAAAATCAATAGGGATTTTCGTACGGATATGTACCCAGTGAACGGTTCATTTAGCTTTATATATTGTTCCGGGTGGGCGTTGTATTGGTTTTTCGGAAGCGTTAGACCTGTAAGAGAAAAATTTAAATGATTGGGAAAGGCCATGGGATGTAGAAATATTTTTTTCACATTTTATTTCCTTGTAAAAACAGGTAAATCAATAGGGTTTTTCGTACGGATAAGTGCCCAGTGAACGGTTCGTTTAGCTTTATATATTGTTCCGGGTGGGCGTTGTTTTGGTTTTTCGGAAGTGTTAGACCTGTAAGAGAAAAATTTAAATGGTTGGAAAAGGCCATGGGATGTAGAAATATTTTTTTCACATTTTACTTCCTTGTAAAAACAGGAAAATCGATAGGGATTTCCGTACGGATAAGTACCCAGTGAACGGTTCGTTTAGCTTTATATATTGTTCCGGGTGGGCGTTATATTGGTTTATCAGAAGTGTTAGACCTGTAAGAGAAAAATTTAAATGGTTGGGAAAGGCCATGGGATGTAGAAATATTTTTTTCATATTTTATTTCCTTTTAAAAACAGGTAAATCAATACGGATTTTCGTACGGATAAGTACCCAGTGAACGGTTCGTTTAGCTTTATATATTGTTCCGGGTGGGCGTTGTATTGGTTTTTTGAAAGTGTTAGACCTGTAAGAGAAAAATTTTAATGGTTGGGAAAGGCCATGGGATGTAGAAATATTTTTTTCACATTTACTTCCTTGTAAAAACAGGTAAATCAATAGGGTTTTTCGTACGGATAAGTACCCAGTGAACGGTTCGTTTAGCTTTATATATTGTTCCGGGTGGGCGTTGTATTGGTTTTTCAGAAGTGTTAGACCTGTAAGAGAAAAATTTAAATGGTTGTGAAAGGCCATGGGATGTAGAAATATTTTTTTCACATTTTATTTCCTTTTAAAACCAGGTAAATCAATAGGGATTTTCGTACGGATAAGTACCCAGTGAACGGTTCGTTTAGCTTTATATATTGTTCCGGGTGGGCGTTGTATTGGTTTTTTGGAAGTGTTAGACCTGTAAGAGAAAAATTTTAAAGGTTGGGAAAGGCCATGGGATGTAGAAATATTTTTTTCACATTTTACTTCCTTGTAAAAACAGGAAAATCGATAGGGATTTTCGGACGGATAAGTACCTCTTGAACGGTTCGTTTAGCTTTATATATTGTTCCGGGTGGGCGTTGTATTGGTTTTTCAGAAGTGTTAGACCTGTAAGAGAAAAATTTAAATGGTTAGGAAAGGCCATGGGATGTAGAAATATTTTTTTCACATTTCATTTCCTTTTAAAAACAGGTAAATCAATAGGGATTTTCGTACGGATAAGTACCCAGTGAACGGTTCGTTTAGCTTTATATTTTGTTCCGGGTGGGCGTTGTATTGGTTTTTCGGAAGTGTTAGACCTGTAAGAGAAAAATTTAAATGGTTGGGAAAGGCCATGGGATGTAGAAATATTTTTTTCACATTTTATTTCCTTGTAAAAACAGGTAAATCAATAGGGATTTTCGTACGGATAAGTACCCAGTGAACGGTTCGTTTAGCTTTATATTTTGTTCCGGGTGGGCGTTGTATTGGTTTTTCGGAAGTGTTAGACCTGTAAGAGAAAAATTTAAATGGTTGGGAAAGGCCATGGGATGTAGAAATATTTTTTTCACATTTTATTTCCTTGTAAAAACAGGTAAATCAATAGGGTTTTTCGTACGGATAAGTGCCCAGTGAACGGTTCGTTTAGCTTTATATATTGTTCCGGGTGGGCGTTGTTTTGGTTTTTCGGAAGTGTTAGACCTGTAAGAGAAAAATTTAAATGGTTGGAAAAGGCCATGGGATGTAGAAATATTTTTTTCACATTTTACTTCCTTGTAAAAACAGGAAAATCGATAGGGATTTCCGTACGGATAAGTACCCAGTGAACGGTTCGTTTAGCTTTATATATTGTTCCGGGTGGGCGTTGTATTGGTTTTTCAGAAGTGTTAGACCTGTAAGAGAAAAATATAAATGGTTGGGAAAGGCCATGGGATGTAGAAATATTTTTTTCACATTTTATTTCCTTTTAAAAACAGGTAAATCAATAGGGATTTTCGTACGGATAAGTACCCAGTGAACGGTTCGTTTAGCTTTATATATTGTTCCGGGTGGGCGTTGTATTGGTTTTTTGAAAGTGTTAGACCTGTAAGAGAAAAATTTAAATGGTTGGGAAAGGCCATGGGATGTAGAAATATTTTTTTCACATTTACTTCCTTGTAAAAACAGGTAAATCAATAGGGTTTTTCGTACGGATAAGTACCCAGTGAACGGTTCGTTTAGCTTTATATATTGTTCCGGGTGGGCGTTGTATTGGTTTTTCAGAAGTGTTAGACCTGTAAGAGAAAAATTTAAATGGTTGTGAAAGGCCATGGGATGTAGAAATATTTTTTTCACATTTTATTTCCTTTTAAAACCAGGTAAATCAATAGGGATTTTCGTACGGATAAGTACCCAGTGAACGGTTCGTTTATCTTTATATATTGTTCGGGGTGGGCGTTGTATTGGTTTTTCGGAAGTGTTAGACCTGTAAGAGAAAAATTTAAGTGGTTGGGAAAGGCCATGGGATGTAGAAATATTTTTTTCACATTTACTTCCTTGTAAAAACAGGTAAATCAATAGGGTTTTTCGTACGGATAAGTACCCAGTGAACGGTTCGTTTAGCTTTATATATTTATCCGGGTGGGCGTTGTATTGGTTTTTCGGAAGCGTTAGACCTGTAAGAGAAAAATTTAAATGGTTGGGAAAGGCCATGGGATGTAGAAATATTTTTTTCACATTTTATTTCCTTGTAAAAACAGGTAAATCAATAGGGTTTTTCGTACGGATAAGTACCCAGTGAACGGTTCGTTTAGATTATATATTGTTCCGGGTGGGCGTTGTATTGGTTTTTTCAAAGTGTTAGACCTGTAAGAGAAAAATTTAAATGGTTGGGAAAGGCCATGGGATGTAGAAATATTTTTTTCACATTTACTTCCTTGTAAAAACAGGTAAATCAATAGGGTTTTTCGTACGGATAAGTACCCAGTGAACGGTTCGTTTAGCTTTATATATTGTTCCGGGTGGGCGTTGTATTGGTTTTTCAGAAGTGTTAGACCTGTAAGAGAAAAATTTAAATGGTTGTGAAAGGCCATGGGATGTAGAAATATTTTTTTCACATTTTATTTCCTTTTAAAACCAGGTAAATCAATAGGGATTTTCGTACGGATAAGTACCCAGTGAACGGTTCGTTTAGCTTTATATATTGTTCCGGGTGGGCGTTGTATTGGTTTTTTGGAAGTGTTAGACCTGTAAGAGAAAAATTTAAAAGGTTGGGAAAGGCCATGGGATGTAGAAATATTTTTTTCACATTTTACTTCATTGTAAAAACAGGAAAATCGATAGGGATTTTCGGACGGATAAGTACCTAGTGAACGGTTCGTTCATCTTTATATATTGTTCGGGGTGGGCGTTGTATTGGTTTTTCGGAAGTGTTAGACCTGTAAGAGAAAAATTTAAATGGTTGGGAAAGGCCATGGGATGTAGAAATATTTTTTTCACATTTTATTTCCTTGTAAAAACAGGAAAATCAATAGGGATTTTCGTCCGGATATGTACCCAGTGAACGGTTCGTTTAGCTTTATATATTGTTCCGGGTGGCCGTTGTATTGGTTTTTCGTAAGCGTTAGACGTGTAAGAAAAAAATTTAAATGGTTGGGAAAGGCCATGGGATGTAGAAATATTTTTTTCACATTTTACTTCCTTGTAAAAACAGGTAAATCAATAGGGTTTTTCGTACGGATAAGTGCCCAGTGAACGGTTTGTTTAGCTTTATACATTGTTCCGGGTGGGCGTTGTATTGTTTTTTCGTAAGTGTTAGACCTGTAAGAGAAAAATTTAAATGGTTGGGAAAGGCCATGGGATGTAGAAATATTTTTTTCACATTTTATTTCCTTGTAAAAACAGGAAAATCAATAGGGATTTTCGTCCGGATATGTACCCAGTGAACGGTTCGTTTAGCTTTATATATTGTTCCGGGTGGCCGTTGTATTGGTTTTTCGTAAGCGTTAGACCTGTAAGAAAAAAATTTAAATGGTTGGGAAAGGCCATGGGATGTAGAAATATTTTTTTCACATTTTACTTCCTTGTAAATACAGGTAAATCAATAGGGTTTTTCGTACGGATAAGTGCCCAGTGAACGGTTTGTTTAGCTTTATACATTGTTCCGGGTGGGCGTTGTATTGTTTTTTCGTAAGCGTTAGACCTGTAAGAAAAAAATTTAAATGGTTGGGAAAGGCCATGGGATGTAGAAATATTTTTTTCACATTTTACTTCCTTGTAAAAACAGGTAAATCAATAGGGTTTTTCGTACGGATAAGTGCCCAGTGAACGGTTTGTTTAGCTTTATACATTGTTCTGGGTGGGCGTTGTTTTGGTTTTTCAGAAGTGTTAGACCTGTAAGAGAAAAATTTAAATGGTTGGGAAAGGCCATGGGATGTAGAAATATTTTTTTCACATTTTACTTCCTTGTAAAAACAGGAAAATCGATAGGGATTTTCGTACGGATAAGTAGCTAGTGAACGGTTCCTTTATCTTTATATATTCTTCTGGGTGGGCGTTGTATTGGATTTTCGGAAGTGTTAGACCTGTAAGAGAAAAATTTAAATGGTTGGGAAAGGCCATGGGATGTAGAAATATTTATTTCACATTTACTTCCTTGTAAAAACAGGTAAATCAATAGGGTTTTTCGTACGGATAAGTACCCAGTGAACGGTTCCTTTATCTTTATATTTTCTTCTGGGTGGGCGTTGTATTGGATTTTCGGAAGTGTTAGACCTGTAAGAGAAAAATTTAAATGGTTGGGAAAGGCCATGGGATGTAGAAATATTTTTTTCACATTTACTTCCTTGTAAAAACAGGTAAATCAATAGGGTTTTTCGTACGGATAAGTACCCAGTGAACGGTTCGTTTAGCTTTATATATTGTTCCGGGTGGGCGTTGTATTGGTTTTTCGGAAGTGTTAGACCTGTAAGAGAAAAATTTAAATGGTTGGGAAAGGTCATGGGATGTAGAAATATTTTTTTCACATTTTATTTCCTTTTAAAAACAGGTAAATCAATAGGGATTTTCGTACGGATATGTACCCAGTGAACGGTTCGTTTAGCTTTATATTTTGTTCCGGGTGGGCGTTGTATTGGTTTTTCGGAAGCGTTAGACCTGTAAGAGAAAAATTTAAATGGTTGGGAAAGGCCATGGGATGTAGAAATATTTTTTTCACATTTTATTTCCATGTAAAAACAGGTAAATCAATAGGGTTTTTCGTACGGATAAGTGCCCAGTGAACGGTTCGTTTAGCTTTATATATTGTTCCGGGTGGCGTTGTTTTGGTTTTTCAGAAGTGTTAGACCTGTAAGAGAAAAATTTAAATGGTTGGAAAAGGCCATGGGATGTAGAAATATTTTTTTCACATTTTACTTCCTTGTAAAAACAGGAAAATCGATAGGGATTTTCGTACGGATAAGTACCCAGTGAACGGTTCGTTTAGCTTCATATATTGTTCCGGGTGGGCGTTGTATTGGTTTTTCAGAAGTGTTAGACCTGTAAGAGAAAAATTTAAATGGTTGGGAAAGGCCATGGGATGTAGAAATATTTTTTTCACATTTACTTCCTTGTAAAAACAGGTAAATCAATAGGGTTTTTCGTACGGATACGTACTCAGTGAACGGTTCGTTTAGCTTTATATATTGTTCCGGGTGGGGGTTGTATTGGTTTTTCAGAAGTGTTAGACCTGTAAGAGAAAAATTTAAATGGTTGGGAAAGGCCATGGGATGTAGAAATATTTTTTCACATTTTACTTCCTTGTAAAAACAGGTAAATCAATAGGGTTTTTCGTACGGATAAGTACCCAGTGAACGGTTCGTTTAGCTTTATATATTGTTCCGGGTGGGCGTTGTATTGGTTTTTCAGAAGTGTTAGACCTGTAAGAGAAAAATTTAAATGGTTGGGAAAGGCCATGGGATGTAGAAATATTTTTTTCACATTTTATTTCCTTTTAAAAACAGGTAAATCAATAGGGATTTTCGTACGGATAAGTACCCAGTGAACGGTTCGTATAGCTTTATATATTGTTCCGGGTGGGCGTTGTATTGGTTTTTTGGAAGTGTTAGACCTGTAAGAGAAAAATTTAGATGGTTGGGAAAGGCCATGGGATGTAGAAATATTTTTTTCACATTTTTCTTCCTTATAAAAACAGGAAAATCAATAGAGATTTTCGTACGGATATGTACCCAGTGAACGGTTCGTTTAGCTTTATATATTGTTCCGGGTGGGCGTTGTATTGGTTTTTCGGAAGCGTTAGACCTGTAAGAGAAAAATTTAAATGGTTGGGAAAGGCCATGGGATGTAGAAATATTTTTTTCACATTTTACTTCCTTGTAAAAACAGGAAAATCGATAGTGATTTTCATACGGATAAGTACCCAGTGAACGGTTCGTTTATCTTTATATATTCTTCCGGGTGGGCGTTGTATTGGTTTTTCGGAAGTGTTAGACCTGTAAGAGAAAAATTTAAATGGTTGGGAAAGGCCATGGGATGTAGAAATATTTTTTTCACATTTTATTTCCTTGTAAAAACAGGTAAATCAATAGGGTTTTTCGTACGGATAAGTGCCCAGTGAACGGTTCGTTTAGCTTTATATATTGTTCCGGGTGGGCGTTGTTTTGGTTTTTCAGAAGTGTTAGACCTGTAAGAGAAAAATTTAAATGGTTGGGAAAGGCCATGGGATGTAGAAATATTTTTTTCACATTTTACTTCCTTGTAAAAACAGGAAAATCGATAGGGATTTTTGGACGGATAAGTACCTAGTGAACGGTTCGTTTATCTTTATATATTGTTCGGGGTGGGCGTTGTATTGGATTTTCGGAAGTGTTAGACCTGCAAGAGAAAAATTTAAATGGTTGGGAAAGGCGATGGGATGTAGAAATATTTTTTTCACATTTACTTCCTTGTAAATACAGGTAAATCAATAGGGTTTTTCGTACGGATAAGTACCCAGTGAACGGTTCGTTTAGCTTTATATATTGTTCCGGGTGGGCGTTGTATTGGTTTTTCGGAAGTGTTAGACCTGTAAGAGAAAAATTTAAATGGTTGGGAAAGGCCAAGGGATGTAGAAATATTTTTTTCAAATTTACTTCCTTGTAAAAACAGGTAAATCAATAGGGTTTTTCGTACGGATAAGTACCCAGTGAACGGTTCGTTTAGCTTTATATATTGTTCCGGGTGGGCGTTGTATTGGTTTTTCGGAAGCGTTAGACCTGTAAGAGAAAAATTTAAATGGTTGGGAAAGGCCATGGGATGTAGAAATATTTTTTTCACATTTTAATTCCTTGTAAAAACAGGTAAATCAATAGGGTTTTTCGTACGGATAAGTGCCCAGTGAACGGTTCGTTTAGCTTTATATATTGTTCCGGGTGGGCGTTGTATTGGTTTTTCGGAAGTTTTAGACCTGTAAGAGAAAAATTTAAATGGTTGGGAAAGGCCATGGGATGTAGAAATATTTTTTTCACATTTACTTCCTTGTAAATACAGGTAAATCAATAGGGTTTTTCGTACGGATAAGTACCCAGTGAACGGTTCGTTTAGCTTTATATATTGTTCCGGGTGGGCGTTGTATTGGTTTTTCGGAAGTGTTAGACCTGTAAGAGAAAAATTTAAATGGTTGGGAAAGGCCAAGGGATGTAGAAATATTTTTTTCAAATTTACTTCCTTGTAAAAACAGGTAAATCAATAGGGTTTTTCGTACGGATAAGTACCCAGTGAACGGTTCGTTTAGCTTTATATATTGTTCCGGGTGGGCGTTGTATTGGTTTTTCGGAAGCGTTAGACCTGTAAGAGAAAAATTTAAATGGTTGGGAAAGGCCATGGGATGTAGAAATATTTTTTTCACATTTTAATTCCTTGTAAAAACAGGTAAATCAATAGGGTTTTTCGTACGGATAAGTGCCCAGTGAACGGTTCGTTTAGCTTTATATATTGTTCCGGGTGGGCGTTGTATTGGTTTTTCGGAAGTTTTAGACCTGTAAGAGAAAAATTTAAATGGTTGGGAAAGGCCATGGGATGTAGAAATATTTTTTCACATTTTACTTCCTTGTAAAAACAGGAAAATCGATAGGGATTTTCATACGGATAAGTACCCAGTGAACGGTTCGTTTATCTTTATAAATTCTTCCGGGTGGGCGTTGTATTGGTTTTTCGGAAGTGTTAGACCTGTAAGAGAAAAATTTAAATCGTTGGGAAAGGCCATGGGATGTAGAAATATTTTTTTCACATATACTTCCTTGTAAAAACAGGTAAATCAATAGGGTTTTTCGTACGGATAAGTACCCAGTGAACCGTTCGTTTAGCTTTATATATTGTTCCGGGTGGGCATTGTATTGTTTTTTCGGAAGTGTTAGACCTGTAAGAGAAAAATTTAAATGGTTGTGAAAGGCCATGGGATGTAGAAATATTTTTTTCACATTTTACTTCCTTGTAAAAACAGGAAAATCAATAGGGATTTTCGTACGGATAAGTACCCAGTGAACCGTTCGTTTAGCTTTATATATTGTTCGGGGTGGGCGTTGTATTGGATTTTCGGAAGTGTTAGACCTGTAAGAGAAAAATTTAAATGGTTGGGAAAGGCCATGGGATGTAGAAATATTTTTTTCACATTTACTTCCTTGTAAAAACAGGTAAATCAATAGGGTTTTTCGTACGGATAAGTACCCAGTGAACGGTTCGTTTAGCTTTATATATTGTTCCGGGTGGGCGTTGTATTGGTTTTTCGGAAGTGTTAGACCTGTAAGAGAAAAATTTAAATGGTTGGGAAAGGCCATGGGATGTAGAAATATTTTTTCACATTTTACTTCCTTGTAAAAACAGGAAAATCGATAGGGATTTTCATACGGATAAGTACCCAGTGAACGGTTCGTTTATCTTTATATATTCTTCCGGGTGGGCGTTGTATTGGTTTTTCGGAAGTGTTAGACCTGTAAGAGAAAAATTTAAATCGTTGGAAAAGGCCATGGGATGTAGAAATATTTTTTTCACATATACTTCCTTGTAAAAACAGGTAAATCAATAGGGTTTTTCGTACGGATAAGTACCCAGTGAACCGTTCGTTTAGCTTTATATATTGTTCCGGGTGGGCATTGTATTGTTTTTTCGGAAGTGTTAGACCTGTAAGAGAAAAATTTAAATGGTTGTGAAAGGCCATGGGATGTAGAAATATTTTTTTCACATTTTACTTCCTTGTAAAAACAGGAAAATCAATAGGGATTTTCGTACGGATAAGTACCCAGTGAACCGTTCGTTTAGCTTTATATATTGTTCGGGGTGGGCGTTGTATTGGATTTTCGGAAGTGTTAGACCTGTAAGAGAAAAATTTAAATGGTTGGGAAAGGCCATGGGATGTAGAAATATTTTTTTCACATTTTACTTCCTTGTAAAAACAGGAAAATCGATAGGGATTTTCGGACGGATAAGTACCTAGTGAACGGTTCGTTTATCTTTATATATTGTTCGGGGTGGGCGTTGTATTGGATTTTCGGAAGTGTTAGACCTGTAAGAGAAAAATTTAAATGGTTGGGAAAGGCCATGGGATGTAGAAATATTTTTTTCACATTTACTTCCTTGTAAAAACAGGTAAATCAATAGGGTTTTTCGTACGGATAAGTACCCAGTGAACGGTTCGTTTAGCTTTATATATTGTTCCGGGTGGGCGTTGTATTGGTTTTTCGGAAGTGTTAGACCTGTAAGAGAAAAATTTAAATGGTTGGGAAAGGCCATGGGATGTAGAAATATTTTTTTCACATTTTACTTCCTTGTAAAAACAGGAAAATCAATACGGATTTTCGTACGGATATGTACCCAGTGAACGGTTCGTTTAGCTTTATATATTGTTCCGGGTGGGCGTTGTATTGGTTTTTCGGATGTGTTAGACCTGTAAGAGAAGAATTTAAATGGTTGGGAAAGGCCATGGGATGTAGAAATATTTTTTTCACATTTTATTTCCTTGTAAAACAGGTAAATCAAAAGGGTTTTTCGTATGTATAAGTGCCCAGTGAACGGTTCGTTTAGCTTTATATATTGTTCCGGGTGGGCATTGTTTTGGTTTTTTGGAAGTGTTAGACCTGTAAGAGAAAAATTTAAATGGTTGGGAAAGGCCATGGGATGTAGAAATATTTTTTTCACACTTTATTTCCTTGTAAAAACAGGTAAATCAATAGGGTTTTTCGTACGGATAAGTGCCCAGTGAACGGTTCGTTTAGCTTTATATATTGTTCCGGGTGGGCGTTGTTTTGGTTTTTCGGAAGTGTTAGACCTGTAAGAGAAAAATTTAAATGGTTGGGAAAGGCCATGGGATGTAGAATTATTTTTTTCACATTTTACTTCCTTGTAAAAACAGGAAAATCGATAGGGATTTTCGTACGGATAAGTACCCAGTGAACCGTTCGTTTAGCTTTATATATTGTTCGGGGTGGGCGTTGTATTGGATTTTCGGAAGTGTTAGACCTGTAAGAGAAAAATTTAAATGGTTGGGAAAGGCCATGGGATGTAGAAATATTTGTTTAACATTTTACTTCCTTGTAAAAACAGGAAAATCAATAGGGATTTTCGGACGGATAAGTACCTAGTGAACGGTTCGTTTATCTTTATATATTGTTCGGGGTGGACGTTGTATTGGATTTTCGGAAGTGTTAGACCTGTAAGAGAAAAATTTAAATGGTTGGGAAAGGCCATGGGATGTAGAAATATTTTTTTCACATTTACTTCCTTGTAAAAACAGGTAAATCAATAGGGTTTTTCGTACGGATAAGTACCCAGTGAACGGTTCGTTTAGCTTTATATATTGTTCCGGGTGGGCGTTGTATTGGTTTTTCGGAAGTGTTAGACCTGTAAGAGAAAAATTTAAATGGTTGGGAAAGGCCATGGGATGTAGAAATATTTTTTTCACATTTTACTTCCTTGTAAAAACAGGAAAATCAATAGGGATTTTCGTAAGGATATGTACCCAGTGAACGGTTCGTTTAGCTTTATATATTGTTCCGGGTGGGCGTTGTATTGGTTTTTCGGATGTGTTAGACCTGTAAGAGAAAAATTTAAATGGTTGGGAAAGGCCATGGGATGTAGAAATATTTTTTTCACACTTTATTTCCTTGTAAAAACAGGTAAATCAATAGGGTTTTTCGTACGGATAAGTGCCCAGTGAACGGTTCGTTTAGCTTTATATATTGTTCCGGGTGGGCGTTGTTTTGGTTTTTCGGAAGTGTTAGACCTGTAAGAGAAAAATTTAAATGGTTGGGAAAGGCCATGGGATGTAGAATTATTTTTTTCACATTTTACTTCCTTGTAAAAACAGGAAAATCGATAGGGATTTTCGTACGGATAAGTACCCAGTGAACCGTTCGTTTAGCTTTATATATTGTTCGGGGTGGGCGTTGTATTGGATTTTCGGAAGTGTTAGACCTGTAAGAGAAAAATTTAAATGGTTGGGAAAGGCCATGGGATGTAGAAATATTTGTTTAACATTTTACTTCCTTGTAAAAACAGGAAAATCAATAGGGATTTTCGGACGGATAAGTACCTAGTGAACGGTTCGTTTATCTTTATATATTGTTCGGGGTGGACGTTGTATTGGATTTTCGGAAGTGTTAGACCTGTAAGAGAAAAATTTAAATGGTTGGGAAAGGCCATGGGATGTAGAAATATTTTTTTCACATTTACTTCCTTGTAAAAACAGGTAAATCAATAGGGTTTTTCGTACGGATAAGTACCCAGTGAACGGTTCGTTTAGCTTTATATATTGTTCCGGGTGGGCGTTGTATTGGTTTTTCGGAAGTGTTAGACCTGTAAGAGAAAAATTTAAATGGTTGGGAAAGGCCATGGGATGTAGAAATATTTTTTTCACATTTTACTTCCTTGTAAAAACAGGAAAATCAATAGGGATTTTCGTACGGATATGTACCCAGTGAACGGTTCGTTTAGCTTTATATATTGTTCCGGGTGGGCGTTGTATTGGTTTTTCGGATGTGTTAGACCTGTAAGAGAAGAATTTAAATGGTTGGGAAAGGCCATGGGATGTAGAAATATTTTTTTCACATTTTATTTCCTTGTAAAACAGGTAAATCAATAGGGTTTTTCGTACGGATAAGTGCCCAGTGAACGGTTCGTTTAGCTTTATATATTGTTCCGGGTGGGCATTGTTTTGGTTTTTTGGAAGTGTTAGACCTGTAAGAGAAAAATTTAAATGGTTGGGAAAGGCCATGGGATGTAGAAATATTTTTTTCACATTTTATTTCCTTGTAAAAACAGGTAAATCAATAGGGTTTTTCGTACGGATAAGTGCCCAGTGAACGGTTCGTTTAGCTTTATATATTGTTCCGGGTGGGCATTGTTTTGGTTTTTCGGAAGTGTTAGACCTGTAAGAGAAAAATTTAAATGGTTGGGAAAGGCCATGGGATTTAGAAATATTTTTTTCACATTTTATCTCCTTGTAAAAACAGGTAAATCAATAGGGTTTTTCGTATGGATAAGTGCCCAGGGAACGGTTCGTTTAGCTTTATATATTGTTCCGGGTGGGCGTTGTTTTGGTTTTTCGGAAGTGTTAGACCTGTAAGAGAAAAATTTAAATGGTTGGGAAAGGCCATGGGATGTAGAATTATTTTTTTCACATTTTACTTCCTTGTAAAAACAGGAAAATCGATAGGGATTTTCGTACGGATAAGTACCCAATGAACGGTTCGTTTAGCTTTATATATTGTTCCGGGTGGATGTTGTATTGGTTTTTCGGAAGTGTTAGACCTGTAAGAGAAAAATTTAAATGGTTGGGAAAGGCCATGGTATGTAGAAATATTTTTTTCACATTTTATTTCCTTGTAAATACAGGTAAAACGATAGGGATTTTCGTACGGATAAGTGCCCAGTGAACGCTCGTTTAGCTTTATATATTGTTCCGGGTGGGCGTTGTTTTGATTTTTCGGAAGTGTTAGACCTGTAAGAGAAAAATGTCAATGGTTGGGAAAGGCCATGGGATGTAGAAATATTTTTTTCACATTTTACTTCCTTGTAAAAACAGGAAAATCGATAGGGATTTTCGTACGGATAAGTAGCTAGTGAACCGTTCGTTTAGCTTTATATATTGTTCCGGGTGGGCGTTGTATTGGTTTTTCGGAAGTGTTAGACCTGTAAGAGAAAAATTTAATTGGTTGGGAAAGGCCATGGGATGTAGAAATATTTTTTCACATTTTACTTCCTTGTAAAAACAGGAAAATCGATAGGGATTTTCATACGGATAAGTACCCAGTGAACGGTTCGTTTATCTTTATATATTCTTCCGGGTGGGCGTTGTATTGGTTTTTCGGAAGTGTTAGACATGTAAGAGAAAAATTTAAATCGTTGGAAAAGGCCATGGGATGTAGAAATATTTTTTTCACATATACTTCCTTGTAAAAACAGGTAAATCAATAGGGTTTTTCGTACGGATAAGTACCCAGTGAACCGTTCGTTTAGCTTTATATATTGTTCCGGGTGGGCATTGTATTGTTTTTTCGGAAGTGTTAGACCTGTAAGAGAAAAATTTAAATGGTTGTGAAAGGCCATGGGATGTAGAAATATTTTTTTCACATTTTACTTCCTTGTAAAAACAGGAAAATCAATAGGGATTTTCGTACGGATAAGTACCCAGTGAACCGTACGTTTAGCTTTATATATTGTTCGGGGTGGGCGTTGTATTGGATTTTCGGAAGTGTTAGACCTGTAAGAGAAAAATTTAAATGGTTGGGAAAGGCCATGGGATGTAGAAATATTTTTTTCACATTTTACTTCCTTGTAAAAACAGGAAAATCGATAGGGATTTTCGGACGGATAAGTACCTAGTGAACGGTTCGTTTATCTTTATATATTGTTCGGGGTGGGCGTTGTATTGGATTTTCGGAAGTGTTAGACCTGTAAGAGAAAAATTTAAATGGTTGGGAAAGGCCATGGGATGTAGAAATATTTTTTTCACATTTACTTCCTTGTAAAAACAGGTAAATCAATAGGGTTTTTCGTACGGATAAGTACCCAGTGAACGGTTCGTTTAGCTTTATATATTGTTCCGGGTGGGCGTTGTATTGGTTTTTCGGAAGTGTTAGACCTGTAAGAGAAAAATTTAAATGGTTGGGAAAGGCCATGGGATGTAGAAATATTTTTTTCACATTTTACTTCCTTGTAAAAACAGGAAAATCAATACGGATTTTCGTACGGATATGTACCCAGTGAACGGTTCGTTTAGCTTTATATATTGTTCCGGGTGGGCGTTGTATTGGTTTTTCGGATGTGTTAGACCTGTAAGAGAAGAATTTAAATGGTTGGGAAAGGCCATGGGATGTAGAAATATTTTTTTCACATTTTATTTCCTTGTAAAACAGGTAAATCAAAAGGGTTTTTCGTATGTATAAGTGCCCAGTGAACGGTTCGTTTAGCTTTATATATTGTTCCGGGTGGGCATTGTTTTGGTTTTTCGGAAGTGTTAGACCTGTAAGAGAAAAATTTAAATGGTTGGGAAAGGCCATGGGATGTAGAAATATTTTTTTCACACTTTATTTCCTTGTAAAAACAGGTAAATCAATAGGGTTTTTCGTACGGATAAGTGCCCAGTGAACGGTTCGTTTAGCTTTATATATTGTTCCGGGTGGGCGTTGTTTTGGTTTTTCGGAAGTGTTAGACCTGTAAGAGAAAAATTTAAATGGTTGGGAAAGGCCATGGGATGTAGAATTATTTTTTTCACATTTTACTTCCTTGTAAAAACAGGAAAATCGATAGGGATTTTCGTACGGATAAGTACCCAGTGAACCGTTCGTTTAGCTTTATATATTGTTCGGGGTGGGCGTTGTATTGGATTTTCGGAAGTGTTAGACCTGTAAGAGAAAAATTTAAATGGTTGGGAAAGGCCATGGGATGTAGAAATATTTGTTTAACATTTTACTTCCTTGTAAAAACAGGAAAATCAATAGGGATTTTCGGACGGATAAGTACCTAGTGAACGGTTCGTTTATCTTTATATATTGTTCGGGGTGGACGTTGTATTGGATTTTCGGAAGTGTTAGACCTGTAAGAGAAAAATTTAAATGGTTGGGAAAGGCCATGGGATGTAGAAATATTTTTTTCACATTTACTTCCTTGTAAAAACAGGTAAATCAATAGGGTTTTTCGTACGGATAAGTACCCAGTGAACGGTTCGTTTAGCTTTATATATTGTTCCGGGTGGGCGTTGTATTGGTTTTTCGGAAGTGTTAGACCTGTAAGAGAAAAATTTAAATGGTTGGGAAAGGCCATGGGATGTAGAAATATTTTTTTCACATTTTACTTCCTTGTAAAAACAGGAAAATCAATAGGGTTTTTCGTACGGATATGTACCCAGTGAACGGTTCGTTTAGCTTTATATATTGTTCCGGGTGGGCGTTGTATTGGTTTTTCGGATGTGTTAGACCTGTAAGAGAAGAATTTAAATGGTTGGGAAAGGCCATGGGATGTAGAAATATTTTTTTCACATTTTATTTCCTTGTAAAACAGGTAAATCAATAGGGTTTTTCGTACGGATAAGTGCCCAGTGAACGGTTCGTTTAGCTTTATATATTGTTCCGGGTGGGCATTGTTTTGGTTTTTTGGAAGTGTTAGACCTGTAAGAGAAAAATTTAAATGGTTGGGAAAGGCCATGGGATGTAGAAATATTTTTTTCACATTTTATTTGCTTGTAAAAACAGGTAAATCAATAGGGTTTTTCGTACGGATAAGTGCCCAGTGAACGGTTCGTTTAGCTTTATATATTGTTCCGGGTGGGCATTGTTTTGGTTTTTCGGAAGTGTTAGACCTGTAAGAGAAAAATTTAAATGGTTGGGAAAGGCCATGGGATTTAGAAATATTTTTTTCACATTTTATCTCCTTGTAAAAACAGGTAAATCAATAGGGTTTTTCGTACGGATAAGTGCCCAGGGAACGGTTCGTTTAGCTTTATATATTGTTCCGGGTGGGCGTTGTTTTGGTTTTTCGGAAGTGTTAGACCTGTAAGAGAAAAATTTAAATGGTTGGGAAAGGCCATGGGATGTAGAATTATTTTTTTCACATTTTACTTCCTTGTAAAAACAGGAAAATCGATAGGGATTTTCGTACGGATAAGTACCCAATGAACGGTTCGTTTAGCTTTATATATTGTTCCGGGTGGATGTTGTATTGGTTTTTCGGAAGTGTTAGACCTGTAAGAGAAGAATTTAAATGGTTGGGAAAGGCCATGGGATGTAGAAATATTTTTTTCACATTTTATTTCCTTGTAAAACAGGTAAATCAATAGGGTTTTTCGTACGGATAAGTGCCCAGTGAACGGTTCGTTTAGCTTTATATATTGTTCCGGGTGGGCATTGTTTTGGTTTTTTGGAAGTGTTAGACCTGTAAGAGAAAAATTTAAATGGTTGGGAAAGGCCATGGGATGTAGAAATATTTTTTTCACATTTTATTTGCTTGTAAAAACAGGTAAATCAATAGGGTTTTTCGTACGGATAAGTGCCCAGTGAACGGTTCGTTTAGCTTTATATATTGTTCCGGGTGGGCATTGTTTTGGTTTTTCGGAAGTGTTAGACCTGTAAGAGAAAAATTTAAATGGTTGGGAAAGGCCATGGGATTTAGAAATATTTTTTTCACATTTTATCTCCTTGTAAAAACAGGTAAATCAATAGGGTTTTTCGTACGGATAAGTGCCCAGGGAACGGTTCGTTTAGCTTTATATATTGTTCCGGGTGGGCGTTGTTTTGGTTTTTCGGAAGTGTTAGACCTGTAAGAGAAAAATTTAAATGGTTGGGAAAGGCCATGGGATGTAGAATTATTTTTTTCACATTTTACTTCCTTGTAAAAACAGGAAAATCGATAGGGATTTTCGTACGGATAAGTACCCAATGAACGGTTCGTTTAGCTTTATATATTGTTCCGGGTGGATGTTGTATTGGTTTTTCGGAAGTGTTAGACCTGTAAGAGAAAAATTTAAATGGTTGGGAAAGGCCATGGTATGTAGAAATATTTTTTTCACATTTTATTTCCTTGTAAATACAGGTAAAACGATAGGGATTTTCGTACGGATAAGTGCCCAGTGAACGCTCGTTTAGTTTATATATTGTTCCGGGTGGGCGTTGTTTTGATTTTTCAGAAGTGTTAGACCTGTAAGAGAAAAATGTCAATGGTTGGGAAAGGCCATGGGATGTAGAAATATTTTTTTCACATTTTACTTCCTTGTAAAAACAGGAAAATCGATAGGGATTTTCGTACGGATAAGTAGCTAGTGAACCGTTCGTTTAGCTTTATATATTCTTCCGGGTGGGCGTTGTATTCGATTTTCGGAAGTGTTAGACCTGTAAGAGAAAAATTTAAATGGTTGGGAAAGGCCATGGGATGTAGAAATATTTTTTTCACATTTACTTCCTTGTAAAAACAGGTAAATCAATAGGGTTTTTCATACGGATAAGTACCCAGTGAACGGTTCGTTTATCTTTATATATTGTTCCGGGTGGGCGTTGTATTGGTTTTTCGGAAGTGTTAGACCTGTAAGAGAAAAATTTAAATGGTTGGGAAAGGCCATGGGATGTAGAAATATTTTTTTCACACTTTATTTCCTTGTAAAAACAGGTAAATCAATAGGGTTTTTCGTACGGATAAGTGCCCAGTGAACGGTTCGTTTAGCTTTATATATTGTTCCGGGTGGGCGTTGTTTTGGTTTTTCGGAAGTGTTAGACCTGTAAGAGAAAAATTTAAATGGTTGGGAAAGGCCATGGGATGTAGAATTATTTTTTTCACATTTTACTTCCTTGTAAAAACAGGAAAATCGATAGGGATTTTCGTACGGATAAGTACCCAGTGAACCGTTCGTTTAGCTTTATATATTGTTCGGGGTGGGCGTTGTATTGGATTTTCGGAAGTGTTAGACCTGTAAGAGAAAAATTTAAATGGTTGGGAAAGGCCATGGGATGTAGAAATATTTGTTTAACATTTTACTTCCTTGTAAAAACAGGAAAATCAATAGGGATTTTCGGACGGATAAGTACCTAGTGAACGGTTCGTTTATCTTTATATATTGTTCGGGGTGGACGTTGTATTGGATTTTCGGAAGTGTTAGACCTGTAAGAGAAAAATTTAAATGGTTGGGAAAGGCCATGGGATGTAGAAACATTTTTTTCACATTTACTTCCTTGTAAAAACAGGTAAATCAATAGGGTTTTTCGTACGGATAAGTACCCAGTGAACGGTTCGTTTAGCTTTATATATTGTTCCGGGTGGGCGTTGTATTGGTTTTTCGGAAGTGTTAGACCTGTAAGAGAAAAATTTAAATGGTTGGGAAAGGCCATGGGATGTAGAAATATTTTTTTCACATTTTACTTCCTTGTAAAAACAGGAAAATCAATAGGGTTTTTCGTACGGATATGTACCCAGTGAACGGTTCGTTTAGCTTTATATATTGTTCCGGGTGGGCGTTGTATTGGTTTTTCGGATGTGTTAGACCTGTAAGAGAAGAATTTAAATGGTTGGGAAAGGCCATGGGATGTAGAAATATTTTTTTCACATTTTATTTCCTTGTAAAACAGGTAAATCAATAGGGTTTTTCGTACGGATAAGTGCCCAGTGAACGGTTCGTTTAGCTTTATATATTGTTCCGGGTGGGCATTGTTTTGGTTTTTTGGAAGTGTTAGACCTGTAAGAGAAAAATTTAAATGGTTGGGAAAGGCCATGGGATGTAGAAATATTTTTTTCACATTTTATTTGCTTGTAAAAACAGGTAAATCAATAGGGTTTTTCGTACGGATAAGTGCCCAGTGAACGGTTCGTTTAGCTTTATATATTGTTCCGGGTGGGCATTGTTTTGGTTTTTCGGAAGTGTTAGACCTGTAAGAGAAAAATTTAAATGGTTGGGAAAGGCCATGGGATTTAGAAATATTTTTTTCACATTTTATCTCCTTGTAAAAACAGGTAAATCAATAGGGTTTTTCGTACGGATAAGTGCCCAGGGAACGGTTCGTTTAGCTTTATATATTGTTCCGGGTGGGCGTTGTTTTGGTTTTTCGGAAGTGTTAGACCTGTAAGAGAAAAATTTAAATGGTTGGGAAAGGCCATGGGATGTAGAATTATTTTTTTCACATTTTACTTCCTTGTAAAAACAGGAAAATCGATAGGGATTTTCGTACGGATAAGTACCCAATGAACGGTTCGTTTAGCTTTATATATTGTTCCGGGTGGATGTTGTATTGGTTTTTCGGAAGTGTTAGACCTGTAAGAGAAAAATTTAAATGGTTGGGAAAGGCCATGGTATGTAGAAATATTTTTTTCACATTTTATTTCCTTGTAAATACAGGTAAAACGATAGGGATTTTCGTACGGATAAGTGCCCAGTGAACGCTCGTTTAGTTTATATATTGTTCCGGGTGGGCGTTGTTTTGATTTTTCAGAAGTGTTAGACCTGTAAGAGAAAAATGTCAATGGTTGGGAAAGGCCATGGGATGTAGAAATATTTTTTTCACATTTTACTTCCTTGTAAAAACAGGAAAATCGATAGGGATTTTCGTACGGATAAGTAGCTAGTGAACCGTTCGTTTAGCTTTATATATTCTTCCGGGTGGGCGTTGTATTCGATTTTCGGAAGTGTTAGACCTGTAAGAGAAAAATTTAAATGGTTGGGAAAGGCCATGGGATGTAGAAATATTTTTTTCACATTTACTTCCTTGTAAAAACAGGTAAATCAATAGGGTTTTTCATACGGATAAGTACCCAGTGAACGGTTCGTTTATCTTTATATATTGTTCCGGGTGGGCGTTGTATTGGTTTTTCGGAAGTGTTAGACATGTAAGAGAAAAATTTAAATGGTTGGGAAAGGCCATGGGATGTAGAAATATTTTTTTCACATTTTATTTCCTTGTAAAAACAGGTAAATCAATAGGGTTTTTCGTACGGATAAGTGCCCAGTGAACGGTTCGTTTAGCTTTATATATTGTTCCGGGTGGGCATTGTTTTGGTTTTTCGGAAGTGTTAGACCTGTAAGAGAAAAATTTAAATGGTTGGGAAAGGCCATGGGATTTAGAAATATTTTTTTCACATTTTATCTCCTTGTAAAAACAGGTAAATCAATAGGGTTTTTCGTACGGATAAGTGCCCAGGGAACGGTTCGTTTAGCTTTATATATTGTTCCGGGTGGGCGTTGTTTTGGTTTTTCGGAAGTGTTAGACCTGTAAGAGAAAAATTTAAATGGTTGGGAAAGGCCATGGGATGTAGAATTATTTTTTTCACATTTTACTTCCTTGTAAAAACAGGAAAATCGATAGGGATTTTCGTACGGATAAGTACCCAATGAACGGTTCGTTTAGCTTTATATATTGTTCCGGGTGGATGTTGTATTGGTTTTTCGGAAGTGTTAGACCTGTAAGAGAAAAATTTAAATGGTTGGGAAAGGCCATGGTATGTAGAAATATTTTTTTCACATTTTATTTCCTTGTAAATACAGGTAAAACGATAGGGATTTTCGTACGGATAAGTGCCCAGTGAACGCTCGTTTAGTTTATATATTGTTCCGGGTGGGCGTTGTTTTGATTTTTCAGAAGTGTTAGACCTGTAAGAGAAAAATGTCAATGGTTGGGAAAGGCCATGGGATGTAGAAATATTTTTTTCACATTTTACTTCCTTGTAAAAACAGGAAAATCGATAGGGATTTTCGTACGGATAAGTAGCTAGTGAACCGTTCGTTTAGCTTTATATATTCTTCCGGGTGGGCGTTGTATTCGATTTTCGGAAGTGTTAGACCTGTAAGAGAAAAATTTAAATGGTTGGGAAAGGCCATGGGATGTAGAAATATTTTTTTCACATTTACTTCCTTGTAAAAACAGGTAAATCAATAGGGTTTTTCATACGGATAAGTACCCAGTGAACGGTTCGTTTATCTTTATATATTGTTCCGGGTGGGCGTTGTATTGGTTTTTCGGAAGTGTTAGACATGTAAGAGAAAAATTTAAATGGTTGGGAAAGGCCATGGGATGTAGAAATATTTTTTTCACATTTTATTTCCTTGTAAAAACAGGTAAATCAATAGGGTTTTTCGTACGGATAAGTGCCCAGTGAACGGTTCGTTTAGCTTTATATATTGTTCCGCGTGGGCATTGTTTTGGTTTTTCGGAAGTGTTAGACCTGTAAGAGAAAAATTTAAATGGTTGGGAAAGGCCATGGGATGTAGAAATATTTTTTTCACATTTTATTTCCTTGTTAAAACAGGTAAATCAATAGGGTTTTTCGTACGGATAAGTGCCCAGTGAACGGTTCGTTTAGCTTTATATATTGTTCCGGGTGGGCGTTGTTTTGGTTTTTCGGAAGTGTTAGACCTGTAAGAGAAAAATTTAAATGGTTGGGAAAGGCCATGGGATGTAGAAATATTTTTTTCACATTTTATTTCCTTTTAAAAACAGGTAAATCAATAGGGATTTTCGTACGGATAAGTACCCAGTGAACGGTTCGTTTAGCTTTATATATGGTTCCGGGTGGGCGTTGTATTGGTTTTTCGGAAGTGTTAGACCTGTAAGAGAAAAATTTAAATGGTTGGGAAAGGCCATGGGATGTAGAAATATTTTTTTCACATTTTACTTCCTTGTAAAAACAGGAAAATCGATAGGGATTTTTGGACGGATAAGTACCTAGTGAACGGTTCGTTTATCTTTATATATTCTTCCGGGTGGGCGATGTATTGGATTTTCGGAAGTGTTAGACCTGTAAGAGAAAAATTTAAATGGTTGGGAAAGGCCATGGGATGTAGAAATATATTTTCACATTTACTTCCTTGTAAAAACAGGTAAATCAATAGGGTTTTTCGTACAGATAAGTACCCAGTGAATGGTTCGTTTAGCTTTATATATTGTTCCGGGTGGGCGTTGTTTTGGTTTTTCGGAAGTGTTAGACCTGTAAGAGAATAATTTAAATGGTTGGGAAAGGCCATGGGATGTAGAAATATTTTTTTCACATTTTATTTCCTTTTAAAAACAGGTAAATCAATAGGGATTTTCGTACGGATAAGTACCCAGTGAACGGTTCGTTTAGCTTTATATATGGTTCCGGGTGGGCGTTGTATTGGTTTTTCGGAAGTGTTAGACCTGTAAGAGAAAAATTTAAATGGTTGGGAAAGGCCATGGGATGTAGAAATATTTTTTTCACATTTTACTTCCTTGTAAAAACAGGAAAATCGATAGGGATTTTTGGACGGATAAGTACCTAGTGAACGGTTCGTTTATCTTTATATATTCTTCCGGGTGGGCGATGTATTGGATTTTCGGAAGTGTTAGACCTGTAAGAGAAAAATTTAAATGGTTGGGAAAGGCCATGGGATGTAGAAATATTTTTTTCACATTTACTTCCTTGTAAAAACAGGTAAATCAATAGGGTTTTTCGTACAGATAAGTACCCAGTGAACGGTTCGTTTAGCTTTATATATTGTTCCGGGTGGGCGTTGTATTGGTTTTTCGGAAGTGTTAGACCTGTAAGAGAAAAATTTAAATGGTTGGGAAAGGCCATGGGATGTAGAAATATTTTTTTCACATTTTATTTCCTTTTAAAAACAGGTAAATCAATAGGGATCTTCGTACGGATAAGTGCCCAGTGAACGGTTCGTTTAGCTTTATATATTGTTCCGGGTGGGCGTTGTTTTGGTTTTTCGGAAGTGTTAGACCTGTAAGAGAAAAATTTAAATGGTTGGGAAAGGCCATGGGATGTAGAAATATTTTTTTCACATTTTATTTCCTTGTAAAAACAGGTAAATCAATAGGGTTTTTCGTACGGATAAGTGCCCAGTGAACGGTTCGTTTAGCTTTATATATTGTTCCGGGTGGGCGTTGTTTTGGTTTTTCGGAAGTGTTAGACCTGTAAGAGAAAAATTTAAATGGTTGGGAAAGGCCATGGGATGTAGAAATATTTTTTTCACATTTTACTTCCTTGTAAAATCAGGAAAATCGATAGGGATTTTCGTACGGATAAGTACCCAGTGAACGGTTCGTTTAGCTTTATATATTGTTCCGGGTGGATGTTGTATTGGTTTTTCGGAAGTGTTAGACCTGTAAGAGAAAAATTTAAATGGTTGGGAAAGGCCATGGTATGTAGAAATATTTTTTTCACATTTTATTTCCTTGTAAATACAGGTAAAACGATAGGGATTTTCGTACGGATAAGTGCCCAGTGAACGGTTCGTTTAGCTTTATATATTGTTCCGGGTGGGCGTTGTTTTGGTTTTTCGGAAGTGTTAGACCTGTAAGAGAAAAATTTCAATGGTTGGGAAAGGCCATGGGATGTAGAAATATTTTTTCACATTTTACTTCCTTATAAAAACAGGAAAATCAATAGGGATTTTCGTACGGATATACTACCCAGTGAACGGTTCGTTTAGCTTTATATATTGTTCCGGGTGGGCGTTGTATTGGTTTTTCGGAAGCGTTAGACCTGTAAGAGAAAAATTTAAATGGTTGGGAAAGGCCATGGGATGTAGAAATATTTTTTTCACATTTTATTTCCTTGTAAAAACAGTTAAATCAATAGGGTTTTTCGTACGGATAAGTGCCCAGTGAACGGTTCGTTTAGCTTTATATATTGTTCCGGGTGGGCGTTGTATTGGTTTTTCGGAAGTGTTAGACCTGTAAGAGAAAAATTTAAATGGTTGGGAAAGGCCATGGATGTAGAAATATTTTTTTCACATTTTACTTCCTTGTAAAAACAGGAAAATCAATAGGGATTTTCGTACGGATATGTACCCAGTGAACGGTTCGTTTAGCTTTATATATTGTTCCGGGTGGGCGTTGTATTGCTTTTTTGAAAGTGTGAGACCTGTAAGAGAAAAATTTAAATGGTTGGGAAAGGCCATGGGATGTAGAAATATTTTTTTCACATTTACTTCCTTGTAAAAACAGGTTAATCAATAGGGTTTTTCGTACGGATAAGTACCCAGTGAACGGTTCGTTTAGCTTTATATATTGTTCCGGGTGGGCGTTGTATTGGTTTTTTGGAAGTGTTAGACCTGTAAGAGAAAAATTTAAATGGTTGGGAAAGGCCATGGGATGTAGAAATATTTTTTTCACATTTTAATTCCTTATAAAAACAGGAAAATCAATAGGGATTTTCGTACGGATATGTACCCAGTGAACGTTTCGTTTAGCTTTATATATTGTTCCGGGTGGGCGTTGTATTGGTTTTTCGGAAGCGTTAGACCTGTAAGAGAAAAATTTAAATGGTTGGGAAAGGCCATGGGATGTAGAAATATTTTTTTCACATTTTATTTCCTTGTAAAAACAGGTAAATCAATAGGGTTTTTCGTACGGAAAAGTGCCCAGTGAACGGTTCGTTTAGCTTTATATATTGTTCCGGGTGGGCGTTGTATTGGTTTTTCGGAAGTGTTAGACCTGTAAGAGAAAAATTTAAATGGTTGGGAAAGGCCATGGGATGTAGAAATATTTTTTTCACATTTTACTTCCTTGTAAAAACAGGAAAATCAATAGGGATTTTCGTACGGATATGTACCCAGTGAACGGTTCGTTTAGCTTTATATATTGTTCCGGGTGGGCGTTGTATTGGTTTTTCGGAAGCGTTAGACCTGTAAGAAAAAAATTTAAATGGTTGGGAAAGGCCATGGGATGTACAAATATTTTTTCACATTTTATTTCCTTGTAAAAACAGGTAAATAAATAGGGTTTTTCGTACGGATAAGTGCCCAGTGAACGGTTCGTTTATCTTTATATATTCTTCCAGGTGGGCGTTGTATTGGTTTTTCGGAAGTGTTAGACCTGTAAGAGAAAAATTTAAATGGTTGGGAAAGGCCATGGATGTAGAAATATTTTTTTCACATTTTACTTCCTTGAAAAACAGGAAAATCAATAGGGATTTTCGTACGGATATGTACCCAGTGAACGGTTCGTTTAGCTTTATATATTGTTCCGGGTGGGCGTTGTATTGCTTTTTTGAAAGTGTTAGACCTGTAAGAGAAAAATTTAAATGGTTGGGAAAGGCCATGGGATGTAGAAATATTTTTTTCACATTTACTTCCTTGTAAAAACAGGTAAATCAATAGGGTTTTTCGTACGGATAAGTACCCAGTGAACGGTTCGTTTAGCTTTATATATTGTTCCGGGTGGGCGTTGTATTGGTTTTTTGGAAGTGTTAGACCTGTAAGAGAAAAATTTAAATGGTTGGGAAAGGCCATGGGATGTAGAAATATTTTTTTCACATTTTACTTCCTTTTAAAAACTGGTAAATCAATAGGGATTTTCGTACGGATAAGTACCCAGTGAACGGTTCGTTTAGCTTTATATATTGTTCCGGGTGGGCGTTGTATTGGTTTTTTGAAAGTGTTAGACCTGTAAGAGAAAAATTAAATGGTTGGGAAAGGCCATGGGATGTAGAAATATTTTTTTCACATTTACTTCCTTGTAAAAACAGGTAAATCAATAGGGTTTTTCGTACGGATATGTACCCAGTGAACGGTTCGTTTAGCTTTATATATTGTTCCAGGTGGGCGTTGTATTGGTTTTTCAGAAGTGTTAGACCTCTAAGAGAAAAATTTAAATGGTTGGGAAAGGCCATGGGATGTAGAAATATTTTTTTCACATTTTATTTCCTTTTAAAAACAGGTAAATCAATAGGGATTTTCGTACGGATAAGTACCCAGTGAACGGTTCGTTTAGCTTTATATATTGTTCCGGGTGGGCGTTGTATTGGTTTTTTGGAAGTGTTAGACCTGGAAGAGAAAAATTTAAATGGTTGGGAAAGGCCATGGGATGTAGAAATATTTTTTTCACATTTTACTTCCTTATAAAAACAGGAAAATCAATAGGGATTTTCGTACGGATATACTACCCAGTGAACGGTTCGTTTAGCTTTATATATTGTTCCGGGTGGGCGTTGTATTGGTTTTTCGGAAGCGTTAGACCTGTAAGAGAAAAATTTAAATGGTTGGGAAAGGCCATGGGATGTAGAAATATTTTTTTCACATTTTATTTCCTTGTAAAAACAGTTAAATCAATAGGGTTTTTCGTACGGATAAGTGCCCAGTGAACGGTTCGTTTAGCTTTATATATTGTTCCGGGTGGGCGTTGTATTGGTTTTTCGGAAGTGTTAGACCTGTAAGAGAAAAATTTAAATGGTTGGGAAAGGCCATGGATGTAGAAATATTTTTTTCACATTTTACTTCCTTGTAAAAACAGGAAAATCAATAGGGATTTTCGTACGGATATGTACCCAGTGAACGGTTCGTTTAGCTTTATATATTGTTCCGGGTGGGCGTTGTATTGCTTTTTTGAAAGTGTTAGACCTGTAAGAGAAAAATTTAAATGGTTGGGAAAGGCCATGGGATGTAGAAATATTTTTTTCACATTTACTTCCTTGTAAAAACAGGTTAATCAATAGGGTTTTTCGTACGGATATGTACCCAGTGAACGTTTCGTTTAGCTTTATATATTGTTCCGGGTGGGCGTTGTATTGGTTTTTCGGAAGCGTTAGACCTGTAAGAGAAAAATTTAAATGGTTGGGAAAGGCCATGGGATGTAGAAATATTTTTTTCACATTTTATTTCCTTGTAAAAACAGGTAAATCAATAGGGTTTTTCGTACGGAAAAGTGCCCAGTGAACGGTTCGTTTAGCTTTATATATTGTTCCGGGTGGGCGTTGTATTGGTTTTTCGGAAGTGTTAGACCTGTAAGAGAAAAATTTAAATGGTTGGGAAAGGCCATGGGATGTAGAAATATTTTTTTCACATTTTACTTCCTTGTAAAAACAGGAAAATCAATAGGGATTTTCGTACGGATATGTACCCAGTGAACGGTTCGTTTAGCTTTATATATTGTTCCGGGTGGGCGTTGTATTGGTTTTTCGGAAGCGTTAGACCTGTAAGAAAAAAATTTAAATGGTTGGGAAAGGCCATGGGATGTACAAATATTTTTTCACATTTTATTTCCTTGTAAAAACAGGTAAATAAATAGGGTTTTTCGTACGGATAAGTGCCCAGTGAACGGTTCGTTTATCTTTATATATTCTTCCAGGTGGGCGTTGTATTGGTTTGTCGGAAGTGTTAGACCTGTAAGAGAAAAATTTAAATGGTTGGGAAAGGCCATGGGATGTAGAAATATTTTTTTCACATTTACTTCCTTGTAAAAACAGGTAAATCAATAGGGTTTTTCGTACGGATAAGTACCCAGTGAACGGTTCGTTTATCTTTATATATTCTTCCAGGTGGGCGTTGTATTGGTTTTTCGGAAGTGTTAGACCTGTAAGAGAAAAATTTAAATGGTTGGGAAAGGCCATGGATGTAGAAATATTTTTTTCACATTTTACTTCCTTGTAAAAACAGGAAAATCAATAGGGATTTTCGTACGGATATGTACCCAGTGAACGGTTCGTTTAGCTTTATATATTGTTCCGGGTGGGCGTTGTATTGCTTTTTTGAAAGTGTTAGACCTGTAAGAGAAAAATTTAAATGGTTGGGAAAGGCCATGGGATGTAGAAATATTTTTTTCACATTTACTTCCTTGTAAAAACAGGTAAATCAATAGGGTTTTTCGTACGGATAAGTACCCAGTGAACGGTTCGTTTAGCTTTATATATTGTTCCGGGTGGGCGTTGTATTGGTTTTTTGGAAGTGTTAGACCTGTAAGAGAAAAATTTAAATGGTTGGGAAAGGCAATGGGATGTAGAAATATTTTTTTCACATTTTAATTCCTTTTAAAAACTGGTAAATCAATAGGGATTTTCGTACGGATAAGTACCCAGTGAACGGTTCGTTTAGCTTTATATATTGTTCCGGGTGGGCGTTGTATTGGTTTTTTGAAAGTGTTAGACCTGTAAGAGAAAAATTAAATGGTTGGGAAAGGCCATGGGATGTAGAAATATTTTTTTCACATTTACTTCCTTGTAAAAACAGGTAAATCAATAGGTTTTTTCGTACGGATAAGTACCCAGTGAACGGTTCGTTTAGCTTTATATATTGTTCCAGGTGGGCGTTGTATTGGTTTTTCAGAAGTGTTAGACCTCTAAGAGAAAAATTTAAATGGTTGGGAAAGGCCATGGGATGTAGAAATATTTTTTTCACATTTTATTTCCTTTTAAAAACAGGTAAATCAATAGGGATTTTCGTACGGATAAGTACCCAGTGAACGGTTCGTTTAGCTTTATATATTGTTCCGGGTGGGCGTTGTATTGGTTTTTTGGAAGTGTTAGACCTGGAAGAGAAAAATTTAAATGGTTGGGAAAGGCCATGGGATGTAGAAATATTTTTTTCACATTTTACTTCCTTATAAAAACAGGAAAATCAATAGGGATTTTCGTACGGATATACTACCCAGTGAACGGTTCGTTTAGCTTTATATATTGTTCCGGGTGGGCGTTGTATTGGTTTTTCGGAAGCGTTAGACCTGTAAGAGAAAAATTTAAATGGTTGGGAAAGGCCATGGGATGTAGAAATATTTTTTTCACATTTTATTTCCTTGTAAAAACAGTTAAATCAATAGGGTTTTTCGTACGGATAAGTGCCCAGTGAACGGTTCGTTTAGCTTTATATATTGTTCCGGGTGGGCGTTGTATTGGTTTTTCGGAAGTGTTAGACCTGTAAGAGAAAAATTTAAATGGTTGGGAAAGGCCATGGATGTAGAAATATTTTTTTCACATTTTACTTCCTTGTAAAAACAGGAAAATCAATAGGGATTTTCGTACGGATATGTACCCAGTGAACGGTTCGTTTAGCTTTATATATTGTTCCGGGTGGGCGTTGTATTGCTTTTTTGAAAGTGTTAGACCTGTAAGAGAAAAATTTAAATGGTTGGGAAAGGCCATGGGATGTAGAAATATTTTTTTCACATTTACTTCCTTGTAAAAACAGGTTAATCAATAGGGTTTTTCGTACCGATATGTACCCAGTGAACGTTTCGTTTAGCTTTATATATTGTTCCGGGTGGGCGTTGTATTGGTTTTTCGGAAGCGTTAGACCTGTAAGAGAAAAATTTAAATGGTTGGGAAAGGCCATGGGATGTAGAAATATTTTTTTCACATTTTATTTCCTTGTAAAAACAGGTAAATCAATAGGGTTTTTCGTACGGAAAAGTGCCCAGTGAACGGTTCGTTTAGCTTTATATATTGTTCCGGGTGGGCGTTGTATTGGTTTTTCGGAAGTGTTAGACCTGTAAGAGAAAAATTTAAATGGTTGGGAAAGGCCATGGGATGTAGAAATATTTTTTTCACATTTTACTTCCTTGTAAAAACAGGAAAATCAATAGGGATTTTCGTACGGATATGTACCCAGTGAACGGTTCGTTTAGCTTTATATATTGTTCCGGGTGGGCGTTGTATTGGTTTTTCGGAAGCGTTAGACCTGTAAGAAAAAAATTTAAATGGTTGGGAAAGGCCATGGGATGTACAAATATTTTTTCACATTTTATTTCCTTGTAAAAACAGGTAAATAAATAGGGTTTTTCGTACGGATAAGTGCCCAGTGAACGGTTCGTTTATCTTTATATATTCTTCCAGGTGGGCGTTGTATTGGTTTTTCGGAAGTGTTAGACCTGTAAGAGAAAAATTTAAATGGTTGGGAAAGGCCATGGGATGTAGAAATATTTTTTTCACATTTACTTCCTTGTAAAAACAGGTAAATCAATAGGGTTTTTCGTACGGATAAGTACCCAGTGAACCGTTCGTTTAGCTTTATATATTGTTCCGGGTGGGCGTTGTATTGTTTTTTCGGAAGTGTTAGACCTGTAAGAGAAAAATTTAAATGGTTGGGAAAGGCCATGGGATGTAGAAATATTTTTTTCACATTTTACTTCCTTGTAAAAACAGGAAAATCAATTGGGGATTTTCGTACGGATAAGTACCCAGTGAACCGTTCGTTTAGCTTTATATATTGTTCCGGGTGGGCGTTGTTGTGGTTTTTCGGAAGTGTTAGACCTGTAAAAGAAAAATTTAAATGGTTGGGAAAGGCCATGGGATGTAGAAATATTTTTTTCACATTTTATTTCCTTGTAAAAACAGGTAAATCGATAGGGTTTTTCGTACGGATAAGTGCCCAGTGAACGGTTCGTTTAGCTTTATATATTGTTCCGGATGGGCATTGTTTTGGTTTTTCGGAAGTGTTAAACCTGTAAGAGAAAAATTTAAATGGTTGGGAAAGGCCATGGGATGTAGAAATATTTTTTTCACATTTTACTTCCTTGTAAAAACAGGAAAATCGATAGGGATTTTCGGACGGATAAGTACCTAGTGAACGGTTCGTTTATCTCTATATATTGTTCGGGGTGGGCGTTGTTTTGGATTTTCGGAAGTGTTAGACCTGTAAGAGAAAAATTTAAATGGTTGGGAAAGGCCATGGGATGTAGAAATATTTTTTTCACATTTACTTCCTTGTAAAAACAGGTAAATCAATAGGGTTTTTCGTACGGATAAGTACCCAGTGAACGGTTCGTTTAGCTTTATATATTGTTCCGGTTGGGCGTTGTATTGGTTTTTTGGAAGTGTTAGACCTGTAAGAGAAAAATTTAAATGGTTGGGAAAGTCCATGGGATGTAGAAATATTTTTTTCACATTTTACTTCCTTGTAAAAACAGGAAAATCGATAGGGATTTTCGGACGGATAAGTACCTAGTGAACGGTTCGTTTATCTTTATATATTGTTCGGGGTGGGCGTTGTATTTGATTTTCTGAAGTGTTAGACCTGTAAGAGAAAAATTTAAATGGTTGGGAAAGGCCATGGGATGTAGAAATATTTTTTTCACATTTACTTCCTTGTAAAAACAGGTAAATCAATAGGGATTTTCGTACGGATAAGTACCCAGTGAACGGTTCGTTTAGCTTTATATATTGTTCCGGGTGGGCGTTGTATTGGTTTTTTGGAAGTGTTAGACCTGTAAGAGAAAAATTTAAATGGTTGGGAAAGGCCATGGGATGTAGAAATATTTTTTTCACATTTTACTTCCTTATAAAAACAGGAAAATCAATAGGGATTTTCGTACGGATATACTACCCAGTGAACGGTTCGTTTAGCTTTATATATTGTTCCGGGTGGGCGTTGTATTGGTTTTTCGGAAGCGTTAGACCTGTAAGAGAAAAATGTAAATGGTTGGGAAAGGCCATGGGATGTAGAAATATTTTTTTCACATTTTATTTCCTTGTAAAAACAGTTAAATCAATAGGGTTTTTTGTACGGATAAGTGCCCAGTGAACGGTTCGTTTAGCTTTATATATTGTTCCGGGTGGGCGTTGTATTGGTTTTTCGGAAGTGTTAGACCTGTAAGAGAAAAATTTAAATGGTTGGGAAAGGCCATGGGATGTAGAAATATTTTTTTCACATTTTACTTCCTTGTAAAAACAGGAAAATCAATAGGGATTTTCGTACGGATATGTACCCAGTGAACGGTTCGTTTAGCTTTATATATTGTTCCGGGTGGGCGTTGTATTGGTTTTTCGGAAGCGTTAGACCTGTAAGAAAAAAATTTAAATGGTTGGGAAAGGCCATGGGATGTAGAAATATTTTTTTCACATTTTACTTCCTTGTAAAAACAGGATAATCGATAGGGATTTTCGGACGGATAAGTACCTAGTGAACGGTTCGTTTATCTTTATATATTGTTCGGGGTGGGCGTTGTATTGGATTTTCGGAAGTGTTAGACCTGTAAGAGAAAAATTTAAATGGTTGGGAAAGGCCATGGGATGTAGAAATATTTTTTTCACATTTTATTTCCTTGTAAAAACAGGAAAATCAATAGGGATTTTCGTCCGGATATGTACCCAGTGAACGGTTCGTTTAGCTTTATATATTGTTCCGGGTGGCCGTTGTATTGGTTTTTCGTAAGCGTTAGACCTGTAAGAAAAAAATTTAAATGGTTGGGAAAGGCCATGGGATGTAGAAATATTTTTTTCACATTTTACTTCCTTGTAAAAACAGGTAAATCAATAGGGTTTTTCGTACGGATAAGTGCCCAGTGAACGGTTTGTTTAGCTTTATACATTGTTCCGGGTGGGCGTTGTATTGTTTTTTCGGAAGTGTTAGACCTGTAAGAGAAAAATTTAAATGGTTAGGAAAGGCCATGGGATGTAGAAATATTTTTTTCACATTTTACTTCCTTGTAAAAACAGGAAAATCGATAGGGATTTTCATACGGATAAGTACCCAGTGAACGGTTCGTTTATCTTTATATATTGTTCCGGGTGGGCGTTGTATTGGTTTTTCGGAAGTGTTAGACCTGTAAGAGAAAAATTTAAATGGTTGGGAAAGGCCATGGGATGTAGAAATATTTTTTTCACATTTACTTCCTTGTAAAAACAGGTAAATCAATAGGGTTTTTCGTATGGATAAGTGCCCAGTGAACGGTTCGTTTAGCTTTATATATTGTTCCGGGTGGGCGTTGTATTGGTTTTTCGGAAGTGTTAGACCTGTAAGAGAAAAATTTAAATGGTTGGGAAAGGCCATGGGATGTGGAAATATTTTTTTCACATTTTATTTCCTTTTAAAAACAGGTAAATCAATAGGGATTTTCGTACGGATAAGTACCCAGTGAACGGTTCGTTTAGCTTTATATTTTGTTATGGGTAGGCGTTGTATTGGTTTTTCGGAAGTGTTAGACCTGTAAGAGAAAAATTTAAATGGTTGGGAAAGGCCATGGGATGTAGAAATATTTTTTTCACATTTTACTTCCTTGTAAAAACAGGTAAATCAATAGGGTTTTTCGTACGGATAAGTGCCCAGTGAACGGTTCGTTTAGCTTTATATATTGTTCCGGGTGGGCGTTGTTTTGGTTTTTCGGAAGTGTTAGACCTGTAAGAGAAAAATTTAAATGGTTGGAAAAGGCCATGGGATGTAGAAATATTTTTTTCACATTTTACTTCCTTGTAAAAACAGGAAAATCGATAGGGATTTCCGTACGGATAAGTACCCAGTGAACGGTTCGTTTAGCTTTATATATTGTTCCGGGTGGGCGTTATATTGGTTTATCAGAAGTGTTAGACCTGTAAGAGAAAAATTTAAATGGTTGGGAAAGGCCATGGGATGTAGAAATATTTTTTTCATATTTTATTTCTTTTTAAAAACAGGTAAATCAATACGGATTTTCGTACGGATAAGTACCCAGTGAACGGTTCGTTTAGCTTTATATATTGTTCCGGGTGGGCGTTGTATTGGTTTTTTGAAAGTGTTAGACCTGTAAGAGAAAAATTTTAATGGTTGGGAAAGGCCATGGGATGTAGAAATATTTTTTTCACTTTTACTTCCTTGTAAAAACAGGTAAATCAATAGGGTTTTTCGTACGGATAAGTACCCAGTGAACGGTTCGTTTAGCTTTATATATTGTTCCGGGTGGGCGTTGTATTGGTTTTTCAGAAGTGTTAGACCTGTAAGAGAAAAATTTAAATGGTTGTGAAAGGCCATGGGATGTAGAAATATTTTTTTCACATTTTATTTCCTTTTAAAACCAGGTAAATCAATAGGGATTTTCGTACGGATAAGTACCCAGTGAACGGTTCGTTTAGCTTTATATATTGTTCCGGGTGGGCGTTGTATTGGTTTTTTGGAAGTGTTAGACCTGTAAGAGAAAAATTTAAAAGGTTGGGAAAGGCCATGGGATGTAGAAATATTTTTTTCACATTTTACTTCCTTGTAAAAACAGGAAAATCGATAGGGATTTTCGGACGGATAAGTACCTCTTGAACGGTTCGTTTAGCTTTATATATTGTTCCGGGTGGGCGTTCTATTGGTTTTTCAGAAGTGTTAGACCTGTAAGAGAAAAATTTAAATGGTTAGGAAAGGCCATGGGATGTAGAAATATTTTTTTCACATTTCATTTCCTTTTAAAAACAGGTAAATCAATAGGGATTTTCGTACGGATAAGTACCCAGTGAACGGTTCGTTTAGCTTTATATTTTGTTCCGGGTGGGCGTTGTATTGGTTTTTCGGAAGTGTTAGACCTGTAAGAGAAAAATTTAAATGGTTGGGAAAGGCCATGGGATGTAGAAATATTTTTTTCACATTTTATTTCCTTGTAAAAACAGGTAAATCAATAGGGATTTTCGTACGGATAAGTACCCAGTGAACGGTTCGTTTAGCTTTATATTTTGTTCCGGGTGGGCGTTGTATTGGTTTTTCGGAAGTGTTAGACCTGTAAGAGAAAAATTTAAATGGTTGGGAAAGGCCATGGGATGTAGAAATATTTTTTTCACATTTTATTTCCTTGTAAAAACAGGTAAATCAATAGGGTTTTTCGTACGGATAAGTGCCCAGTGAACGGTTCGTTTAGCTTTATATATTGTTCCGGGTGGGCGTTGTTTTGGTTTTTCGGAAGTGTTAGACCTGTAAGAGAAAAATTTAAATGGTTGGAAAAGGCCATGGGATGTAGAAATATTTTTTTCACATTTTACTTCCTTGTAAAAACAGGAAAATCGATAGGGATTTCCGTACGGATAAGTACCCAGTGAACGGTTCGTTTAGCTTTATATATTGTTCCGGGTGGGCGTTGTATTGGTTTTTCAGAAGTGTTAGACCTGTAAGAGAAAAATTTAAATGGTTGGGAAAGGCCATGGGATGTAGAAATATTTTTTTCACATTTTATTTCCTTTTAAAAACAGGTAAATCAATAGGGATTTTCGTACGGATAAGTACCCAGTGAACGGTTCGTTTAGCTTTATATATTGTTCCGGGTGGGCGTTGTATTGGTTTTTTGAAAGTGTTAGACCTGTAAGAGAAAAATTTAAATGGTTGGGAAAGGCCATGGGATGTAGAAATATTTTTTTCACATTTACTTCCTTGTAAAAACAGGTAAATCAATAGGGTTTTTCGTACGTTTAAGTACCCAGTGAACGGTTCGTTTAGCTTTATATATTGTTCCGGGTGGGCGTTGTATTGGTTTTTCAGAAGTGTTAGACCTGTAAGAGAAAAATTTAAATGGTTGTGAAAGGCCATGGGATGTAGAAATATTTTTTTCACATTTTATTTCCTTTTAAAACCAGGTAAATCAATAGGGATTTTCGTACGGATAAGTACCCAGTGAACGGTTCGTTTATCTTTATATATTGTTCGGGGTGGGCGTTGTATTGGTTTTTCGGAAGTGTTAGACCTGTAAGAGAAAAATTTAAATGGTTGGGAAAGGCCATGGGATGTAGAAATATTTTTTTCACATTTACTTCCTTGTAAAAACAGGTAAATCAATAGGGTTTTTCGTACGGATAAGTACCCAGTGAACGGTTCGTTTAGCTTTATATATTTTTCCGGGTGGGCGTTGTATTGGTTTTTCGGAAGCGTTAGACCTGTAAGAGAAAAATTTAAATGGTTGGGAAAGGCCATGGGATGTAGAAATATTTTTTTCACATTTTATTTCCTTGTAAAAACAGGAAAATCAATAGGGTTTTTCGTACGGATAAGTACCCAGTGAACGGTTCGTTTAGATTATATATTGTTCCGGGTGGGCGTTGTATTGGTTTTTTCAAAGTGTTAGACCTGTAAGAGAAAAATTTAAATGGTTGGGAAAGGCCATGGGATGTAGAAATATTTTTTTCACATTTACTTCCTTGTAAAAACAGGTAAATCAACAGGGTTTTTCGTACGGATAAGTACCCAGTGAACGGTTCGTTTAGCTTTATATATTGTTCCGGGTGGGCGTTGTATTGGTTTTTCAGAAGTGTTAGACCTGTAAGAGAAAAATTTAAATGGTTGTGAAAGGCCATGGGATGTAGAAATATTTTTTTCACATTTTATTTCCTTTTAAAACCAGGTAAATCAATAGGGATTTTCGTACGGATAAGTACCCAGTGAACGGTTCGTTTAGCTTTATATATTGTTCCGGGTGGGCGTTGTATTGGTTTTTTGGAAGTGTTAGACCTGTAAGAGAAAAATTTAAAAGGTTGGGAAAGGCCATGGGATGTAGAAATATTTTTTTCACATTTTACTTCATTGTAAAAACAGGAAAATCGATAGGGATTTTCGGACGGATAAGTACCTAGTGAACGGTTCGTTTATCTTTATATATTGTTCGGGGTGGGCGTTGTATTGGTTTTTCGGAAGTGTTAGACCTGTAAGAGAAAAATTTAAATGGTTGGGAAAGGCCATGGGATGTAGAAATATTTTTTTCACATTTTATTTCCTTGTAAAAACAGGAAAATCAATAGGGATTTTCGTCCGGATATGTACCCAGTGAACGGTTCGTTTAGCTTTATATATTGTTCCGGGTGGCCGTTGTATTGGTTTTTCGTAAGCGTTAGACGTGTAAGAAAAAAATTTAAATGGTTGGGAAAGGCCATGGGATGTAGAAATATTTTTTTCACATTTTACTTCCTTGTAAAAACAGGTAAATCAATAGGGTTTTTCGTACGGATAAGTGCCCAGTGAACGGTTTGTTTAGCTTTATACATTGTTCCGGGTGGGCGTTGTATTGTTTTTTCGTAAGTGTTAGACCTGTAAGAGAAAAATTTAAATGGTTGGGAAAGGCCATGGGATGTAGAAATATTTTTTTCACATTTTATTTCCTTGTAAAAACAGGAAAATCAATAGGGATTTTCGTCCGGATATGTACCCAGTGAACGGTTCGTTTAGCTTTATATATTGTTCCGGGTGGCCGTTGTATTGGTTTTTCGTAAGCGTTAGACCTGTAAGAAAAAAATTTAAATGGTTGGGAAAGGCCATGGGATGTAGAAATATTTTTTTCACATTTTACTTCCTTGTAAAAACAGGTAAATCAATAGGGTTTTTCGTACGGATAAGTGCCCAGTGAACGGTTTGTTTAGCTTTATACATTGTTCCGGGTGGGCGTTGTATTGTTTTTTCGTAAGCGTTAGACCTGTAAGAGAAAAATGTAAATGGTTGGGAAAGGCCATGGGATGTAGAAATATTTTTTTCACATTTTATTTCCTTGTAAAAACAGGAAAATCAATAGGGATTTTCGTCCGGATATGTACCCAGTGAACGGTTCATTTAGCTTTATATATTGTTCCGGGTGGCTGTTGTATTGGTTTTTCGTAAGCGTTAGACCTGTAAGAAAAAAATTTAAATGGTTGGGAAAGGCCATGGGATGTAGAAATATTTTTTTCACATTTTACTTCCTTGTAAAAACAGGTAAATCAATAGGGTTTTTCGTACGGATAAGTGCCCAGTGAACGGTTTGTTTAGCTTTATACATTGTTCCGGGTGGGCGTTGTTTTGGTTTTTCAGAAGTGTTAGACCTGTAAGAGAAAAATTTAAATGGTTGGGAAAGGCCATGGGATGTAGAAATATTTTTTTCACATTTTACTTCCTTGTAAAAACAGGAAAATCGATAGGGATTTTCGTACGGATAAGTAGCTAGTGAACGGTTCCTTTATCTTTATATATTCTTCTGGGTGGGCGTTGTATTGGATTTTCGGAAGTGTTAGACCTGTAAGAGAAAAATTTAAATGGTTGGGAAAGGCCATGGGATGTAGAAATATTTATTTCACATTTACTTCCTTGTAAAAACAGGTAAATCAATAGGGTTTTTCGTACGGATAAGTACCCAGTGAACGGTTCCTTTATCTTTATATTTTCTTCTGGGTGGGCGTTGTATTGGATTTTCGGAAGTGTTAGACCTGTAAGAGAAAAATTTAAATGGTTGGGAAAGGCCATGGGATGTAGAAATATTTTTTTCACATTTACTTCCTTGTAAAAACAGGTAAATCAATAGGGTTTTTCGTACGGATAAGTACCCAGTGAACGGTTCGTTTAGCTTTATATATTGTTCCGGGTGGGCGTTGTATTGGTTTTTCGGAAGTGTTAGACCTGTAAGAGAAAAATTTAAATGGTTGGGAAAGGTCATGGGATGTAGAAATATTTTTTTCACATTTTATTTCCTTTTAAAAACAGGTAAATCAATAGGGATTTTCGTACGGATAAGTACCCAGTGAACGGTTCGTTTAGCTTTATATTTTGTTACGGGTGGGCGTTGTATTGGTTTTTCGGAAGCGTTAGACCTGTAAGAGAAAAATTTAAATGGTTGGGAAAGGCCATGGGATGTAGAAATATTTTTTTCACATTTTATTTCCATGTAAAAACAGGTAAATCAATAGGGTTTTTCGTACGGATAAGTGCCCAGTGAACGGTTCGTTTAGCTTTATATATTGTTCCGGGTGGCGTTGTTTTGGTTTTTCAGAAGTGTTAGACCTGTAAGAGAAAAATTTAAATGGTTGGAAAAGGCCATGGGATGTAGAAATATTTTTTTCACATTTTACTTCCTTGTAAAAACAGGAAAATCGATAGGGATTTTCGTACGGATAAGTACCCAGTGAACGGTTCGTTTAGCTTCATATATTGTTCCGGGTGGGCGTTGTATTGGTTTTTCAGAAGTGTTAGACCTGTAAGAGAAAAATTTAAATGGTTGGGAAAGAGCATGGGATGTAGAAATATTTTTTTCACATTTTATTTCCTTTTAAAAACAAGTAAATCAATAGGGATTTTCGTACGGATAAGTACCCAGTGAACGGTTTGTTTAGCTTTATATATTGTTCTGGGTGAACGTTGTATTGGTTTTTTGAAAGTGTTAGACCTGTAAGAGAAAAATTTAAATGGTTGGGAAAGGCCATGGGATGTAGAAATGTTTTTTTCACATTTTACTTCCTTGTAAAAACAGGAAAATCGATAGGGTTTTTCGTACGGATAAGTACTCAGTGTACGGTTCGTTTAGCTTTATATATTGTTCCGGGTGGGGGTTGTATTGGTTTTTCAGAAGTGTTAGACCTGTAAGAGAAAAATTTAAATGGTTGGGAAAGGCCATGGGATGTAGAAATATTTTTTCACATTTTACTTCCTTGTAAAAACAGGTAAATCAATAGGGTTTTTCGTACGGATAAGTACCCAGTGAACGGTTCGTTTAGCTTTATATATTGTTCCGGGTGGGCGTTGTATTGGTTTTTCAGAAGTGTTAGACCTGTAAGAGAAAAATTTAAATGGTTGGGAAAGGCCATGGGATGTAGAAATATTTTTTTCACATTTTATTTCCTTTTAAAAACAGGTAAATCAATAGGGATTTTCGTACGGATAAGTACCCAGTGAACGGTTCGTTTAGCTTTATATATTGTTCCGGGTGGGCGTTGTATTGGTTTTTTGGAAGTGTTAGACCTGTAAGAGAAAAATTTAGATGGTTGGGAAAGGCCATGGGATGTAGAAATATTTTTTTCACATTTTTCTTCCTTATAAAAACAGGAAAATCAATAGAGATTTTCGTACGGATATGTACCCAGTGAACGGTTCGTTTAGCTTTATATATTGTTCCGGGTGGGCGTTGTATTGGTTTTTCGGAAGCGTTAGACCTGTAAGAGAAAAATTTAAATGGTTGGGAAAGGCCATGGGATGTAGAAATATTTTTTTCACATTTTACTTCCTTGTAAAAACAGGAAAATCGATAGTGATTTTTATACGGATAAGTACCCAGTGAACGGTTCGTTTATCTTTATATATTCTTCCGGGTGGGCGTTGTATTGGTTTTTCGGAAGTGTTAGACCTGTAAGAGAAAAATTTAAATGGTTGGGAAAGGCCATGGGATGTAGAAATATTTTTTTCACATTTACTTCCTTGTAAAAACAGGTAAATCAATAGGGTTTTTCGTACGGATAAGTGCCCAGTGAACGGTTCGTTTAGCTTTATATATTGTTCCGGGTGGGCGTTGTATTGGTTTTTCGGAAGTGTTAGACCTGTAAGAGAAAAATTTAAATGGTTGGGAAAGGCCATGGGATGTAGAAATATTTTTTTCACATTTTACTTCCTTGTAAAAACAGGAAAATCAATAGGGATTTTCGTACGGATATGTACCCAGTGAACGGTTCGTTTAGCTTTATATATTGTTCCGGGTGGGCGTTGTATTGGTTTTTCGGAAGTGTTAGACCTGTAAGAGAAAAATTTAAATGGTTGGGAAAGGCCATGGGATGTAGAAATATTTTTTTCACATTTTACTTCCTTGTAAAAACAGGAAAATCGATAGGGATTTTCATACGGATAAGTACCCAGTGAACGGTTCGTTTATCTTTATATATTCTTCCGGGTGGGCGTTGTATTGGTTTTTCAGAAGTGTTAGACCTGTAAGAGAAAAATTTAAATGGTTGGGAAAGGCCATGGGATGTAGAAATATTTTTTTCACATTTACTTCCTTGTAAAAACAGGTAAATCAGTAGGGTTTTTCGTACAGATAAGTGCCCAGTGAACGGTTCGTTTAGCTTTATATATTCTTCCGGGTGGGCGTTGTATTGGTTTTTCGGAAGTGTTAGACATGTAAGAGAAAAATTTAAATGGTTGGGAAAGGCCATGGGATATAGAATTATTTTTTTCACATTTTATTTCCGTTTAAAAACAGGTAAATCAATAGTGATTTTCGTACGGATAAGTACCCAGTGAACGGTTCGTTTAGCTTTATATATTGTTCCGGGTGGGCGTTGTTTTGGTTTTTCAGAAGTGTTAGACCTGTAAGAGAAAAATGTAAATGGTTGGGAAAGGCCATGGGATGTAGAAATATTTTTTTCACATTTTACTTCCTTGTAAAAACAGGAAAATCGATAGGGATTTTCGTACGGATAAGTAGCTAGTGAACGGTTCCTTTATCTTTATATATTCTTCTGGGTGGGCGTTGTATTGGATTTTCGGAAGTGTTAGACCTGTAAGAGAAAAATTTAAATGGTTGGGAAAGGCCATGGGATGTAGAAATATTTTTTTCACATTTACTTCCTTGTAAAAACAGGTAAATCAATAGGGTTTTTCGTACGGATAAGTACCCAGTGAACGGTTCGTTTAGCTTTATATATTGTTCCGGGTGGGCGTTGTATTGGTTTTTTGGAAGTGTTAGACCTGTAAGAGAAAAATTTAAATGGTTGGGAAAGGCCATGGGATGTAGAAATATTTTTTTCACATTTTATTTCCTTTTAAAAACAGGTAAATCAATAGGGATTTTCGTACGGATAAGTACCCATTGAACGGTTCGTTTTGCTTTATATTTTGTTCCGGGTGGGCGTTGTATTGGTTTTTCGGATGTGTTAGACCTGTAAGAGAAAAATTTAAATGGTTGGGAAAGGCCATGGGATGTAGAAATATTTTTCTCACATTTTACTTCCTTGTAAAAACAGGAAAATCAATAGGGATTTTCGTACGGATATGTACCCAGTGAACGGTTCATTTAGCTTTATATATTGTTCCGGGTGGGCGTTGTATTGGTTTTTCGGAAGCGTTAGACCTGTAAGAGAAAAATTTAAATGGTTGGGAAAGGCCATGGGATGTAGAAATATTTTTTTCACATTTTATTTCCTTGTAAAAACAGGTAAATCAATAGGGTTTTTCGTACGGATAAGTGCCGAGTGAACGGTTCGTTTATCTTTATATATTGTTCCGGGTGGGCGTTGTTTTGGTTTTTCGGAAGTGTTAGACCTGTAAGAGAAAAATTTAAATGGTTGGAAAAGACCATGGGATGTAGAAATATTTTTTTCACATTTTACTTCCTTGTAAAAACAGGAAAATCGATAGGGATTTTCGTACGGATATGTACCCAGTGAACGGTTCGTTTATCTTAATATATTCTTCCGGGTGGGCGTTGTATTGGTTTTTCGGAAGTGTTAGACCTGTAAGAGAAAAATTTAAATGGTTGGGAAAGGCCATGGGATGTAGAAATATTTTTTTCACATTTACTTCCTTGTAAAAACAGGTAAATCAATAGGGTTTTTCGTACGGATAAGTGCCCAGTGAACGGTTCGTTTAGCTTTATATATTGTTCCGGGTGGGCGTTGTATTGGTTTTTCGGAAGTGTTAGACCTGTAAGAGAAAAATTTAAATGGTTGGGAAAGGCCATGGGATGTAGAAATATTTTTTTCACATTTTACTTCCTTGTAAAAACAGGAAAATCAATAGGGATTTTCGTACGGATATGTACCCAGTGAACGGTTCGTTTAGCTTTATATATAGTTCCGGGTGGGCGTTGTATTGGTTTTTCGGAAGCGTTAGACGTGTAAGAGAAAAATTAAAATGGTTGGGAAAGGCCATGGGATGTAGAAATATTTTTTTCACATTTTACTTCCTTGTAAAAACAGGAAAATCTATAGGGATTTTCGTACGGATAAGTACCCAGTGAACGGTTCGTTTATCTTAATATATCCTTCCGGGTGGGCGTTGTATAGGTTTTTCGGAAGTGTTAGACCTGTAAGAGAAAAATTTAAATGGTTGGGAAAGGCCATGGGATGTAGAAATATTTTTTTCACATTTTATTTCCTTGTAAAAACAGGTAAATCAATAGGGTTTTTCGTACGGATAAGTGCCCAGTGAACGGTTCGTTTAGCTTTATATATTGTTCCGGGTGGGCGTTGTATTGGTTTTTCGGAAGTGTTAGACCTGTAAGAGAAAAATTTAAATGGTTGGGAAAGGCCATGGGATGTAGAAATATTTTTTTCACATTTTATTTCCTTGTAAAAACAGGAAAATCTATAGGGATTTTCGTACGGATAAGTACCCAGTGAACGGTTCGTTTATCTTAATATATCCTTCCGGGTGGGAGTTGTATAGGTTTTTCGGAAGTGTTAGACCTGTAAGAGAAAAATTTAAATGGTTGGGAAAGGCCATGGGATGTAGAAATATTTTTTTCACATTTTATTTCCTTGTAAAAACAGGTAAATCAATAGGGTTTTTCGTACGGATAAGTGCCCAGTGAACGGTTCGTTTAGCTTTATATATTGTTCCGGGTGGGCGTTGTATTGGTTTTTCGGAAGTGTTAGACCTGTAAGAGAAAAATTTAAATGGTTGGGAAAGGCCATGGGATGTAGAAATATTTTTTCACATTTTACTTCCTTGTAAAAACAGGAAAATCGATAGTGATTTTCATACGGATAAGTACCCAGTGAACGGTTCGTTTATCTTTATATATTCTTCCGGGTGGGCGTTGTATTGGTTTTTCGGAAGTGTTAGACCTGTAAGAGAAAAATTTAAATGGTTGGGAAAGGCCATGGGATGTAGAAATATTTTTTTCACATTTTATTTCCTTTTAAAAACAGGTAAATCAATAGGGATTTTCGTACGGATAAGTACCCAGTGAACGGTTCGTTTAGCTTTATACATTGTTCCGGGTAGGCGTTGTATTGGTTTTTTGGAAGTGTTAGACCTGTAAGAGAAAAATTTAAATGGTTGGGAAAGGCCATGGGATGTAGAAATATTTTTTTCACATTTTACTTCCTTATAAAAACAGGAAAATCAATAGGGATTTTCGTACGGATATGTACCCAGTGAACGTTTCGTTTAGCTTTATACATTGTTCCGGGTGAGCGTTGTATTGTTTTTTCGGAAGTGTTAGGCCTGTAAGAGAAAAATTTAAATGGTTGGGAAAGGCCATGGGATGTAGAAATATTTTTTTCACATTTTACTTCCTTGTAAAAACAGGAAAATCGATAGGGATTTTCATGCGGATAAGTACCCAGTGAACGGTTCGTTTAGCTTTATATATTCTTCCGGGTGGGCGTTGCATTGGTTTTTCAGAAGTGTTAGACCTGTAAGAGAAAAATTTAAATGGTTGGGAAAGGCCATGGGATGTAGAAATATTTTTTTCACATTTACTTCCTTGTAAAAACAGGTGAATCAAAAGGGTTTTTCGTACGGATAAGTGCCCAGTGAACGGTTCGTTTAGCTTTATATATTGTTCCGGGTGGGCGTTGTATTGATTTTTCGGAAGTGTTAGACCTGTAAGAGAAAAATTTAAATGGTTGGGAAAGGACATGGGATATAGAAATATTTTTTTCACATTTTATTTCCGTTTAAAAACAGGTAAATCAATAGTGATTTTCGTACGGATAAGTACCCAGTGAACGGTTCGTTTAGCTTTATATATTGTTCCGGGTGGGCGTTGTATTGGTTTTTTGAAAGTGTTAGACCTGTAAGAGAAAAATTTAAATGGTTGGGAAAGGCCATGGGATGTAGAAATATTTTTTTCACATTTTACTTCCTTGTAAAAACAGGAAAATCAATAGGGATTTTCGTACGGATAAGTACACAGTGAACGGTTCGTTTAGCTTTATATATTGTTCCGGGTGGGCGTTGTATTGGTTTTTTGAAAGTGTTAGACCTGTAAGAGAAAAATTTAAATGGTTGGGAAAGGCCATGGGATGTAGAAATATTTTTTTCACATTTACTTCCTTGTAAAAACAGGTAAATCGATAGGGATTTTCATACGGATAAGTACCCAGTGAACGGTTCGTTTATCTTTATATATTCTTCCGGGTGGGCGTTGTATTGGTTTTTCAGAAGTGTTAGACCTGTAAGAGAAAAATTTAAATGGTTGGGAAAGGCCATGGGATGTAGAAATATTTTTTTCACATTTTATTTCCTTTTAAAAACAGATAAATCAATAGGGATTTTCGTACGGATAAGTACCCAGTGAATGGTTCGTTTAGCTTTATATATTCTTCCGGGTGGGCGTTGTATTGGTTTTTCAGAAGTGTTAGACCTGTAAGAGAAAATTTTAAATGGTTGGGAAAGGCCATGGGATGTAGAAATATTTTTTTCACATTTACTTTTTTGTAAAAACAGGTGAATCAATAGGGTTTTTCGTACGGATAAGTGCCCAGTGAACGGTTCGTTTAGCTTTATATATTGTTCCGGGTGGGCGTTGTATTGATTTTTCGGAAGTGTTAGACCTGTAAGAGAAAAATTTAAATGGTTGGGAAAGGACATGGGATATAGAAATATTTTTTTCACATTTTATTTCCGTTTAAAAACAGGTAAATCAATAGTGATTTTCGTACGGATAAGTACCCAGTGAACGGTTCGTTTATCTTTATATATTGTTCCGGGTGGGCGTTGTATTGGTTTTTTGAAAGTGTTAGACCTGTAAGAGAAAAATTTAAATGGTTGGGAAAGGCCATGGGATGTAGAAATATTTTTTTCACATTTTACTTCCTTGTAAAAACAGGAAAATCAATAGGGATTTTCGTACGGATAAGTACCCAGTGAACGGTTCGTTTAGCTTTATATATTGTTCCGGGTGGGCGTTGTATTGGTTTTTTGAAAGTATTAGACCTGTAAGAGAAAAATTTAAATGGTTGGGAAAGGCCATGGGATGTAGAAATATTTTTTTCACATTTACTTCCTTGTAAAAACAGGTAAATCAATAGGGTTTTTCGTACGGATAAGTGCCCAGTGAACGGTTCGTTTAGCTTTATATATTGTTCCGGGTGGGCGTTGTATTGGTTTTTCGGAAGTGTTAGATCTGTAAGAGAAAAATTTAAATGGTTGGGAAAGGCCATGGGATGTAGAAATATTTTTTTCACATTTTACTTCCTTGTAAAAACAGGAAAATCAATAGGGATTTTCGTACGGATATGTACCCAGTGAACGGTTCGTTTAGCTTTATATATTGTTCCGGGTGGGCGTTGTATTGGTTTTTTGAAAGTGTTAGACCTGTAAGAGAAAAATTTAAATGGTTGGGAAAGGCCATGGGATGTAGAAATATTTTTTTCACATTTACTTCCTTGTAAAAACAGGTAAATCGATAGGGATTTTCATACGGATAAGTACCCAGTGAACGGTTCGTTTAGCTTTATATATTGTTCCGGGTGGGCGTTGTATTGGTTTTTTGAAAGTATTAGACCTGTAAGAGAAAAATTTAAATGGTTGGGAAAGGCCATGGGATGTAGAAATATTTTTTTCACATTTACTTCCTTGTAAAAACAGGTAAATCAATAGGGTTTTTCGTACGGATAAGTGCCCAGTGAACGGTTCGTTTAGCTTTATATATTGTTCCGGGTGGGCGTTGTATTGGTTTTTCGGAAGTGTTAGATCTGTAAGAGAAAAATTTAAATGGTTGGGAAAGGCCATGGGATGTAGAAATATTTTTTTCACATTTTACTTCCTTGTAAAAACAGGAAAATCAATAGGGATTTTCGTACGGATATGTACCCAGTGAACGGTTCGTTTAGCTTTATATATTGTTCCGGGTGGGCGTTGTATTGGTTTTTTGAAAGTGTTAGACCTGTAAGAGAAAAATTTAAATGGTTGGGAAAGGCCATGGGATGTAGAAATATTTTTTTCACATTTACTTCCTTGTAAAAACAGGTAAATCGATAGGGATTTTCATACGGATAAGTACCCAGTGAACGGTTCGTTTATCTTTATATATTCTTCCGGGTGGGCGTTGTATTGGTTTTTCAGAAGTGTTAGACCTGTAAGAGAAAAATTTAAATGGTTGGGAAAGGCCATGGGATGTAGAAATATTTTTTTCACATTTTATTTCCTTTTAAAAACAGATAAATCAATAGGGATTTTCGTACGGATAAGTACCCAGTGAATGGTTCGTTTAGCTTTATATATTCTTCCGGGTGGGCGTTGTATTGGTTTTTCAGAAGTGTTAGACCTGTAAGAGAAAATTTTAAATGGTTGGGAAAGGCCATGGGATGTAGAAATATTTTTTTCACATTTACTTCCTTGTAAAAACAGGTGAATCAATAGGGTTTTTCGTACGGATAAGTGCCCAGTGAACGGTTCGTTTAGCTTTATATATTGTTCCGGGTGGGCGTTGTATTGATTTTTCGGAAGTGTTAGACCTGTAAGAGAAAAATTTAAATGGTTGGGAAAGGACATGGGATATAGAAATATTTTTTTCACATTTTATTTCCGTTTAAAAACAGGTAAATCAATAGTGATTTTCGTACGGATAAGTACCCAGTGAACGGTTCGTTTAGCTTTATATATTGTTCCGGGTGGGCGTTGTATTGGTTTTTTGAAAGTGTTAGACCTGTAAGAGAAAAATTTAAATGGTTGGGAAAGGCCATGGGATGTAGAAATATTTTTTTCACATTTTACTTCCTTGTAAAAACAGGAAAATCAATAGGGATTTTCGTACGGATAAGTACCCAGTGAACGGTTCGTTTAGCTTTATATATTGTTCCGGGTGGGCGTTGTATTGGTTTTTTGAAAGTATTAGACCTGTAAGAGAAAAATTTAAATGGTTGGGAAAGGCCATGGGATGTAGAAATATTTTTTTCACATTTACTTCCTTGTAAAAACAGGTAAATCAATAGGGTTTTTCGTACGGATAAGTGCCCAGTGAACGGTTCGTTTAGCTTTATATATTGTTCCGGGTGGGCGTTGTATTGGTTTTTCGGAAGTGTTAGATCTGTAAGAGAAAAATTTAAATGGTTGGGAAAGGCCATGGGATGTAGAAATATTTTTTTCACATTTTACTTCCTTGTAAAAACAGGAAAATCAATAGGGATTTTCGTACGGATATGTACCCAGTGAACGGTTCGTTTAGCTTTATATATTGTTCCGGGTGGGCGTTGTATTGGTTTTTCGGAAGCGTTAGACGTGTAGGAGAAAAATTAAAATGGTTGGGAAAGGCCATGGGATGTAGAAATATTTTTTTCACATTTTACTTCCTTGTAAAAACAGGAAAATCTATAGGGATTTTCGTACGGATAAGTACCCAGTGAACGGTTCGTTTATCTTAATATATCCTTCCGGGTGGGCGTTGTATTGGTTTTTCGGAAGTGTTAGACCTGTAAGAGAAAAATTTAAATGGTTGGGAAAGGCCATGGGATGTAGAAATATTTTTTTCACATTTTATTTCCTTGTAAAAACAGGTAAATCAATAGGGTTTTTCGTACGGATAAGTGCCCAGTGAACGGTTCGTTTAGCTTTATATATTGTTCCGGGTGGGCGTTGTATTGGTTTTTCGGAAGTGTTAGACCTGTAAGAGAAAAATTTAAATGGTTGGGAAAGGCCATGGGATGTAGAAATATTTTTTCACATTATACATCCTTGTAAAAACAGGAAAATCGATAGGGATTTTCATACGGATAAGTACCCAGTGAACGGTTCGTTTATCTTTATATATTCTTCCGGGTGGGCGTTGTATTGGTTTTTCGGAAGTGTTAGACCTGTAAGAGAAAAATTTAAATGGTTGGGAAAGGCCATGGGATGTAGAAATATTTTTTTCACATTTTATTTCCTTTTAAAAACAGGTAAATCAATAGGGATTTTCGTACGGATAAGTACCCAGTGAATGGTTCGTTTAGCTTTATATATTGTTCCGGGTAGGCGTTGTATTGGTTTTTTGGAAGTGTTAGACCTGTAAGAGAAAAATTTAAATGGTTGGGAAAGGCCATGGGATGTAGAAATATTTTTTTCACATTTTACTTCCTTATAAAAACAGGAAAATCAATAGGGATTTTCGTACGGATATGTACCCAGTGAACGTTTCGTTTAGCTTTATATATTGTTCCGGGTGGGCGTTGTATTGGTTTTTCGGAAGCGTTAGACCTGTAAGAAAAAAATTTAAATGGTTGGGAAAGGCCATGGGATGTAGAAATATTTTTTTCACATTTTATTTCCTTGTAAAAACAGGTAAATCAATAGGGTTTTTCGTACGGATAAGTGCCCAGTGAACGGTTCGTTTAGCTTTATATATTGTTCCGGGTGGGCGTTGTATTGGTTTTTCGGAAGTGTTAGATCTGTAAGAGAAAAATTTAAATGGTTGGGAAAGGCCATGGGATGTAGAAATATTTTTTTCACATTTTACTTCCTTGTAAAAACAGGAAAATCAATAGGGATTTTCGTACGGATATGTACCCAGTGAACGGTTCGTTTAGCTTTATATATTGTTCCGGGTGGGCGTTGTATTGGTTTTTCGGAAGCGTTAGACGTGTAGGAGAAAAATTAAAATGGTTGGGAAAGGCCATGGGATGTAGAAATATTTTTTTCACATTTTACTTCCTTGTAAAAACAGGAAAATCTATAGGGATTTTCGTACGGATAAGTACCCAGTGAACGGTTCGTTTATCTTAATATATCCTTCCGGGTGGGCGTTGTATTGGTTTTTCGGAAGTGTTAGACCTGTAAGAGAAAAATTTAAATGGTTGGGAAAGGCCATGGGATGTAGAAATATTTTTTTCACATTTTATTTCCTTGTAAAAACAGGTAAATCAATAGGGTTTTTCGTACGGATAAGTGCCCAGTGAACGGTTCGTTTAGCTTTATATATTGTTCCGGGTGGGCGTTGTATTGGTTTTTCGGAAGTGTTAGACCTGTAAGAGAAAAATTTAAATGGTTGGGAAAGGCCATGGGATGTAGAAATATTTTTTCACATTTTACATCCTTGTAAAAACAGGAAAATCGATAGGGATTTTCATACGGATAAGTACCCAGTGAACGGTTCGTTTATCTTTATATATTCTTCCGGGTGGGCGTTGTATTGGTTTTTCGGAAGTGTTAGACCTGTAAGAGAAAAATTTAAATGGTTGGGAAAGGCCATGGGATGTAGAAATATTTTTTTCACATTTTATTTCCTTTTAAAAACAGGTAAATCAATAGGGATTTTCGTACGGATAAGTACCCAGTGAATGGTTCGTTTAGCTTTATATATTGTTCCGGGTAGGCGTTGTATTGGTTTTTTGGAAGTGTTAGACCTGTAAGAGAAAAATTTAAATGGTTGGGAAAGGCCATGGGATGTAGAAATATTTTTTTCACATTTTACTTCCTTATAAAAACAGGAAAATCAATAGGGATTTTCGTACGGATATGTACCCAGTGAACGTTTCGTTTAGCTTTATATATTGTTCCGGGTGGGCGTTGTATTGGTTTTTCGGAAGCGTTAGACCTGTAAGAAAAAAATTTAAATGGTTGGGAAAGGCCATGGGATGTAGAAATATTTTTTTCACATTTTATTTCCTTGTAAAAACAGGTAAATCAATAGGGTTTTTCGTACGGATAAGTGCCCAGTGAACGGTTTGTTTAGCTTTATACATTGTTCCGGGTGAGCGTTGTATTGTTTTTTCGGAAGTGTTAGGCCTGTAAGAGAAAAATTTAAATGGTTGGGAAAGGCCATGGGATGTAGAAATATTTTTTTCACATTTTACTTCCTTGTAAAAACAGGAAAATCGATAGGGATTTTCATGCGGATAAGTACCCAGTGAACGGTTCGTTTAGCTTTATATATTCTTCAGGGTGGGCGTTGTATTGGTTTTTCAGAAGTGTTAGACCTGTAAGAGAAAAATTTAAATGGTTGGGAAAGGCCATGGGATGTAGAAATATTTTTTTCACATTTACTTCCTTGTAAAAACAGGTAAATCGATAGGGATTTTCATACGGATAAGTACCCAGTGAACGGTTCGTTTATCTTTATATATTCTTCCGGGTGGGCGTTGTATTGGTTTTTCAGAAGTGTTAGACCTGTAAGAGAAAAATTTAAATGGTTGGGAAAGGCCATGGGATGTAGAAATATTTTTTTCACATTTTATTTCCTTTTAAAAACAGATAAATCAATAGGGATTTTCGTACGGATAAGTACCCAGTGAATGGTTCGTTTAGCTTTATATATTCTTCCGGGTGGGCGTTGTATTGGTTTTTCAGAAGTGTTAGACCTGTAAGAGAAAAATTTAAATGGTTGGGAAAGGCCATGGGATGTAGAAATATTTTTTTCACATTTACTTCCTTGTAAAAACAGGTGAATCAATAGGGTTTTTCGTACGGATAAGTGCCCAGTGAACGGTTCGTTTAGCTTTATATATTGTTCCGGGTGGGCGTTGTATTGATTTTTCGGAAGTGTTAGACCTGTAAGAGAAAAATTTAAATGGTTGGGAAAGGACATGGGATATAGAAATATTTTTTTCACATTTTATTTCCGTTTAAAAACAGGTAAATCAATAGTGATTTTCGTACGGATAAGTACCCAGTGAACGGTTCGTTTAGCTTTATATATTGTTCCGGGTGGGCGTTGTATTGGTTTTTTGAAAGTGTTAGACCTGTAAGAGAAAAATTTAAATGGTTGGGAAAGGCCATGGGATGTAGAAATATTTTTTTCACATTTTACTTCCTTGTAAAAACAGGAAAATCAATAGGGATTTTCGTACGGATAAGTACCCAGTGAACGGTTCGTTTAGCTTTATATATTGTTCCGGGTGGGCGTTGTATTGGTTTTTTGAAAGTGTTAGACCTGTAAGAGAAAAATTTAAATGGTTGGGAAAGGCCATGGGATGTAGAAATATTTTTTTCACATTTACTTCCTTGTAAAAACAGGTAAATCGATAGGGATTTTCATACGGATAAGTACCCAGTGAACGGTTCGTTTATCTTTATATATTCTTCCGGGTGGGCGTTGTATTGGTTTTTCAGAAGTGTTAGACCTGTAAGAGAAAAATTTAAATGGTTGGGATAGGCCATGGGATGTAGAAATATTTTTTTCACATTTTATTTCCTTTTAAAAACAGATAAATCAATAGGGATTTTCGTACGGATAAGTACCCAGTGAATGGTTCGTTTAGCTTTATATATTCTTCCGGGTGGGCGTTGTATTGGTTTTTCAGAAGTGTTAGACCTGTAAGAGAAAAATTTAAATGGTTGGGAAAGGCCATGGGATGTAGAAATATTTTTTTCACATTTACTTCCTTGTAAAAACAGGTGAATCAATAGGGTTTTTCGTACGGATAAGTGCCCAGTGAACGGTTCGTTTAGCTTTATATATTGTTCCGGGTGGGCGTTGTATTGATTTTTCGGAAGTGTTAGACCTGTAAGAGAAAAATTTAAATGGTTGGGAAAGGACATGGGATATAGAAATATTTTTTTCACATTTTATTTCCGTTTAAAAACAGGTAAATCAATAGTGATTTTCGTACGGATAAGTACCCAGTGAACGGTTCGTTTAGCTTTATATATTGTTCCGGGTGGGCGTTGTATTGGTTTTTTGAAAGTGTTAGACCTGTAAGAGAAAAATTTAAATGGTTGGGAAAGGCCATGGGATGTAGAAATATTTTTTTCACATTTTACTTCCTTGTAAAAACAGGAAAATCAATAGGGATTTTCGTACGGATAAGTACCCAGTGAACGGTTCGTTTAGCTTTATATATTGTTCCGGGTGGGCGTTGTATTGGTTTTTTGAAAGTGTTAGACCTGTAAGAGAAAAATTTAAATGGTTGGGAAAGGCCATGGGATGTAGAAATATTTTTTTCACATTTACTTCCTTGTAAAAACAGGTAAATCGATAGGGATTTTCATACGGATAAGTACCCAGTGAACGGTTCGTTTATCTTTATATATTCTTCCGGGTGGGCGTTGTATTGGTTTTTCAGAAGTGTTAGACTTGTAAGAGAAAAATTTAAATGGTTGGGAAAGCCCATGGGATGTAGAAATATTTTTTTCACATTTTATTTCCTTTTAAAAACAGATAAATCAATAGGGATTTTCGTACGGATAAGTACCCAGTGAATGGTTCGTTTAGCTTTATATATTGTTCCGGGTGGGCGTTGTATTGGTTTTTTGGAAGTGTTAGACCTGTAAGAGAAAAATTTAAATGGTTGGGAAAGGCCATGGGATGTAGAAATATTTTTTTCACATTTTACTTCCTTATAAAAACAGGAAAATCAATAGGGATTTTCGTACGGATATGTACCCAGTGAACGGTTCGTTTAGCTTTATATATTGTTCCGGGTGGGCGTTGTATTGGTTTTTCGGAAGCGTTAGACCTGTAAGAGAAAAATTTAAATGGTTGGGAAAGGCCATGGGATGTAGAAATATTTTTTTCACATTTTATTTCCTTGTAAAAACAGGTAAATCAATAGGGTTTTTCGTACGGATAAGTGCCCAGTGAACGGTTCGTTTAGCTTTATATATTGTTCCAGGTGGGCGTTGTATTGGTTTTTCGGAAGTGTTAGACCTGTAAGAGAAAAATTTAAATGGTTGGGAAAGGCCATGGGATGTAGAAATATTTTTTCACATTTTACTTCCTTGTAAAAACAGGAAAATCGATAGGGATTTTCATACGGATAAGTACCCAGTGAACGGTTCGTTTATCTTTATATATTCTTCCGGGTGGGCGTTGTATTGGTTTTTCGGAAGTGTTACACCTGTAAGAGAAAAATTTAAATGGTTGGGAAAGGCCATGGGATGTAGAAATATTTTTTTCACATTTACTTCCTTGTAAAAACAGGTAAATCAATAGGGTTTTTCGTACGGATAAGTACCCAGTGAACCGTTCGTTTAGCTTTATATATTGTTCCGGGTGGGCGTTGTATTGTTTTTTCGGAAGTGTTAGACCTGTAAGAGAAAAATTTAAATGGTTGGGAAAGGCCATGGGATGTAGAAATATTTTTTTTCACATTTTACTTCCTTGTAAAAACAGGAAAATCAATAGGGATTTTCGTACGGATATGTACCCAGGGAACGGTTCGTTTAGCTTTATATATTGTTCCGGGTGGGCGTTGTATTGGTTTTTCGGAAGCGTTAGACCTGTAAGAGAAAAATTTAAATGGTTGGGAAAGGCCATGGGATGTAGAAATATTTTTTTCACATTTTATTTCCTTGTAAAAACAGGTAAATCAATAGGGTTTTTCGTACGGATAAGTGCCCAGTGAACGGTTCATATAGCTTTATGTATTGTTCCGGGTGTGCGTTGTATTGTTTTTTCGGAAGTGTTAGACCTGTAAGAGAAAAATTTAAATGGTTGGGAAAGGCCATGGGATGTAGAAATATTTTTTCACATTTTACTTCCTTGTAAAAACAGGAAAATCGATAGGGATTTTCATACGGATAAGTACCCAGTGAACGGTTCGTTTATCTTTATATATTCTTCCGGGTGGGCGTTGTATTGGTTTTTCGGAAGTGTTAGACCTGTAAGAGAAAAATTTAAATGGTTGGGAAAGGCCATGGGATGTAGAAATATTTTTTTCACATTCTATTTCCTTGTAAAAACAGGTAAATCAATAGGGTTTTTCGTACGGATAAGTGCCCAGTGAACGGTTCGTTTAGCTTTATATATTGTTCCGGGTGGGCGTTGTTTTGGTTTTTCGGAAGTGTTAGACCTGTAAGAGAAAAATTAAATGGTTGGGAAAGGCCATGGGATGTAGAAATATTTTTTCACATTTTACTTCCTTGTAAAAACAGGAAAATCGATAGGGATTTTCATACGGATAAGTACCCAGTGAACGGTTCGTTTATCTTTATATATTCTTCCGGGTGGGCGTTGTATTGGTTTTTCGGAAGTGTTAGACCTGTAAGAGAAAAATTTAAATGGTTGGGAAAGGCCATGGGATGTAGAAATATTTTTTTCACATTCTATTTCCTTGTAAAAACAGGTAAATCAATAGGGTTTTTCGTACGGATAAGTGCCCAGTGAACGGTTCGTTTAGCTTTATATATTGTTCCGGGTGGGCGTTGTTTTGGTTTTTCGGAAGTGTTAGACCTGTAAGAGAAAAATTTAAATGGTTGGGAAAGGCCATGGGATGTAGAAATATTTTTTCACATTTTACTTCCTTGTAAAAACAGGAAAATCGATAGGGATTTTCGGACGGATAAGTACCTAGTGAACGGTTCGTTTATCTTTATATATTGTTCGGGGTGGGCGTTGTATTGGATTTTCGGAAGTGTTAGACCTGTAAGAGAAAAATTTAAATGGTTGGGAAAGGCCATGGGATGTAGAAATATTTTTTTCACATTTACTTCCTTGTAAAAACAGGTAAATCAATAGGGTTTTCCTACGGATAAGTACCCAGTGAACGGTTCGTTTAGCTTTATATATTGTTCCGGGTGGGCGTTGTATTGGTTTTTCGGAAGTGTTAGACCTGTAAGAGAAAAATTTAAATGGTTGGGAAAGGCCATGGGATGTAGAAATATTTTTTTCACATTTACTTCCTTGTAAAAACAGGTAAATCAATAGGGTTTTTCGTACGGATAAGTACCCAGTGAACGGTTCGTTTAGCTTTATATATTGTTCCGGGTGGGCGTTGTATTGGTTTTTCGGAAGTGTTAGACCTGTAAGAGAATAATTTAAATGGTTGGGAAAGGCCATGGGATGTAGAAATATTTTTTTCACATTTTATTTCCTTTTAAAAACAGGTAAATCAATAGGGATTTTCGTACGGATAAGTACCCAGTGAACGGTTCGTTTAGCTTTATATATTGTTCCGGGTGGGCGTTGTATTGGTTTTTTGAAAGTGTTAGACCTGTAAGAGAAAAATTTAAATGGTTGGGAAAGGCCATGGGATGTAGAAATATTTTTTTCACATTTACTTCCTTGTAAAAACAGGTAAATCAATAGGGTTTTTCGTACGGATAAGTACCCAGTGAACGGTTCGTTTAGCTTTATATATTGTTCCGGGTGGGCGTTGTATTGGTTTTTCAGAAGTGTTAGACCTGTAAGAGAAAAATTTAAATGGTTGGGAAAGGCCATGGGTTGTAGAAATATTTTTTTCACATTTTATTTCCTTTTAAAACAGATAAATCAATAGGGATTTTCGTACGGATAAGTACCCAGTGAATGGTTAGTTTAGCTTTATATATTGTTCCGGGTGGGCGTTGTATTGGTTTTTTGGAAGTGTTAGACCTGTAAGAGAAAAATTTAAATGGTTGGGAAAGGCCATGGGATGTAGAAATATTTTTTTCACATTTTACTTCCTTATAAAAACAGGAAAATCAATAGGGATTTTCGTACGGATATGTACCCAGTGAACGGTTCGTTTAGCTTTATATATTGTTCCGGGTGGGCGTTGTATTGGTTTTTCGGAAGCGTTAGACCTGTAAGAGAAAAATTTAAATGGTTGGGAAAGGCCATGGGATGTAGAAATATTTTTTTCACATTTTATTTCCTTGTAAAAACAGGTAAATCAATAGGGTTTTTTGTACGGATAAGTGCCCAGTGAACGGTTCGTTTAGCTTTATATATTGTTCCCGGTGGGCGTTGTATTGGTTTTTCGGAAGTGTTAGACCTGTAAGAGAAAAATTTAAATGGTTGGGAAAGGCCATGGGATGTAGAAATATTTTTTCACATTTTACTTCCTTGTAAAAACAGGAAAATCGATAGGGATTTTCATACGGATAAGTACCCAGTGAACGGTTCGTTTATCTTTATATATTCTTCCGGGTGGGCGTTGTATTGGTTTTTCAGAAGTGTTAGATCTGTAAGAGAAAAATTTAAATGGTTGGGAAAGGCCATGGGATGTAGAAATATTTTTTTCACATTTACTTCCTTGTAAAAACAGGTAAATCAATAGGGTTTTTCGTACGGATAAGTACCAAGTGAACCGTTCGTTTATCTTTATATATTGTTCGGGGTGGGCGTTGTATTGTTTTTTCGGAAGTGTTAGACCTGTAAGAGAAAAATTTAAATGGTTGGGAAAGGCCATGGGATGTAGAAATATTTTTTTCACATTTTACTTCCTTGTAAAAACAGGAAAATCAATAGGGATTTTCGTACGGATAAGTACCCAGTGAACCGTTCGTTTAGCTTTATATATTGTTCGGGGTGGGCGTTGTATTGGATTTTCGGAAGTGTTAGACCTGTAAGAGAAAAATTTAAATGGTTGTGAAAGGCCATGGGATGTAGAAATATTTTTTTCACATTTTACTTCCTTGTAAAAACAGGAAAATCGATAGGGATTTTCGGACGGATAAGTACCTAGTGAACGGTTCGTTTATCTTTATATATTGTTCGGGGTGGGCGTTGTATTGGATTTTCGGAAGTGTTAGACCTGTAAGAGAAAAATTTAAATGGTTGGGAAAGGCCATGGGATGTAGAAATATTTTTTTCACATTTACTTCCTTGTAAAAACAGGTAAATCAATAGGGTTTTTCGTACGGATAAGTACCCAGTGAACGGTTCGTTTAGCTTTATATATTGTTCCGGGTGGGCGTTGTATTGGTTTTTCGGAAGTCTTAGACCTGTAAGAGAAAAATTTAAATGGTTGGGAAAGGCCATGGGATGTAGAAATATTTTTTTCACATTTTACTTCCTTCTAAAAACAGGAAAATCAATAGGGATTTTCGTACGGATATGTACCCAGTGAACGGTTCGTTTAGCTTTATATATTGTTCCGGGTGGGCGTTGTATTGGTTTTTCGGATGTGTTAGACCTGTAAGAGAAGAATTTAAATGGTTGGGATAGGCCATGGGATGTAGAAATATTTTTTTCACATTTTATTTCCTTGTAAAACAGGTAAATCAATAGGGTTTTTCGGACGGATAAGTGCCCAGTGAACGGTTCGTTTAGCTTTATATATTGTTCCGGGTGGGCATTGTTTTGGTTTTTCGGAAGTGTTAGACCTGTAAGAGAAAAATTTAAATGGTTGGGAAAGGCCATGGGATGTAGAAATATTTTTTTCACATTTTATTTCCTTGTAAAAACAAGTAAATCAATAGGGTTTTTCGTACGGATAAATGCCCAGTGAACGGTTCGTTTAGCTTTATATATTGTTCCGGGTGGGCGTTGTTTTGGTTTTTTGGAAGTGTTAGATCTGTAAGAGAAAAATTTAAATGGTTGGGAAAGGCCATGGGATGTAGAATTATTTTTTTCACATTTTACTTCCTTGTAAAAACAGGAAAATCGATAGGGATTTTCGTACGGATAAGTACCCAGTAAACCGTTCGTTTAGCTTTATATATTGTTCGGGGTGGGCGTTGTATTGGATTTTCGGAAGTGTTAGACATGTAAGACAAAAATTTAAATGGTTGGGAAAGGCCATGGGATGTAGAAATATTTTTTTCACATTTTACTCCCTTGTAAAAACAGGAAAATCGATAGGGATTTTCGGACGGATAAGTACCTAGTGAACGGTTCGTTTATCTTTATATATTGTTCGGTGTGGGCGTTGTATTGGTTTTTCGGAAGTGTTAGACCTGTAAGAGAAAAATTTAAATGGTTAGGAAAGGCCATGGGATGTAGAAATATTTTTTTCACATTCACCTCCTTGTAAAAACAGGTAAATCAATAGGGTTTTTCGTACGGATAAGTACCCAGTGAACGGTTCGTTTAGCTTTATATATTGTTCCGGGTGGGCGTTGTATTGGTTTTTCGGAAGTGTTAGACCTGTAAGAGAAAAATTTAAATGGTTGGGAAAGGCCATGGGATGTAGAAATATTTTTTTCACATTTTACTTCCTTGTAAAAACAGGAAAATCAATAGGGATTTTCGTACGGATATGTACCCAGTGAACCGTTCGTTTAGCTTTATATATTGTTCGGGGTGGGCGTTGTATTGGATTTTCGGAAGTGTTAGACATGTAAGACAAAAATTTAAATGGTTGGGAAAGGCCATGGGATGTAGAAATATTTTTTTCACATTTTACTCCCTTGTAAAAACAGGAAAATCGATAGGGATTTTCGGACGGATAAGTACCTAGTGAACGGTTCGTTTATCTTTATATATTGTTCGGTGTGGGCGTTGTATTGGTTTTTCGGAAGTGTTAGACCTGTAAGAGAAAAATTTAAATGGTTAGGAAAGGCCATGGGATGTAGAAATATTTTTTTCACATTCACCTCCTTGTAAAAACAGGTAAATCAATAGGGTTTTTCGTACGGATAAGTACCCAGTGAACGGTTCGTTTAGCTTTATATATTGTTCCGGGTGGGCGTTGTATTGGTTTTTCGGAAGTGTTAGACCTGTAAGAGAAAAATTTAAATGGTTGGGAAAGGCCATGGGATGTAGAAATATTTTTTTCACATTTTACTTCCTTGTAAAAACAGGAAAATCGATAGGGATTTTCGGACGGATAAGTACCTAGTGAACGGTTCGTTTATCTTTATATATTGTTCGGGGTGGGCGTTGTATTGGATTTTCGGAAGTGTTAGACCTGTAAGAGAAAAATTTAAATGGTTGGGAAAGGCCATGGGATGTAGAAATATTTTTTTCACATTTACTTCCTTGTAAAAACAGGTAAATCAATAGGGTTTTTCGTACGGATAAGTACCCAGTGAACGGTTCGTTTAGCTTTATATATTGTTCCGGGTGGGCGTTGTATTGGTTTTTCGGAAGTCTTAGACCTGTAAGAGAAAAATTTAAATGGTTGGGAAAGGCCATGGGATGTAGAAATATTTTTTTCACATTTTACTTCCTTGTAAAAACAGGAAAATCAATAGGGATTTTCGTACGGATATGTACCCAGTGAACGGTTCGTTTAGCTTTATATATTGTTCCGGGTGGGCGTTGTATTGGTTTTTCGGATGTGTTAGACCTGTAAGAGAAGAATTTAAATGGTTGGGATAGGCCATGGGATGTAGAAATATTTTTTTCACATTTTATTTCCTTGTAAAACAGGTAAATCAATAGGGTTTTTCGGACGGATAAGTGCCCAGTGAACGGTTCGTTTAGCTTTATATATTGTTCCGGGTGGGCATTGTTTTGGTTTTTCGGAAGTGTTAGACCTGTAAGAGAAAAATTTAAATGGTTGGGAAAGGCCATGGGATGTAGAAATATTTTTTTCACATTTTATTTCCTTGTAAAAACAAGTAAATCAATAGGGTTTTTCGTACGGATAAATGCCCAGTGAACGGTTCGTTTAGCTTTATATATTGTTCCGGGTGGGCGTTGTTTTGGTTTTTTGGAAGTGTTAGATCTGTAAGAGAAAAATTTAAATGGTTGGGAAAGGCCATGGGATGTAGAATTATTTTTTTCACATTTTACTTCCTTGTAAAAACAGGAAAATCGATAGGGATTTTCGTACGGATAAGTACCCAGTGAACCGTTCGTTTAGCTTTATATATTGTTCGGGGTGGGCGTTGTATTGGATTTTCGGAAGTGTTAGACATGTAAGACAAAAATTTAAATGGTTGGGAAAGGCCATGGGATGTAGAAATATTTTTTTCACATTTTACTCCCTTGTAAAAACAGGAAAATCGATAGGGATTTTCGGACGGATAAGTACCTAGTGAACGGTTCGTTTATCTTTATATATTGTTCGGTGTGGGCGTTGTATTGGTTTTTCGGAAGTGTTAGACCTGTAAGAGAAAAATTTAAATGGTTAGGAAAGGCCATGGGATGTAGAAATATTTTTTTCACATTCACCTCCTTGTAAAAACAGGTAAATCAATAGGGTTTTTCGTACGGATAAGTACCCAGTGAACGGTTCGTTTAGCTTTATATATTGTTCCGGGTGGGCGTTGTATTGGTTTTTCGGAAGTGTTAGACCTGTAAGAGAAAAATTTAAATGGTTGGGAAAGGCCATGGGATGTAGAAATATTTTTTTCACATTTTACTTCCTTGTAAAAACAGGAAAATCAATAGGGATTTTCGTACGGATATGTACCCAGTGAACGGTTCGTTTAGCTTTATATATTGTTCCGGGTGGGCGTTGTATTGGTTTTTCGTATGTGTTAGACCTGTAAGAGAAGAATTTCAATGGTTGGGAAAGGCCATGGGATGTAGAAATATTTTTTTCACATTTTATTTCCTTGTAAAACAGGTAAATCAATAGGGTTTTTCGTACGGATAAGTGCCCAGTGAACGGTTCGTTTAGCTTTATATATTGTTCCGGGTGGGCATTGTTTTGGTTTTTCGGAAGTGTTAGACCTGTAAGAGAAAAATTTAAATGGTTGGGAAAGGCCATGGGATGTAGAAATATTTTTTTCACATTTTATTTCCTTGTAAAAACAGGTAAATCAATAGGGTTTTTCGTACGGATAAGTGCCCAGTGAACGGTTCGTTTAGCTTTATATATTGTTCCGGGTGGGCGTTGTTTTGGTTTTTCGGAAGTGTTAGACCTGTAAGAGAAAAATTTAAATGGTTGGGAAAGGCCATGGGATGTAGAAATATTTTTTTCACATTTTACTTCCTTGTAAAAACAGGAAAATCAATAGGGATTTTCCTACGGATATGTACCCAGTGAACGGTTCGTTTAGCTTAATATATTGTTCCGGGTGGGCGTTGTATTGGTTTTTCGGATGTGTTAGACCTGTAAGAGAAGAATTTAAATGGTTGGGAAAGGCCATGGGATTTAGAAATATTTTTTTCACATTTTATTTCCTTGTAAAACAGGTAAATCAATAGGGTTTTTCGTACGGATAAGTGCCCAGTGAACGGTTCGTTTAGCTTTATATATTGTTCCGGGTGGGCATTGTTTTGGTTTTTCGGAAGTGTTAGACCTGTAAGAGAAAAATTTAAATGGTTGGGAAAGGCCATGGGATGTAGAAATATTTTTTTCACATTTTACTTCCTTGTAAAAACAGGAAAATCGATGGGGATTTTCGGACGGATAAGTACCTAGTGAACGGTTCGTTTATCTTTATATATTGTTCGGGGTGGGCGTTGTATTGGATTTTCGGAAGTGTTTGACCTGTAAGAGAAAAATTTAAATGGTTGGGAAAGGCCATGGGATGTAGAAATATTTTTTTCACATTTACTTCCTTGTAAAAACAGGTAAATCAATAGGGTTTTTCGTACGGATAAGTACCCAGTGAACGCTTCATTTAGCTTTATATATTGTTCCGGGTGGGCGTTGTATTGGTTTTTCGGAAGTGTTAGACCTGTAAGAGAAAAATTTAAATGGTTGTGAAAGGCCATGGGATGTAGAAATATTTTTTTCACATTTACTTCCTTGTAAAAACAGGTAAATCAATAGGGTTTTTCGTACGGATAAGTGCCCAGTGAACGGTTCGTTTAGCTTTATATATTGTTCCGGGTGGGCGTTGTTTTGGTTTTTCGGAAGTGTTAGACCTGTAAGAGAAAAATTTAAATGGTTGGGAAAGGCCATGGGATGTAGAATTATTTTTTTCACATTTACTTCCTTGTAAAAACAGGTAAATCGATAGGGTTTTTCGTACGGATAAGTACCCAGTGAACGGTTCGTTTAGCTTTATATATTGTTCCGGGTGGGCATTGTATTGGTTTTTCGGAAGCGTTAGACCTGTAAGAGAAAAATTTAAATGGTTGGGAAAGGCCATGGGATGTAGAAATATTTTTTTCACATTTTACTTCCTTGTAAAAACAGGAAAATCAATAGGGATTTTCGTACGGATATGTACCCAGTGAAAGGTTCGTTTAGCTTTATATATTGTTCCGGGTGGGCGTTGTATTGGTTTTTCGGATGTGTTAGACCTGTAAGAGAAGAATTTAAATGGTTGGGAAAGGCCATGGGATGTAGAAATATTTTTTTCACATTTTATTTCCTTGTAAAACAGGTAAATCAATAGGGTTTTTCGTACGGATAAGTGCCCAGTGAACGGTTCGTTTAGGTTTATATATTGTTCCGGGTGGGCGTTGTTTTGGTTTTTCGGAAGTGTTAGACCTGTAAGAGAAAAATTTAAATGGTTGGGAAAGGCCATGGGATGTAGAATTATTTTTTTCACATTTTACTTCCTTGTAAAACAGGTAAATCAATAGGGTTTTTCGTACGGATAAGTGCCCAGTGAACGGTTCGTTTAGCTTTATATATTGTTCCGGGTAGGCGTTGTTTTGGTTTTTCGGAAGTGTTAGACCTGTAAGAGAAAAATTTAAATGGTTGGAAAAGGCCATGGGATGTAGAAATATTTTTTTCACATTTTACTTCCTTGTAAAAACAGGAAAATCGATAGGGATTTTCGTACGGATAAGTACCCAGTGAACGGTTCGTTTATCTTAATATATTCTTCCGGGTGGGCGTTGTATTGGTTTTTCGGAAGTGTTAGACCTGTAAGAGAAAAATTTAAACGGTTGGGAAAGGCCATGGGATGTAGAAATATTTTTTTCACATTTTACTTCCTTGTAAAAACAGGAAAATCGATGGGGATTTTCGGACGGATAAGTACCTAGTGAACGGTTCGTTTATCTTTATATATTGTTCGGGGTGGGCGTTGTATTGGATTTTCGGAAGTGTTAGACCTGTAAGAGAAAAATTTAAATGGTTGGGAAAGGCCATGGGATGTAGAAATATTTTTTTCACATTTACTTCCTTGTAAAAACAGGTAAATCAATAGGGTTTTTCGTACGGATAAGTACCAAGTGAACGGTCCGTTTAGCTTTATATATTGTTCCGGGTGGGCGTTGTATTGGTTTTTCAGAAGTGTTAGACCTGTAAGAGAATAATTTAAATGGTTGGGAAAGGCCATGGGATGTAGAAATATTTTTTTCACATTTTATTTCCTTTTAAAAACAGGTAAATCAATAGGGATTTTCGTACGGATAAGTACCCAGTGAACGGTTCGTTTAGCTTTATATATTGTTCCGGGTGGGCGTTGTATTGGTTTTTTGAAAGTGTTAGACCTGTAAGAGAAAAATTTAAATGGTTGGGAAAGGCCATGGGATGTAGAAATATTTTTTTCACATTTACTTCCTTGTAAAAACAGGTAAATCGATAGGGTTTTTCGTACGGATAAGTACCCAGTGAACGGTTCGTTTAGCTTTATATATTGTTCCGGGTGGGCGTTGTATTGGTTTTTTGGAAGTGTTAGACCTGTAAGAGAAAAATTTAAATGGTTGGGAAAGGCCATGGGATGTAGAAATATTTTTTTCACATTTTACTTCCTTATAAAAACAGGAAAATCAATAGGGATTTTCGTACGGATATGTACCCAGTGAACGGTTCGTTTAGCTTTATATATGGTTCCGGGTGGGCGTTGTATTGGTTTTTCGGAAGCGTGAGACCTGTAAGAGAAAAATTTAAATGGTTGGGAAAGGCCATGGGATGTAGAAATATTTTTTTCACATTTTATTTCCTTGTAAAAACAGGTAAATCAATAGGGTTTTTCGTACGGATAAGTGCCCAGTGAACGGTTCGTTTAGCTTTATATATTGTTCCGGGTGGGCGTTGTATTGGTTTTTCGGAAGTGTTAGACCTGTAAGAGAACAATTTAAATGGTTGGAAAAGGCCATGGGATGTAGAAATATTTTTTCACTTTTTACTTCCTTGTAAAAACAGGAAAATCGATAGGGATTTTCGTACGGATAAGTACTCAGTGAACGGTTCGTTTATCTTTATATATTCTTCCGGGTGGGCGTTGTATTGGTTTTTCGGAAGTGTTAGACCTGTAAGAGAAAAATTTAAATGGTTGGGAAAGGCCATGGGATGTAGAAATATTTTTTTCACATTTTATTTCCTTGTAAAAACAGGTAAATCAATAGGGTTTTTCGTACGGATAAGTGCCCAGTGAACGGTTCGTTTAGCTTTATATATTGTTCCGGGTGGGCGTTGTTTTGGTTTTTCAGAAGTGTTAGACCTGTAAGAGAAAAATTTAAATGGTTGGGAAAGGCCATGGGATGTAGAAATATTTTTTTCACATTTTACTTCCTTGTAAAAACAGGAAAATCGATAGGGATTTTTGGACGGATAAGTACCTAGTGAACGGTTCGTTTATCTTTATATATTGTTCGGGGTGGGCGTTGTATTGGATTTTCGGAAGTGTTAGACCTGCAAGAGAAAAATTTAAATGGTTGGGAAAGGCCATGGGATGTAGAAATATTTTTTTCACATTTACTTCCTTGTAAATACAGGTAAATCGATAGGGTTTTTCGTACGGATAAGTACCCAGTGAACGGTTCGTTTAGCTTTATATATTGTTCCGGGTGGGCGTTGTATTGGTTTTTCGGAAGTGTTAGACCTGTAAGAGAAAAATTTAAATGGTTGGGAAAGGCCAAGGGATGTAGAAATATTTTTTTCACATTTACTTCCTTGTAAAAACAGGTAAATCAATAGGGTTTTTCGTACGGATAAGTACCCAGTGAACGGTTCGTTTAGCTTTATATATTGTTCCGGGTGGGCGTTGTATTGGTTTTTCGGAAGCGTTAGACCTGTAAGAGAAAAATTTAAATGGTTGGGAAAGGCCATGGGATGTAGAAATATTTTTTTCACATTTTACTTCTTTGTAAAAACAGGAAAATCGATAGGGATTTTCGGACGGATAAGTACCTAGTGAACGGTTCGTTTATCTTTATATATTGTTCGGGGTGGGCGTTGTATTGGATTTTCGGAAGTGTTAGACCTGTAAGAGAAAAATCGATAGGGATTTTCATACGGATAAGTACCCAGTGAACGGTTCGTTTATCTTTATATATTCTTCCGGGTGGGCGTTGTATTGGTTTTTCGGAAGTGTTAGACCTGTAAGAGAAAAATTTAAATGGTTGTGAAAGGCCATGGGATGTAGAAATATTTTTTTCACATTTTACTTCCTTGTAAAAACAGGAAAATCAATAGGGATTTTCGTACGGATAAGTGCCCAGTGAACCGTTCGTTTAGCTTTATATATTGTTCGGGGTGGGCGTTGTATTGGATTTTCGGAAGTGTTAGACCTGTAAGAGAAAAATTTAAATGGTTGGGAAAGGCCATGGGATGTAGAAATATTTTTTTCACATTTTACTTCTTTGTAAAAACAGGAAAATCGATAGGGATTTTCGAACGGATAAGTACCTAGTGAACGGTTCGTTTATCTTTATATATTGTTCGGGGTGGGCGTTGTATTGGATTTTCGGAAGTGTTAGACCTGTAAGAGAAAAATTTAAATGGTTGGGAAAGGCCATGGGATGTAGAAATATTTTTTTCACATTTACTTCCTTGTAAAAACAGGTAAATCAATAGGGTTTTTCGTACGGATAAGTACCCAGTGAACGGTTCGTTTAGCTTTATATATTGTTCCGGGTGGGCGTTGTATTGGTTTTTCGGAAGTGTTAGACCTGTAAGAGAAAAATTTAAATGGTTGGGAAAGGCCATGGGATGTAGAAATATTTTTTCACATTTTACTTCCTTGTAAAAACAGGAAAATCGATAGGGATTTTCATACGGATAAGTACCCAGTGAACGGTTCGTTTATCTTTATATATTCTTCCGGGTGGGCGTTGTATTGGTTTTTCGGAAGTGTTAGACCTGTAAGAGAAAAATTTAAATCGTTGGAAAAGGCCATGGGATGTAGAAATATTTTTTTCACATATACTTCCTTGTAAAAACAGGTAAATCAATAGGGTTTTTCGTACGGATAAGTACCCAGTGAACCGTTCGTTTAGCTTTATATATTGTTCCGGGTGGGCATTGTATTGTTTTTTCGGAAGTGTTAGACCTGTAAGAGAAAAATTTAAATGGTTGTGAAAGGCCATGGGATGTAGAAATATTTTTTTCACATTTTACTTCCTTGTAAAAACAGGAAAATCAATAGGGATTTTCGTACGGATAAGTACCCAGTGAACCGTTCGTTTAGCTTTATATATTGTTCGGGGTGGGCGTTGTATTGGATTTTCGGAAGTGTTAGACCTGTAAGAGAAAAATTTAAAAGGTTGGGAAAGGCCATGGGATGTAGAAATATTTTTTTCACATTTTATTTCCTTGTAAAACAGGTAAATCAATAGGGTTTTTCGGACGGATAAGTGCCCAGTGAACGGTTCGTTTAGCTTTATATATTGTTCCGGGTGGGCATTGTTTTGGTTTTTCGGAAGTGTTAGACCTGTAAGAGAAAAATATAAATGGTTGTGAAAGGCCATGGGATGTAGAAATATTTTTTTCACATTTTACTTCCTTGTAAAAACAGGTAAATCAATAGGGTTTTTCGTACGGATAAGTACCCAGTGAACGGTTCGTTTAGCTTTATATATTGTTCCGGGTGGGCGTTGTATTGGTTTTTCGGAAGTGTTAGACCTGTAAGAGAAAAATTTAAATGGTTGGGAAAGGCCATGGGATGTAGAAATATTTTTTCACATTTTACTTCCTTGTAAAAACAGGAAAATCGATAGGGATTTTCATACGGATAAGTACCCAGTGAACGGTTCGTTTATCTTTATATATTCTTCCGGGTGGGCGTTGTATTGGTTTTTCGGAAGTGTTAGACCTGTAAGAGAAAAATTTAAATCGTTGGAAAAGGCCATGGGATGTAGAAATATTTTTTTCACATATACTTCCTTGTAAAAACAGGTAAATCAATAGGGTTTTTCGTACGGATAAGTACCCAGTGAACCGTTCGTTTAGCTTTATATATTGTTCCGGGTGGGCATTGTATTGTTTTTTCGGAAGTGTTAGACCTGTAAGAGAAAAATTTAAATGGTTGTGAAAGGCCATGGGATGTAGAAATATTTTTTTCACATTTTACTTCCTTGTAAAAACAGGAAAATCAATAGGGATTTTCGTACGGATAAGTACCCAGTGAACCGTTCGTTTAGCTTTATATATTGTTCGGGGTGGGCGTTGTATTGGATTTTCGGAAGTGTTAGACCTGTAAGAGAAAAATTTAAAAGGTTGGGAAAGGCCATGGGATGTAGAAATATTTTTTTCACATTTTATTTCCTTGTAAAACAGGTAAATCAATAGGGTTTTTCGTACGGATAAGTGCCCAGTGAACGGTTCGTTTAGGTTTATATATTGTTCCGGGTGGGCGTTGTTTTGGTTTTTCGGAAGTGTTAGACCTGTAAGAGAAAAATTTAAATGGTTGGGAAAGGCCATGGGATGTAGAATTATTTTTTTCACATTTTACTTCCTTGTAAAACAGGTAAATCAATAGGGTTTTTCGTACGGATAAGTGCCCAGTGAACGGTTCGTTTAGCTTTATATATTGTTCCGGGTAGGCGTTGTTTTGGTTTTTCGGAAGTGTTAGACCTGTAAGAGAAAAATTTAAATGGTTGGAAAAGGCCATGGGATGTAGAAATATTTTTTTCACATTTTACTTCCTTGTAAAAACAGGAAAATCGATAGGGATTTTCGTACGGATAAGTACCCAGTGAACGGTTCGTTTATCTTAATATATTCTTCCGGGTGGGCGTTGTATTGGTTTTTCGGAAGTGTTAGACCTGTAAGAGAAAAATTTAAATGGTTGGGAAAGGCCATGGGATGTAGAAATATTTTTTTCACATTTACTTCCTTGTAAAAACAGGTAAATCAATAGGGTTTTTCGTACGGATAAGTACCAAGTGAACGGTCCGTTTAGCTTTATATATTGTTCCGGGTGGGCGTTGTATTGGTTTTTCAGAAGTGTTAGACCTGTAAGAGAATAATTTAAATGGTTGGGAAAGGCCATGGGATGTAGAAATATTTTTTTCACATTTTATTTCCTTTTAAAAACAGGTAAATCAATAGGGATTTTCGTACGGATAAGTACCCAGTGAACGGTTCGTTTAGCTTTATATATTGTTCCGGGTGGGCGTTGTATTGGTTTTTTGAAAGTGTTAGACCTGTAAGAGAAAAATTTAAATGGTTGGGAAAGGCCATGGGATGTAGAAATATTTTTTTCACATTTACTTCCTTGTAAAAACAGGTAAATCGATAGGGTTTTTCGTACGGATAAGTACCCAGTGAACGGTTCGTTTAGCTTTATATATTGTTCCGGGTGGGCGTTGTATTGGTTTTTCGGAAGTGTTAGACCTGTAAGAGAAAAATTTAAATGGTTGGGAAAGGCCAAGGGATGTAGAAATATTTTTTTCACATTTACTTCCTTGTAAAAACAGGTAAATCAATAGGGTTTTTCGTACGGATAAGTACCCAGTGAACGGTTCGTTTAGCTTTATATATTGTTCCGGGTGGGCGTTGTATTGGTTTTTCGGAAGCGTTAGACCTGTAAGAGAAAAATTTAAATGGTTGGGAAAGGCCATGGGATGTAGAAATATTTTTTTCACATTTTACTTCTTTGTAAAAACAGGAAAATCGATAGGGATTTTCGGACGGATAAGTACCTAGTGAACGGTTCGTTTATCTTTATATATTGTTCGGGGTGGGCGTTGTATTGGATTTTCGGAAGTGTTAGACCTGTAAGAGAAAAATCGATAGGGATTTTCATACGGATAAGTACCCAGTGAACGGTTCGTTTATCTTTATATATTCTTCCGGGTGGGCGTTGTATTGGTTTTTCGGAAGTGTTAGACCTGTAAGAGAAAAATTTAAATGGTTGTGAAAGGCCATGGGATGTAGAAATATTTTTTTCACATTTTACTTCCTTGTAAAAACAGGAAAATCAATAGGGATTTTCGTACGGATAAGTGCCCAGTGAACCGTTCGTTTAGCTTTATATATTGTTCGGGGTGGGCGTTGTATTGGATTTTCGGAAGTGTTAGACCTGTAAGAGAAAAATTTAAATGGTTGGGAAAGGCCATGGGATGTAGAAATATTTTTTTCACATTTTACTTCTTTGTAAAAACAGGAAAATCGATAGGGATTTTCGAACGGATAAGTACCTAGTGAACGGTTCGTTTATCTTTATATATTGTTCGGGGTGGGCGTTGTATTGGATTTTCGGAAGTGTTAGACCTGTAAGAGAAAAATTTAAATGGTTGGGAAAGGCCATGGGATGTAGAAATATTTTTTTCACATTTACTTCCTTGTAAAAACAGGTAAATCAATAGGGTTTTTCGTACGGATAAGTACCCAGTGAACGGTTCGTTTAGCTTTATATATTGTTCCGGGTGGGCGTTGTATTGGTTTTTCGGAAGTGTTAGACCTGTAAGAGAAAAATTTAAATGGTTGGGAAAGGCCATGGGATGTAGAAATATTTTTTCACATTTTACTTCCTTGTAAAAACAGGAAAATCGATAGGGATTTTCATACGGATAAGTACCCAGTGAACGGTTCGTTTATCTTTATATATTCTTCCGGGTGGGCGTTGTATTGGTTTTTCGGAAGTGTTAGACCTGTAAGAGAAAAATTTAAATCGTTGGAAAAGGCCATGGGATGTAGAAATATTTTTTTCACATATACTTCCTTGTAAAAACAGGTAAATCAATAGGGTTTTTCGTACGGATAAGTACCCAGTGAACCGTTCGTTTAGCTTTATATATTGTTCCGGGTGGGCATTGTATTGTTTTTTCGGAAGTGTTAGACCTGTAAGAGAAAAATTTAAATGGTTGTGAAAGGCCATGGGATGTAGAAATATTTTTTTCACATTTTACTTCCTTGTAAAAACAGGAAAATCAATAGGGATTTTCGTACGGATAAGTACCCAGTGAACCGTTCGTTTAGCTTTATATATTGTTCGGGGTGGGCGTTGTATTGGATTTTCGGAAGTGTTAGACCTGTAAGAGAAAAATTTAAATGGTTGGGAAAGGCCATGGGATGTAGAAATATTTTTTTCACATTTTATTTCCTTGTAAAACAGGTAAATCAATAGGGTTTTTCGTACGGATAAGTGCCCAGTGAACGGTTCGTTTAGGTTTATATATTGTTCCGGGTGGGCGTTGTTTTGGTTTTTCGGAAGTGTTAGACCTGTAAGAGAAAAATTTAAATGGTTGGGAAAGGCCATGGGATGTAGAATTATTTTTTTCACATTTTACTTCCTTGTAAAACAGGTAAATCAATAGGGTTTTTCGTACGGATAAGTGCCCAGTGAACGGTTCGTTTAGCTTTATATATTGTTCCGGGTAGGCGTTGTTTTGGTTTTTCGGAAGTGTTAGACCTGTAAGAGAAAAATTTAAATGGTTGGAAAAGGCCATGGGATGTAGAAATATTTTTTTCACATTTTACTTCCTTGTAAAAACAGGAAAATCGATAGGGATTTTCGTACGGATAAGTACCCAGTGAACGGTTCGTTTATCTTAATATATTCTTCCGGGTGGGCGTTGTATTGGTTTTTCGGAAGTGTTAGACCTGTAAGAGAAAAATTTAAACGGTTGGGAAAGGCCATAGGATGTAGAAATATTTTTTTCACATTTTACTTCCTTGTAAAAACAGGAAAATCGATGGGGATTTTCGGACGGATAAGTACCTAGTGAACGGTTCGTTTATCTTTATATATTGTTCGGGGTGGGCGTTGTATTGGATTTTCGGAAGTGTTAGACCTGTAAGAGAAAAATTTAAATGGTTGGGAAAGGCCATGGGATGTAGAAATATTTTTTTCACATTTACTTCCTTGTAAAAACAGGTAAATCAATAGGGTTTTTCGTACGGATAAGTACCAAGTGAACGGTCCGTTTAGCTTTATATATTGTTCCGGGTGGGCGTTGTATTGGTTTTTCAGAAGTGTTAGACCTGTAAGAGAATAATTTAAATGGTTGGGAAAGGCCATGGGATGTAGAAATATTTTTTTCACATTTTATTTCCTTTTAAAAACAGGTAAATCAATAGGGATTTTCGTACGGATAAGTACCCAGTGAACGGTTCGTTTAGCTTTATATATTGTTCCGGGTGGGCGTTGTATTGGTTTTTTGAAAGTGTTAGACCTGTAAGAGAAAAATTTAAATGGTTGGGAAAGGCCATGGGATGTAGAAATATTTTTTTCACATTTACTTCCTTGTAAAAACAGGTAAATCGATAGGGTTTTTCGTACGGATAAGTACCCAGTGAACGGTTCGTTTAGCTTTATATATTGTTCCGGGTGGGCGTTGTATTGGTTTTTTGGAAGTGTTAGACCTGTAAGAGAAAAATTTAAATGGTTGGGAAAGGCCATGGGATGTAGAAATATTTTTTTCACATTTTACTTCCTTATAAAAACAGGAAAATCAATAGGGATTTTCGTACGGATATGTACCCAGTGAACGGTTCGTTTAGCTTTATATATGGTTCCGGGTGGGCGTTGTATTGGTTTTTCGGAAGCGTGAGACCTGTAAGAGAAAAATTTAAATGGTTGGGAAAGGCCATGGGATGTAGAAATATTTTTTTCACATTTTATTTCCTTGTAAAAACAGGTAAATCAATAGGGTTTTTCGTACGGATAAGTGCCCAGTGAACGGTTCGTTTAGCTTTATATATTGTTCCGGGTGGGCGTTGTATTGGTTTTTCGGAAGTGTTAGACCTGTAAGAGAACAATTTAAATGGTTGGAAAAGGCCATGGGATGTAGAAATATTTTTTCACTTTTTACTTCCTTGTAAAAACAGGAAAATCGATAGGGATTTTCGTACGGATAAGTACTCAGTGAACGGTTCGTTTATCTTTATATATTCTTCCGGGTGGGCGTTGTATTGGTTTTTCGGAAGTGTTAGACCTGTAAGAGAAAAATTTAAATGGTTGGGAAAGGCCATGGGATGTAGAAATATTTTTTTCACATTTTATTTCCTTGTAAAAACAGGTAAATCAATAGGGTTTTTCGTACGGATAAGTGCCCAGTGAACGGTTCGTTTAGCTTTATATATTGTTCCGGGTGGGCGTTGTTTTGGTTTTTCAGAAGTGTTAGACATGTAAGAGAAAAATTTAAATGGTTGGGAAAGGCCATGGGATGTAGAAATATTTTTTTCACATTTTACTTCCTTGTAAAAACAGGAAAATCGATAGGGATTTTTGGACGGATAAGTACCTAGTGAACGGTTCGTTTATCTTTATATATTGTTCGGGGTGGGCGTTGTATTGGATTTTCGGAAGTGTTAGACCTGCAAGAGAAAAATTTAAATGGTTGGGAAAGGCCATGGGATGTAGAAATATTTTTTTCACATTTACTTCCTTGTAAATACAGGTAAATCGATAGGGTTTTTCGTACGGATAAGTACCCAGTGAACGGTTCGTTTAGCTTTATATATTGTTCCGGGTGGGCGTTGTATTGGTTTTTCGGAAGTGTTAGACCTGTAAGAGAAAAATTTAAATGGTTGGGAAAGGCCAAGGGATGTAGAAATATTTTTTTCACATTTACTTCCTTGTAAAAACAGGTAAATCAATAGGGTTTTTCGTACGGATAAGTACCCAGTGAACGGTTCGTTTAGCTTTATATATTGTTCCGGGTGGGCGTTGTATTGGTTTTTCGGAAGCGTTAGACCTGTAAGAGAAAAATTTAAATGGTTGGGAAAGGCCATGGGATGTAGAAATATTTTTTTCACATTTTACTTCTTTGTAAAAACAGGAAAATCGATAGGGATTTTCGGACGAATAAGTACCTAGTGAACGGTTCGTTTATCTTTATATATTGTTCGGGGTGGGCGTTGTATTGGATTTTCGGAAGTGTTAGACCTGTAAGAGAAAAATCGATAGGGATTTTCATACGGATAAGTACCCAGTGAACGGTTCGTTTATCTTTATATATTCTTCCGGGTGGGCGTTGTATTGGTTTTTCGGAAGTGTTAGACCTGTAAGAGAAAAATTTAAATGGTTGTGAAAGGCCATGGGATGTAGAAATATTTTTTTCACATTTTACTTCCTTGTAAAAACAGGAAAATCAATAGGGATTTTCGTACGGATAAGTGCCCAGTGAACCGTTCGTTTAGCTTTATATATTGTTCGGGGTGGGCGTTGTATTGGATTTTCGGAAGTGTTAGACCTGTAAGAGAAAAATTTAAATGGTTGGGAAAGGCCATGGGATGTAGAAATATTTTTTTCACATTTTACTTCTTTGTAAAAACAGGAAAATCGATAGGGATTTTCGAACGGATAAGTACCTAGTGAACGGTTCGTTTATCTTTATATATTGTTCGGGGTGGGCGTTGTATTGGATTTTCGGAAGTGTTAGACCTGTAAGAGAAAAATTTAAATGGTTGGGAAAGGCCATGGGATGTAGAAATATTTTTTTCACATTTACTTCCTTGTAAAAACAGGTAAATCAATAGGGTTTTTCGTACGGATAAGTACCCAGTGAACGGTTCGTTTAGCTTTATATATTGTTCCGGGTGGGCGTTGTATTGGTTTTTCGGAAGTGTTAGACCTGTAAGAGAAAAATTTAAATGGTTGGGAAAGGCCATGGGATGTAGAAATATTTTTTCACATTTTACTTCCTTGTAAAAACAGGAAAATCGATAGGGATTTTCATACGGATAAGTACCCAGTGAACGGTTCGTTTATCTTTATATATTCTTCCGGGTGGGCGTTGTATTGGTTTTTCGGAAGTGTTAGACCTGTAAGAGAAAAATTTAAATCGTTGGAAAAGGCCATGGGATGTAGAAATATTTTTTTCACATATACTTCCTTGTAAAAACAGGTAAATCAATAGGGTTTTTCGTACGGATAAGTACCCAGTGAACCGTTCGTTTAGCTTTATATATTGTTCCGGGTGGGCATTGTATTGTTTTTTCGGAAGTGTTAGACCTGTAAGAGAAAAATTTAAATGGTTGTGAAAGGCCATGGGATGTAGAAATATTTTTTTCACATTTTACTTCCTTGTAAAAACAGGAAAATCAATAGGGATTTTCGTACGGATAAGTACCCAGTGAACCGTTCGTTTAGCTTTATATATTGTTCGGGGTGGGCGTTGTATTGGATTTTCGGAAGTGTTAGACCTGTAAGAGAAAAATTTAAATGGTTGGGAAAGGCCATGGGATGTAGAAATATTTTTTTCACATTTTACTTCCTTGTAAAAACAGGAAAATCGATAGGGATTTTCGGACGGATAAGTACCTAGTGAACGGTTCGTTTATCTTTATATATTGTTCGGGGTGGGCGTTGTATTGGATTTTCGGAAGTGTTAGACCTGTAAGAGAAAAATTTAAATGGTTGGGAAAGGCCATGGGATGTAGAAATATTTTTTTCACATTTACTTCCTTGTAAAAACAGGTAAATCAATAGGGTTTTTCGTACGGATAAGTACCCAGTGAACGGTTCGTTTAGCTTTATATATTGTTCCGGGTGGGCGTTGTATTGGTTTTTTGGAAGTGTTAGACCTGTAAGAGAAAAATTTAAATGGTTGGGAAAGGCCATGGGATGTAGAAATATTTTTTTCACATTTTACTTCCTTGTAAAAACAGGAAAATCAATACGGATTTTCGTACGGATATGTACCCAGTGAACGGTTCGTTTAGCTTTATATATTGTTCCGGGTGGGCATTGTTTTGGTTTTTCGGAAGTGTTAGACCTGTAAGAGAAAAATTTAAATGGTTGGGAAAGGCCATGGGATGTAGAAATATTTTTTTCACACTTTATTTCCTTGTAAAAACAGGTAAATCAATAGGGTTTTTCGTACGGATAAGTGCCCAGTGAACGGTTCGTTTAGCTTTATATATTGTTCCGGGTGGGCGTTGTTTTGGTTTTTCGGAAGTGTTAGACCTGTAAGAGAAAAATTTAAATGGTTGGGAAAGGCCATGGGATGTAGAATTATTTTTTTCACATTTTACTTCCTTGTAAAAACAGGAAAATCGATAGGGATTTTCGTACGGATAAGTACCCAGTGAACCGTTCGTTTAGCTTTATATATTGTTCGGGGTGGGCGTTGTATTGGATTTTCGGAAGTGTTAGACCTGTAAGAGAAAAATTTAAATGGTTGGGAAAGGCCATGGGATGTAGAAATATTTGTTTAACATTTTACTTCCTTGTAAAAACAGGAAAATCAATAGGGATTTTCGGACGGATAAGTACCTAGTGAACGGTTCGTTTATCTTTATATATTGTTCGGGGTGGACGTTGTATTGGATTTTCGGAAGTGTTAGACCTGTAAGAGAAAAATTTAAATTGTTGGGAAAGGCCATGGGATGTAGAAATATTTTTTTCACATTTACTTCCTTGTAAAAACAGGTAAATCAATAGGGTTTTTCGTACGGATAAGTACCCAGTGAACGGTTCGTTTAGCTTTATATATTGTTCCGGGTGGGCGTTGTATTGGTTTTTCGGAAGTGTTAGACCTGTAAGAGAAAAATTTAAATGGTTGGGAAAGGCCATGGGATGTAGAAATATTTTTTTCACATTTTACTTCCTTGTAAAAACAGGAAAATCAATAGGGATTTTCGTACGGATATGTACCCAGTGAACGGTTCGTTTAGCTTTATATATTGTTCCGGGTGGGCGTTGTATTGGTTTTTCGGATGTGTTAGACCTGTAAGAGAAGAATTTAAATGGTTGGGAAAGGCCATGGGATGTAGAAATATTTTTTTCACATTTTATTTCCTTGTAAAACAGGTAAATCAATAGGGTTTTTCGTACGGATAAGTGCCCAGTGAACGGTTCGTTTAGCTTTATATATTGTTCCGGGTGGGCATTGTTTTGGTTTTTTGGAAGTGTTAGACCTGTAAGAGAAAAATTTAAATGGTTGGGAAAGGCCATGGGATGTAGAAATATTTTTTTCACATTTTATTTCCTTGTAAAAACAGGTAAATCAATAGGGTTTTTCGTACGGATAAGTGCCCAGTGAACGGTTCGTTTAGCTTTATATATTGTTCCGGGTGGGCATTGTTTTGGTTTTTCGGAAGTGTTAGACCTGTAAGAGAAAAATTTAAATGGTTGGGAAAGGCCATGGGATTTAGAAATATTTTTTTCACATTTTATCTCCTTGTAAAAACAGGTAAATCAATAGGGTTTTTCGTACGGATAAGTGCCCAGGGAACGGTTCGTTTAGCTTTATATATTGTTCCGGGTGGGCGTTGTTTTGGTTTTTCGGAAGTGTTAGACCTGTAAGAGAAAAATTTAAATGGTTGGGAAAGGCCATGGGATGTAGAATTATTTTTTTCACATTTTACTTCCTTGTAAAAACAGGAAAATCGATAGGGATTTTCGTACCGATAAGTACCCAATGAACGGTTCGTTTAGCTTTATATATTGTTCCGGGTGGATGTTGTATTGGTTTTTCGGAAGTGTTAGACCTGTAAGAGAAAAATTTAAATGGTTGGGAAAGGCCATGGTATGTAGAAATATTTTTTTCACATTTTATTTCCTTGTAAATACAGGTAAAACGATAGGGATTTTCGTACGGATAAGTGCCCAGTGAACGCTCGTTTAGCTTTATATATTGTTCCGGGTGGGCGTTGTTTTGATTTTTCGGAAGTGTTAGACCTGTAAGAGAAAAATGTCAATGGTTGGGAAAGGCCATGGGATGTAGAAATATTTTTTTCACATTTTACTTCCTTGTAAAAACAGGAAAATCGATAGGGATTTTCGTACGGATAAGTAGCTAGTGAACCGTTCGTTTAGCTTTATATATTCTTCCGGGTGGGCGTTGTATTCGATTTTCGGAAGTGTTAGACCTGTAAGAGAAAAATTTAAATGGTTGGGAAAGGCCATGGGATGTAGAAATATTTTTTTCACATTTACTTCCTTGTAAAAACAGGTAAATCAATAGGGTTTTTCATACGGATAAGTACCCAGTGAACGGTTCGTTTATCTTTATATATTGTTCCGGGTGGGCGTTGTATTGGTTTTTCGGAAGTGTTAGACATGTAAGAGAAAAATTTAAATGGTTGGGAAAGGCCATGGGATGTAGAAATATTTTTTTCACATTTTATTTCCTTGTAAAAACAGGTAAATCAATAGGGTTTTTCGTACGGATAAGTGCCCAGTGAACGGTTCGTTTAGCTTTATATATTGTTCCGCGTGGGCATTGTTTTGGTTTTTCGGAAGTGTTAGACCTGTAAGAGAAAAATTTAAATGGTTGGGAAAGGCCATGGGATGTAGAAATATTTTTTTCACATTTTATTTCCTTGTTAAAACAGGTAAATCAATAGGGTTTTTCGTACGGATAAGTGCCCAGTGAACGGTTCGTTTAGCTTTATATATTGTTCCGGGTGGGCGTTGTTTTGGTTTTTCGGAAGTGTTAGACATGTAAGAGAAAAATTTAAATGGTTGGGAAAGGCCATGGGATGTAGAAATATTTTTTTCACATTTTATTTCCTTTTAAAAACAGGTAAATCAATAGGGATTTTCGTACGGATAAGTACCCAGTGAACGGTTCGTTTAGCTTTATATATGGTTCCGGGTGGGCGTTGTATTGGTTTTTCGGAAGTGTTAGACCTGTAAGAGAAAAATTTAAATGGTTGGGAAAGGCCATGGGATGTAGAAATATTTTTTTCACATTTTACTTCCTTGTAAAAACAGGAAAATCGATAGGGATTTTTGGACGGATAAGTACCTAGTGAACGGTTCGTTTATCTTTATATATTCTTCCGGGTGGGCGATGTATTGGATTTTCGGAAGTGTTAGACCTGTAAGAGAAAAATTTAAATGGTTGGGAAAGGCCATGGGATGTAGAAATATTTTTTTCACATTTACTTCCTTGTAAAAACAGGTAAATCAATAGGGTTTTTCGTACAGATAAGTACCCAGTGAACGGTTCGTTTAGCTTTATATATTGTTCCGGGTGGGCGTTGTATTGGTTTTTCGGAAGTGTTAGACCTGTAAGAGAAAAATTTAAATGGTTGGGAAAGGCCATGGGATGTAGAAATATTTTTTTCACATTTTATTTCCTTTTAAAAACAGGTAAATCAATAGGGATCTTCGTACGGATAAGTGCCCAGTGAACGGTTCGTTTAGCTTTATATATTGTTCCGGGTGGGCGTTGTTTTGGTTTTTCGGAAGTGTTAGACCTGTAAGAGAAAAATTTAAATGGTTGGGAAAGGCCATGGGATGTAGAAATATTTTTTTCACATTTTATTTCCTTGTAAAAACAGGTAAATCAATAGGGTTTTTCGTACGGATAAGTGCCCAGTGAACGGTTCGTTTAGCTTTATATATTGTTCCGGGTGGGCGTTGTTTTGGTTTTTCGGAAGTGTTAGACCTGTAAGAGAAAAATTTAAATGGTTGGGAAAGGCCATGGGATGTAGAAATATTTTTTTCACATTTTACTTCCTTGTAAAATCAGGAAAATCGATAGGGATTTTCGTACGGATAAGTACCCAGTGAACGGTTCGTTTAGCTTTATATATTGTTCCGGGTGGATGTTGTATTGGTTTTTCGGAAGTGTTAGACCTGTAAGAGAAAAATTTAAATGGTTGGGAAAGGCCATGGTATGTAGAAATATTTTTTTCACATTTTATTTCCTTGTAAATACAGGTAAAACGATAGGGATTTTCGTACGGATAAGTGCCCAGTGAACGGTTCGTTTAGCTTTATATATTGTTCCGGGTGGGCGTTGTTTTGGTTTTTCGGAAGTGTTAGACCTGTAAGAGAAAAATTTCAATGGTTGGGAAAGGCCATGGGATGTAGAAATATTTTTTTCACATTTTACTTCCTTGTAAAAACAGGAAAATCGATAGGGATTTTCGTACGGATAAGTAGCTAGTGAACGGTTCGTTTATCTTTATATATTCTTCCGGGTGGGCGTTGTATTCGATTTTCGGAAGTGTTAGACCTGTAAGAGAAACATTTAAATGGTTGGGAAAGGCCATGGGATGTAGAAATATTTTTTTCACATTTACTTCCTTGTAAAAACAGGTAAATCAATAGGGTTTTTCGTACGGATAAGTACCCAGTGAACGGTTCGTTTAGCTTTATATATTGTTCCGGGTGGGCGTTGTATGGGTTTTTCGGAAGTGTTAGAACTGTAAGAGAAAAATTTAAATGGTTGGGAAAGGCCATGGGATGTAGAAATATTTTTTCACATTTTATTTCCTTTTAAAAACAGGTAAATCAATAGGGATTTTCGTACGGATAAGTACCCAGTGAACGGTTCGTTTAGCTTTATATATGGTTCCGGGTGGGCGTTGTATTGGTTTTTCGGAAGTGTTAGACCTGTAAGAGAAAAATTTAAATGGTTGGGAAAGGCCATGGGATGTAGAAATATTTTTTTCACATTTTACTTCCTTGTAAAAACAGGAAAATCGATAGGGATTTTTGGACGGATAAGTACCTAGTGAACGGTTCGTTTATCTTTATATATTCTTCCGGGTGGGCGATGTATTGGATTTTCGGAAGTGTTAGACCTGTAAGAGAAAAATTTAAATGGTTGGGAAAGGCCATGGGATGTAGAAATATTTTTTTCACATTTACTTCCTTGTAAAAACAGGTAAATCAATAGGGTTTTTCGTACAGATAAGTACCCAGTGAACGGTTCGTTTAGCTTTATATATTGTTCCGGGTGGGCGTTGTATTGGTTTTTCGGAAGTGTTAGACCTGTAAGAGAAAAATTTAAATGGTTGGGAAAGGCCATGGGATGTAGAAATATTTTTTTCACATTTTATTTCCTTTTAAAAACAGGTAAATCAATAGGGATCTTCGTACGGATAAGTGCCCAGTGAACGGTTCGTTTAGCTTTATATATTGTTCCGGGTGGGCGTTGTTTTGGTTTTTCGGAAGTGTTAGACCTGTAAGAGAAAAATTTAAATGGTTGGGAAAGGCCATGGGATGTAGAAATATTTTTTTCACATTTTATTTCCTTGTAAAAACAGGTAAATCAATAGGGTTTTTCGTACGGATAAGTGCCCAGTGAACGGTTCGTTTAGCTTTATATATTGTTCCGGGTGGGCGTTGTTTTGGTTTTTCGGAAGTGTTAGACCTGTAAGAGAAAAATTTAAATGGTTGGGAAAGGCCATGGGATGTAGAAATATTTTTTTCACATTTTACTTCCTTGTAAAATCAGGAAAATCGATAGGGATTTTCGTACGGATAAGTACCCAGTGAACGGTTCGTTTAGCTTTATATATTGTTCCGGGTGGATGTTGTATTGGTTTTTCGGAAGTGTTAGACCTGTAAGAGAAAAATTTAAATGGTTGGGAAAGGCCATGGTATGTAGAAATATTTTTTTCACATTTTATTTCCTTGTAAATACAGGTAAAACAATAGGGATTTTCGTACGGATAAGTGCCCAGTGAACGGTTCGTTTAGCTTTATATATTGTTCCGGGTGGGCGTTGTTTTGGTTTTTCGGAAGTGTTAGACCTGTAAGAGAAAAATTTCAATGGTTGGGAAAGGCCATGGGATGTAGAAATATTTTTTTCACATTTTACTTCCTTGTAAAAACAGGAAAATCGATAGGGATTTTCGTACGGATAAGTAGCTAGTGAACGGTTCGTTTATCTTTATATATTCTTCCGGGTGGGCGTTGTATTCGATTTTCGGAAGTGTTAGACCTGTAAGAGAAACATTTAAATGGTTGGGAAAGGCCATGGGATGTAGAAATATTTTTTTCACATTTACTTCCTTGTAAAAACAGGTAAATCAATAGGGTTTTTCGTACGGATAAGTACCCAGTGAACGGTTCGTTTAGCTTTATATATTGTTACGGGTGGGCGTTGTATGGGTTTTTCGGAAGTGTTAGAACTGTAAGAGAAAAATTTAAATGGTTGGGAAAGGCCATGGGATGTAGAAATATTTTTTCACATTTTATTTCCTTTTAAAAACAGGTAAATCAATAGGGATTTTCGTACGGATAAGTACCCAGTGAACGGTTCGTTTAGCTTTATATATTCTTCCGGGTGGGCGTTGTATTGGTTTTTCGCAAGTGTTAGACCTGTAAGAGAAAAATTTAAATGGTTGGGAAAGGCCATGGGATGTAGAAATATTTTTTTCACATTTACTTCCTTGTAAAAACAGGTAAATCAATAGGGTTTTTCGTACGGATAAGTGCCCAGTGAACGGTTCGTTTAGCTTTATATATTGTTCCGGGTGGGCGTTGTTTTGGTTTTTCGGAAGTGTTAGACCTGTAAGAGAAAAATTTAAATGGTTGGGAAAGGCCATGGGATGTAGAATTATTTTTTTCACATTTTACTTCCTTGTAAAAACAGGAAAATCAATAGGGATTTTCGTACGGATATGTACCCAGGGAACGGTTCATTTAGCTTTATATATTGTTCCGGGTGGGCGTTGTATTGGTTTTTCGGAAGCGTTAGACCTGTAAGAGAAAAATTTAAATGGTTGGGAAAGGCCATGGGATGTAGAAATATTTTTTTCACATTTTATTTCCTTGTAAAAACAGGTAAATCAATAGGGTTTTTCGTACGGATAAGTGCCCAGTGAACGGTTCGTTTATCTTTATATATTGTTCGGGGTGGGCGTTGTATTGGATTTTCGGAAGTGTTAGACCTGTAAGAGAAAAATTTAAATGGTTGGGAAAGGCCATGGGATGTAGAAATATTTTTTTCACATTTACTTCCTTGTAAAAACAGGTAAATCAATAGGGTTTTCCTACGGATAAGTACCCAGAGAACGGTTCGTTTAGCTTTATATATTGTTCCGGGTGGGCGTTGTATTGGTTTTTCGGAAGTGTTAGACCTGTAAGAGAAAAATTTAAATGGTTGGGAAAGGCCATGGGATGTAGAAATATTTTTTTCACATTTACTTCCTTGTAAAAACAGGTAAATCAATAGGGTTTTTCGTACGGATAAGTACCCAGTGAACGGTTCGTTTAGCTTTATATATTGTTCCGGGTGGGCGTTGTATTGGTTTTTCAGAAGTGTTAGACCTGTAAGAGAATAATTTAAATGGTTGGGAAAGGCCATGGGATGTAGAAATATTTTTTTCACATTTTATTTCCTTTTAAAAACAGGTAAATCTATAGGGATTTTCGTACGGATAAGTACCCAGTGAACGGTTCGTTTAGCTTTATATATTGTTCCGGGTGGGCGTTGTATTGGTTTTTTGAAAGTGTTAGACCTGTAAGAGAAAAATTTAAATGGTTGGGAAAGGCCATGGGATGTAGAAATATTTTTTTCACATTTACTTCCTTGTAAAAACAGGTAAATCAATAGGGTTTTTCGTACGGATAAGTATCCAGTGAACGGTTCGTTTAGCTTTATATATTGTTCCGGGTGGGCGTTGTATTGGTTTTTCAGAAGCGTTAGACCTGTAAGAGAAAAATTTAAATGGTTGGGAAAGGCCATGGGATGTAGAAATATTTTTTTCACATTTTACTTCCTTATAAAAACAGGAAAATCAATAGGGATTTTCGTACGGATATGTACCCAGTGAACGGTTCGTTTAGCTTTATATATTGTTCCAGGTGGGTGTTGTATTGGTTTTTCGGAAGCGTTAGACCTGTAAGAGAAAAATTTAAATGGTTGGGAAAGGCCATGGGATGTAGAAATATGTTTTTCACATTTTATTTCCTTGTAAAAACAGGTAAATCAGTAGGGTTTTTCGTACGGATAAGTGCCCAGTGAATGGTTCGTTTAGCTTTATATATTGTTCCAGGTGGGCATTGTATTGGTTTTTCGGAAGTGTTAGACCTGTAAGAGAAAAATTTAAATGGTTGGGAAAGGCCATGGGATGTAGAAATATTTTTTCACATTTTACTTCCTTGTAAAAACAGGAAAATCGATAGGGATTTTCATACGGATAAGTACCCAGTGAACGGTTCGTTTATCTTTATATATTCTTCCGGGTGGGCGTTGTATTGGTTTTTCGGAAGTGTTAGACCTGTAAGAGAAAAATTTAAATGGTTGGGAAAGGCCATGGGATGTAGAAATATTTTTTTCACATTTACTTCCTTGTAAAAACAGGTAAATCAATAGGGTTTTTCGTACGGATATGTACCCAGTGAACGGTTCGTTTAGCTTTATATATTGTTCCGGGTGGGCGTTGTATTGGTTTTTCGGATGTGTTAGACCTGTAAGAGAAGAATTTAAATGGTTGGGAAAGGCCATGGGATGTAGAAATATTTTTTTCACATTTTATTTCCTTGTAAAACAGGTAAATCAATAGGGTTTTTCGGACGGATAAGTGCCCAGTGAACGGTTCGTTTAGCTTTATATATTGTTCCGGGTGGGCATTGTTTTGGTTTTTCGGAAGTGTTAGACCTGTAAGAGAAAAATTTAAATGGTTGGGAAAGGCCATGGGATGTAGAAATATGTTTTTCACATTTTATTTCCTTGTAAAAACAGGTAAATCAGTAGGGTTTTTCGTACGGATAAGTGCCCAGTGAATGGTTCGTTTAGCTTTATATATTGTTCCAGGTGGGCATTGTATTGGTTTTTCGGAAGTGTTAGACCTGTAAGAGAAAAATTTAAATGGTTGGGAAAGGCCATGGGATGTAGAAATATTTTTTCACATTTTACTTCCTTGTAAAAACAGGAAAATCGATAGGGATTTTCATACGGATAAGTACCCAGTGAACGGTTCGTTTATCTTTATATATTCTTCCGGGTGGGCGTTGTATTGGTTTTTCGGAAGTGTTAGACCTGTAAGAGAAAAATTTAAATGGTTGGGAAAGGCCATGGGATGTAGAAATATTTTTTTCACATTTACTTCCTTGTAAAAACAGGTAAATCAATAGGGTTTTTCGTACGGATATGTACCCAGTGAACGGTTCGTTTAGCTTTATATATTGTTCCGGGTGGGCGTTGTATTGGTTTTTCGGATGTGTTAGACCTGTAAGAGAAGAATTTAAATGGTTGGGAAAGGCCATGGGATGTAGAAATATTTTTTTCACATTTTATTTCCTTGTAAAACAGGTAAATCAATAGGGTTTTTCGGACGGATAAGTGCCCAGTGAACGGTTCGTTTAGCTTTATATATTGTTCCGGGTGGGCATTGTTTTGGTTTTTCGGAAGTGTTAGACCTGTAAGAGAAAAATTTAAATGGTTGGGAAAGGCCATGGGATGTAGAAATATTTTTTTCACATTTTATTTCCTTGTAAAAACAGGTAAATCAATAGGGTTTTTCGTACGGATAAGTGCCCAGTGAACGGTTCGTTTAGCTTTATATATTGTTCCGGGTGGGCGTTGTTTTGGTTTTTCGGAAGTGTTAGACCTGTAAGAGAAAAATTTAAATGGTTGGGAAAGGCCATGGGATGTAGAATTATTTTTTTCACATTTTACTTCCTTGTAAAAACAGGAAAATCGATAGGGATTTTCGTACGGATAAGTACCCAGTGAACCATTCGTTTAGGTTTATATATTGTTCGGGGTGGGCGTTGTATTGGATTTTCGGAAGTGTTAGACCTGTAAGAGAAAAATTTAAATGGTTGGGAAAGGCCATGGGATGTAGAATTATTTTTTTCACATTTTACTTCCTTGTAAAAACAGGAAAATCGATAGGGATTTTCGTACGGATAAGTACCCAGTGAACCATTCGTTTAGGTTTATATATTGTTCGGGGTGGGCGTTGTATTGGATTTTCGGAAGTGTTAGACCTGTAAGAGAAAAATTTAAATGGTTGGGAAAGGCCATGGGATGTAAAAATATTTTTTTCACATTTTACTTCCTTGTAAAAACAGGTAAATCAATAGGGATTTTCGGACGGATAAGTAGCTAGTGAACGGTTCGTTTATCTTTATATATTGTTCAGGGTGGGCGTTGTATTGGATTTTCGGAAGTGTTAGACCTGTAAGAGAAAAATTTAAATGGTTAGGAAAGGCCATGGGATGTAGAAATATTTTTTTCACATTTTACTTCCTTGTAAAAACAGGAAAATCAATAGGGATTTTCGTACGGATATGTACCCAGTGAACGGTTCGTTTAGCTTTATATATTGTTCCGGGTGGGCGTTGTATTGGTTTTTCGGATGTGTTAGACCTGTAAGAGAAGAATTTAAATGGTTGGGAAAGGCCATGGGATGTAGAAATATTTTTTTCACATTTTATTTCCTTGTAAAACAGGTAAATCAATAGGGTTTTTCATACAGATAAGTGCCCAGTGAACGGTTCGTTTAGCTTTATATATTGTTCCGGGTGGGCGTTGTTTTGGTTTTTCGGAAGTGTTAGACCTGTAAGAGAAAAATTTAAATGGTTGGGAAAGGCCATGGGATGTAGAATTATTTTTTTCACATTTTACTTCCTTGTAAAACAGGTAAATCAATAGGGTTTTTCGTACGGATAAGTGCCCAGTGAACGGTTCGTTTAGCTTTATATATTGTTCCGGGTGGGCGTTGTTTTGGTTTTTCGGAAGTGTTAGACCTGTAAGAGAAAAATTTAAATGGTTGGAAAAGGCCATGGGATGTAGAAATATTTTTTTCACATTTTACTTCCTTGTAAAAACAGGAAAATCGATAGGGATTTTCGTACGGATAAGTACCCAGTGAACGGTTCGTTTATCTTAATATATTCTTCCGGGTGGGCGTTGTATTGGTTTTTCGGAAGTGTTAGACCTGTAAGAGAAAAATTTAAACGGTTGGGAAAGGCCATGGGATGTAGAAATATTTTTTTCACATTTACTTCCTTGTAAAAACAGGTAAATCAATAGGGTTTTTCGTACGGATAAGTACCCAGTGAACCGTTCGTTTAGCTTTATATATTGTTCCGGGTGGGCGTTGTATTGTTTTTTCGGAAGTGTTAGACCTGTAAGAGAAAAATTTAAATGGTTGGGAAAGGCCATGGGATGTAGAATTATTTTTTTCACATTTTACTTCCTTGTAAAAACAGGAAAATCAATAGGGATTTTCGTACGGATATGTACCCAGGGAACGGTTCATTTAGCTTTATATATTGTTCTGGGTGGGCGTTGTATTGGTTTTTCGGAAGCGTTAGACCTGTAAGAGAAAAATTTAAATGGTTGGGAAAGGCCATGGGATGTAGAAATATTTTTTTCACATTTTATTTCCTTGTAAAAACAGGTAAATCAATAGGGTTTTTCGTACGGATAAGTGCCCAGTGAACGGTTCATATAGCTTTATATATTGTTCCGGGTGGGCGTTGTATTGGTTTTTCGGAAGCGTTAGACCTGTAAGAGAAAAATTTAAATGGTTGGGAAAGGCCATGGGATGTAGAAATATTTTTTTCACATTTTACTTCCTTATAAAAACAGGAAAATCAATAGGGATTTTCGTACGGATATGTACCCAGTGAACGGTTGGTTTAGCTTTATATATTGTTCCGGGTGGGTGTTGTATTGGTTTTTCGGAAGCGTTAGACCTGTAAGAGAAAAATTTAAATGGTTGGGAAAGGCCATGGGATGTAGAAATATTTTTTTCACATTTTATTTCCTTGTAAAAACAGGTAAATCAGTAGGGTTTTTCGTACGGATAAGTGCCCAGTGAATGGTTCGTTTAGCTTTATATATTGTTCCAGGTGGGCATTGTATTGGTTTTTCGGAAGTGTTAGACCTGTAAGAGAAAAATTTAAATGGTTGGGAAAGGCCATGGGATGTAGAAATATTTTTTCACATTTTACTTCCTTGTAAAAACAGGAAAATCGATAGGGATTTTCATACGGATAAGTACCCAGTGAACGGTTCGTTTATCTTTATATATTCTTCCGGGTGGGCGTTGTATTGGTTTTTCGGAAGTGTTAGACCTGTAAGAGAAAAATTTAAATGGTTGGGAAAGGCCATGGGATGTAGAAATATTTTTTTCACATTTACTTCCTTGTAAAAACAGGTAAATCAATAGGGTTTTTCGTACGGATAAGTACCCAGTGAACCGTTCGTTTAGCTTTATATATTGTTCCGGGTGGGCGTTGTATTGTTTTTTCGGAAGTGTTAGACCTGTAAGAGAAAAATTTAAATGGTTGGGAAAGGCCATGGGATGTAGAAATATTTTTTTCACATTTTACTTCCTTGTAAAAACAGGAAAATCAATAGGGATTTTCGTACGGATAAGTACCCAGTGAACCGTTCGTTTAGCTTTATATATTGTTCGGGGTGGGCGTTGTATTGGATTTTCGGAAGTGTTAGACCTGTAAGAGAAAAATTTAAATGGTTGGGAAAGGCCATGGGATGTAGAAATATTTTTTTCACATTTTACTTCCTTGTAAAAACAGGAAAATCGATAGGGATTTTCGGACGGATAAGTACCTAGTGAACGGTTCGTTTATCTTTATATATTGTTCGGGGTGGGCGTCGTATTGGATTTTCGGAAGTGTTAGACCTGTAAGAGAAAAATTTAAATGGTTGGGAAAGGCCATGGGATGTAGAAATATTTTTTTCACATTTACTTCCTTGTAAAAACAGGTAAATCAATAGGGATTTTCGTACGGATATGTACCCAGTGAACGGTTCGTTTAGCTTTATATATTGTTCCGGGTGGGCGTTGTATTGGTTTTTCGGATGTGTTAGACCTGTAAGAGAAGAATTTAAATGGTTGGGAAAGGCCATGGGATGTAGAAATATTTTTTTCACATTTTATTTCCTTGTAAAACAGGTAAATCAATAGGGTTTTTCGTACGGATAAGTGCCCAGTGAACGGTTCGTTTAGCTTTATATATTGTTCCGGGTGGGCATTGTTTTGGTTTTGCGGAAGTGTTAGACCTATAAGAGAAAAATTTAAATGGTTGGGAAAGGCCATGGGATGTAGAAATATTTTTTTCACATTTTATTTCCTTGTAAAAACAGGTAAATCAATAGGGTTTTTCGTACGGATAAGTGCCCAGTGAACGGTTCGTTTAGCTTTATATATTGTTCCGGGTGGGCATTGTTTTGGTTTTTCGGAAGTGTTAGACCTGTAAGAGAAAAATTTAAATGGTTGGGAAAGGCCATGGGATGTAGAAATATTTTTTTCACATTTTACTTCCTTGTAAAAACAGGAAAATCAATAGGGATTTTCGTACGGATATGTACCCAGTGAACGGTTCGTTTAGCTTTATATATTGTTCCGGGTGGGCGTTGTATTGGTTTTTCGGATGTGTTAGACCTGTAAGAGAAGAATTTAAATGGTTGGGAAAGGCCATGGGATGTAGAAATATTTTTTTCACATTTTATTTCCTTGTAAAACAGGTAAATCAATAGGGTTTTTCGGACGGATAAGTGCCCAGTGAACGGTTCGTTTAGCTTTATATATTGTTCCGGGTGGGCATTGTTTTGGTTTTTCGGAAGTGTTAGACCTGTAAGAGAAACATTTAAATGGTTGGGAAAGGCCATGGGATGTAGAAATATTTTTTTCACATTTTATTTCCTTGTAAAAACAGGTAAATCAATAGGTTATTCGTACGGATAAGTGCCCAGTGAACGGTTCGTTTAGCTTTATATATTGTTCCGGGTGGGCGTTGTTTTGGTTTTTCGGAAGTGTTAGACCTGTAAGAGAAAAATTTAAATGGTTGGGAACGGCTATGGGATGTAGAATTATTTTTTTCACATTTTACTTCCTTGTAAAAACAGGAAAATCGATAGGGATTTTCGTACGGATAAGTACCCAGTGAACCGTTCGTTTAGCTTTATATATTGTTCGGGGTGGGCATTGTATTGGATTTTCGGAAGTGTTAGACCTGTAAGAGAAAAATTTAAATGGTTGGGAAAGTCCATGGGATGTAGAAATATTTTTTTCACATTTTATTTCCTTTTAAAAACAGGTAAATCAATAGGGATTTTCGTACGGATAAGTACCCAGTGAACGGTTCGTTTAGCTTTATATATTGTTCCGGGTGGGCGTTGTGTTGGTTTTTTGGAAGTGTTAGACCTGTAAGAGAAAAATTTAAATGGTTGGGAAAGGCCATGGGATATAGAAATATTTTTTTCACATTTTATTTCCGTTTAAAAACAGGTAAATCAATAGTGATTTTCGTACGGATAAGTACCCAGTGAACGGTTCGTTTAGCTTTATATATTGTTCCGGGTGGGCGTTGTTTTGGTTTTTCAGAAGTGTTAGACCTGTAAGAGAAGAATTTAAATGGTTGGGAAAGGCCATGGGATGTAGAAATATTTTTTTCACATTTTACTTCCTTGTAAAAACAGGAAAATCGATAGGGTTTTTCGTACGGATAAGTAGCTAGTGAACGGTTCCTTTATCTTTATATATTCTTCTGGGTGGGCGTTGTATTGGATTTTCGGAAGTGTTAGACCTGTAAAAGAAAAATTTCAATGGTTGGAAAAGGCCATGGGATGTAGAAATATTTTTTTCACATTTTACTTCCTTGTAAAAACAGGAAAATCGATAGGGATTTTCGTACGGATAAGTAGCTAGTGAACGGTTCGTTTATCTTTATATATTCTTCCGGGTGGGCGTTGTATTCGATTTTCGGAAGTGTTAGACCTGTAAGAGAAACATTTAAATGGTTGGGAAAGGCCATGGGATGTAGAAATATTTTTTTCACATTTACTTCCTTGTAAAAACAGGTAAATCAATAGGGTTTTTCGTACGGATAAGTACCCAGTGAACGGTTCGTTTAGCTTTATATATTCTTCCGGGTGGGCGTTGTATTGGTTTTTCGGAAGTGTTAGACCTGTAAGAGAAAAATTTAAATGGTTGGGAAAGGCCATGGGATGTAGAAATATTTTTTTCACATTTACTTCCTTGTAAAAACAGGTAAATCAATAGGGTTTTTCGTACGGATAAGTACCCAGTGAACCGTTCGTTTAGCTTTATATATTGTTCCGGGTGGGCGTTGTATTGTTTTTTCGGAAGTGTTAGACCTGTAAGAGAAAAATTTAAATGGTTGGGAAAGGCCATGGGATGTAGAAATATTTTTTTCACATTTTACTTCCTTGTAAAAACAGGAAAATCAATAGGGATTTTCGTACGGATAAGTACCCAGTGAACCGTTCGTTTAGCTTTATATATTGTTCGGGGTGGGCGTTGTATTGGATTTTCGGAAGTGTTAGACCTGTAAGAGAAAAATTTAAATGGTTGGGAAAGGCCATGGGATGTAGAAATATTTTTTTCACATTTTACTTCCTTGTAAAAACAGGAAAATCGATAGGGATTTTCGGACGGATAAGTACCTAGTGAACGGTTCGTTTATCTTTATATATTGTTCGGGGTGGGCGTCGTATTGGATTTTCGGAAGTGTTAGACCTGTAAGAGAAAAATTTAAATGGTTGGGAAAGGCCATGGGATGTAGAAATATTTTTTTCACATTTACTTCCTTGTAAAAACAGGTAAATCAATAGGGATTTTCGTACGGATATGTACCCAGTGAACGGTTCGTTTAGCTTTATATATTGTTCCGGGTGGGCGTTGTATTGGTTTTTCGGATGTGTTAGACCTGTAAGAGAAGAATTTAAATGGTTGGGAAAGGCCATGGGATGTAGAAATATTTTTTTCACATTTTATTTCCTTGTAAAACAGGTAAATCAATAGGGTTTTTCGTACGGATAAGTGCCCAGTGAACGGTTCGTTTAGCTTTATATATTGTTCCGGGTGGGCATTGTTTTGGTTTTGCGGAAGTGTTAGACCTGTAAGAGAAAAATTTAAATGGTTGGGAAAGGCCATGGGATGTAGAAATATTTTTTTCACATTTTATTTCCTTGTAAAAACAGGTAAATCAATAGGGTTTTTCGTACGGATAAGTGCCCAGTGAACGGTTCGTTTAGCTTTATATATTGTTCCGGGTGGGCATTGTTTTGGTTTTTCGGAAGTGTTAGACCTGTAAGAGAAAAATTTAAATGGTTGGGAAAGGCCATGGGATGTAGAAATATTTTTTTCACATTTTACTTCCTTGTAAAAACAGGAAAATCAATAGGGATTTTCCTACGGATATGTACCCAGTGAACGGTTCGTTTAGCTTTATATATTGTTCCGGGTGGGCGTTGTATTGGTTTTTCGGATGTGTTAGACCTGTAAGAGAAGAATTTAAATGGTTGGGAAAGGCCATGGGATGTAGAAATATTTTTTTCACATTTTATTTCCTTGTAAAACAGGTAAATCAATAGGGTTTTTCGGACGGATAAGTGCCCAGTGAACGGTTCGTTTAGCTTTATATATTGTTCCGGGTGGGCATTGTTTTGGTTTTTCGGAAGTGTTAGACCTGTAAGAGAAACATTTAAATGGTTGGGAAAGGCCATGGGATGTAGAAATATTTTTTTCACATTTTATTTCCTTGTAAAAACAGGTAAATCAATAGGTTATTCGTACGGATAAGTGCCCAGTGAACGGTTCGTTTAGCTTTATATATTGTTCCGGGTGGGCGTTGTTTTGGTTTTTCGGAAGTGTTAGACCTGTAAGAGAAAAATTTAAATGGTTGGGAACGGCTATGGGATGTAGAATTATTTTTTTCACATTTTACTTCCTTGTAAAAACAGGAAAATCGATAGGGATTTTCGTACGGATAAGTACCCAGTGAACCGTTCGTTTAGCTTTATATATTGTTCGGGGTGGGCATTGTATTGGATTTTCGGAAGTGTTAGACCTGTAAGAGAAAAATTTAAATGGTTGGGAAAGTCCATGGGATGTAGAAATATTTTTTTCACATTTTATTTCCTTTTAAAAACAGGTAAATCAATAGGGATTTTCGTACGGATAAGTACCCAGTGAACGGTTCGTTTAGCTTTATATATTGTTCCGGGTGGGCGTTGTGTTGGTTTTTTGGAAGTGTTAGACCTGTAAGAGAAAAATTTAAATGGTTGGGAAAGGCCATGGGATATAGAAATATTTTTTTCACATTTTATTTCCGTTTAAAAACAGGTAAATCAATAGTGATTTTCGTACGGATAAGTACCCAGTGAACGGTTCGTTTAGCTTTATATATTGTTCCGGGTGGGCGTTGTTTTGGTTTTTCAGAAGTGTTAGACCTGTAAGAGAAGAATTTAAATGGTTGGGAAAGGCCATGGGATGTAGAAATATTTTTTTCACATTTTACTTCCTTGTAAAAACAGGAAAATCGATAGGGTTTTTCGTACGGATAAGTAGCTAGTGAACGGTTCCTTTATCTTTATATATTCTTCTGGGTGGGCGTTGTATTGGATTTTCGGAAGTGTTAGACCTGTAAAAGAAAAATTTCAATGGTTGGAAAAGGCCATGGGATGTAGAAATATTTTTTTCACATTTTACTTCCTTGTAAAAACAGGAAAATCGATAGGGATTTTCGTACGGATAAGTAGCTAGTGAACGGTTCGTTTATCTTTATATATTCTTCCGGGTGGGCGTTGTATTCGATTTTCGGAAGTGTTAGACCTGTAAGAGAAACATTTAAATGGTTGGGAAAGGCCATGGGATGTAGAAATATTTTTTTCACATTTACTTCCTTGTAAAAACAGGTAAATCAATAGGGTTTTTCGTACGGATAAGTACCCAGTGAACGGTTCGTTTAGCTTTATATATTGTTCCGGGTGGGCGTTGTATGGGTTTTTCGGAAGTGTTAGAACTGTAAGAGAAAGATTTAAATGGTTGGGAAAGGCCATGGGATGTAGAAATATTTTTTTCACATTTTATTTCCTTTTAAAAACAGGTAAATCAATAGGGATTTTCGTACGGATAAGTACCCAGTGAACGGTTCGTTTAGCTTTATATATTGTTCCGGGTGGGCGTTGTATTGGTTTTTCGCAAGTGTTAGACCTGTAAGAGAAAAATTTAAATGGTTGGGAAAGGGCATGGGATGTAGAAATATTTTTTACACATTTACTTCCTTGTAAAAAGAGGTAAATCAATAGGGTTTTTCGTACAGATAAGTGCCCAGTGAACGGTTCGTTTAGCTTTATATATTGTTCCGGGTGGGCGTTGTATTGGTTTTTCGGAAGTGTTAGACCTGTAAGAGAAAAATTTAAATGGTTGGGAAAGGCCATGGGATATAGAAATATTTTTTTCACATTTTATTTCCATTTAAAAACAGGTAAATCAATAGTGATTTTCGTACGGATAAGTACCCAGTGAACGGTTCGTTTAGCTTTATATATTGTTCCGGGTGGGCGTTGTATTGGTTTTTCGGAAGTGTTAGGCCTGTAAGAGAAAAATTTAAATGGTTGGGAAAGGCCATGGGATGTAGAAATATTTTTTTCACATTTTACTTCCTTGTAAAAACAGGAAAATCGATAGGGATTTTCGTACGGATAAGTACCCAGTGAACGGTTCGTTTATCTTTATATATTCTTCCGGGTGGGCGTTGTATTGGTTTTTCGGAAGTGTTAGACCTGTAAGAGAAAAATTTAAATGGTTGGGAAAGGCCATGGGATGTAGAAATATTTTTTTCACATTTACTTCCTTGTAAAAACAGGTAAATCAATAGGGTTTTTCGTACGGATAAGTGCCCAGTGAACGGTTCGTTTATCTTAATATATTCTTCCGGGTGGGCGTTGTATTGGTTTTTCAGAAGTGTTAGACCTGTAAGAGAAAAATTTAAATGGTTGGGAAAGGCCATGGGATGTAGAAATATTTTTTTCACATTTTATTTCCGTTTAAAAACAGGTAAATCAATAGTGATTTTCGTACGGATAAGTACCCAGTGAACGGTTCGTTTAGCTTTATATATTGTTCCGGGTGGGCGTTGTTTTGGTTTTTCAGAAGTGTTAGACCTGTAAGAGAAGAATTTAAATGGTTGGGAAAGGCCATGGGATGTAGAAATATTTTTTTCACATTTTACTTCCTTGTAAAAACAGGAAAATCGATAGGGTTTTTCGTACGGATAAGTAGCTAGTGAACGGTTCCTTTATCTTTATATATACTTCTGGGTGGGCGTTGTATTGGATTTTCGGAAGTGTTAGACCTGTAAGAGAAAAATTTAAATGGTTGGGAAAGGCCATGGGATGTAGAAATATTTTTTTCACATTTACTTCCTTGTAAAAACAGGTAAATCAATAGGGTTTTTCGTACGGATAAGTACCCAGTGAACGGTTCGTTTAGCTTTATATATTGTTCCAGGTGGGCGTTGTATTGGTTTTTCAGAAGTGTTAGACCTGTAAGAGAAAAATTTAAATGGTTGGGAAAGGCCATGGGATGTAGAAATATTTTTTTCACATTTTATTTCCTTTTAAAAACAGGTAAATCAATAGGGATTTTCGTACGGATAAGTACCCAGTGAACGGTTCGTTTAGCTTTATATATTGTTCCGGGTGGGCGTTGTTTTGGTTTTTCAGAAGTGTTAGACCTGTAAGAGAAAAGTTTAAATGGTTGGGAAAGGCCATGGGATGTAGAAATATTTTTTTCACATTTTATTTCCTTTTAAAAACAGGTAAATCAATAGGGATTTTCGTACGGATAAGTACCCAGTGAACGGTTCGTTTATCTTTATATATTCTTCCGGGTGGGCGTTGTATTGGTTTTTCGGAAGTGTTAGACCTGTAAGAGAAGAATTTAAATGGTTGGGAAAGGCCATGGGATGTAGAAATATTTTTTTCACATTTACTTCCTTGTAAAAACAGGTAAATCTATAGGGTTTTTCGTACGGATAAGTACCCAGTGAACGGTTCGTTTAGCTTTATATATTGTTCCGGGTGGGCGTTGTGTTGGTTTTTTGGAAGTGTTAGACCTGTAAGAGTAAAATTTAAATGGTTGGGAAAGGCCATGGGATATAGAAATATTTTTTTCACATTTTATTTCCGTTTAAAAACAGGTAAATCAATAGTGATTTTCGTACGGATAAGTACCCAGTGAACGGTTCGTTTAGCTTTATATATTGTTCCGGGTGGGCGTTGTTTTGGTTTTTCAGAAGTGTTAGACAAGTAAGAGAAGAATTTAAATGGTTGGGAAAGGCCATGGGATGTAGAAATATTTTTTTCACATTTTACTTCCTTGTAAAAACAGGAAAATCGATAGGGTTTTTCGTACGGATAAGTAGCTAGTGAACGGTTCCTTTATCTTTATATATTCTTCTGGGTGGGCGTTGTATTGGATTTTCGGAAGTGTTAGACCTGTAAAAGAAAAATTTCAATGGTTGGAAAAGGCCATGGGATGTAGAAATATTTTTTTCACATTTTACTTCCTTGAAAAAACAGGAAAATCGATAGGGATTTTCGTACGGATAAGTAGCTAGTGAACGGTTCGTTTATCTTTATATATTCTTCCGGGTGGGCGTTGTATTCGATTTTCGGAAGTGTTAGACCTGTAAGAGAAACATTTAAATGGTTGGGAAAGGCCATGGGATGTAGAAATGTTTTTTTCACATTTTACTTCCTTGTAAAAACAGGTAAATCAATAGGGTTTTTCGTACGGATAAGTGCCCAGGGAACGGTTCGTTTAGCTTTATATATTGTTCCGGGTGGGCGTTGTTTTGGTTTTTCGGAAGTGTTAGACCTGTAAGAGAAAAATTTAAATGGTTGGGAACGGCCATGGGATGTAGAATTATTTTTTTCACATTTTACTTCCTTGTAAAAACAGGAAAATCGATAGGGATTTTCGTACGGATAAGTACCCAGTGAACCGTTCGTTTAGCTTTATATATTGTTCGGGGTGGGCATTGTATTGGATTTTCGGAAGTGTTAGACCTGTAAGAGAAAAATTTAAATGGTTGGGAAAGTCCATGGGATGTAGAAATATTTTTTTCACATTTTATTTCCTTTTAAAAACAGGTAAATCAATAGGGATTTTCGTACGGATAAGTACCCAGTGAACGGTTCGTTTAGCTTTATATATTGTTCCGGGTGGGCGTTGTGTTGGTTTTTTGGAAGTGTTAGACCTGTAAGAGAAAAATTTAAATGGTTGGGAAAGGCCATGGGATATAGAAATATTTTTTTCACATTTTATTTCCGTTTAAAAACAGGTAAATCAATAGTGATTTTCGTACGGATAAGTACCCAGTGAACGGTTCGTTTAGCTTTATATATTGTTCCGGGTGGGCGTTGTTTTGGTTTTTCAGAAGTGTTAGACCTGTAAGAGAAGAATTTAAATGGTTGGGAAAGGCCATGGGATGTAGAAATATTTTTTTCACATTTTACTTCCTTGTAAAAACAGGAAAATCGATAGGGTTTTTCGTACGGATAAGTAGCTAGTGAACGGTTCCTTTATCTTTATATATTCTTCTGGGTGGGCGTTGTATTGGATTTTCGGAAGTGTTAGACCTGTAAAAGAAAAATTTCAATGGTTGGAAAAGGCCATGGGATGTAGAAATATTTTTTTCACATTTTACTTCCTTGTAAAAACAGGAAAATCGATAGGGATTTTCGTACGGATAAGTAGCTAGTGAACGGTTCGTTTATCTTTATATATTCTTCCGGGTGGGCGTTGTATTCGATTTTCGGAAGTGTTAGACCTGTAAGAGAAACATTTAAATGGTTGGGAAAGGCCATGGGATGTAGAAATATTTTTTTCACATTTACTTCCTTGTAAAAACAGGTAAATCAATAGGGTTTTTCGTACGGATAAGTACCCAGTGAACGGTTCGTTTAGCTTTATATATTGTTCCGGGTGGGCGTTGTATGGGTTTTTCGGAAGTGTTAGAACTGTAAGAGAAAGATTTAAATGGTTGGGAAAGGCCATGGGATGTAGAAATATTTTTTTCACATTTTATTTCCTTTTAAAAACAGGTAAATCAATAGGGATTTTCGTACGGATAAGTACCAAGTGAACGGTTCGTTTAGCTTTATATATTGTTCCGGGTGGGCGTTGTATTGGTTTTTCGCAAGTGTTAGACCTGTAAGAGAAAAATTTAAATGGTTGGGAAAGGGCATGGGATGTAGAAATATTTTTTACACATTTACTTCCTTGTAAAAAGAGGTAAATCAATAGGGTTTTTCGTACGGATAAGTGCCCAGTGAACGGTTCGTTTAGCTTTATATATTGTTCCGGGTGGGCGTTGTATTGGTTTTTCGGAAGTGTTAGACCTGTAAGAGAAAAATTTAAATGGTTGGGAAAGGCCATGGGATATAGAAATATTTTTTTCACATTTTATTTCCATTTAAAAACAGGTAAATCAATAGTGATTTTCGTACGGATAAGTACCCAGTGAACGGTTCGTTTAGCTTTATATATTGTTCCGGGTGGGCGTTGTATTGGTTTTTCGGAAGTGTTAGGCCTGTAAGAGAAAAATTTAAATGGTTGGGAAAGGCCATGGGATGTAGAAATATTTTTTTCACATTTTACTTCCTTGTAAAAACAGGAAAATCGATAGGGATTTTCGTACGGATAAGTACCCAGTGAACGGTTCGTTTATCTTTATATATTCTTCCGGGTGGGCGTTGTATTGGTTTTTCGGAAGTGTTAGACCTGTAAGAGAAAAATTTAAATGGTTGGGAAAGGCCATGGGATGTAGAAATATTTTTTTCACATTTACTTCCTTGTAAAAACAGGTAAATCAATAGGGTTTTTCGTACGGATAAGTGCCCAGTGAACGGTTCGTTTATCTTAATATATTCTTCCGGGTGGGCGTTGTATTGGTTTTTCAGAAGTGTTAGACCTGTAAGAGAAAAATTTAAATGGTTGGGAAAGGCCATGGGATGTAGAAATATTTTTTTCACATTTTATTTCCGTTTAAAAACAGGTAAATCAATAGTGATTTTCGTACGGATAAGTACCCAGTGAACGGTTCGTTTAGCTTTATATATTGTTCCGGGTGGGCGTTGTTTTGGTTTTTCAGAAGTGTTAGACCTGTAAGAGAAGAATTTAAATGGTTGGGAAAGGCCATGGGATGTAGAAATATTTTTTTCACATTTTACTTCCTTGTAAAAACAGGAAAATGGATAGGGTTTTTCGTACGGATAAGTAGCTAGTGAACGGTTCCTTTATCTTTATATATTCTTCTGGGTGGGCGTTGTATTGGATTTTCGGAAGTGTTAGACCTGTAAGAGAAAAATTTAAATGGTTGGGAAAGGCCATGGGATGTAGAAATATTTTTTTCACATTTACTTCCTTGTAAAAACAGGTAAATCAATAGGGTTTTTCGTACGGATAAGTACCCAGTGAACGGTTCGTTTAGCTTTATATATTGTTCCAGGTGGGCGTTGTATTGGTTTTTCAGAAGTGTTAGACCTGTAAGAGAAAAATTTAAATGGTTGGGAAAGGCCATGGGATGTAGAAATATTTTTTTCACATTTTATTTCCTTTTAAAAACAGGTAAATCAATAGGGATTTTCGTACGGATAAGTACCCAGTGAACGGTTCGTTTAGCTTTATATATTGTTCCGGGTGGGCGTTGTTTTGGTTTTTCAGAAGTGTTAGACCTGTAAGAGAAAAGTTTAAATGGTTGGGAAAGGCCATGGGATGTAGAAATATTTTTTTCACATTTTATTTCCTTTTAAAAACAGGTAAATCAATAGGGATTTTCGTACGGATAAGTACCCAGTGAACGGTTCGTTTATCTTTATATATTCTTCCGGGTGGGCGTTGTATTGGTTTTTCGGAAGTGTTAGACCTGTAAGAGAAGAATTTAAATGGTTGGGAAAGGCCATGGGATGTAGAAATATTTTTTTCACATTTACTTCCTTGTAAAAACAGGTAAATCTATAGGGTTTTTCGTACGGATAAGTACCCAGTGAACCGTTCGTTTAGCTTTATATATTGTTCCGGGTGGGCGTTGTATTGGTTTTTCGGAAGTGTTAGACCTGTAAGAGAAAAATTTAAATGGTTGGGAAAGTCCATGGGATGTAGAAATATTTTTTTCACATTTTATTTCCTTTTAAAAACAGGTAAATCAATAGGGATTTTCGTACGGATAAGTACCCAGTGAACGGTTCGTTTAGCTTTATATATTGTTCCGGGTGGGCGTTGTGTTGGTTTTTTGGAAGTGTTAGACCTGTAAGAGTAAAATTTAAATGGTTGGGAAAGGCCATGGGATATAGAAATATTTTTTTCACATTTTATTTCCGTTTAAAAACAGGTAAATCAATAGTTATTTTCGTACGGATAAGTACCCAGTGAACGGTTCGTTTAGCTTTATATATTGTTCCGGGTGGGCGTTGTTTTGGTTTTTCAGAAGTGTTAGACAAGTAAGAGAAGAATTTAAATGGTTGGGAAAGGCCATGGGATGTAGAAATATTTTTTTCACATTTTACTTCCTTGTAAAAACAGGAAAATCGATAGGGTTTTTCGTACGGATAAGTAGCTAGTGAACGGTTCCTTTATCTTTATATATTCTTCTGGGTGGGCGTTGTATTGGATTTTCGGAAGTGTTAGACCTGTAAAAGAAAAATTTCAATGGTTGGAAAAGGCCATGGGATGTAGAAATATTTTTTTCACATTTTACTTCCTTGAAAAAACAGGAAAATCGATAGGGATTTTCGTACGGATAAGTAGCTAGTGAACGGTTCGTTTATCTTTATATATTCTTCCGGGTGGGCGTTGTATTCGATTTTCGGAAGTGTTAGACCTGTAAGAGAAACATTTAAATGGTTGGGAAAGGCCATGGGATGTAGAAATATTTTTTTCACATTTACTTCCTTGTAAAAACAGGTAAATCAATAGGGTTTTTCGTACGGATAAGTACCCAGTGAACGGTTCGTTTAGCTTTATATATTGTTCCGGGTGGGCGTTGTATGGGTTTTTCGGAAGTGTTAGAACTGTAAGAGAAAGATTTAAATGGTTGGGAAAGGCCATGGGATGTAGAAATATTTTTTTCACATTTTATTTCCTTTTAAAAACAGGTAAATCAATAGGGATTTTCGTACGGATAAGTACCCAGTGAACGGTTCGTTTAGCTTTATATATTGTTCCGCGTGGGCGTTGTATTGGTTTTTCGCAAGTGTTAGACCTGTAAGAGAAAAATTTAAATGGTTGGGAAAGGGCATGGGATGTAGAAATATTTTTTACACATTTACTTCCTTGTAAAAAGAGGTAAATCAATAGGGTTTTTCGTACGGATAAGTGCCCAGTGAACGGTTCGTTTAGCTTTATATATTGTTCCGGGTGGGCGTTGTATTGGTTTTTCGGAAGTGTTAGACCTGTAAGAGAAAAATTTAAATGGTTGGGAAAGGCCATGGGATATAGAAATATTTTTTTCACATTTTATTTCCATTTAAAAACAGGTAAATCAATAGTGATTTTCGTACGGATAAGTACCCAGTGAACGGTTCGTTTAGCTTTATATATTGTTCCGGGTGGGCGTTGTATTGGTTTTTCGGAAGTGTTAGGCCTGTAAGAGAAAAATTTAAATGGTTGGGAAAGGCCATGGGATGTAGAAATATTTTTTTCACATTTTACTTCCTTGTAAAAACAGGAAAATCGATAGGGATTTTCATACGGATAAGTACCCAGTGAACGGTTCGTTTATCTTTATATATTCTTCCGGGTGGGCGTTGTATTGGTTTTTCGGAAGTGTTAGACCTGTAAGAGAAAAATTTAAATGGTTGGGAAAGGCCATGGGATGTAGAAATATTTTTTTCACATTTACTTCCTTGTAAAAACAGGTAAATCAATAGGGTTTTTCGTACGGATAAGTGCCCAGTGAACGGTTCGTTTATCTTAATATATTCTTCCGGGTGGGCGTTGTATTGGTTTTTCAGAAGTGTTAGACCTGTAAGAGAAAAATTTAAATGGTTGGGAAAGGCCATGGGATGTAGAAATATTTTTTTCACATTTTATTTCCGTTTAAAAACAGGTAAATCAATAGTGATTTTCGTACGGATAAGTACCCAGTGAACGGTTCGTTTAGCTTTATATATTGTTCCGGGTGGGCGTTGTTTTGGTTTTTCAGAAGTGTTAGACCTGTAAGAGAAGAATTTAAATGGTTGGGAAAGGCCATGGGATGTAGAAATATTTTTTTCACATTTTACTTCCTTGTAAAAACAGGAAAATCGATAGGGTTTTTCGTACGGATAAGTAGCTAGTGAACGGTTCCTTTATCTTTATATATTCTTCTGGGTGGGCGTTGTATTGGATTTTCGGAAGTGTTAGACCTGTAAGAGAAAAATTTAAATGGTTGGGAAAGGCCATGGGATGTAGAAATATTTTTTTCACATTTACTTCCTTGTAAAAACAGGTAAATCAATAGGGTTTTTCGTACGGATAAGTACCCAGTGAACGGTTCGTTTAGCTTTATATATTGTTCCAGGTGGGCGTTGTATTGGTTTTTCAGAAGTGTTAGACCTGTAAGAGAAAAATTTAAATGGTTGGGAAAGGCCATGGGATGTAGAAATATTTTTTTCACATTTTATTTCCTTTTAAAAACAGGTAAATCAATAGGGATTTTCGTACGGATAAGTACCCAGTGAACGGTTCGTTTAGCTTTATATATTGTTCCGGGTGGGCGTTGTGTTGGTTTTTTGGAAGTGTTAGACCTGTAAGAGAAAAATTTAAATGGTTGGGAAAGGCCATGGGATATAGAAATATTTTTTTCACATTTTATTTCCGTTTAAAAACAGGTAAATCAATAGTGATTTTCGTACGGATAAGTACCCAGTGAACGGTTCGTTTAGCTTTATATATTGTTCCGGGTGGGCGTTGTTTTGGTTTTTCAGAAGTGTTAGACCTGTAAGAGAAAAGTTTAAATGGTTGGGAAAGGCCATGGGATGTAGAAATATTTTTTTCACATTTTATTTCCTTTTAAAAACAGGTAAATCAATAGGGATTTTCGTACGGATAAGTACCCAGTGAACGGTTCGTTTAGCTTTATATTTTGTTCCGGGTGGGCGTTGTATTGGTTTTTCGGAAGTGTTAGACCTGTAAGAGAAAAATTTAAATGGTTGAGAAAGGCCATGGGATGTAGAAATATTTTTTTCACATTTTACTTCCTTGTAAATACAGGAAAATCAATAGGGATTTTCGTATGGATATGTACCCAGTGAACGGTTCATTTAGCTTTAGATAATGTTCCGGGTGGGCGTTGTATTGGTTTTTCGGAAGCGTTAGACCTGTAAGAGAAAAATTTAAATGGTTGGGAAAGGCCATGGGATGTAGAAATATTTTTTTCACATTTTATTTCCTTGTAAAAACAGGTAAATCAATAGGGTTTTTCGTACGGATAAGTGCCCAGTGAACGGTTAGTTTAGCTTTATATATTGTTCCGGGTGGGCGTTGTTTTGGTTTTTCGGAAGTGTTAGACCTGTAAGAGAAAAATTTAAATGGTTGGAAAAGGCCATGGGATGTAGAAATATTTTTTTCACATTTTACTTCCTTGTAAAAACAGGAAAATCGATAGGGATTTTCGTACGGATAAGTACCCAGTGAACGGTTCGTTTATCTTAATATATTCTTCCGGGTTGGCGTTGTATTGGTTTTTCAGAAGTGTTAGACCTGTAAGAGAAAAATTTAAATGGTTGGGAAAGGCCATGGGATGTAGAAATATTTTTTTCACATTTACCTCCTTGTAAAAACAGGTAAATCAATAGGGTTTTTCGTACGGATAAGTACCCAGTGAACCGTTCGTTTAGCTTTATATATTGTTCCGGGTGGGCGTTGTATTGGTTTTTCGGAAGTGTTAGACCTGTAAGAGAAAAATTTAAATGGTTGGGAAAGGCCATGGGATGTAGAAATATTTTTTTCACATTTTATTTCCTTTAAAAAACAGGTAAATCAATAGGGATTTTCGTACGGATAAGTACCCAGTGAACGGTTCGTTTAGCTTTATATATTGTTCCGGGTGGGCGTTGTATTGGTTTTTTGGAAGTGTTAGACCTGTAAGAGAAAAATTTAAATGGTTGGGAAAGGCCATGGGATATAGAAATATTTTTTTCACATTTTATTTCCGTTTAAAAACAGGTAAATCAATAGTGATTTTCGTACGGATAAGTACCCAGTGAACGGTTCGTTTAGCTTTATATATTGTTCCGGGTGGGCGTTGTTTTGGTTTTTCAGAAGTGTTAGACCTGTAAGAGAAAAATTTAAATGGTTGGGAAAGGCCATGGGATGTAGAAATATTTTTTTCACATTTTACTTCCTTGTAAAAACAGGAAAATCGATAGGGATTTTCGTACGGATAAGTAGCTAGTGAACGGTTCCTTTATCTTTATATATTCTTCTGGGTGGGCGTTGTATTGGATTTTCGGAAGTGTTAGACCTGTAAGAGAAAAATTTAAATGGTTGGGAAAGGCCATGGGATGTAGAAATATTTTTTTCACATTTACTTCCTTGTAAAAACAGGTAAATCAATAGGGTTTTTCGTACGGATAAGTACCCAGTGAACGGTTCGTTTAGCTTTATATATTGTTCCGGGTGGGCGTTGTATTGGTTTTTCGGAAGTGTTAGACCTGTAAGAGAAAAATTTAAATGGTTGGGAAAGGCCATGGGATGTAGAAATATTTTTTTCACATTTTATTTCCTTTTAAAAACAGGTAAATCAATAGGGATTTTCGTACGGATAAGTACCCAGTGAACGGTTCGTGTAGCTTTATATTTTGTTCCGGGTGGGCGTTGTATTGGTTTTTCAGAAGTGTTAGACCTGTAAGAGAAAAATTTAAATGGTTGGGAAAGGCCATGGGATGTAGAAATATTTTTTTTCACATTTTATTTCCTTGTAAAAACAGGAAAATCAATAGGGATTTTCGTACGGATATGTACCCAGTGAACGGTTCATTTAGTTTTATATATTGTTCCGGGTGGGCGTTGTATCGGTTTTTCGGAAGCGTTAGACCTGTAAGAGAAAAATTTAAATGGTTGGGAAAGGCCATGGGATGTAGAAATATTTTTTTCACATTTTACTTCCTTGTAAAAACAGGAAAATCAATAGGGATTTTCGTACGGATATGTACCCAGTGAACGGTTCATTTAGCTTTATATATTGTTCCGGGTGGGCGTTGTATTGGTTTTTCGGAAGCGTTAGACCTGTAAGAGAAAAATATAAACGGTTGGGAAAGGCCATGGGATGTAGAAATATTTTTTTCACATTTTATTTCCTTGTAAAAATAGGTAAATCAATAGGGTTTTTCGTACGGATAAGTGCCCAGTGAACGGTTCGTTTAGCTTTATATATTGTTCCGGGTGGGGCTTGTTTTGGTTTTTCGGAAGTGTTAGACCTGTAAGAGAAAAATTTAAATGGTTGGAAAAGGCCATGGGATGTAGAAATATTTTTTTCACATTTTACTTCCTTGTAAAAACAGGAAAATCGATAGGGATTTTCGTACGGATAAGTACCCAGTGAACGGTTCGTTTATCTTAATATATTCTTCCGGGTGGGCGTTGTATTGGTTTTTCGGAAGTGTTAGACCTGTAAGAGAAAAATTTAAATGGTTGGGAAAGGCCATGGGATGTAGAAATATTTTTTTCACATTTACTTCCTTGTAAAAACAGGTAAATCAATAGGGTTTTTCGTACGGATAAGTACCCAATGAACCGTTGGTTTAGCTTTATATATTGTTCCGGGTGGGCGTTGTATTGGTTTTTCGGAAGTGTTAGACCTGTAAGAGAAAAATTTAAATGGTTGGGAAAGTCCATGGGATGTAGAATTATTTTTTTCACATTTTACTTCCTTGTAAAAACAGGAAAATCAATAGGGATTTTCGTACGGATATGTACCCAGTGAACGGTTCATTTAGCTTTATATATTGTTCCGGGTGGGCGTTGTATTGGTTTTTCGGAAGCGTTAGACCTGTAAGAGAAAAATTTAAATGGTTGGGAAAGGCCATGGGATGTAGAAATATTTTTTTCACATTTTATTTCCTTGTAAAAACAGGTAAATCAATAGGGTTTTTCGTACGGATAAGTGCCCCGTGAACGGTTCATATAGCTTTAAATATTGTTCCGGGTGGGCGTTGTATTGTTTTTTCGCAAGTGTTTGACCTGTAAGAGAAAAATTTAAATGGTTGGGAAAGGCCATGGGATGTAGAAATATTTTTTCACATTTTACTTCCTTGTAAAAACAGGAAAATCGATAGGGATTTTCATACGGATAAGTACCCAGTGAACGGTTCGTTTATCTTTATATATTCTTCCGGGTGGGCGTTGTATTGGTTTTTCGGAAGTGTTAGACCTGTAAGAGAAAAATTTAAATGGTTGGGAAAGGCCATGGGATGTAGAAATATTTTTTTCACATTTACTTCCTTGTAAAAACAGGTAAATCAATAGGGTTTTTCGTACGGATAAGTACCCAGTGAACCGTTCGTTTAGCTTTATATATTGTTCCGGGTGGGCGTTGTATTGGTTTTTCGGAAGTGTTAGACCTGTAAGAGAAAAATTTAAATGGTTGGGAAAGGCCATGGGATGTAGAAATATTTTTTTCACATTTTATTTCCTTTTAAAAACAGGTAAATCAATAGGGATTTTCGTACGTATAAGTACCCAGTGAACGGTTCGTTTAGCTTTATATTTTGTTCCGGGTGGGCGTTGTATTGGTTTTTCGGAAGTGTTAGACCTGTAAGAGAAAAATTTAAATGGTTGGGAAAGGCCATGGGATGTAGAAATATTTTTTTCACATTTACTTCCTTGTAAAAACAGGTAAATCAATAGGGTTTTTCGTACGGATAAGTACCCAATGAACCGTTGGTTTAGCTTTATATATTGTTCCGGGTGGGCGTTGTATTGGTTTTTCGGAAGTGTTAGACCTGTAAGAGAAAAATTTAAATGGTTGGGAAAGTCCATGGGATGTAGAATTATTTTTTTCACATTTTACTTCCTTGTAAAAACAGGAAAATCAATAGGGATTTTCGTACGGATATGTACCCAGTGAACGGTTCATTTAGCTTTATATATTGTTCCGGGTGGGCGTTGTATTGGTTTTTCGGAAGCGTTAGACCTGTAAGAGAAAAATTTAAATGGTTGGGAAAGGCCATGGGATGTAGAAATATTTTTTTCACATTTTATTTCCTTGTAAAAACAGGTAAATCAATAGGGTTTTTCGTACGGATAAGTGCCCCGTGAACGGTTCATATAGCTTTAAATATTGTTCCGGGTGGGCGTTGTATTGTTTTTTCGCAAGTGTTTGACCTGTAAGAGAAAAATTTAAATGGTTGGGAAAGGCCATGGGATGTAGAAATATTTTTTTCACATTTACTTCCTTGTAAAAACAGGTAAATCAATAGGGTTTTTCGTACGGATAAGTACCCAGTGAAGCGTTCGTTTAGCTTTATATATTGTTCCGGGTGGGCGTTGTATTGGTTTTTCGGAAGTGTTAGACCTGTAAGAGAAAAATTTAAATGGTTGGGAAAGGCCATGGGATGTAGAAATATTTTTTTCACATTTTATTTCCTTTTAAAAACAGGTAAATCAATAGGGATTTTCGTACGTATAAGTACCCAGTGAACGGTTCGTTTAGCTTTATATTTTGTTCCGGGTGGGCGTTGTATTGGTTTTTCAGAAGTGTTAGACCTGTAAGAGAAAAATTTAAATGGTTGGGAAAGGCCATGGGATGTAGAAATATTTTTTTCACATTTTATTTCCTTGTAAAAACAGGAAAATCAATAGGGATTTTCGTACGGATATGTACCCAGTGAACGGTTCATTTAGCTTTATATATTGTTCCGGGTGGGCGTTGTATCGGTTTTTCGGAAGCGTTAGACCTGTAAGAGAAAAATTTAAATGGTTGGGAAAGGCCATGGGATGTAGAAATATTTTTTTCACATTTTACTTCCTTGTAAAAACAGGAAAATCAATAGGGATTTTCGTACGGATATGTACCCAGTGAACGGTTCATTTAGCTTTATATATTGTTCCGGGTGGGCGTTGTATTGGTTTTTCGGAAGCGTTAGACCTGTAAGAGAAAAATTTAAATGGTTGGGAAAGGCCATGGGATGTAGAAATATTTTTTTCACATTTTATTTCCTTGTAAAAATAGGTAAATCAATAGGGTTTTTCGTACGGATCAGTGCCCAGTGAACGGTTCGTTTAGCTTTATATATTGTTCCGGGTGGGCGTTGTTTTGGTTTTTCGGAAGTGTTAGACCAGTAAGAGAAAAATTTAAATGGTTGGGAAAGGCCATGGGATGTAGAAATATTTTTTTCACATTTACTTACTTGTAAAAACAGGTAAATCAATAGGGTTTTTCGTACGGATAAGTACCCAGTGAACCGTTCGTTTAGCTTTATATATTGTTCCGGGTGGGCGTTGTTTTGGTTTTTCGGAAGTGTTAGACCTGTAAGAGAAAAATTTAAATGGTTGGGAAAGTCCATGGGATGTAGAAATATTTTTTTCACATTTTATTTCCTTGTAAAAACAGGTAAATCAATAGGGTTTTTCGTACGGATAAGTGCTCAGTGAACGGTTCGTTTAGCTTTATATATTGTTCCAGGTGGGCGTGGTATTGGTTTTTCGGTAGTGTTAGACCTGTAAGAGAAAAATTTAAATGGTTGGGAAAGGCCATGGGATGTAGAAATATTTTTTTCACATTTTACTTCCTTGTAAAAACAGGAAAATCGATAGGGATTTTCGGACGGATAAGTACCTAGTGAACGGTTCGTTTATCTTTATATATTCTTCCGGGTGGGCGTTGTATTGGATTTTCGGAAGAGTTAGACCTGTAAGAGAAAAATTTAAATGGTTGGGAAAGGACATGGGATGTAGAAATATTTTTTTCACATTTTATATAAAACAGGTAAATCAATAGGGATTTTCGTACGGATAAGTACCCAGTGAAAGGTTCGTTTAGCTTTATATATTGTTCCGGGTGGGCGTGGTATTAGTTTTTCGGAAGTGTTAGACCTGTAAGAGAAAAATTTAAATGGTTGGGAAAGGCCATGGGATGTAGAAATATTTTTTTCACATTTTACTTCCTTGTAAAAACAGGAAAATCAATAGGGATTTTCGTACGGATATGTACCCAGTGAACGGTTCGTTTAGCTTTATATATTGTTCCGGGTGGGCGTTGTATCGGTTTTTCGGATGTGTTAGACCTGTAAGAGAAGAATTTAAATGGTTGGGAAAGGCCATGGGATGTAGAAATATTTTTTTCACATTTTATTTCCGTTTAAAAACAGGTAAATCAATAGGGTTTTTCGTACGGATAAGTGCCCAGTGACCGGTTCGTTTAGCTTTATATATTGGTGCGGGTGGGCGTTGTTTTGGCTTTTCGGAAGTCTTACACCTGTAAGAGAAAAATTTAAATGGTTTGGAAAGGCCATGGGATGTAGAAATATTTTTTTCACATTTTATTTCCTTGTAAAAACAGGAAAATCGATAGTGATTTTCGTACGGATAAGTACCCAGTGAACGGTTCGTTTAGCTTTATATATTGTTCCGGGTGGGCGTTGTTTTGGTTTTTCGGAAGTGTTAGACCTGTAAGAGAAAAATTTAAATGGTTGGGAAAGGCCATGAGATATAGAAATATTTTTTTCACATTTTAGTTCCGTTTAAAAACAGGTAAATCAATAGTGATTTTCGTACGGATAAGTACCCAGTGAACGGTTCGTTTAGCTTTATATATTGTTCCGGGTGGGCGTTGTATTGGTTTTTCGGAAGTGTTAGACCTGTAAGAGAAAAATTTAAATGGTTGGGAAAGGCCATGGGATGTAGAAATATTTTTTTCACATTTTACTTCCTTGTAAAAACAGGAAAATCGATAGGGATTTTCGGACGGATAAGTACCTAGTGAACGGTTCGTTTATCTTTATATATTCTTCCGGGTGGGCGTTGTATTGGATTTTCGGAAGCGTTAGACCTGTAAGAGAAAAATTTAAATGGTTGGGAAAGGCCATGGGATGTAGAAATATTTTTTTCACATTTTATTTCCTTGTAAAAACAGGTAAATCAATAGGGTTTTTCGTACGGATAAGTACCCAGTGAACGGTTCGTTTAGCTTTATATTTTGTTCCGGGTGGGCGTTGTATTGGTTTTTCGGAAGTGTTAGACCTGTAAGAGAAAAATTTAAATGGTTGGGAAAGGCCATGGGATGTAGAAATATTTTTTTCACATTTTATATAAAACAGGTAAATCAATAGGGATTTTCGTACGGATAAGTACCCAGTGAAAGGTTCGTTTAGCTTTATATATTGTTCCGGGTGGGCGTGGTATTGGTTTTTCGGAAGTGTTAGACCTGTAAGAGAAAAATTTAAATGGTTGGGAAAGGCCATGGGATGTAGAAATATTTTTTTCACATTTTACTTCCTTGTAAAAACAGGAAAATCAATAGGGATTTTTGTACGGATATGTACCCAGTGAACGGTTCATTTAGCTTTATATATTGTTCCGGGTGGGCGTTGTATCGGTTTTTCGGATGTGTTAGACCTGTAAGAGAAGAATTTAAATGGTTGGGAAAGGCCACGGGATGTAGAAATATTTTTTTCACATTTTATTTCCGTTTAAAAACAGGTAAATCAATAGGGTTTTTCGTACGGATAAGTGCCCAGTGACCGGTTCGTTTAGCTTTATATATTGGTGCGGGTGGGCGTTGTTTTGGCTTTTCGGAAGTCTTACACCTGTAAGAGAAAAATTTAAATGGTTGGGAAAGGCCATGGGATGTAGAAATATTTTTTTCACATTTTATTTCCTTGTAAAAACAGGTAAATCGATAGGGTTTTTCGTACGGATAAGTGCCCAGTGAACGGTTCGTTTAGCTTTATATATTGTTCCGGGTGGGCGTTGTATTGGTTTTTCGGAAGTGTTAGACCTGTAAGAGAAAAATTTAAATGGTTGGGAAAGGCCATGGTTTGTAGAAATATTTTTTTCACATTTTATTTCCTTGTAAATACAGCTAAATCGATAGGGATTTTCGTACGGATAAGTGCCCAGTGAACTGTTCGTTTAGCTTTATATATTGTTCCGGGTGGGCGTTGTATTGGTTTTTCGGAAGTGTTAAACCTGTAAGAGAAAAATTTCAATGGTTGGGAAAGGCCATGGGATGTAGAAATATTTTTTTCACATTTTACTTCCTTGTAAAAACAGGAAAATCTATAGGGATTTTCGTACAGATAAGTACCCAGTGAACGGTTCATTTATCTTTATATATTCTTCCGGGTGGGCGTTGTATTGGTTTTTCGGAAGTGTTAAACCTATAAGAGAAATATTTAAATGGTAGGGAAAGGCCATGGGATGTAGAAATATTTTTTTCACATTTACTTCCTTGTAAAAACAGGTAAATCAATAGGGTTTTTCGTACGGATAAGTGCCCAGTGAACGGTTCGTTTAGCTTTATATATTGTTCCGGGTGGGTGTTGTATTGGTTTTTCGGAAGTGTTAGACCTGTAAGAGAAAAATTTAAATGGTTGGGAAAGGCCATGGGATGTAGAAATATTTTTTTCACATTTTACTTCCTTGTAAAAACAGGAAAATCGATAGGGATTTTCGGACGGATAAGTACCTTGTGAACGGTTCGTTTATCTTTATATATTCTTCCGGGTGGGCGTTGTATTGGATTTTCGGAAGCGTTAGACCTGTAAGAGAAAAATTTAAATGGTTGGGAAAGGCCATGGGATGTAGAAATATTTTTTTCACATTTACTTCCTTGTAAAAACAGGTAAATCAATAGGGTTTTTCGTACGGATAAGTACCCAGTGAACGGTTCGTTTAGCTTTATATTTTGTTCCGGGTGGGCGTTGTATTGGTTTTTCGGAAGTGTTAGACCTGTAAGAGAAAAATTTAAATGGTTGGGAAAGGCCATGGGATGTAGAAATATTTTTTTCACATTTTACTTCCTTGTAAAAACAGGAAAATCGATAGGGATTTTCGGACGGATAAGTACCTAGTGAACAGTTCGTTTATCTTTATATATTCTTCCGGGTGGGCGTTGTATTGGATTTTCGGAAGTGTTAGACCTGTAAGAGAAAAATTTAAATGGTTGGGAAAGGCCATGGGATGTAGAAATATTTTTTTCACATTTACTTCCTTGTAAAAACAGGTAAATCAATAGGGTTTTTCGTACGGATAAGTACCCAGTGAACGGTTCGTTTAGCTTTATATTTTGTTCCGGGTGGGCGTTGTATTGGTTTTTCGGAAGTGTTAGACCTGTAAGAGAAAAATTTAAATGGTTGGGAAAGGCCATGGGATGTAGAAATATTTTTTTCACATTTTACTTCCTTGTAAAAACAGGAAAATCAATAGGGATTTTCGTACGGATATGTACCCAGTGAACGGTTCATTTAGCTTTATATATTGTTCCGGGTGGGCGTTGTATTGGTTTTTCGGAAGCGTTAGACCTGTAAGAAAAATATTTAAATGGTTGGGAAAGGCCATGGGAGGTAGAAATATTTTTTTCACATTTTATTTCCTTGTAAAAACAGGTAAATCAATAGGGTTTTTCGTACGGATAAGTGCCCAGTGAACGGTTCGTTTAGCTTTATATATTGTTCCGGGTGGGCGTTGTATTGGTTTTTTGGAAGTGTTAGACCTGTAAGAGAAAAATTTAAATGGTTGGGAAAGGCCATGGGATGTAGAAATATTTTTTTCACATTTTACTTCCTTGTAAAAACAGGAAAATCGATAGGGATTTTCGGACGGATAAGTACCTAGTGAACGGTTCGTTTAGCTTTATATATACTTCCGGGTGGGCGTTCGTTTATCTTTATATAGGGATTATATAGGGATATAGGGATTATATAGGGATTTTCGTACGGATAAGTACCCAGTGAACGGTTCGTTTAGCTTTATATATTGTTCCGGGTGGGCCTGGTATTGGTTTTTCGGAAGTGTTAGACCTGTAAGAGAAAAATTTAAATGGGTGGGAAAGGCCATGGGATGTAGAAATATTTTTTTCACATTTTACTTCCTTGTAAAAACAGGAAAATCAATAGGGATTTTCGTACGGATATGTACCCAGTGAACGGTTCGTTTAGCTTTATATATTGTTCCGGGTGGGCGTTGTATTGGTTTTTCAGATGTGTTAGACCTGTAAGTGAAGAATTTAAATGGTTGGGAAAGGCCATGGGATGTAGAAATATTTTTTTCACATTTTATTTCCTTGTAAAAACAGGTAAATCAATAGGGTTTTTCGTACGGATAAGTGCCCAGTGAACATTCGTTTAGCTTTATATATTGTTCCGGGTGGGCATTGTTTTGGTTTTTCGGAAGTGTTAGACCTGTAAGAGAAAAATTTAAATGGTTGGGAAAGGCCATGGGATGTAGAAATATTTTTTTCACATTTTATTTCCTTGTAAAAACAGGTAAATCAATAGGGTTTTTCGTACGGATAAGTGCCCAGTGAACGGTTCGTTTAGCTTTATATATTGTTCCGGGTGGGCGTTGTTTTGGTTTTTTGGAAGTGTTAGACCTGTAAGAGAAAAATTTAAATGGTTGGGAAAGGCCATGGGATGTAGAAATATTTTTTTCACATTTTATTTCCTTGTAAAAACAGGTAAATCAATAGGGTTTTTCGTACGGATAAGTGCCCAGTGAACGTTCGTTTAGCTTTATATATTGTTCCGGGTGGGCATTGTTTTGGTTTTTCGGAAGTGTTAGACCTGTAAGAGAAAAATTTAAATGGTTGGGAAAGGCCATGGGATGTAGAAATATTTTTTTCACATTTTATTTCCTTGTAAAAACAGGTAAATCAATAGGGTTTTTCGTACGGATAAGTGCCCAGTGAACGGTTCGTTTAGCTTTATATATTGTTCCGGGTGGGCGTTGTTTTGGTTTTTCGGAAGTGTTAGACCTGTAAGAGAAAAATTTAAATGGTTGGGAAAGGTCATGGGATGTAGAAATGTTTTTTTCACATTTTATTTCCTTGTAAAAACAGGAAAATCAATAGGGATTTTCGTACGGATAAGTACCCAGTGAACGGTTCGTTTAGCTTTATATATTGTTCCGGGTGGGCGTTGTATTGGTTTTTCGGAAGTGTTAGACCTGTAAGAGAAAAATTTAAATGGTTGGGAAAGGCCATGAGATATAGAAATATTTTTTTCACATTTTATTTCCTTGTAAATACAGGTAAAACGATAGGGATTATCGTACGGATAAGTGCCCAGTTAACGGTTCGTTTAGCTTTATATATTGTTCCGGGTGGGCGTTGTTTTGGTTTTTCGGAAGTGTTAGACGTGTAAGAGAAAAATTTCAATGGTTGGGAAAGGCCATGGGATGTAGAAATATTTTTTTCACATTTTACTTCCTTGTAAAAACAGGAAAATCGATAGGGATTTTCGTACGGATAAGTAGCTAGTGAACGGTTCCTTTATCTTTATATATTCTTCGGGGTGGCGTTGTATTGGATTTTCGGAAGTGTTAGACCTGTAAGAGAAAAATTTAAATGGTTGGGAAAGGCCATGGGATGTAGAAATATCCTTTTCACATTTACTTCCTTGTAAAAACAGGAAAATCGATAGGGATTTTCGGACGGATAAGTACCTAGTGAACGGTTCGTTTAGCTTTATATATACTTCCGGGTGGGCGTTCGTTTATCTTTATATAGGGATTATATAGGGATATAGGGATTATATAAGGATTTTCGTACGGATAAGTACCCAGTGAACGGTTCGTTTAGCTTTATATATTGTTCCGGGTGGGCCTGGTATTGGTTTTTCGGAAGTGTTAGACCTGTAAGAGAAAAATTTAAATGGTTGGGAAAGGCCATGGGATGTAGAAATATTTTTTTCACATTTTACTTCCTTGTAAAAACAGGAAAATCAATAGGGATTTTCGTACGGATATGTACCCAGTGAACGGTTCGTTTAGCTTTATATATTGTTCCGGGTGGGCGTTGTATTGGTTTTTCAGATGTGTTAGACCTGTAAGTGAAGAATTTAAATGGTTGGGAAAGGCCATGGGATGTAGAAATATTTTTTTCACATTTTATTTCCTTGTAAAAACAGGTAAATCAATAGGGTTTTTCGTACGGATAAGTGCCCAGTGAACGTTCGTTTAGCTTTATATATTGTTCCGGGTGGGCATTGTTTTGGTTTTTCGGAAGTGTTAGACCTGTAAGAGAAAAATTTAAATGGTTGGGAAAGGCCATGGGATGTAGAAATATTTTTTTCACATTTTATTTCCTTGTAAAAACAGGTAAATCAATAGGGTTTTTCGTACGGATAAGTGCCCAGTGAACGGTTCGTTTAGCTTTATATATTGTTCCGGGTGGGCGTTGTTTTGGTTTTTTGGAAGTGTTAGACCTGTAAGAGAAAAATTTAAATGGTTGGGAAAGGCCATGGGATGTAGAAATATTTTTTTCACATTTTATTTCCTTGTAAAAACAGGAAAATCAATAGGGTTTTTCGTACGGATAAGTGCCCAGTGAACGTTCGTTTAGCTTTATATATTGTTCCGGGTGGGCATTGTTTTGGTTTTTCGGAAGTGTTAGACCTGTAAGAGAAAAATTTAAATGGTTGGGAAAGGCCATGGGATGTAGAAATATTTTTTTCACATTTTATTTCCTTGTAAAAACAGGTAAATCAATAGGGTTTTTCGTACGGATAAGTGCCCAGTGAACGGTTCGTTTAGCTTTATATATTGTTCCGGGTGGGCGTTGTTTTGGTTTTTCGGAAGTGTTAGACCTGTAAGAGAAAAATTTAAATGGTTGGGAAAGGTCATGGGATGTAGAAATGTTTTTTTCACATTTTATTTCCTTGTAAAAACAGGAAAATCGATAGGGATTTTCGTACGGATAAGTACCCAGTGAACGGTTCGTTTAGCTTTATATATTCTTCCGGGTGGGCGTTGTATTGGTTTTTCGGAAGTGTTAGACCTGTAAGAGAAAAATTTAAATGGTTGGGAAAGGCCATGAGATATAGAAATATTTTTTTCACATTTTATTTCCTTGTAAATACAGGTAAAACGATAGGGATTATCGTACGGATAAGTGCCCAGTTAACGGTTCGTTTAGCTTTATATATTGTTCCGGGTGGGCGTTGTTTTGGTTTTTCGGAAGTGTTAGACGTGTAAGAGAAAAATTTCAATGGTTGGGAAAGGCCATGGGATGTAGAAATATTTTTTTCACATTTTACTTCCTTGTAAAAACAGGAAAATCGATAGGGATTTTCGTACGGATAAGTAGCTAGTGAACGGTTCCTTTATCTTTATATATTCTTCGGGGTGGCGTTGTATTGGATTTTCGGAAGTGTTAGACCTGTAAGAGAAAAATTTAAATGGTTGGGAAAGGCCATGGGATGTAGAAATATCCTTTTCACATTTACTTCCTTGTAAAAACAGGTAAATCAATAGGGTTTTTCGTACGGATAAGTACCCGGTGAACGGTTCGTTTAGCTTTATATATTGTTCCGGGTGGGCGTTGTTTTGGTTTTTCGGAAGTGTTAGACCTGTAAGAGAAAAATTTAAATGGTTGGAAAAGGCCATGGGATGTAGAAATATTTTTTTCACATTTTACTTCCTTGTAAAAACAGGAAAATCGATAGGGATTTTCGTACGGATAAGTACCCAGTGAACGGTTCGTTTATCTTAATATATTCTTCCGGGTGGGCGTTGTATTGGTTTTTCTGAAGTGTTAGACCTGTAAGAGAAAAATTTAAATGTTTGGGAAAGGCCATGGGATGTAGAAATATTTTTTTCACATTTACTTTTTGTAAAAACAGGTAAATCAATAGGGTTTTTCGTACGGATAAGTACCCAGTGAACCGTTCGTTTAGCTTTATATATTGTTCCGGGTGGGCGTTGTATTGGTTTTTTGGAAGTGTTAGACCTGTAAGAGAAAAATCTAAATGGTTGGGAAAGGCCTTGGGATGTAGAATTATTTTTTTCACATTTTACTTCCTTGTAAAAACAGGAAAATCAATAGGGATTTTCGTACGGATATGTACCCAGTGAACGATTCATTAAGCTTTATATATTGTTCCGGGTGGGCGTTGTATTGGTTTATCGCAAGTGTTAGACCTGTAAGAGAAAAATTTAAATGTTTGGGAAAGGCCATGGGATGTAGAAATATTTTTTTCACATTTACTTCCTTGTAAAAACAGGAAAATCAATAGGGTTTTTCGTACGGATAAGTACCCAGAGAACGGTTCGTTTAGCTTTATATATTGTTCCGGGTGGGCGTTGTATTGGTTTTTCGGAAGTGTTAGACCTGTAAGAGAAATATTTAAATGGTTGGGAAAGGCCATGGGATGTAGAAATATTTTTTTCACATTTTATTTCCTTTTAAAAACAGGTAAATCAATAGGGATTTTCGTACGGATAAGTACCCAGTGAACGGTTCGTTTAGCTTTATATATTGTTCCGGGTGGGCGTGGTATTGGTTTTTCGGAAGTGTTAGACCTGTAAGAGAAAAATTTAAATGGTTGGGAAAGGCCATGGGATGTAGAAATATTTTTTTCACATTTTACTTCCTTGTAAAAACAGGAAAATCTATAGGGATTTTCGTACGGATATGTACCCAGTGAACGGTTCGTTTAGCTTTATATATTGTTCCGGGTGGGCGTTGTATTGGTTTTTCGGATGTGTTAGACCTGTATGAGAAGAATTTAAATGGTTGGGAAAGGCCATGGGATGTAGAAATATTTTTTTCACATTTTATTTCCTTGTAAAAACAGGTAAATCAATAGGGTTTTTCGTACGGATAAGTGCCCAGTGAACGGTTCGTTTAGCTTTATATATTGTTCCGGGTGGGCGTTGTATTGGTTTTTCGGAAGTGTTAGACCTGTAAGAGAAAAATTTAAATGGTTGAGAAAGGCCATGGGATGTAGAAATATTTTTTTCACATTTTATTTCCTTGTAAAAACAGGAAAATCGATAGGGATTTTCGTACGGATAAGTACCCAGCGAACGGTTCGTTTAGCTTTATATATTGTTCCGGGTGGGCGTTGTATTGGTTTTTCGGAAGTGTTAGACCTGTAAGAGAAAAATTTAAATGGTTGGGAAAGGCCATGAGATATAGAAATATTTTTTTCACATTTTAGTTCCGTTTAAAAACAGGTAAATCAATAGGGTTTTTCGTACGTATAAGTACCCAGTGAACGGTTCGTTTAGCTTTATATATTGTTCCGGGTGGGCGTTGTATTGGTTTTTCGGAAGTGTTAGACCTGTAAGAGAAAAATTTAAATGGTTGGGAAAGGCCATGGGATGTAGAAATATTTTTTTCACATTTTATTTCCTTTTAAAAACAGGTAAATCAATAGGGATTTTCGTACGGATAAGTACCCAGTGAACGGTTCGTTTAGCTTTATATATTGTTCCGGGTGGGCGTTGTATTGGTTTTTCGGATGTGTTAGACCTGTAAGAGAAGAATTTAAATGGTTGGGAAAGGCCATGGGATGTAGAAATAATTTTTTCACATTTTATTTCCTTGTAAAAACAGGTAAATCAATAGGGTTTTTCGTACGGATAAGTGCCCAGTGAACGGTTCGTTTAGCTTTATATATTGTTCCGGGTGGGCGTTGTATTGGTTTTTCGGAAGTGTTAGACCTGTAAGAGAAAAATTTAAATGGTTGGGAAAGGCCATGGGATGTAGAAATATTTTTTTCACATTTTATTTCCTTGTAAAAACAGGTAAATCAATAGGGTTTTTCGTACGGATAAGTGCCCAGTGAACGGTTCGTTTAGCTTTATATATTGTTCCGGGTGGGCGTTGTTTTGGTTTTTCGGAAGTGTTAGACCTGTAAGAGAAAAATTTAAATGGTTGGGAAAGGCCATGGGATGTAGAAATATTTTTTTCACATTTTATTTCCTTGTAAAAACAAGAAAATCGATAGGGATTTTCGTACGGATAAGTACCCAGTGAACGGTTCGTTTAGCTTTATATATTGTTCCGGGTGGGCGTTGTATTGGTTTTTCAGAAGTGTTAGACCTGTAAGAGAAAAATTTAAATGGTTGGGAAAGGCCATGAGATATAGAAATATTTTTTTCACATTTTAGTTCCGTTTAAAAACAGGTAAATCAATAGTGATTTTCGTACGGATAAGTACCCAGTGAACGGTTCGTTTAGCTTTATATATTGTTCCGGGTGGGCGTTGTATTGGTTTTTCGGAAGTGTTAGACCTGTAAGAGAAAAATTTAAATGGTTGGGAAAGGCCATGGGATGTAGAAATATTTTTTTCACATTTTACTTCCTTGTAAAAACAGGAAAATCGATAGGGATTTTCGGACGGATAAGTACCTAGTGAACGGTTCGTTTATCTTTATATATTCTTCCGGGTGGGCGTTGTATTGGATTTTCGGAAGTGTTAGACCTGTAAGAGAAAAATTTAAATGGTTGGGAAAGGCCATGGGATGTAGAAATATTTTTTTCACATTTTATTTCCTTTTAAAAACAGGTAAATCAATAGGGATTTTCGTACGGATAAGTACCCAGTGAACGGTTCGTTTAGCTTTATATATTGTTCCGGGTGGGCGTTGTATTGGTTTTTCGGATGTGTTAGACCTGTAAGAGAAGAATTTAAATGGTTGGGAAAGGCCATGGGATGTAGAAATATTTTTTTCACATTTTATTTCCTTGTAAAAACAGGTAAATCAATAGGGTTTTTCGTACGGATAAGTGCCCAGTGAACGGTTCGTTTAGCTTTATATATTGTTCCGGGTGGGCGTTGTATTGGTTTTTCGGAAGTGTTAGACCTGTAAGAGAAAAATTTAAATGGTTGGGAAAGGCCATGGGATGTAGAAATATTTTTTTCACATTTTATTTCCTTGTAAAAACAGGTAAATCAATAGGGTTTTTCGTACGGATAAGTGCCCAGTGAACGGTTCGTTTAGCTTTATATATTGTTCCGGGTGGGCGTTGTTTTGGTTTTTCGGAAGTGTTAGACCTGTAAGAGAAAAATTTAAATGGTTGGGAAAGGTCATGGGATGTAGAAATGTTTTTTTCACATTTTATTTCCTTGTAAAAACAGGAAAATCAATAGGGATTTTCGTACGGATAAGTACCCAGTGAACGGTTCGTTTAGCTTTATATATTGTTCCGGGTGGGCGTTGTATTGGTTTTTCGGAAGTGTTAGACCTGTAAGAGAAAAATTTAAATGGTTGGGAAAGGCCATGAGATATAGAAATATTTTTTTCACATTTTATTTCCTTGTAAATACAGGTAAAACGATAGGGATTATCGTACGGATAAGTGCCCAGTTAACGGTTCGTTTAGCTTTATATATTGTTCCGGGTGGGCGTTGTTTTGGTTTTTCGGAAGTGTTAGACGTGTAAGAGAAAAATTTCAATGGTTGGGAAAGGCCATGGGATGTAGAAATATTTTTTTCACATTTTACTTCCTTGTAAAAACAGGAAAATCGATAGGGATTTTCGTACGGATAAGTAGCTAGTGAACGGTTCCTTTATCTTTATATATTCTTCGGGGTGGCGTTGTATTGGATTTTCGGAAGTGTTAGACCTGTAAGAGAAAAATTTAAATGGTTGGGAAAGGCCATGGGATGTAGAAATATCCTTTTCACATTTACTTCCTTGTAAAAACAGGAAAATCGATAGGGATTTTCGGACGGATAAGTACCTAGTGAACGGTTCGTTTAGCTTTATATATACTTCCGGGTGGGCGTTCGTTTATCTTTATATAGGGATTATATAGGGATATAGGGATTATATAAGGATTTTCGTACGGATAAGTACCCAGTGAACGGTTCGTTTAGCTTTATATATTGTTCCGGGTGGGCCTGGTATTGGTTTTTCGGAAGTGTTAGACCTGTAAGAGAAAAATTTAAATGGTTGGGAAAGGCCATGGGATGTAGAAATATTTTTTTCACATTTTACTTCCTTGTAAAAACAGGAAAATCAATAGGGATTTTCGTACGGATATGTACCCAGTGAACGGTTCGTTTAGCTTTATATATTGTTCCGGGTGGGCGTTGTATTGGTTTTTCAGATGTGTTAGACCTGTAAGTGAAGAATTTAAATGGTTGGGAAAGGCCATGGGATGTAGAAATATTTTTTTCACATTTTATTTCCTTGTAAAAACAGGTAAATCAATAGGGTTTTTCGTACGGATAAGTGCCCAGTGAACGTTCGTTTAGCTTTATATATTGTTCCGGGTGGGCATTGTTTTGGTTTTTCGGAAGTGTTAGACCTGTAAGAGAAAAATTTAAATGGTTGGGAAAGGCCATGGGATGTAGAAATATTTTTTTCACATTTTATTTCCTTGTAAAAACAGGTAAATCAATAGGGTTTTTCGTACGGATAAGTGCCCAGTGAACGGTTCGTTTACCTTTATATATTGTTCCGGGTGGGCGTTGTTTTGGTTTTTTGGAAGTGTTAGACCTGTAAGAGAAAAATTTAAATGGTTGGGAAAGGCCATGGGATGTAGAAATATTTTTTTCACATTTTATTTCCTTGTAAAAACAGGAAAATCAATAGGGTTTTTCGTACGGATAAGTGCCCAGTGAACGTTCGTTTAGCTTTATATATTGTTCCGGGTGGGCATTGTTTTGGTTTTTCGGAAGTGTTAGACCTGTAAGAGAAAAATTTAAATGGTTGGGAAAGGCCATGGGATGTAGAAATATTTTTTTCACATTTTATTTCCTTGTAAAAACAGGTAAATCAATAGGGTTTTTCGTACGGATAAGTGCCCAGTGAACGGTTCGTTTAGCTTTATATATTGTTCCGGGTGGGCGTTGTTTTGGTTTTTCGGAAGTGTTAGACCTGTAAGAGAAAAATTTAAATGGTTGGGAAAGGTCATGGGATGTAGAAATGTTTTTTTCACATTTTATTTCCTTGTAAAAACAGGAAAATCGATAGGGATTTTCGTACGGATAAGTACCCAGTGAACGGTTCGTTTAGCTTTATATATTCTTCCGGGTGGGCGTTGTATTGGTTTTTCGGAAGTGTTAGACCTGTAAGAGAAAAATTTAAATGGTTGGGAAAGGCCATGAGATATAGAAATATTTTTTTCACATTTTATTTCCTTGTAAATACAGGTAAAACGATAGGGATTATCGTACGGATAAGTGCCCAGTTAACGGTTCGTTTAGCTTTATATATTGTTCCGGGTGGGCGTTGTTTTGGTTTTTCGGAAGTGTTAGACGTGTAAGAGAAAAATTTCAATGGTTGGGAAAGGCCATGGGATGTAGAAATATTTTTTTCACATTTTACTTCCTTGTAAAAACAGGAAAATCGATAGGGATTTTCGTACGGATAAGTAGCTAGTGAACGGTTCCTTTATCTTTATATATTCTTCGGGGTGGCGTTGTATTGGATTTTCGGAAGTGTTAGACCTGTAAGAGAAAAATTTAAATGGTTGGGAAAGGCCATGGGATGTAGAAATATCCTTTTCACATTTACTTCCTTGTAAAAACAGGTAAATCAATAGGGTTTTTCGTACGGATAAGTACCCGGTGAACGGTTCGTTTAGCTTTATATATTGTTCCGGGTGGGCGTTGTTTTGGTTTTTCGGAAGTGTTAGACCTGTAAGAGAAAAATTTAAATGGTTGGAAAAGGCCATGGGATGTAGAAATATTTTTTTCACATTTTACTTCCTTGTAAAAACAGGAAAATCGATAGGGATTTTCGTACGGATAAGTACCCAGTGAACGGTTCGTTTATCTTAATATATTCTTCCGGGTGGGCGTTGTATTGGTTTTTCTGAAGTGTTAGACCTGTAAGAGAAAAATTTAAATGTTTGGGAAAGGCCATGGGATGTAGAAATATTTTTTTCACATTTACTTTTTGTAAAAACAGGTAAATCAATAGGGTTTTTCGTACGGATAAGTACCCAGTGAACCGTTCGTTTAGCTTTATATATTGTTCCGGGTGGGCGTTGTATTGGTTTTTTGGAAGTGTTAGACCTGTAAGAGAAAAATCTAAATGGTTGGGAAAGGCCTTGGGATGTAGAATTATTTTTTTCACATTTTACTTCCTTGTAAAAACAGGAAAATCAATAGGGATTTTCGTACGGATATGTACCCAGTGAACGATTCATTAAGCTTTATATATTGTTCCGGGTGGGCGTTGTATTGGTTTATCGCAAGTGTTAGACCTGTAAGAGAAAAATTTAAATGTTTGGGAAAGGCCATGGGATGTAGAAATATTTTTTTCACATTTACTTCCTTGTAAAAACAGGAAAATCAATAGGGTTTTTCGTACGGATAAGTACCCAGAGAACGGTTCGTTTAGCTTTATATATTGTTCCGGGTGGGCGTTGTATTGGTTTTTCGGAAGTGTTAGACCTGTAAGAGAAATATTTAAATGGTTGGGAAAGGCCATGGGATGTAGAAATATTTTTTTCACATTTTATTTCCTTTTAAAAACAGGTAAATCAATAGGGATTTTCGTACGGATAAGTACCCAGTGAACGGTTCGTTTAGCTTTATATATTGTTCCGGGTGGGCGTGGTATTGGTTTTTCGGAAGTGTTAGACCTGTAAGAGAAAAATTTAAATGGTTGGGAAAGGCCATGGGATGTAGAAATATTTTTTTCACATTTTACTTCCTTGTAAAAACAGGAAAATCTATAGGGATTTTCGTACGGATATGTACCCAGTGAACGGTTCGTTTAGCTTTATATATTGTTCCGGGTGGGCGTTGTATTGGTTTTTCGGATGTGTTAGACCTGTATGAGAAGAATTTAAATGGTTGGGAAAGGCCATGGGATGTAGAAATATTTTTTTCACATTTTATTTCCTTGTAAAAACAGGTAAATCAATAGGGTTTTTCGTACGGATAAGTGCCCAGTGAACGGTTCGTTTAGCTTTATATATTGTTCCGGGTGGGCGTTGTATTGGTTTTTCGGAAGTGTTAGACCTGTAAGAGAAAAATTTAAATGGTTGAGAAAGGCCATGGGATGTAGAAATATTTTTTTCACATTTTATTTCCTTGTAAAAACAGGAAAATCGATAGGGATTTTCGTACGGATAAGTACCCAGCGAACGGTTCGTTTAGCTTTATATATTGTTCCGGGTGGGCGTTGTATTGGTTTTTCGGAAGTGTTAGACCTGTAAGAGAAAAATTTAAATGGTTGGGAAAGGCCATGAGATATAGAAATATTTTTTTCACATTTTAGTTCCGTTTAAAAACAGGTAAATCAATAGGGTTTTTCGTACGTATAAGTACCCAGTGAACGGTTCGTTTAGCTTTATATATTGTTCCGGGTGGGCGTTGTATTGGTTTTTCGGAAGTGTTAGACCTGTAAGAGAAAAATTTAAATGGTTGGGAAAGGCCATGGGATGTAGAAATATTTTTTTCACATTTTATTTCCTTTTAAAAACAGGTAAATCAATAGGGATTTTCGTACGGATAAGTACCCAGTGAACGGTTCGTTTAGCTTTATATATTGTTCCGGGTGGGCGTTGTATTGGTTTTTCGGATGTGTTAGACCTGTAAGAGAAGAATTTAAATGGTTGGGAAAGGCCATGGGATGTAGAAATAATTTTTTCACATTTTATTTCCTTGTAAAAACAGGTAAATCAATAGGGTTTTTCGTACGGATAAGTGCCCAGTGAACGGTTCGTTTAGCTTTATATATTGTTCCGGGTGGGCGTTGTATTGGTTTTTCGGAAGTGTTAGACCTGTAAGAGAAAAATTTAAATGGTTGGGAAAGGCCATGGGATGTAGAAATATTTTTTTCACATTTTATTTCCTTGTAAAAACAGGTAAATCAATAGGGTTTTTCGTACGGATAAGTGCCCAGTGAACGGTTCGTTTAGCTTTATATATTGTTCCGGGTGGGCGTTGTTTTGGTTTTTCGGAAGTGTTAGACCTGTAAGAGAAAAATTTAAATGGTTGGGAAAGGCCATGGGATGTAGAAATATTTTTTTCACATTTTATTTCCTTGTAAAAACAAGAAAATCGATAGGGATTTTCGTACGGATAAGTACCCAGTGAACGGTTCGTTTAGCTTTATATATTGTTCCGGGTGGGCGTTGTATTGGTTTTTCAGAAGTGTTAGACCTGTAAGAGAAAAATTTAAATGGTTGGGAAAGGCCATGAGATATAGAAATATTTTTTTCACATTTTAGTTCCGTTTAAAAACAGGTAAATCAATAGTGATTTTCGTACGGATAAGTACCCAGTGAACGGTTCGTTTAGCTTTATATATTGTTCCGGGTGGGCGTTGTATTGGTTTTTCGGAAGTGTTAGACCTGTAAGAGAAAAATTTAAATGGTTGGGAAAGGCCATGGGATGTAGAAATATTTTTTTCACATTTTACTTCCTTGTAAAAACAGGAAAATCGATAGGGATTTTCGGACGGATAAGTACCTAGTGAACGGTTCGTTTATCTTTATATATTCTTCCGGGTGGGCGTTGTATTGGATTTTCGGAAGTGTTAGACCTGTAAGAGAAAAATTTAAATGGTTGGGAAAGGCCATGGGATGTAGAAATATTTTTTTCACATTTTATTTCCTTTTAAAAACAGGTAAATCAATAGGGATTTTCGTACGGATAAGTACCCAGTGAACGGTTCGTTTAGCTTTATATATTGTTCCGGGTGGGCGTTGTATTGGTTTTTCGGATGTGTTAGACCTGTAAGAGAAGAATTTAAATGGTTGGGAAAGGCCATGGGATGTAGAAATATTTTTTTCACATTTTATTTCCTTGTAAAAACAGGTAAATCAATAGGGTTTTTCGTACGGATAAGTGCCCAGTGAACGGTTCGTTTAGCTTTATATATTGTTCCGGGTGGGCGTTGTATTGGTTTTTCGGAAGTGTTAGACCTGTAAGAGAAAAATTTAAATGGTTGGGAAAGGCCATGGGATGTAGAAATATTTTTTTCACATTTTATTTCCTTGTAAAAACAGGTAAATCAATAGGGTTTTTCGTACGGATAAGTGCCCAGTGAACGGTTCGTTTAGCTTTATATATTGTTCCGGGTGGGCGTTGTTTTGGTTTTTCGGAAGTGTTAGACCTGTAAGAGAAAAATTTAAATGGTTGGGAAAGGCCATGGGATGTAGAAATATTTTTTTCACATTTTATTTCCTTGTAAAAACAAGAAAATCGATAGGGATTTTCGTACGGATAAGTACCCAGTGAACGGTTCGTTTAGCTTTATATATTGTTCCGGGTGGGCGTTGTATTGGTTTTTCAGAAGTGTTAGACCTGTAAGAGAAAAATTTAAATGGTTGGGAAAGGCCATGAGATATAGAAATATTTTTTTCACATTTTAGTTCCGTTTAAAAACAGGTAAATCAATAGTGATTTTCGTACGGATAAGTACCCAGTGAACGGTTCGTTTAGCTTTATATATTGTTCCGGGTGGGCGTTGTATTGGTTTTTCGGAAGTGTTAGACCTGTAAGAGAAAAATTTAAATGGTTGGGAAAGGCCATGGGATGTAGAAATATTTTTTTCACATTTTACTTCCTTGTAAAAACAGGAAAATCGATAGGGATTTTCGGACGGATAAGTACCTAGTGAACGGTTCGTTTATCTTTATATATTCTTCCGGGTGGGCGTTGTATTGGATTTTCGGAAGTGTTAGACCTGTAAGAGAAAAATTTAAATGGTTGGGAAAGGCCATGGGATGTAGAAATATTTTTTTCACATTTTATTTCCTTTTAAAAACAGGTAAATCAATAGGGATTTTCGTACGGATAAGTACCCAGTGAACGGTTCGTTTAGCTTTATATATTGTTCTGGGTGGGCGTTGTATTGGTTTTTCGGATGTGTTAGACCTGTAAGAGAAGAATTTAAATGGTTGGGAAAGGCCATGGGATGTAGAAATATTTTTTTCACATTTTATTTCCTTGTAAAAACAGGTAAATCAATAGGGTTTTTCGTACGGATAAGTGCCCAGTGAACGGTTCGTTTAGCTTTATATATTGTTCCGGGTGGGCGTTGTATTGGTTTTTCGGAAGTGTTAGACCTGTAAGAGAAAAATTTAAATGGTTGGGAAAGGCCATGGGATGTAGAAATATTTTTTTCACATTTTATTTCCTTGTAAAAACAAGAAAATCGATAGGGATTTTCGTACGGATAAGTACCCAGTGAACGGTTCGTTTAGCTTTATATATTGTTCCGGGTGGGCGTTGTATTGGTTTTTCAGAAGTGTTAGACCTGTAAGAGAAAAATTTAAATGGTTGGGAAAGGCCATGAGATATAGAAATATTTTTTTCACATTTTAGTTCCGTTTAAAAACAGGTAAATCAATAGTGATTTTCGTACGGATAAGTACCCAGTGAACGGTTCGTTTAGCTTTATATATTGTTCCGGGTGGGCGTTGTATTGGTTTTTCGGAAGTGTTAGACCTGTAAGAGAAAAATTTAAATGGTTGGGAAAGGCCATGGGATGTAGAAATATTTTTTTCACATTTTACTTCCTTGTAAATACAGGAAAATCGATAGGGATTTTCGGACGGATAAGTACCTAGTGAACGGTTCGTTTATCTTTATATATTCTTCCGGGTGGGCGTTGTATTGGATTTTCGGAAGTGTTAGACCTGTAAGAGAAAAATTTAAATGGTTGGGAAAGGCCATGGGATGTAGAAATATTTTTTTCACATTTACTTCCTTGTAAAAACAGGTAAATCAATAGGGTTTTTCGTACGGATAAGTACCCAGTGAACGGTTCATTGAGCTTTATATATTGTTCCGGGTGGGCGTTGTATTGGTTTTTCGGAAGTGTTAGACCTGTAAGAGAAAAATTTAAATGGATGGGAAAGGCCATGGGATGTAGAAATATTTTTTTCACATTTTATTTCCTTTTTAAAACAGGAAAATCAATAGGGATTTTCGTACGGATAAGTACCCAGTGAACGGTTCGTTTAGCTTTATATATTGTTCCGGGTGGGCGTGGTATTGGTTTTTCGGAAGTGTTAGACCTGTAAGAGAAAAATTTAAATGGTTGGGAAAGGCCATGGGATGTAGAAATATTTTTTTCACATTTTACTTCCTTGTAAAAACAGGAAAATCAATAGGGATTTTCGTACGGATATGTACCCAGTGAACGGTTCATTTAGCTTTATATATTGTTCCGGGTGGGCGTTGTATTGGTTTTTCGGATGTGTTTGACCTGTAAGAGAAGAATTTAAATGGTTGGGAAAGGCCATGGGATGTAGAAATATTTTTTTCACATTTTATTTCCTTGTAAAAACAGGTAAATCAATAGGGTTTTTCGTACGGATAAGTGCCCAATGAACGTTCGTTTAGCTTTATATATTGTTCCGGGTGGGCATTGTTTTGGTTTTTCGGAAGTGTTAGACCTGCAAGAGAAAAATTTAAATGGTTGGGAAAGGCCATGGGATGTAGAAATATTTTTTTCACATTTTATTTCCTTGTAAAAACAGGTAAATCAATAGGGTTTTTCGTACGGATAAGTGCCCAGTGAACGGTTCGTTTAGCTTTATATATTGTTCCGGGTGGGCGTTGTTTTGGTTTTTCAGAAGTGTTAGACCTGTAAGAGAAAAATTTAAAGGGTTGGGAAAGGCCATGGGATGTAGAAATATTTTTTTCACATTTTATTTCCTTGTAAAAACAGGTAAATCAATAGGGTTTTTCGTACGGATAAGTGCCCAGTGAACGGTTCGTTTAGCTTTATATATTGTTCTGGGTGGGCGTTGTTTTGGTTTTTCGGAAGTGTTAGACCTGTAAGAGAAAAATTTAAATGGTTGGGAAAGGCCATGGGATGTAGAAATATTTTTTTCACATTTTATTTCCTTGTAAAAACAGGAAAATCGATAGGGATTTTCGTACGGATAAGTACAAAGTGAACGGTTCGTTTAGCTTTATATATTGTTCCGGGTGGGCGTTGTATTGGTTTTTCGGAAGTGTTAGACCTGTAAGAGAAAAATTTAAATGGTTGGGAAAGGCCATGAGATATAGAAATATTTTTTTCACATTTTAGTTCCGTTTAAAAACAGGTAAATCAATAGGGTTTTTCGTACGTATAAGTACCCAGTGAACGGTTCGTTTAGCTTTATATATTGTTCCGGGTGGGCGTTGTATTGGTTTTTCGGAAGTGTTAGACCTGTAAGAGAAAAATTTAAATGGTTGGGAAAGGCCATGGGATGTAGAAATATTTTTTTCACATTTTATTTCCTTTTAAAAACAGGTAAATCAATAGGGATTTTCGTACGGATAAGTACCCAGTGAACGGTCCGTTTAGCTTTATATATTGTTCCGGGTGGGCGTTGTATTGGTTTTTCGGATGTGTTAGACCTGTAAGAGAAGAATTTAAATGGTTGGGAATGGCCATGGGATGTAGAAATATTTTTTTCACATTTTATTTCCTTGTAAAAACAGGTAAATCAATAGGGTTTTTCGTACGGATAAGTGCCCAGTGAACGGTTCGTTTAGCTTTATATATTGTTCCGGGTGGGCGTTGTATTGGTTTTTCGGAAGTGTTAGACCTGTAAGAGAAAAATTTAAATGGTTGGGAAAGGCCATGGGATGTAGAAATATTTTTTTCACATTTTATTTCCTTGTAAAAACAGGTAAATCAATAGGGTTTTTCGTACGGATAAGTGCCCAGTGAACGGTTCGTTTAGCTTTATATATTGTTCCGGGTGGGCGTTGTTTTGGTTTTTCGGAAGTGTTAGACCTGTAAGAGAAAAATTTAAATGGTTGGGAAAGGCCATGGGATGTAGAAATATTTTTTTCACATTTTATTTCCTTGTAAAAACAAGAAAATCGATAGGGATTTTCGTACGGATAAGTACCCAGTGAACGGTTCGTTTAGCTTTATATATTGTTCCGGGTGGGCGTTGTATTGGTTTTTCAGAAGTGTTAGACCTGTAAGAGAAAAATTTAAATGGTTGGGAAAGGCCATGAGATATAGAAATATTTTTTTCACATTTTAGTTCCGTTTAAAAACAGGTAAATCAATAGTGATTTTCGTACGGATAAGTACCCAGTGAACGGTTCGTTTAGCTTTATATATTGTTCCGGGTGGGCGTTGTATTGGTTTTTCGGAAGTGTTAGACCTGTAAGAGAAAAATTTAAATGGTTGGGAAAGGCCATGGGATGTAGAAATATTTTTTTCACATTTTACTTCCTTGTAAAAACAGGAAAATCGATAGGGATTTTCGGACGGATAAGTACCTAGTGAACGGTTCGTTTATCTTTATATATTCTTCCGGGTGGGCGTTGTATTGGATTTTCGGAAGTGTTAGACCTGTAAGAGAAAAATTTAAATGGTTGGGAAAGGCCATGGGATGTAGAAATATTTTTTTCACATTTACTTCCTTGTAAAAACAGGTAAATCAATAGGGTTTTTCGTACGGATAAGTACCCAGTGAACGGTTCGTTGAGCTTTATATATTGTTCCGGGTGGGCGTTGTATTGGTTTTTCGGAAGTGTTAGACCTGTAAGAGAAAAATTTAAATGGATGGGAAAGGCCATGGGATGTAGAAATATTTTTTTCACATTTTATTTCCTTTTTAAAACAGGAAAATCAATAGGGATTTTCGTACGGATAAGTACCCAGTGAACGGTTCGTTTAGCTTTATATATTGTTCCGGGTGGGCGTGGTATTGGTTTTTCGGAAGTGTTAGACCTGTAAGAGAAAAATTTAAATGGTTGGGAAAGGCCATGGGATGTAGAAATATTTTTTTCACATTTTACTTCCTTGTAAAAACAGGAAAATCAATAGGGATTTTCGTACGGATATGTACCCAGTGAACGGTTCATTTAGCTTTATATATTCTTCCGGGTGGGCGTTGTATTGGTTTTTCGGATGTGTTTGACCTGTAAGAGAAGAATTTAAATGGTTGGGAAAGGCCATGGGATGTAGAAATATTTTTTTCACATTTTACTTCCTTGTAAAAACAGGAAAATCGATAGGGATTTTCGTACGGATAAGTAGCTAGTGAACGGTTCGTTTATCTTTATATATTCTTCCGGGTGGGCGTTGTATTGGATTTTCGGAAGTGTTAGACCTGTAAGAGAAAAATTTAAATGGTTGGGAAAGGCCATGGGATGTAGAAATATTTTTTTCACATTTACTTCCTTGTAAAAACAGGTAAATCAATAGGGTTTTTCGTACGGATAAGTACCCAGTGAACGGTTCGTTTAGCTTTATATATTGTTCCGGGTGGGCGTTGTATTGGTTTTTCGGAAGTGTTAGACCTGTAAGAGAAAAATTTAAATGGATGGGAAAGGCCATGGGATGTAGAAATATTTTTTTCACATTTTATTTCCTTTTAAAAACAGGAAAATCAATAGGGATTTTCGTACGGATAAGTACCCAGTGAACGGTTCGTTTATCTTTATATATTCTTCCGGGTGGGCGTTGTATTCGATTTTCGGAAGTGTTAGACTTGTAAGAGAAAAATTTAAATGGTTGGGAAAGGCCATGGGATGTAGAAATATTTTTTTCACATTTACTTCCTTGTAAAAACAGGTAAATCAATAGGGTTTTTCGTACGGATAAGTACCCAGTGAACGGTTCGTTTAGCTTTATATATTGTTCCGGGTGGGCGTTGTATTGGTTTTTCGGAAGTGTTAGACCTGTAAGAGAAAAATTTAAATGGTTGGGAAAGGCCATGGGATGTAGAAATATTTTTTTCACATTTTATTTCCTTTTAAAAACAGGTAAATCAATAGGGATTTTCGTACGGATAAGTACCCAGTGAACGGTTCGTTTAGCTTTATATATTGTTCCGGGTGGGCGTGGTACTGGTTTTTCGGAAGTGTTAGACCTGTAAGAGAAAAATTTAAATGGTTGGGAAAGGCCATGGGATGTAGAAATATTTTTTTCACATTTTATTTCCTTGTAAAAACAGGTAAATCAATAGGGTTTTTCGTACGGATAAGTGCCCAGTGAACGGTTCGTTTAGCTTTATATATTGTTCCGGGTGGGCGTTGTATTGGTTTTTCGGAAGTGTTAGACCTGTAAGAGAAAAATTTAAATGGTTGGGAAAGGCCATGGGATGTAGAAATATTTTTTTCACATTTTATTTCCTTGTAAAAACAGGTAAATCAATAGGGTTTTTCGTACGGATAAGTGCCCAGTGAACGGTTCGTTTAGCTTTATATATTGTTCCGGGTGGGCGTTGTTTTGGTTTTTCGGAAGTGTTAGACCTGTAAGAGAAAAATTTAAATGGTTGGGAAAGGCCATGGGATGTAGAAATATTTTTTTCACATTTTATTTCCTTGTAAAAACAAGAAAATCGATAGGGATTTTCGTACGGATAAGTACCCAGTGAACGGTTCGTTTAGCTTTATATATTGTTCCGGGTGGGCGTTGTATTGGTTTTTCGGAAGTGTTAGACCTGTAAGAGAAAAATTTAAATGGTTGGGAAAGGCCATGAGATATAGAAATATTTTTTTCACATTTTAGTTCCGTTTAAAAACAGGTAAATCAATAGTGATTTTCGTACGGATAAGTACCCAGTGAACGGTTCGTTTAGCTTTATATATTGTTCCGGGTGGGCGTTGTATTGGTTTTTCGGAAGTGTTAGACCTGTAAGAGAAAAATTTAAATGGTTGGGAAAGGCCATGGGATGTAGAAATATTTTTTTCACATTTTACTTCCTTGTAAACACAGGAAAATCGATCGGGATTTTCGTACGGATAAGTACCCAGTGAACGGTTCGTTTAGCTTTATATATTGTTCCGGGTGGGCGTTGTTTTGGTTTTTCGGAAGTGTTAGACCTGTAAGAGAAAAATTTAAATGGTTGGGAAAGGCCATGGTATGTAGAAATATTTTTTTCACATTTTATTTCCTTGTAAATACAGGTAAAACGATAGGGATTTTCGTACGGATAAGTGCCCAGTTAACGGTTCGTTTAGCTTTATATATTGTTCCGGGTGGGCGTTGTTTTGGTTTTTCGGAAGTGTTAGACCTGTAAGAGAAAAATTTCAATGGTTGGGAAAGGCCATGGGATGTAGAAATATTTTTTTCACATTTTACTTCCTTGTAAAAACAGGAAAATCGATAGGGATTTTCGTACGGATAAGTAGCTAGTGAACGGTTCGTTTATCTTTATATATTCTTCCGGGTGGGCGTTGTATTCGATTTTCGGAAGTGTTAGACTTGTAAGAGAAAAATTTAAATGGTTGGGAAAGGCCATGGGATGTAGAAATATTTTTTTCACATTTACTTCCTTGTAAAAACAGGTAAATCAATAGGGTTTTTCGTACGGATAAGTACCCAGTGAACGGTTCGTTTAGCTTTATATATTGTTCCGGGTGGGCGTTGTATTGGTTTTTCGGAAGTGTTAGACCTGTAAGAGAAAAATTTAAATGGTTGGGAAAGGCCATGGGATGTAGAAATATTTTTTTCACATTTTATTTCCTTTTAAAAACAGGTAAATCAATAGGGATTTTCGTAAGGATAAGTAACCAGTGAACGGTTCGTTTAGCTTTATATATTGTTCCGGGTGGGCGTGGTATTGGTTTTTCGGAAGTGTTAGACCTGTAAGAGAAAAATTAAAATGGTTGGGAAAGGCCATGGGATGTAGAAATATTTTTTTCACATTTTACTTCCTTGTAAAAACAGGAAAATCAATAGGGATTTTCGTACGGATATGTACCCAGTGAACGGTTCGTTTAGCTTTATATATTGTTCCGGGTGGGCGTTGTATTGGTTTTTCGGAAGTGTTAGACCTGTAAGAGAAAAATTTAAATGGTTGGGAAAGGCCATGAGATATAGAAATATTTTTTTCACATTTTAGTTCCGTTTAAAAACAGGTAAATCAATAGTGATTTTCGTACGGATAAGTACCCAGTGAACGGTTCGTTTAGCTTTATATATTGTTCCGGGTGGGCGTTGTATTGGTTTTTCGGAAGAGTTAGACCTGTAAGAGAAAAATTTAAATGGTTGGGAAAGGCCATGGGATGTAGAAATCAATCAATTTTATTTACGGTCATAGACCAGCCAGTAAAAAACATAAAATTACAAATATAACATCAATTATAAATGGGTAAAAACTAAGAAATAAGAACAGTTGTATATGGATCCAATATAAAAGCACTAGGGAACAGAGTTGGTCCAGCTCTGCCTTATTTTTATAGCTACCCAAGCAAATCTAGCAATAATTTTTGTTAGATCTTTATTTGTGTCTGAAAGTAGTAGCTTAAGGCGCTGTTTCCTCAAACCTCTGGGGCATTCTGCGAGCAATGAGGCCAGTGTATTTATACGGAGGTGACGATAGAGCCTGCACTCAAATAGGACATGTTCGGCTGTCTCTATTTGACCTTCGCCACAGACACACTTACGTGCTTCTATCGGTAGCCCCTTGAACTTTCCTTCAAGGAAAGCGGAAGGGAGGGCATTATAGCGGAGAAGAGTAAAAGATCTTCTTTGTTCAGAATTTAGAAGATCAGTTAAATATGGCATTGAGACAGCCTTGTTAAGAAGGTCTTTCCCAAAAAGTGGGTCTAATATCTTATTGATATCATGCTGTCTTTCTACATCTATTACTCTGTTCCTTATTAGTTCTTTCGCTTTGTCATGTCCCAGGCCCAGAATAAATTGATAGGACAGACCATAGGAGCACAGCTTCTCTAGTAGTGCTTTTAACCAGGGTGCGACAAATGAATCTGTCAGTAGGAGGCTGATAAGACCCCTCTGCCGAAATACCAGTTTAAGCCAGAACATAAGGGTTGCCATCCAGAGCCTAGTCTGAACATTAACCATTCCAGTCTCTATCCTAATTGCGATGTTGGAGATGTTAGTTGGCAATTGGAGAATAGTTCTCAGAAATTTAGACTGGACCTTCTCTAGGTTAGATAGATTACCAGAGATGCTTATTGGGGCCCCATAGGTTAGTTGTGCAAGAGCTTTGGCCTTAAAGATGTTGATGGCCGCTTGTATGCATCTTCCACCTTTTTGCCAAAAAAATTTCTGAATTGCACTTGAGCTTTTCTGCGCATTTGATGAGATATAATTTATATGTGCAGTTCTAGCTTGTGTGGCCTGAATTATGACTCCCAAATATTTGTATTGTTTTACTTGCTCTATCAGGGTCCCATTTATTCTCCAAATGTGAGTTTTTGGCCTCTTTCCACAAACCATCACCTGAGTTTTATTGTGGTTCACTTCAAGGTAGTTTGCTTGGCAGTACAAGTTTAAGGCACTCAAAGCTCTTCTCATTCCTATGGGAGTCCTAGAGAATAAGGCTAGATCATCGGCATAAAGCAAAAATGAAATGTGTTTTCCACTGATTTTTGGAGGATGGAAATTTGGGTTTTTGAGATAGCTGCCTATGTCATTAATAAAGTAATTAAATAGAAGGGGGGCCAATATGCATCCCTGCTTAACTCCCTTTGTTGTCTTGATTAAATCTGTGAGATGTCCTTGAGGGCTACATTTAACTCTTATGGCAGTATTTTCATGTAGTTTTTTAATAAGCACAAGTAGCCTCCTGTCTATGGAGGTCCTGCCTAATTTGGCCCATAACAGATCTCTTGGAATAGAGTCAAATGCAGATTTAAAATCAATAAATGAGATATAAAGGGAGGTTGATTTCTTTGAGGAGTATTTAGCTATTAGGTGATCTACCAGCATACAATGATCCAGTGTGGAATGTCCTTCCCTAAAGCCTCCTTGTTCCTCTGCTAGGATGTTCTCTTCTTCTAGCCAGTCTCTATATTTCCAGCATAGGTGCCTAGCATAGAGCTTACTTATGGTGCTGAGGAGGCTTATTGGTCTGTAGTTTTGGGGTTCCTTCCTATTTCCTCTCTTGTATATGGGTACCACCACTGCTACTTCCCAACCTTTTGGAAGGATACCTGTTCTATCAATTGTTGTAAACAACTTAGCCAATACTGGCACCCACCATTCTATGTTCCTTCTAATTAGTTCAGGAGGTACTAAATCATAGCCAGGGGCTTTCCCTGATTTAAGGGTACCAATGAGCTTCCTGACTTCAGAGTGATTAACTTGTGGCCATTCCGGTATCCTGGTCAGCTCTCCCACATCTGTTGCCTGAATTAGCTTTATCTCTAATGAAGAGTATAGCGCCTTATAATGTGCTTCCCATATTCCCGGTGGGATGGTTGAAGCTGAAACTGATTTTACTTTACAATCAGACACTAGTTTCCAGAACCAAGATGAGTTTTTATCGAGAACAGCTTGCCTGATTTGTTCCCAGGCTTCTCTAGCAGCCTTCTTCTTTTTAACAACTATCACACTTTTATACTTCTGTTTTAATTGCTTGATCTCATTTCCTATAACATCAGAGGGATCGGTTCTATAATATATGTATTTATCTCTTAGGGCCCGTTTTATGGCTCTACATTCTCCATCGAACCAAGTATTGTTGTGGCTGTTTGTCTGCTTATTTTTACCTTGCATAGCATTAGATAATGCATCCTGAAAGACCTCAATCAAGCTTTCGTACCTGTTTAGGATTGAGGTGCTTTCAGAGTTAGAGAGAAATTCTTTTGTATTGTTAATAAAAGATGTTAGGCTAAACAGATCATTAATTATTTTGTCTGTCTTGATGTTCCATTTAATTCTTGGTAGACAGTTCTCATCAGCTGCAAGACCCTCAAAGCACTGGGTTAACCGAAGCCGATTAAATGGAAGAGTACAAGATATTACTAAGGGCAAATGGTCACTATCATAGAAGGATGAAACCTCAAATGACCTCAGACCTTGTATCAGATTTTTAGAGACAATTATATAATCAATTGTACTCATTTTATCCCCAGCCCAAAATGTAAACTCAGCTGGATGGTCCTCAATTGCTGCACCATTTAAAATAACTAAATCCAATCTATGTGCCATCTGAGCCAGCATAAGTCCAGCATAGTTGTATTTGGTGTCTTTGAACACTCTTGCGAGTAAAGGCTCAGGTATGTCAATTTCAGGTACATGTAAATTATAGCCAGCATATAGGGCACAATCATCATAACCCATCCTAGCGTTAAAATCTCCTCCAAGTATAAAAAAAGCAAAGGGATGAGCATGCATTAGTTGACTTACATAATTCTCAAAGCCCTCCCAGGTAGTCTCCACTTCTGCTTTTGTTCCCCCTGGGGGAAAATATACATTTACAAGCAAGTATTTCATCTGTTGGAATGACAAGATCACAGCCATGGCTAGCTGTCCAAAATTAGACAATGATTCTGATTTTATCGTTAGCTGAGTGGACACTAAAATGGCTAGCCCCCCTTTTGCCCTACCATGCAAAGAAGCCTGTGCTGGAAGATCAAATGACTCATAGCCAGGTAAATATGGGGAATCTAGAAGCCATGTCTCCTGAACCATGATAACATCAAAGGAGTTAAGAAACTTGGAGACTTGTGGATCAGTTTTCCTAATAATCCAACCTCTGGTGTTCCATGATATCAAGGTAAGGTCCTGCCCTCCCACAACCTCTTCCCTCAGTTCTTGTTTATCTAGTCAGTCCAAAGTGATAAGATCCAGTTGACCATCTTGATCATTGAAAACACATCCATTCTTTGGTGGCAAAGATTCGCTCCCCATGATGTGTTGATGTTTCTGTGGCGAATTATTATTAGGCAACATCTGGGGTAGTTGTCCAACACAGTCACTGGTGTTCTTATGTATGGAAGGCACATCCAGATTCACATCAATGGGCTGAGCTGATTCCATCACTGTACTAACATTTTCATAAGGGGTTGTATAGGCCGTTTCCATTCTATTTACGCTGGTCGCTACTTCTTCTAACTTAGCCCCAAGATCCTTCAAGCGTGATGTTATTACATCCTGTTCAACCTTGGGCAGTTTTCCAAAAGACTTTAAAAGATCTTCTTCTATCGAGTTTTCCAGATAAAATGTCCCACTCTCTGTCTCTTTTTGTCCATTATTTTTACTTTGATTAGTCAGTGTCTGTTCTGATAAATTTTTATTCAAAGCTGCTGGGATATGTTTCAGAACTGATTCTTCTTTCAGCTGATGTTTATAGATTAAAAGAGGCATGATATCATTGTTCTTAAATACCCTACAAGGGAACAGTCCCATCCTATTTAGCCTTTCCTTCTGCCTCATCAACAGCCTAGGAATAGCTGCAGAACTAAAAGTTAATACTACTTTCGTTGTTTGTTTCGGGCTGTTTAGCAACTCCGTTGCAATCAGGTTGATGGAATATAGTGGTCTCCTTAAGATGTTGCTCAGATGTCTTATTGCTATTCTTAGTGGGGCCCATGGTGGTAGGAATCCTCCTTGTGGGCAGACTGTCAGGCAAATTTTTTCTTTTTGGAGAATAAGCTTCTGGGTATGAGACAGTGGTTGGGTAGTCTGAGCTGTTGACCAACCAATACTTCCAGGCTTCCTCTCTAATGGCTTAGTGAAGTGCTGGGCATTACTTCCTTGTATTGACTGTACCACATTTATTAATGGTTCAATTTTTAGAGAGAGATCTCTCAAATCCTTTTTGATATCTCCTACCATATCAAAAATACTCGATACAGTACTTGCGGTCAGAGTTGCATATCTTGCTATTAAGCTGGCTCCAGTCTCCTCAGAGCTTATCTCCTCATAGCTGATTTCGGGCTTCTCATTCCCAATCTTCCTCTCAATTTGGGGCTGTGGTCCGCTGGAGTTGTCTTGTCTTACTGACAAAGTTGAATAGTGATTTGGGACTGGCACGTTAAATGCTGTGGATCCTTTCTTTTTAAAAAAATCATCAATTTTCTTTTGTTTGCTAGCTGGCAAAACCACCTCCTCCTCTTTGCTATCCCCCTCTGCGTCTCTTCTCCTCTTACTTCCACCCATTGCAGTGCTCATTAAAGTAAAATATCCTACTACAAATCAGCAACTACTAATATCTTCCGGCATTCAAACTTCCAGACTTCCAGACTAAGCTTCCAGAAATATTTTCTATAGAGGTTTTGCAAGGTTTTACGGCATACGTGGGTGGGGTGGAAAGCGAGAACGAGAGGTAGGAAGGTCTCGGTAGGGAGTCCTTATCTTTGTACTCAGCTAGCCGAAACAAATAGTTAAAATTCCAAAGCAGAAGACGGAGCTCCTAAAAACATATCACTGTGCTGACTCAATTAAGATAAAAGTCTCAGCTGTTAATGTTATAATCCTGAGTAGAGAGAGAGCCGCCCTGCGTCCTACCTCGTTAGTAGCTCAACCGGAAGTCGGGATGTAGAAATATTTTTTTCACATTTTACTTCCTTGTAAAAACAGGAAAATCAATAGGGATTTTCGTACGGATATGTACCCAGTGAACGATTCGTTTAGCTTTATATATTGTTCCGGGTGGGCGTTGTATTGGTTTTTCGGAAGCGTTAGACCTGTAAGAGAAGAATTTAAATGGTTGGGAAAGGCCATGGGATGTAGAAATATTTTTTTCACATTTTATTTCCTTGTAAAAACAGGTAAATCAATAGGGTTTTTCGTACGGATAAGTGCCCAGTGAACGGTTCGTTTAGCTTTATATATTGTTCCGGGTGGGCGTTGTTTTGGTTTTTCGGAAGTGTTAGACCTGTAAGAGAAAAATTTAAATGGTTGGGAAAGGCCATGGGATGTAGAAATATTTTTTTCACATTTTATTTCCTTGTAAAAACAGGAAAATCGATAGGGATTTTCGTACGGATAAGTACCCAGTGAACGGTTCGTTTAGCTTTATATATTGTTCCGGGTGGGCGTTGTATTGGTTTTTCGGAAGTGTTAGACCTGCAAGAGAAAAATTTAAATGGTTGGGAAAGGCCATGAGATATAGAAATATTTTTTTCACATTTTAGTTCCGTTTAAAAACAGGTAAATCAATAGGGTTTTTCGTACGGATAAGTACCCAGTGAACGGTTCGTTTAGCTTTATATATTGTTCCGGGTGGGCGTTGTATTGGTTTTTCGGAAGTGTTAGACCTGTAAGAGAAAAATTTAAATGGTTGGGAAAGGCCATGGGATGTAGAAATATTTTTTCACATTTTATTTCCTTGTAAAAACAGGTAAATCAATAGGGATTTTCGTACGGATAAGTGCCCAGTGAACGGTTCGTTTAGCTTTATATATTGTTCCGGGTGGGCGTTGTATTGGTTTTTCGGATGTGTTAGACCTGTAAGAGAAGAATTTAAATGGTTGGGAAAGGCCATGGGATGTAGAAATATTTTTTTCACATTTTATTTCCTTGTAAAAACAGGTAAATCAATAGGGTTTTTCGTACGGATAAGTGCCCAGTGAACGGTTCGTTTAGCTTTATATATTGTTCCGGGTGGGCGTTGTTTTTGTTTTTCAGAAGTGTTAGACCTGTAAGAGAAAAATTTAAATGGTTGGGAAAGGCCATGGGATGTAGAAATATTTTTTTCACATTTTATTTCCTTGTAAAAACAGGTAAATCAATAGGGTTTTTCGTACGGATAAGTGCCCAGTGAACGGTTCGTTTAGCTTTATATATTGTTCCGGGTGGGCGTTGTATTGGTTTTTCGGAAGTGTTAGACCTGTAAGAGAAAAATTTAAATGGTTGGGAAAGGCCATGGGATGTAGAAATATTTTTTTCACATTTTACTTCCTTGTAAAAACAGGAAAATCAATAGGGTTTTTCGTACGGATAAGTGCCCAGTGAACGGTTCCTTTAGCTTTATATATTGTTCCGGGTGGGCGTTGTATTGGTTTTTCGGATGTGTTAGACCTGTAAGAGAAGAATTTAAACGGTTGGGAAAGGCCATGGGATGTAGAAATATTTTTTTCACATTTTATTTCCTTGTAAAAACAGGTAAATCAATAGGGTTTTTCGTACGGATAAGTGCCCAGTGAACGGTTCGTTTAGCTTTATATATTGTTCCGGGTGGGCGTTGTTTTGGTTTTTCAGAAGTGTTAGACCTATAAGAGAAAAATTTAAATGGTTGGGAAAGGCCATGGGATGTAGAAATATTTTTTTCACATTTTATTTCCTTGTAAAAACAGGTAAATCAATAGGGTTTTTCGTACAGATAAGTGCCCAGTGAACGGTTCGTTTAGCTTTATATATTGTTCCGGGTGGGCGTTGTTTTGGTTTTTCGGAAGTGTTAGACATGTAAGAGAAAAATTTAAATGGTTGGGAAAGGCCATGGGATGTAGAAATATTTTTTTCACATTTTATTTCCTTGTAAAAACAGGAAAATCGATAGGGATTTTCGTACGGATAAGTACAAAGTGAACGGTTCGTTTAGCTTTATATATTGTTCCGGGTGGGCGTTGTATTGGTTTTTCGGAAGTGTTAGACCTGTAAGAGAAAAATTTAAATGGTTGGGAAAGGCCATGAGATATAGAAATATTTTTTTCACATTTTATTTCCGTTTATAAACAGGTAAATCAATAGTGATTTTCGTACGGATAAGTACCCAGTGAACGGTTCGTTTAGCTTTATATATTGTTCCGGGTGGGCGTTGTTTTGGTTTTTCGGAAGTGTTAGACATGTAAGAGAAAAATTTATATGGTTGGGAAAGGCCATGGGATGTAGAAATATTTTTTTCACATTTTATTTCCTTGTAAAAACAGGAAAATCGATAGGGATTTTCGTACGGATAAGTACAAAGTGAACGGTTCGTTTAGCTTTATATATTGTTCCGGGTGGGCGTTGTATTGGTTTTTCGGAAGTGTTAGACCTGTAAGAGAAAAATTTAAATGGTTGGGAAAGGCCATGAGATATAGAAATATTTTTTTCACATTTTATTTCCGTTTAAAAACAGGTAAATCAATAGTGATTTTCGTACGGATAAGTACCCAGTGAACGGTTCGTTTAGCTTTATATATTGTTCCGGGTGGGCATTGTATTGGTTTTTCGGAAGTGTTAGACCTGTAAGAGAAAAATTTAAATGGTTGGGAAAGGCCATGGTATGTAGAAATATTTTTTTCACATTTTATTTCCTTGTAAATACAGGTAAAACGATAGGGATTTTCGTACGGATAAGTGCCCAGTTAACGGTTCGTTTAGCTTTATATATTGTTCCGGGTGGGCGTTGTTTTGGTTTTTCGGAAGTGTTAGACCTGTAAGAGAAAAATTTCAATGGTTGGGAAAGGCCATGGGATGTAGAAATATTTTTTTCACATTTTACTTCCTTGTAAAAACAGGAAAATCTATAGGGATTTTCGTACGGATAAGTAGCTAGTGAACGGTTCGTTTATCTTTATATATTCTTCCGGGTGGGCGTTGTATTCGATTTTCGGAAGTGTTAGACTTGTAAGAGAAAAATTTAAAGGGTTGGGAAAGGCCATGGGATGTAGAAATATTTTTTTCACATTTACTTCCTTGTAAAAACAGGTAAATCAATAGGGTTTTTCATACGGATAAGTACCCAGTGAACGGTTCGTTTAGCTTTATATATTGTTCCGGGTGGGTGTTGTATTGGTTTTTCGGAAGTGTTAGACCTGTAAGAGAAAAATTTAAATGGTTGGGAAAGGCCATGGGATGTAGAAATATTTTTTTCACATTTTATTTCCTTTTAAAAACAGGTAAATCAATAGGGATTTTCGTACGGATAAGTACCCAATGAACGGTTCGTTTAGCTTTATATATTGTTCCGGGTGGGCGTTGTATTGGTTTTTCGCAAGTGTTAGACCTGTAAGAGAAAAATTTAAATGGTTGGGAAAGGCCATGGGATGTAGAAATATTTTTTTCACATTTTACTTCCTTGTAAAAACAGGAAAATCGATAGGGATTTTCGGACGGATAAGTACCTAGTGAACGGTTCGTTTATCTTTATATATTCTTCCGGGTGGGCGTTGTATTGGATTTTCGGAAGTGTTAGACCTGTAAGAGAAAAATTTAAATGGTTGGGAAAGGCCATGGGATGTAGAAATATTTTTTTCACATTTACTTCCTTGTAAAAACTGGTAAATCAATAGGGTTTTTCGTACGGATAAGTACCCATTGAACGGTTCGTTTAGCTTTATATATTGTTCCGGGTGGGCGTTGTATTGGTTTTTCAGAAGTGTTAGACCTGTAAGAGAAAAATTTAAATGGTTGGGAAAGGCCATGGGATGTAGAAATATTTTTTTCACATTTTATTTCCTTTTAAAAACAGGTAAATCAATAGGGATTTTCGTACGGATAAGTACCCAATGAACGGTTCGTTTATCTTTATATATTGTTCCGGGTGGGCATTGTATTGGTTTTTCGGAAGTGTTAGACCTGTAAGAGAAAAATTTAAATGGTTGGGAAAGGCCATGGGATGTAGAAATATTTTTTTCACATTTTACTTCCTTGTAAAAACAGGAAAATCAATAGGGATTTTCGTACGGATATGTACCCAGTGAACCGTTCGTTTAGCTTTATATATTCTTCCGGGTGGGCGTTGTATTGGTTTTTCGGAAGTGTTAGACCTGTAAGAGAAAAATTTAAATGGTTGGGAAAGGCCATGGGATGTAGAAATATTTTTTTCACATTTACTTCCTTGTAAAAACAGGTAAATCAATAGGGTTTTTCGTACGGATAAGTACCCAGTGAACCGTTCGTTTAGCTTTATATATTGTTCCGGGTGGGCGTTGTATTGGTTTTTCGGAAGTGTTAGACCTGTAAGAGAAAAATTTCAATGGTTGGGAAAGGCCATGGGATGTAGAAATATTTTTTTCACATTTTACTTCCTTGTAAAAACAGGAAAATCTATAGGGATTTTCGTACGGATAAGTAGCTAGTGAACGGTTCGTTTATCTTTATATATTCTTCCGGGTGGGCGTTGTATTCGATTTTCGGAAGTGTTAGACTTGTAAGAGAAAAATTTAAAGGGTTGGGAAAGGCCATGGGATGTAGAAATATTTTTTTCACATTTACTTCCTTGTAAAAACAGGTAAATCAATAGGGTTTTTCATACGGATAAGTACCCAGTGAACGGTTCGTTTAGCTTTATATATTGTTCCGGGTGGGTGTTGTATTGGTTTTTCGGAAGTGTTAGACCTGTAAGAGAAAAATTTAAATGCTTGGGAAAGGCCATGGGATGTAGAAATATTTTTTTCACATTTTATTTCCTTTTAAAAACAGGTAAATCAATAGGGATTTTCGTACGGATAAGTACCCAATGAACGGTTCGTTTAGCTTTATATATTGTTCCGGGTGGGCGTTGTATTGGTTTTTCGCAAGTGTTAGACCTGTAAGAGAAAAATTTAAATGGTTGGGAAAGGCCATGGGATGTAGAAATATTTTTTTCACATTTTACTTCCTTGTAAAAACAGGAAAATCGATAGGGATTTTCGGACGGATAAGTACCTAGTGAACGGTTCGTTTATCTTTATATATTCTTCCGGGTGGGCGTTGTATTGGATTTTCGGAAGTGTTAGACCTGTAAGAGAAAAATTTAAATGGTTGGGAAAGGCCATGGGATGTAGAAATATTTTTTTCACATTTACTTCCTTGTAAAAACTGGTAAATCAATAGGGTTTTTCGTACGGATAAGTACCCAGTGAACGGTTCGTTTAGCTTTATATATTGTTCCGGGTGGGCGTTGTATTGGTTTTTCAGAAGTGTTAGACCTGTAAGAGAAAAATTTAAATGGTTGGGAAAGGCCATGGGATGTAGAAATATTTTTTTCACATTTTATTTCCTTTTAAAAACAGGTAAATCAATAGGGATTTTCGTACGGATAAGTACCCAATGAACGGTTCGTTTATCTTTATATATTGTTCCGGGTGGGCATTGTATTGGTTTTTCGGAAGTGTTAGACCTGTAAGAGAAAAATTTAAATGGTTGGGAAAGGCCATGGGATGTAGAAATATTTTTTTCACATTTTACTTCCTTGTAAAAACAGGAAAATCAATAGGGATTTTCGTACGGATATGTACCCAGTGAACCGTTCGTTTAGCTTTATATATTGTTCCGGGTGGGCGTTGTATTGGTTTTTCGGAAGTGTTAGACCTGTAAGAGAAAAATTTAAATGGTTGGGAAAGGCCATGGGATGTAGAAATATTTTTTTCACATTTTATTTCCTTTTAAAAACAGGTAAATCAATAGGGATTTTCGTACAGATAAGTGCCCAGTGAACGGTTCATATAGCTTTATATATTGTTCCGGGTGGGCGTTGTTTTGGTTTTTCGGAAGTGTTAGACCTGTAAGAGAAAAATTTAAATGGTTGGAAAAGGCCATGGGATGTAGAAATATTTTTTTCACATTTTACTTCCGTTTAAAAACAGGTAAATCAATAGGGATTTTCGTATGGATAAGTACATAGTGAACGGTTCGTTTATCTTTATATATTCTTCCGGGTGGGCGTTGTATTGGTTTTTCGGAAGTGTTAGACCTGTAAGAGAAAAATTTAAATGGTTGGGAAAGGCCATGGGATGTAGAAATATTTTTTTCACATTTACTTCCTTGTAAAAACAGGTAAATCAATAGGGTTTTTCGTACGGATAAGTACCCAGTGAACCGTTCGTTTAGCTTTATATACTGTTCCGGGTGGGCGTTGTATTGGTTTTTCGGAAGTGTTAGACCTGTAAGAGAAAAATTTAAAAGGTTGGGAAAGGCCATGGGATGTAGAAATATTTTTTTCACATTTTACTTCCTTTTAAAAACAGGTAAATCAATAGGGATTTTCGTACGGATAAGTACCCAGTGAACGGTTCGCTTAGCTTTATATATTGTTCCGGGTGGGCGTTGTATTGGTTTTTCGGAAGTGTTAGACCTGTAAGAGAAAAATTTAAATGGTTGGGAAAGGCCATGGGATGTAGAAATATTTTTTTCACATTTTACTTCCTTGTAAAAACAGGAAAATCAATAGGGATTTTCGTACGGATATGTACCCAGTGAACGGTTCATTTAGCTTTATATATTGTTCCGGGTGGGCGTTGTATTGGTTTTTCGGAAGCGTTAGACCTGTAAGAGAAAAATTTAAATGGTTGGGAAAGGCCATGGGATGTAGAAATATTTTTTTCACATTTTATTTCCTTGTAAAAACAGGTAAATCAATAGGGTTTTTCGTACGGATAAGTGCCCAGTGAACGGTTCGTTTAGCTTTATATATTGTTCCGGGTGGGCGTTGTTTTGGTTTTTCGGAAGTGTTAGACCTGTAAGAGAAAAATTTAAATGGTTGGAAAAGGCCATGGGATGTAGAAATATTTTTTTCACATTTTACTTCCGTTTAAAAACAGGTAAATCAATAGGGATTTTCGTATGGATAAGTACATAGTGAACGGTTCGTTTATCTTTATATATTCTTCCGGGTGGGCGTTGTATTGGTTTTTCGGAAGTGTTAGACCTGTAAGAGAAAAATTTAAATGGTTGGGAAAGGCCATGGGATGTAGAAATATTTTTTTCACATTTACTTCCTTGTAAAAACAGGTAAATCAATAGGGTTTTTCGTACGGATAAGTACCCAGTGAACCGTTCGTTTAGCTTTATATATTGTTCCGGGTGGGCGTTGTATTGGTTTTTCGGAAGTGTTAGACCTGTAAGAGAAAAATTTAAAAGGTTGGGAAAGGCCATGGGATGTAGAAATATTTTTTTCACATTTTACTTCCTTTTAAAAACAGGTAAATCAATAGGGATTTTCGTACGGATAAGTACCCAGTGAACGGTTCGCTTAGCTTTATATATTGTTCCGGGTGGGCGTTGTATTGGTTTTTCGGAAGTGTTAGACCTGTAAGAGAAAAATTTAAATGGTTGGGAAAGGCCATGGGATGTAGAAATATTTTTTTCACATTTTACTTCCTTGTAAAAACAGGAAAATCAATAGGGATTTTCGTACGGATATGTACCCAGTGAACGGTTCATTTAGCTTTATATATTGTTCCGGGTGGGCGTTGTATTGGTTTTTCGGAAGCGTTAGACCTGTAAGAGAAAAATTTAAATGGTTGGGAAAGGCCATGGGATGTAGAAATATTTTTTTCACATTTTATTTCCTTGTAAAAACAGGTAAATCAATAGGGTTTTTCGTACGGATAAGTGCCCAGTGAACGGTTCGTTTAGGTTTATATATTGTTCCGGGTGGGCGTTGTTTTGGTTTTTCGGAAGTGTTAGACCTGTAAGAGAAAAATTTAAATGGTTGGAAAAGGCCATGGGATGTAGAAATATTTTTTTCACATTTTACTTCCTTGTAAAAACAGGAAAATCGATAGGGATTTTCGTACGGATAAGTACCCAGTGAACGGTTCGTTTATCTTAATATATTCTTCCGGGTGGGCGTTGTATTGGTTTTTCTGAAGTGTTAGACCTGTAAGAGAAAAATTTAAATGTTTGGGAAAGGCCATGGGATGTAGAAATATTTTTTTCACATTTACTTCCTTGTAAAAACAGGTAAATCAATAGGGTTTTTCGTACGGATAAGTACCCAGTGAACCGTTCGTTTAGCTTTATATATTGTTCCGGGTGGGCGTTGTATTGGTTTTTCGGAAGTGTTAGACCTGTAAGAGAAAAATTTAAATGGTTGGGAAAGGCCATGGGATGTAGAAATATTTTTTTCACATTTTATTTCCTTTTAAAAACAGGTAAATCAATAGGGATTTTCGTACGGATAAGTACCCAGTGAACGGTTCGTTTAGCTTTATATATTGTTCCGGGTGGGTGTTGTATAGGTTTTTTGGAAGTGTTAGACCTGTAAGAGAAAAATGTAAATGGTTGGGAAAGGCCATGGGATGTAGAATTATTTTTTTCACATTTTACTTCCTTGTAAAAACAGGAAAATCAATAGGGATTTTCGTACGGATATGTACCCAGTGAACGGTTCATTTAGCTTTATATATTGTTCCGGGTGGGCGTTGTATTGGTTTTTCGGAAGCGTTAGACCTGTAAGAGAAAAATTTAAATGGTTGGGAAAGGCCATGGGATGTAGAAATATTTTTTTCACATTTTATTTCCTTGTAAAAACAGGTAAATCAATAGGGATTTTCGTACGGATAAGTGCCCAGTGAACGGTTCATATAGCTTTATATATTGTTCCGGGTGGGCGTTGTATTGTTTTTTCGGAAGTGTTAGACCTGTAAGAGAAAAATTTAAATGGTTGGGAAAGGCCATGGGATGTAGAAATATTTTTTCACATTTTACTTCCTTGTAAAAACAGGAAAATCGATAGGGATTTTCATACGGATAAGTACCCAGTGAACGGTTCGTTTATCTTTATATATTCTTCCGGGTGGGCGTTGTATTGGTTTTTCAGAAGTGTTAGACCTGTAAGAGAAAAATTTAAATGGTTGGGAAAGGCCATGGGATGTAGAAATATTTTTTTCACATTTAATTCCTTGTAAAAACAGGTAAATCAATAGGGTTTTTCGTACGGATAAGTACCCAGTGAACCGTTCGTTTAGCTTTATATATTGTTCCGGGTGGACGTTGTTTTGGTTTTTCGGAAGTGTTAGACCTGTAAGAGAAAAATTTAAATGGTTGGGAAAGGCCATGGGATGTAGAAATATTTTTTTCACATTTTATTTCCTTGTAAAAACAGGTAAATCAATAGGGTTTTTCGTACGGATAAGTGCCCAGTGAACGGTTCGTTTAGCTTTATATATTGTTCCGGGTGGGCGTTGTTTTGGTTTTTCGGAAGTGTTAGACCTGTAAGAGAAAAATTTAAATGGTTGGGAAAGACCATGGGATGTAGAAATATTTTTTTGACATTTTACTTCCTTGTAAAAACAGAAAAATCGATAGGGATTTTCGGACGGATAAGTACCTAGTGAACGGTTCGTTTATCTTTATATATTCTTCCGGGTGGGCGTTGCATTGGATTTTCGGAAGTGTTAGACCTGTAAGAGAAAAATTTAAATCGTTGGGAAAGGCCATGGGATGTAGAAATATTTTTTTCACATTTACTTCCTTGTAAAAACAGGTAAATCAATAGGGTTTTTCGTACGGATAAGTACCCAGTGAACGGTTCGTTTAGCTTTATATATTGTTCCGGGTGGGCGTTGTATTGGTTTTTCGGAAGTGTTAGACCTGTAAGAGAAAAATTTAAATGTTTGGGAAAGGCCATGGGATGTAGAAATATTTTTTTCACATTTTATTTCCTTTTAAAAACAGGTAAATCAATAGGGATTTTCGTACGGATAAGTACCCAGTGAACGGTTCGTTTAGCTTTATATATTGTTCCGGGTGGGTGTTGTATTGGTTTTTTGGAAGTGTTAGACCTGTAAGAGAAAAATTTAAATGGTTGGGAAAGGCCATGGGATGTAGAATTATTTTTTTCACATTTTACTTCCTTGTAAAAACAGGAAAATCAATAGGGATTTTCGTACGGATATGTACCCAGTGAACGGTTCATTTAGCTTTATATATTGTTGCGGGTGGGCGTTGTATTGGTTTTTCGGAAGCGTTAGACCTGTAAGAGAAAAATTTAAATGGTTGGGAAAGGCCATGGGATGTAGAAATATTTTTTTCACATTTTATTTCCTTGTAAAAACAGGTAAATCAATAGGGTTTTTCGTACGGATAAGTGCCCAGTGAACGGTTCATATAGCTTTATATATTGTTCCGGGTGGGCGTTGTATTGTTTTTTCGGAAGTGTTAGACCTGTAAGAGAAAAATTTAAATGGTTGGGAAAGGCCATGGGATGTAGAAATATTTTTTCACATTTTACTTCCTTGTAAAAACAGGAAAATCGATAGGGATTTTCATACGGATAAGTACCCAGTGAACGGTTCGTTTATCTTTATATATTCTTCCGGGTGGGCGTTGTATTGGTTTTTCAGAAGTGTTAGACCTGTAAGAGAAAAATTTAAATGGTTGGGAAAGGCCATGGGATGTAGAAATATTTTTTTCACATTTACTTCCTTGTAAAAACAGGTAAATCAATAGGGTTTTTCGTACGGATAAGTACCCAGTGAACCGTTCGTTTAGCTTTATATATTGTTCCGGGTGGGCGTTGTTTTGGTTTTTCGGAAGTGTTAGACCTGTAAGAGAAAAATTTAAATGGTTGGGAAAGGCCATGGGATGTAGAAATATTTTTTTCACATTTTATTTCCTTGTAAAAACAGGTAAATCAATAGGGTTTTTCGTACGGATAAGTGCCCAGTGAACGGTTCGTTTAGCTTTATATATTGTTCCGGGTGGGCGTTGTTTTGGTTTTTCGGAAGTGTTAGACCTGTAAGAGAAAAATTTAAATGGTTGGGAAAGGCCATGGGATGTAGAAATATTTTTTTGACATTTTACTTCCTTGTAAAAACAGGAAAATCGATAGGGATTTTCGGACGGATAAGTACCTAGTGAACGGTTCGTTTATCTTTATATATTCTTCCGGGTGGGCGTTGCATTGGATTTTCGGAAGTGTTAGACCTGTAAGAGAAAAATTTAAATGGTTGGGAAAGGCCATGGGATGTAGAAATATTTTTTTCACATTTACTTCCTTGTAAAAACAGGTAAATCAATAGGGTTTTTCGTACGGATATGTACCCAGTGAACGGTTCGTTTAGCTTTATATATTGTTCCGGGTGGGTGTTGTATTGGTTTTTCGGAAGTGTTAGACCTGTAAGAGAAAAATTTAAATGGTTGGGAAAGGCCATGGGATGTAGAAATATTTTTTTCACATTTTATTTCCTTTTAAAAACAGGTAAATCAATAGGGATTTTCGTACGGATAAGTACCCAGTGAACGGTTCGTTTAGCTTTATATATTGTTCCGGGTGGGCGTGGTATTGGTTTTTCGGAAGTGTTAGACCTGTAAGAGAAAAATTTAAATGGTTGGGAAAGGCCATGGGATGTAGAAATATTTTTTTCACATTTTACTTCCTTGTAAAAACAGGAAAATCAATAGGGATTTTCGTACGGATATGTACCCAGTGAACGGTACGTTTAGCTTTATATATTGTTCCGGGTGGGCGTTGTATTGGTTTTTCGGATGTGTTAGACCTGTAAGAGAAGAATTTAAATGGTTGGGAAAGGCCATGGGATGTAGAAATATTTTTTTCACATTTTATTTCCTTGTAAAAACAGGTAAATCAATAGGGTTTTTCGTACGGATAAGTGCCCAGTGAACGGTTCGTTTAGCTTTATATATTGTTCCGGGTGGGCATTGTTTTGGTTTTTCGGAAGTGTTAGACCTGCAAGAGAAAAATTTAAATGGTTGGGAAAGGCCATGGGATGTAGAAATATTTTTTTCACATTTTATTTCCTTGTAAAAACAGGTAAATCAATAGGGTTTTTCGTACGGATAAGTCCCCAGTGAACGGTTCGTTTAGCTTTATATATTGTTCCGGGTGGGCGTTGTTTTGGTTTTTCGGAAGTGTTAGACCTGTAAGAGAAAAATTTAAATGGTTGGGAAAGGCCATGGGATGTAGAAATATTTTTTTCACATTTTACTTCCTTGTAAAAACAGGAAAATCGATAGGGATTTTCGGACGGATAAGTACCTAGTGAACGGTTCGTTTATCTTTATATATTCTTCCGGGTGGGCGTTGCATTGGATTTTCGGAAGTGTTAGACCTGTAAGAGAAAAATTTAAATGGTTGGGAAAGGCCATGGGATGTAGAAATATTTTTTTCACATTTACTTCCTTGTAAAAACAGGTAAATCAATAGGGTTTTTCGTACGGATAAGTACCCAGTGAACGGTTCGTTTAGCTTTATATATTGTTCCGGGTGGGCGTTGTATTGGTTTTTCGGAAGTGTTAGACCTGTAAGAGAAAAATTTAAATGGTTGGGAAAGGCCATGGGATGTAGAAATATTTTTTTCACATTTTATTTCCTTTTAAAAACAGGTAAATCAATAGGGATTTTCGTACGGATAAGTACCCAGTGAACGGTTCGTTTAGCTTTATATATTGTTCCGGGTGGGCGTGGTATTGGTTTTTCGGAAGTGTTAGACCTGTAAGAGAAAAATTTAAATGGTTGGGAAAGGCCATGGGATGTAGAAATATTTTTTTCACATTTTACTTCCTTGTAAAAACAGGAAAATCAATAGGGATTTTCGTACGGATATGTACCCAGTGAACGGTTCGTTTAGCTTTATATATTGTTCCGGGTGGGCGTTGTATTGGTTTTTCAGATGTGTTAGACCTGCAAGAGAAGAATTTAAATGGTTGGGAAAGGCCATGGGATGTAGAAATATTTTTTTCACATTTTATTTCCTTGTAAAAACAGGTAAATCAATAGGGTTTTTCGTACGGATAAGTGCCCAGTGAACGGTTCGTTTAGCTTTATATATTGTTCCGGGTGGGCATTGTTTTGGTTTTTCGGAAGTGTTAGACCTGTAAGAGAAAAATTTAAATGGTTGGGAAAGGCCATGGGATGTAGAAATATTTTTTTCACATTTTATTTCCTTGTAAAAACAGGTAAATCAATAGGGTTTTTCGTACGGATAAGTCCCCAGTGAACGGTTCGTTTAGCTTTATATATTGTTCCGGGTGGGCTTTGTTTTGGTTTTTCGGAAGTGTTAGACCTGTAAGAGAAAAATTTAAATGGTTGGGAAAGGCCATGGGATGTAGAAATATTTTTTTCACATTTTAGTTCCGTTTAAAAACAGGTAAATCAATAGGGTTTTTCGTACGGATAAGTACCCAGTGAACGGTTCGTTTAGCTTTATATATTGTTCCGGGTGGGCGTTGTATTGGTTTTTCGGAAGTGTTAGGCCTGCAAGAGAAAAATTTAAATGGTTGGGAAAGGCCATGGGATGTAGAAATATTTTTTTCACATTTTATTTCCTTGTAAAAACAGGTAAATCAATAGGGTTTTTCGTACGCATAAGTGCCCAGTGAACGGTTCGTTTAGCTTTATATATTGTTCCGGGTGGGCGTTGTTTTGGTTTTTCGGAAGTGTTAGACCTGTAAGAGAAAAATTTAAATGGTTGGGAAAGGCCATGGGATGTAGAAATATTTTTTTCACATCTTACTTCCTTGTAAAAACAGGAAAATCGATAGGGATTTTCGTACAGATAAGTACCCAGTGAACGGTTCGTTTATCTTTATATATTCTTCCGGGTGGGCGTTGTATTCGTTTTTCGGAAGTGTTAGACCTGTAAGAGAAATATTTAAATGGTTGGGAAAGGCCATGGGATGTAGAAATATTTTTTTCACATTTACTTCCTTGTAAAAACAGGTAAATCAATAGGGATTTTCGTACGGATAAGTACCCAGTGAACGGTTCGTTTAGCTTTATATATTGTTCCGGGTGGGCGTTGTATTGGTTTTTCGGAAGTGTTAGACCTGTAAGAGAAAAATTTAAATGGTTGGGAAAGGCCATGGGATGTAGAAATATTTTTTTCACATTTTATTTCCTTTTAAAAACAGGTAAATCAATAGGGATTTTCGTACGGATAAGTACCCAGTGAACGGTTCGTTTAGCTTTATATATTGTTCCGGGTGGGCGTGGTATTGGTTTTTCGGAAGTGTTAGACCTGTAAGAGAAAAATTTAAATGGTTGGGAAAGGCCATGGGATGTAGAAATATTTTTTTCACATTTTACTTCCTTGTAAAACAGGAAAATCAATAGGGATTTTCGTACGGATATGTACCCAGTGAACGGTTCGTTTAGCTTTATATATTGTTCCGGGTGGGCATTGTATTGGTTTTTCGGATGTGTTAGACCTGTAAGAGAAGAATTTAAATGGTTGGGAAAGGCCATGGGATGTAGAAATATTTTTTTCACATTTTATTTCCTTGTAAAAACAGGTAAATCAATAGTGGTTTTCGTACGGATAAGTGCCCAGTGAACGGTTCGTTTAGATTTATATATTTTTCCGGGTGGGCATTGTTTTGGTTTTTCGGAAGTGTTAGACCTGTAAGAGAAAAATTTAAATGGTTGGGAAAGGCCATGGGATGTAGAAATATTTTTTTCACATTTTATTTCCTTGTAAAAACAGGTAAATCAATAGGGATTTTCGTACGGATAAGTACCCAGTGAACGGTTCGTTTAGCTTTATATATTTTTCCGGGTGGGCGTTGTATTGGTTTTTCGGAAGTGTTAGACCTGTAAGAGAAAAATTTAAGTGGTTGGGAAAGGCCATGAGATATAGAAATATTTTTTTCACATTTTAGTTCCGTTTAAAAACAGGTAAATCAATAGGGTTTTTCGTACGGATAAGTACCCAGTGAACGGTTCGTTTAGCTTTATATATTGTTCCGGGTGGGCGTTGTATTGGTTTTTCGGAAGTGTTAGACCTGCAAGAGAAAAATTTAAATGGTTGGGAAAGGCCATGGGATGTAGAAATATTTTTTTCACATTTTATTTCCTTGTAAAAACAGGTAAATCAATAGGGTTTTTCGTACGGATAAGTGCCCAGTGAACGGTTCGTTTAGCTTTATATATCGATCCGGGTGGGCATTGTTTTGGTTTTTCGGAAGTGTTAGACCTGTAAGAGAAAAATTTAAATGGTTGGGAAAGGCCGTGGTTTGGAGAAATATTTTTTTCACATTTTATTTCGTTGTAAATACAGGTATATCGATAGGGATTTTCGTACGGATAAGTGCCCAGCGAACGGTTCGTTTAGCTTTATATATTGTTCCGGGTGGTCGTTGTATTGGTTTTTCGGAAGTGTTAGACCTGTAAGAGAAAAATTTAAATGGTTGGGAAAGGCCATGGGATGTAGAAATATTTTTTTCACATTTTATTTCCTTGTAAAAGCAGGTAAATCAATAGGGTTTTTCGTACGGATAAGTGCCCAGTGAACGGTTCGTTTAGCTTTATATATTGTTCCGGGTGGGCGTTGTTTTGGTTTTTCGGAAGTGTTAGACCTGTAAGAGAAAAATTTAAATGGTTGGGAAAGGCCATGGGATGTAGAAATATTTTTTTCACATTTTATTTCCTTGTAAAAGCAGGTAAATCAATAGGGTTTTTCGTACGGATAAGTGCCCAGTGAACGGTTCGTTTAGCTTTATATATTGTTCCGGGTGGGCGTTGTTTTGCTTTTTCGGAAGTGTTAGACCTGTAAGAGAAAAATTTAAATGGTTGGAAAAGGCCATGGGATGTAGAAATATTTTTTTCACATTTTACTTCCGTTTAAAAACAGGTAAATCAATAGGGATTTTCGTACGGATAAGTACATAGTGAACGGTTCGTTTATCTTTATATATTCTTCCGGGTGGGCGTTGTATTGGTTTTTCGGAAGTGTTAGACCTGTAAGAGAAAAATTTAAATGGTTGGGAAAGGCCATGGGATGTAGAAATATTTTTTTCACATTTACTTCCTTGTAAAAACAGGTAAATCAATAGGGTTTTTCGTACGGATAAGTACCCAGTGAACCTTTCGTTTAGCTTTATATATTGTTCCGGGTGGGCGTTGTATTGGTTTTTCGGAAGTGTTAGACCTGTAAGAGAAAAATTTTAAAGGTTGGGAAAGGCCATGGGATGTAGAAATATTTTTTTCACATTTTATTTCCTTGTAAAAACAGGTAAATCAATAGGGTTTTTCGTACGGATAAGTGCCCAGTGAACGGTTCGTTTAGCTTTATATATTGTTCCGGGTGGGCGTTGTTTTGGTTTTTCGGAAGTGTTAGACCTGTAAGAGAAAAATTTAAATGGTTGGGAAAGGCCATGGGATGTAGAAATATTTTTTTCACATTTTATTTCCTTGTAAAAACAGGAAAATCAATTGTGATTTTCGTACGGATAAGTGCCCAGTGAACGGTTCGTTTAGCTTTATATATCGTTCCGGGTGGGCATTGTTTTGGTTTTTTGGAAGTGTTAGACCTGTAAGAGAAAAATTTAAATGGTTGGGAAAGGCCGTGGTTTGGAGAAATATTTTTTTCACATTTTATTTCCTTGTAAATACAGGTATATCGATAGGGATTTTCGTACGGATAAGTGCCCAGCGAAAGGTTCGTTTAGCTTTATATATTGTTCCGGGTGGTCGTTGTATTGGTTTTTCGGAAGTGTTAGACCTGTAAGAGAAAAATTTAAATGGTTGGGAAAGGCCATGGGATGTAGAAATATTTTTTTCACATTTTATTTCCTTGTAAAATCAGGTAAATCAATAGGGTTTTTCGTACGGATAAGTGCCCAGTGAACGGTTCGTTTAGCTTTATATATTGTTCCGGGTGGGCGTTGTTTTGCTTTTTTGGAAGTGTTAGACCTGTAAGAGAAAAATTTAAATGGTTGGGAAAGGCCATGGGATGTAGAAATATTTTTTTCACATTTACTTCCTTGTAAAAACAGGTAAATCAATAGGGTTTTTCGTACGGATAAGTACCCAGTGAACCGTTCGTTTAGCTTTATATATTGTTCCGGGTGGGCGTTGTATTGGTTTTTCGGAAGTGTTAGACCTGTAAGAGAAAAATTTAAAAGGTTGGGAAAGGCCATGGGATGTAGAAATATTTTTTTCACATTTTATTTCCTTGTAAAAACAGGTAAATCAATAGGGTTTTTCGTACGGATAAGTGCCCAGTGAACGGTTCGTTTAGCTTTATATATTGTTCCGGGTGGGCGTTGTTTTGGTTTTTCGGAAGTGTTAGACCTGTAAGAGAAAAATTTAAATGGTTGGGAAAGGCCATGGGATGTAGAAATATTTTTTTCACATTTTATTTCCTTGTTAAAACAGGTAAATCAATAGGGTTTTTCGTACGGATAAGTGCCCAGTGAACGGTTCGTTTAGCTTTATATATTGTTCCGGGTGGGCGTTGTTTTGGTTTTTCGAAAGTGTTAGACCTGTAAGAGAAAAATTTAAATGGTTGGGAAAGGCCATGGGATGTAGAAATATTTTTTTCACATTTTACTTCCTTGTAAAAACAGGAAAATCGATAGGGATTTTCGGACGGATAAGTACCTAGTGAACGGTTCGTTTATCTTTATATATTCTTCCGGGTGGGCGTTGTATTGGATTTTCGGAAGTGTTAGACCTGTAAGAGAAAAATTTAATTGGTTGGGAAAGGCCATGGGATGTAGAAATATTTTTTTCACATTTACTTCCTTGTAAAAACAGGTAAATCAATAGGGTTTTTCGTACGGATAAGTACCCAGTGAACGGTTCGTTTAGCTTTATATATTGTTCCGGGTGGGCGTGGTATTGGTTTTTCGGAAGTGTTAGACCTGTAAGAGAAAAATTTAAATGGTTGGGAAAGGCCATGGAATGTAGAAATATTTTTTTCACATTTTACTTCCTTGTAAAAACAGGAAAATCAATAGGGATTTTCGTACGGATATGTACCTAGTGAACGGTTTGTTTAGCTTTATATATTGTTCCGGGTGGGCATTGTTTTGGTTTTTCGGAAGTGTTAGACCTGTAAGAGAAAAATTTAAATGGTTGGGAAAGGCCATGGGATGTAGAAATATTTTTTTCACATTTTATTTCCTTGTAAAAACAGGTAAATCAATAGGGTTTTTCGTACGGATAAGTCCCCAGTGAACGGTTCGTTTAGCTTTATATATTGTTCCGGGTGGGCGTTGTTTTGGTTTTTCGGAAGTGTTAGACCTGTAAGAGAAAAATTTAAATGGTTGGGAAAGGCCATGGGATGTAGAAATATTTTTTTCACATTTTATTTCCTTGTAAAAACAGGAAAATCGATAGAGATTTTCGTACGGATAAGTACCCAGTGAACGGTTCGTTTAGCTTTATATTTTGTTCCGGGTGGGCGTTGTATTGGTTTTTCGGAAGTGTTAGACCTGTAAGAGAAAAATTTAAATGGTTGGGAAAGGCCATGAGATATAGAAATATTTTTTTCACATTTTAGTTCCGTTTAAAAACAGGTAAATCAATAGGGTTTTTCGTACGGATAAGTACCCAGTGAACGGTTCGTTTAGCTTTATATATTGTTCCGGGTGGGCGTTGTATTGGTTTTTCGGAAGTGTTAGACCTGCAAGAGAAAAATTTAAATGGTTGGGAAAGGCCATGGGATGTAGAAATATTTTTTTCACATTTTATTTCCTTGTAAAAACAGGTAAATCAATAGGGTTTTTCGTACGCATAAGTGCCCAGTGAACGGTTCGTTTAGCTTTATATATTGTTCCGGGTGGGCGTTGTTTTGGTTTTTCGGAAGTGTTAGACCTGTAAGAGAAAAATTTAAATGGTTGGGAAAGGCCATGGGATGTAGAAATATTTTTTTCACATCTTACTTCCTTGTAAAAACAGGAAAATCGATAGGGATTTTCGTACAGATAAGTACCCAGTGAACGGTTCGTTTATCTTTATATATTCTTCCGGGTGGGCGTTGTATTCGTTTTTCGGAAGTGTTAGACCTGTAAGAGAAATATTTAAATGGTTGGGAAAGGCCATGGGATGTAGAAATATTTTTTTCACATTTACTTCCTTGTAAAAACAGGTAAATCAATAGGGATTTTCGTACGGATAAGTACCCAGTGAACGGTTCGTTTAGCTTTATATATTGTTCCGGGTGGGCGTTGTATTGGTTTTTCGGAAGTGTTAGACCTGTAAGAGAAAAATTTAAATGGTTGGGAAAGGCCATGGGATGTAGAAATATTTTTTTCACATTTTATTTCCTTTTAAAAACAGGTAAATCAATAGGGATTTTCGTACGGATAAGTACCCAGTGAACGGTTCGTTTAGCTTTATATATTGTTCCGGGTGGGCGTGGTATTGGTTTTTCGGAAGTGTTAGACCTGTAAGAGAAAAATTTAAATGGTTGGGAAAGGCCATGGGATGTAGAAATATTTTTTTCACATTTTATTTCCTTTTAAAAACAGGTAAATCAATAGGGATTTTCGTACGGATAAGTACCCAGTGAACGGTTCGTTTAGCTTTATATATTGTTCCGGGTGGGCGTGGTATTGGTTTTTCGGAAGTGTTAGACCTGTAAGAGAAAAATTTAAATGGTTGGGAAAGGCCATGGGATGTAGAAATATTTTTTTCACATTTTACTTCCTTGTAAAAACAGGAAAATCAATAGGGATTTTCGTACGGATATGTACCCAGTGAACGGTTCGTTTAGCTTTATATATTGTTCCGGGTGGGCATTGTATTGGTTTTTCGGATGTGTTAGACCTGTAAGAGAAGAATTTAAATGGTTGGGAAAGGCCATGGGATGTAGAAATATTTTTTTCACATTTTATTTCCTTGTAAAAACAGGTAAATCAATAGTGGTTTTCGTACGGATATGTGCCCAGTGAACGGTTCGTTTAGCTTTATATATTGTTCCGGGTGGGCATTGTTTTGGTTTTTCGGAAGTGTTAGACCTGTAAGAGAAAAATTTAAATGGTTGGGAAAGGCCATGGGATGTAGAAATATTTTTTTCACATTTTATTTCCTTGTAAAAACAGGTAAATCAATAGGGTTTTTCGTACGGATAAGTGCCCAGTGAACGGTTCGTTTAGCTTTATATATTGTTCCGGGTGGGCGTTGTTTTGGTTTTTCGGAAGTGTTAGACCTGTAAGAGAAAAATTTAAATGGTTGGGAAAGGCCATGGGATGTAGAAATATTTTTTTCACATTTTATTTCCTTGTAAAAACAGGAAAATCGATAGGGATTTTCGTACGGATAAGTACCCAGTGAACGGTTCGTTTAGCTTTATATATTGTTCCGGGTGGGCGTTGTATTGGTTTTTCGGAAGTGTTAGACCTGTAAGAGAAAAATTTAAATGGTTGGGAAAGGCCATGAGATATAGAAATATTTTTTTCACATTTTAGTTCCGTTTAAAAACAGGTAAATCAATAGGGTTTTTCGTACGGATAAGTACCCAGTGAACGGTTCGTTTAGCTTTATATATTGTTCCGGGTGGGCGTTGTATTGGTTTTTCGGAAGTGTTAGACCTGCAAGAGAAAAATTTAAATGGTTGGGAAAGGCCATGGGATGTAGAAATATTTTTTTCACATTTTATTTCCTTGTAAAAACAGGTAAATCAACAGGGTTTTTCGTACGGATAAGTGCCCAGTGAACGGTTCGTTTAGCTTTATATATCGATCCGGGTGGGCATTGTTTTGGTTTTTCGGAAGTGTTAGACCTGTAAGAGAAAAATTTAAATGGTTGGGAAAGGCCGTGGTTTGGAGAAATATTTTTTTCACATTTTATTTCGTTGTAAATACAGGTATATCGATAGGGATTTTCGTACGGATAAGTGCCCAGCGAACGGTTCGTTTAGCTTTATATATTGTTCCGGGTGGTCGTTGTATTGGTTTTTCGGAAGTGTTAGACCTGTAAGAGAAAAATTTAAATGGTTGGGAAAGGCCATGGGATGTAGAAATATTTTTTTCACATTTTATTTCCTTGTAAAAGCAGGTAAATCAACAGGGTTTTTCGTACGGATAAGTGCCCAGTGAACGGTTCGTTTAGCTTTATATATTGTTTCGGGTGGGCGTTGTTTTGCTTTTTCGGAAGTGTTAGACCTGTAAGAGAAAAATTTAAATGGTTGGAAAAGGCCATGGGATGTAGAAATATTTTTTTCACATTTTACTTCCGTTTAAAAACAGGTAAATCAATAGGGATTTTCGTACGGATAAGTACATAGTGAACGGTTCGTTTATCTTTATATATTCTTCCGGGTGGGCGTTGTATTGGTTTTTCGGAAGTGTTAGACCTGTAAGAGAAAAATTTAAATGGTTGGGAAAGGCCATGGGATGTAGAAATATTTTTTTCACATTTACTTCCTTGTAAAAACAGGTAAATCAATAGGGTTTTTCGTACGGATAAGTACCCAGTGAACCTTTCGTTTAGCTTTATATATTGTTCCGGGTGGGCGTTGTATTGGTTTTTCGGAAGTGTTAGACCTGTAAGAGAAAAATTTAAAAGGTTGGGAAAGGCCATGGGATGTAGAAATATTTTTTTCACATTTTATTTCCTTGTAAAAACAGGTAAATCAATAGGGTTTTTCGTACGGATAAGTGCCCAGTGAACGGTTCGTTTAGCTTTATATATTGTTCCGGGTGGGCGTTGTTTTGGTTTTTCGGAAGTGTTAGACCTGTAAGAGAAAAATTTAAATGGTTGGGAAAGGCCATGGGATGTAGAAATATTTTTTTCACATTTTATTTCCTTGTAAAAACAGGAAAATCAATTGTGATTTTCGTACGGATAAGTGCCCAGTGAACGGTTCGTTTAGCGTTATATATCGTTCCGGGTGGGCATTGTTTTGTTTTTTTGGAAGTGTTAGACCTGTAAGAGAAAAATTTAAATGGTTGGGAAAGGCCGTGGTTTGGAGAAATATTTTTTTCACATTTTATTTCCTTGTAAATACAGGTATATCGATAGGGATTTTCGTACGGATAAGTGCCCAGCGAAAGGTTCGTTTAGCTTTATATATTGTTCCGGGTGGTCGTTGTATTGGTTTTTCGGAAGTGTTAGACCTGTAAGAGAAAAATTTAAATGGTTGGGAAAGGCCATGGGATGTACAAATATTTTTTTCACATTTTATTTCCTTGTAAAAGCAGGTAAATCAATAGGGTTTTTCGTACGGATAAGTGCCCAGTGAACGGTTCGTTTAGCTTTATATATTGTTCCGGGTGTGCATTGTTTTGGTTTTTCGGAAGTGTTAGACCTGTAAGAAAAAAATTTAAATGGTTGGGAAAGGCCATGGGATGTAGAAATATTTTTTCACATTTTACTTCCTTGTAAAAACAGGAAAATCGATAGGGATTTTCATACGGATAAGTACCCAGTGAACGGTTCGTTTATCTTTATATATTCTTCCGGGTGGGCGTTGTATTGGTTTTTCAGAAGTGTTAGACCTGTAAGAGAAAAATTTAAATGGTTGGGAAAGTCCATGGGATGTAGAAATATTTTTTTCACATTTACTTCCTTGTAAAAACAGGTAAATCAATAGGGTTTTTCGTACGGATAAGTACCCAGTGAACCGTTCGTTTAGCTTTATATATTGTTCCGGGTGGGCGTTGTTTTGGTTTTTCGGAAGTGTTAGACCTGTAAGAGAAAAATTTAAATGGTTGGGAAAGGCCATGGGATGTAGAAATATTTTTTTCACATTTTATTTCCTTGTAAAAACAGGTAAATCAATAGGGTTTTTCGTACGGATAAGTGCCCAGTGAACGGTTCGTTTAGCTTTATATATTGTTCCGGGTGGGCGTTGTTTTGGTTTTTCGGAAGTGTTAGACCTGTAAGAGAAAAATTTAAATGGTTGGGAAAGGCCATGGGATGTAGAAATATTTTTTTCACATTTTACTTCCTTGTAAAAACAGGAAAATCGATAGGGATTTTCGGACGGATAAGTACCTAGTGAACGGTTCGTTTATCTTTATATATTCTTTCGGGTGGGCGTTGTATTGGATTTTCGGAAGTGTTAGACCTGTAAGAGAAAAATTTAAATGGTTGGGAAAGGCCATGGGATGTAGAAATATTTTTTTCACATTTTACTTCCTTGTAAAAACAGGAAAATCAATAGGGATTTTCGTACGGATATGTACCCAGTGAACGGTTCGTTTAGCTTAATATATTGTGCCGGGTGGGCGTGGTATTGGTTTTTCGGAAGTGTTAGACCTGTAAGAGAAAAATTAAATGGTTGGGAAAGGCCATGGGATGTAGAAATATTTTTTTCACATTTTACTTCCTTGTAAAAACAGGAAAATCAATAGGGTTTTTCGTACGGATAAGTGCCCAGTGAACGGTTCGTTTAGCTTTATATATTGTTCCGGGTGGGCATTGTTTTGGTTTTTCGGAAGTGTTAGACCTGCAAGAGAAAAATTTAAATGGTTGGGAAAGGCCATGGGATGTAGAAATATTTTTTTCACATTTTATTTCCTTGTAAAAACAGGTAAATCAATAGGGTTTTTCGTACGGATAAGTCCCCAGTGAATGGTTTGTTTAGCTTTATATATTGTTCCGGGTGGGCGTTGTTTTGGTTTTTCGGAAGCGTTAGACCTGTAAGAGAAAAATTTAAATGGTTGGGAAAGGCCATGGGATGTAGAAATATTTTTTTCACATTTTACTTCCTTGTAAAAACAGGAAAATCGATAGGGATTTTCGGACGGATAAGTACCTAGTGAACGGTTCGTTTATCTTTATATATTCTTCCGGGTGGGCGTTGCATTGGATTTTCGGAAGTGTTAGACCTGTAAGAGAAAAATTTAATTGGTTGGGAAAGGCCATGGGATGTAGAAATATTTTTTTCACATTTTATTTCCTTTTAAAAACAGGTAAATCAATAGGGATTTTCGTACGGATAAGTACCCAGTGAACGGTACGTTTAGCTTTATATATTGTTCCGGGTGGGCGTGGTATTGGTTTTTCGGAAGTGTTAGACCTGTAAGAGAAAAATTTAAATGGTTGGGAAAGGCCATGGAATGTAGAAATATTTTTTTCACATTTTACTTCCTTGTAAAAACAGGAAAATCAATAGGGATTTTCGTACGGATATGTACCCAGTGAACGGTTCGTTTAGCTTTATATATTGTTCCAGGTGGGCGTTGTATTGGTTTTTCGGATGTGTTAGACCTGCAAGAGAAGAATTTAAATGGTTGGGAAAGGCCATGGGATGTAGAAATATTTTTTTCACATTTTATTTCCTTGTAAAAACAGGTAAATCAATAGGGTTTTTCGTACGGATAAGTCCCCAGTGAACGGTTTGTTTAGCTTTATATATTGTTCCGGGTGGGCGTTGTTTTGGTTTTTCGGAAGCGTTAGACCTGTAAGAGAAAAATTTAAATGGTTGGGAAAGGCCATGGGATGTAGAAATATTTTTTTCACATTTTACTTCCTTGTAAAAACAGGAAAATCGATAGGGATTTTCGGACGGATAAGTACCTAGTGAACGGTTCGTTTATCTTTATATATTCTTCCGGGTGGGCGTTGCATTGGATTTTCGGAAGTGTTAGACCTGTAAGAGAAAAATATAATTGGTTGGGAAAGGCCATGGGATGTAGAAATATTTTTTTCACATTTTATTTCCTTTTAAAAACAGGTAAATCAATAGGGATTTTCGTACGGATAAGTACCCAGTGAACGGTACGTTTAGCTTTATATATTGTTCCGGGTGGGCGTGGTATTGGTTTTTCGGAAGTGTTAGACCTGTAAGAGAAAAATTTAAATGGTTGGGAAAGGCCATGGAATGTAGAAATATTTTTTTCACATTTTACTTCCTTGTAAAAACAGGAAAATCAATAGGGATTTTCGTACGGATATGTACCCAGTGAACGGTTCGTTTAGCTTTATATATTGTTCCAGGTGGGCGTTGTATTGGTTTTTCGGATGTGTTAGACCTGCAAGAGAAGAATTTAAATGGTTGGGAAAGGCCATGGGATGTAGAAATATTTTTTTCACATTTTATTTCCTTGTAAAAACAGGTAAATCAATAGGGTTTTTCGTACGGATAAGTGCCCAGTGAACGGTTTGTTTAGCTTTATATATTGTTCCGGGTGGGCATTGTTTTGGTTTTTCGGAAGTGTTAGACCTGCAAGAGAAAAATTTAAATGGTTGGGAAAGGCCATGGGATGTAGAAATATTTTTTTCACATTTTATTTCCTTGTAAAAACAGGTAAATCAATAGGGTTTTTCGTACGCATAAGTGCCCAGTGAACGGTTCGTTTAGCTTTATATATTGTTCCGGGTGGGCGTTGTTTTGGTTTTTCGGAAGTGTTAGACCTGTAAGAGAAAAATTTAAATGGTTGGGAAAGGCCATGGGATGTAGAAATATTTTTTTCACATCTTACTTCCTTGTAAAAACAGGAAAATCGATAGGGATTTTCGTACAGATAAGTACCCAGTGAACGGTTCATTTATCTTTATATATTCTTCCGGGTGGGCGTTGTATTCGTTTTTCGGAAGTGTTAGACCTGTAAGAGAAATATTTAAATGGTTGGGAAAGGCCATGGGATGTAGAAATATTTTTTTCACATTTACTTCCTTGTAAAAACAGGTAAATCAATAGGGATTTTCGTACGGATAAGTACCCAGTGAACGGTTCGTTTAGCTTTATATATTGTTCCGGGTGGGCGTTGTTTTGGTTTTTCGGAGGTGTTAGACCTGTAAGAGAAAAATTTAAATGGTTGGGAAAGTCCATGGGATGTAGAAATATTTTTTTCACATCTTACTTCCTTGTAAAAACAGGAAAATCGATAGGGATTTTCGTACAGATAAGTACCCAGTGAACGGTTCGTTTATCTTTATATATTCTTCCGGGAGGGCGTTGTATTGGTTTTTCGGAAGTGTTAGACCTGTAAGAGAAATATTTAAATGGTTGGGAAAGGCCATGGGATGTAGAAATATTTTTTTCACATTTACTTCCTTGTAAAAACAGGTAAATCAATAGGGTTTTTCGTACGGATAAGTACCCAGTGAACGGTTCGTTTAGCTTTATATATTGTTCCGGGTGGGCGTTGTATTTGTTTTTCGGAAGTGTTAGACCTGTAAGAGAAAAATTTAAATGGTTGGGAAAGGCCATGGGATGTAGAAATATTTTTTTCACATTTTATTTCCTTTTAAAAACAGGTAAATCAATAGGGATTTTCGTACGGATAAGTACCCAGTGAACGGTTCGTTTAGCTTTATATATTGTTCCGGGTGGGCGTGGTATTGGTTTTTCGGAAGTGTTAGACCTGTAAGAGAAATATTTAAATGGTTGGGAAAGGCCATGGGATGTAGAAATATTTTTTTCACATCTTACTTCCTTGTAAAAACAGGAAAATCGATAGGGATTTTCGTACAGATAAGTACCCAGTGAACGGTTCGTTTATCTTTATATATTCTTCCGGGAGGGCGTTGTATTTGTTTTTCGGAAGTGTTAGACCTGTAAGAGAAATATTTAAATGGTTGGGAAAGGCCATGGGATGTAGAAATATTTTTTTCACATTTACTTCCTTGTAAAAACAGGTAAATCAATAGGGTTTTTCGTACGCATAAGTGCCCAGTGAACGGTTCGTTTATCTTTATATATTCTTCCGGGTGGGCGTTGTATTGGATTTTCGGAAGTGTTAGACCTGTAAGAGAAAAATTTAAATGGTTGGGAAAGGCCATGGGATGTAGAAATATTTTTTTCACATTTTACTTCCTTGTAAAAACAGGAAAATCAATAGGGATTTTTGTACGGATATGTACCCAGTGAACGGTTCGTTTAGCTTTATATATTGTGCCGGGTGGGCGTGGTATTGGTTTTTCGGAAGTGTTAGACCTGTAAGAGAAAAATTTAAATGGTTGGGAAAGGCCATGGGATGTAGAAATATTTTTTTCACACTTTACTTCCTTGTAAAAACAGGAAAATCAATAGGGATTTTCGTACGGATATGTACCCAGTGAACGGTTCGTTTAGCTTTATATATTGTTCCGGGTGGGCGTTGTATTGGTTTTTCGGATGTGTTAGACCTGTAAGAGAAGAATTTAAATGGTTGGGAAAGGCCATGGGATGTAGAAATATTTTTTTCACATTTTATTTCCTTGTAAAAGCAGGTAAATCAATAGGGTTTTTCGTACGGATAAGTGCCCAGTGAACGGTTCGTTTAGCTTTATATATTGTTCCGGGTGGGCATTGTTTTGGTTTTTCGGAAGTGTTAGACCTGCAAGAGAAAAATTTAAATGGTTGGGAAAGGCCATGGGATGTAGAAATATTTTTTTCACATTTTATTTCCTTGTAAAAACAGGTAAATCAATAGGGTTTTTCGTACGGATAAGTCCCCAGTGAACGGTTCGTTTAGCTTTATATATTGTTCCGGGTGGGCGTTGTTTTGGTTTTTCGGAAGCGTTAGACCTGTAAGAGAAAAATTTATATGGTTGGGAAAGGCCATGGGATGTAGAAATATTTTTTTCACATTTTACTTCCTTGTAAAAACAGGAAAATCGATAGGGATTTTCGGACGGATAAGTACCTAGTGAACGGTTCGTTTATCTTTATATATTCTTCCGGGTGGGCGTTGCATTGGATTTTCGGAAGTGTTAGACCTGTAAGAGAAAAATTTAATTGGTTGGGAAAGGCCATGGGATGTAGAAATATTTTTTTCACATTTACTTCCTTGTAAAAACAGGTAAATCAATAGGGTTTTTCGTACGGATAAGTACCCAGTGAACGGTTCGTTTAGCTTTATATATTGTTCCGGGTGGGCGTTGTATTGGTTTTTCGGAAGTGTTAGACCTGTAAGAGAAAAATTTAAATGGTTGGGAAAGGCCATGGGATGTAGAAATATTTTTTTCACATTTTATTTCCTTTTAAAAACAGGTAAATCAATAGGGATTTTCGTACGGATAAGTACCCAGTGAACGGTTCGTTTAGCTTTATATATTGTTCCGGGTGGGCGTGGTATTGGTTTTTCGGAAGTGTTAGACCTGTAAGAGAAAAATTTAAATGGTTGGGAAAGGCCATGGAATGTAGAAATATTTTTTTCACATTTTACTTCCTTGTAAAAACAGGAAAATCAATAGGGATTTTCGTACGGATATGTACCCAGTGAACGGTTTGTTTAGCTTTATATATTGTTCCGGGTGGGCATTGTTTTGGTTTTTCGGAAGTGTTAGAACTGTAAGAGAAAAATTTAAATGGTTGGGAAAGGCCATGGGATGTAGAAATATTTTTTTCACATTTTATTTCCTTGTAAAAACAGGTAAATCAATAGGGTTTTTCGTACGGATAAGTCCCCAGTGAACGGTTCGTTTAGCTTTATATATTGTTCCGGGTGGGCGTTGTTTTGGTTTTTCGGAAGTGTTAGACCTGTAAGAGAAAAATTTAAATGGTTGGGAAAGGCCATGGGATGTAGAAATATTTTTTTCACATTTTATTTCCTTGTAAAAACAGGAAAATCGATAGAGATTTTCGTACGGATAAGTACCCAGTGAACGGTTCGTTTAGCTTTATATATTGTTCCGGGTGGGCGTTGTATTGGTTTTTCGGAAGTGTTAGACCTGTAAGAGAAAAATTTAAATGGTTGGGAAAGGCCATGAGATATAGAAATATTTTTTTCACATTTTAGTTCCGTTTAAAAACAGGTAAATCAATAGGGTTTTTCGTACGGATAAGTACCCAGTGAACGGTTCGTTTAGCTTTATATATTGTTCCGGGTGGGCGTTGTATTGGTTTTTCGGAAGTGTTAGACCTGCAAGAGAAAAATTTAAATGGTTGGGAAAGGCCATGGGATGTAGAAATATTTTTTTCACATTTTATTTCCTTGTAAAAACAGGTAAATCAATAGGGTTTTTCGTACGCATAAGTGCCCAGTGAACGGTTCGTTTAGCTTTATATATTGTTCCGGGTGGGCGTTGTTTTGGTTTTTCGGAAGTGTTAGACCTGTAAGAGAAAAATTTAAATGGTTGGGAAAGGCCATGGGATGTAGAAATATTTTTTTCACATCTTACTTCCTTGTAAAAACAGGAAAATCGATAGGGATTTTCGTACAGATAAGTACCCAGTGAACGGTTCGTTTATCTTTATATATTCTTCCGGGTGGGCGTTGTATTCGTTTTTCGGAAGTGTTAGACCTGTAAGAGAAATATTTAAATGGTTGGGAAAGGCCATGGGATGTAGAAATATTTTTTTCACATTTACTTCCTTGTAAAAACAGGTAAATCAATAGGGATTTTCGTACGGATAAGTACCCAGTGAACGGTTCGTTTAGCTTTATATATTGTTCCGGGTGGGCGTTGTATTGGTTTTTCGGAAGTGTTAGACCTGTAAGAGAAAAATTTAAATGGTTGGGAAAGGCCATGGGATGTAGAAATATTTTTTTCACATTTTATTTCCTTTTAAAAACAGGTAAATCAATAGGGATTTTCGTACGGATAAGTACCCAGTGAACGGTTCGTTTAGCTTTATATATTGTTCCGGGTGGGCGTGGTATTGGTTTTTCGGAAGTGTTAGACCTGTAAGAGAAAAATTTAAATGGTTGGGAAAGGCCATGGGATGTAGAAATATTTTTTTCACATTTTACTTCCTTGTAAAAACAGGAAAATCAATAGGGATTTTCGTACGGATATGTACCCAGTGAACGGTTCGTTTAGCTTTATATATTGTTCCGGGTGGGCATTGTATTGGTTTTTCGGATGTGTTAGACCTGTAAGAGAAGAATTTAAATGGTTGGGAAAGGCCATGGGATGTAGAAATATTTTTTTCACATTTTATTTCCTTGTAAAAACAGGTAAATCAATAGTGGTTTTCGTACGGATAAGTGCCCAGTGAACGGTTCGTTTAGCTTTATATATTGTTCCGGGTGGGCATTGTTTTGGTTTTTCGGAAGTGTTAGACCTGTAAGAGAAAAATTTAAATGGTTGGGAAAGGCCATGGGATGTAGAAATATTTTTTTCACATTTTATTTCCTTGTAAAAACAGGTAAATCAATAGGGTTTTTCGTACGGATAAGTGCCCAGTGAACGGTTCGTTTAGCTTTATATATTGTTCCGGGTGGGCGTTGTTTTGGTTTTTCGGAAGTGTTAGACCTGTAAGAGAAAAATTTAAATGGTTGGGAAAGGCCATGGGATGTAGAAATATTTTTTTCACATTTTATTTCCTTGTAAAAACAGGAAAATCGATAGGGATTTTCGTACGGATAAGTACCCAGTGAACGGTTCGTTTAGCTTTATATATTGTTCCGGGTGGGCGTTGTATTGGTTTTTCGGAAGTGTTAGACCTGTAAGAGAAAAATTTAAATGGTTGGGAAAGGCCATGAGATATAGAAATATTTTTTTCACATTTTAGTTCCGTTTAAAAACAGGTAAATCAATAGGGTTTTTCGTACGGATAAGTACCCAGTGAACGGTTCGTTTAGCTTTATATATTGTTCCGGGTGGGCGTTGTATTGGTTTTTCGGAAGTGTTAGACCTGCAAGAGAAAAATTTAAATGGTTGGGAAAGGCCATGGGATGTAGAAATATTTTTTTCACATTTTATTTCCTTGTAAAAACAGGTAAATCAACAGGGTTTTTCGTACGGATAAGTGCCCAGTGAACGGTTCGTTTAGCTTTATATATCGATCCGGGTGGGCATTGTTTTGGTTTTTCGGAAGTGTTAGACCTGTAAGAGAAAAATTTAAATGGTTGGGAAAGGCCGTGGTTTGGAGAAATATTTTTTTCACATTTTATTTCGTTGTAAATACAGGTATATCGATAGGGATTTTCGTACGGATAAGTGCCCAGCGAACGGTTCGTTTAGCTTTATATATTGTTCCGGGTGGTCGTTGTATTGGTTTTTCGGAAGTGTTAGACCTGTAAGAGAAAAATTTAAATGGTTGGGAAAGGCCATGGGATGTAGAAATATTTTTTTCACATTTTATTTCCTTGTAAAAGCAGGTAAATCAACAGGGTTTTTCGTACGGATAAGTGCCCAGTGAACGGTTCGTTTAGCTTTATATATTGTTCCGGGTGGGCGTTGTTTTGCTTTTTCGGAAGTGTTAGACCTGTAAGAGAAAAATTTAAATGGTTGGAAAAGGCCATGGGATGTAGAAATATTTTTTTCACATTTTACTTCCGTTTAAAAACAGGTAAATCAATAGGGATTTTCGTACGGATAAGTACATAGTGAACGGTTCGTTTATCTTTATATATTCTTCCGGGTGGGCGTTGTATTGGTTTTTCGGAAGTGTTAGACCTGTAAGAGAAAAATTTAAATGGTTGGGAAAGGCCATGGGATGTAGAAATATTTTTTTCACATTTACTTCCTTGTAAAAACAGGTAAATCAATAGGGTTTTTCGTACGGATAAGTACCCAGTGAACCTTTCGTTTAGCTTTATATATTGTTCCGGGTGGGCGTTGTATTGGTTTTTCGGAAGTGTTAGACCTGTAAGAGAAAAATTTAAAAGGTTGGGAAAGGCCATGGGATGTAGAAATATTTTTTTCACATTTTATTTCCTTGTAAAAACAGGTAAATCAATAGGGTTTTTCGTACGGATAAGTGCCCAGTGAACGGTTCGTTTAGCTTTATATATTGTTCCGGGTGGGCGTTGTTTTGGTTTTTCGGAAGTGTTAGACCTGTAAGAGAAAAATTTAAATGGTTGGGAAAGGCCATGGGATGTAGAAATATTTTTTTCACATTTTATTTCCTTGTAAAAACAGGAAAATCAATTGTGATTTTCGTACGGATAAGTGCCCAGTGAACGGTTCGTTTAGCGTTATATATCGTTCCGGGTGGGCATTGTTTTGTTTTTTTGGAAGTGTTAGACCTGTAAGAGAAAAATTTAAATGGTTGGGAAAGGCCGTGGTTTGGAGAAATATTTTTTTCACATTTTATTTCCTTGTAAATACAGGTATATCGATAGGGATTTTCGTACGGATAAGTGCCCAGCGAAAGGTTCGTTTAGCTTTATATATTGTTCCGGGTGGTCGTTGTATTGGTTTTTCGGAAGTGTTAGACCTGTAAGAGAAAAATTTAAATGGTTGGGAAAGGCCATGGGATGTACAAATATTTTTTTCACATTTTATTTCCTTGTAAAAGCAGGTAAATCAATAGGGTTTTTCGTACGGATAAGTGCCCAGTGAACGGTTCGTTTAGCTTTATATATTGTTCCGGGTGTGCATTGTTTTGGTTTTTCGGAAGTGTTAGACCTGTAAGAAAAAAATTTAAATGGTTGGGAAAGGCCATGGGATGTAGAAATATTTTTTCACATTTTACTTCCTTGTAAAAACAGGAAAATCGATAGGGATTTTCATACGGATAAGTACCCAGTGAACGGTTCGTTTATCTTTATATATTCTTCCGGGTGGGCGTTGTATTGGTTTTTCAGAAGTGTTAGACCTGTAAGAGAAAAATTTAAATGGTTGGGAAAGTCCATGGGATGTAGAAATATTTTTTTCACATTTACTTCCTTGTAAAAACAGGTAAATCAATAGGGTTTTTCGTACGGATAAGTACCCAGTGAACCGTTCGTTTAGCTTTATATATTGTTCCGGGTGGGCGTTGTTTTGGTTTTTCGGAAGTGTTAGACCTGTAAGAGAAAAATTTAAATGGTTGGGAAAGGCCATGGGATGTAGAAATATTTTTTTCACATTTTATTTCCTTGTAAAAACAGGTAAATCAATAGGGTTTTTCGTACGGATAAGTGCCCAGTGAACGGTTCGTTTAGCTTTATATATTGTTCCGGGTGGGCGTTGTTTTGGTTTTTCGGAAGTGTTAGACCTGTAAGAGAAAAATTTAAATGGTTGGGAAAGGCCATGGGATGTAGAAATATTTTTTTCACATTTTACTTCCTTGTAAAAACAGGAAAATCGATAGGGATTTTCGGACGGATAAGTACCTAGTGAACGGTTCGTTTATCTTTATATATTCTTCCGGGTGGGCGTTGTATTGGATTTTCGGAAGTGTTAGACCTGTAAGAGAAAAATTTAAATGGTTGGGAAAGGCCATGGGATGTAGAAATATTTTTTTCACATTTTACTTCCTTGTAAAAACAGGAAAATCAATAGGGATTTTCGTACGGATATGTACCCAGTGAACGGTTCGTTTAGCTTAATATATTGTGCCGGGTGGGCGTGGTATTGGTTTTTCGGAAGTGTTAGACCTGTAAGAGAAAAATTAAATGGTTGGGAAAGGCCATGGGATGTAGAAATATTTTTTTCACATTTTACTTCCTTGTAAAAACAGGAAAATCAATAGGGTTTTTCGTACGGATAAGTGCCCAGTGAACGGTTCGTTTAGCTTTATATATTGTTCCGGGTGGGCATTGTTTTGGTTTTTCGGAAGTGTTAGACCTGCAAGAGAAAAATTTAAATGGTTGGGAAAGGCCATGGGATGTAGAAATATTTTTTTCACATTTTATTTCCTTGTAAAAACAGGTAAATCAATAGGGTTTTTCGTACGGATAAGTCCCCAGTGAACGGTTTGTTTAGCTTTATATATTGTTCCGGGTGGGCGTTGTTTTGGTTTTTCGGAAGCGTTAGACCTGTAAGAGAAAAATTTAAATGGTTGGGAAAGGCCATGGGATGTAGAAATATTTTTTTCACATTTTACTTCCTTGTAAAAACAGGAAAATCGATAGGGATTTTCGGACGGATAAGTACCTAGTGAACGGTTCGTTTATCTTTATATATTCTTCCGGGTGGGCGTTGCATTGGATTTTCGGAAGTGTTAGACCTGTAAGAGAAAAATTTAATTGGTTGGGAAAGGCCATGGGATGTAGAAATATTTTTTTCACATTTTATTTCCTTTTAAAAACAGGTAAATCAATAGGGATTTTCGTACGGATAAGTACCCAGTGAACGGTACGTTTAGCTTTATATATTGTTCCGGGTGGGCGTGGTATTGGTTTTTCGGAAGTGTTAGACCTGTAAGAGAAAAATTTAAATGGTTGGGAAAGGCCATGGAATGTAGAAATATTTTTTTCACATTTTACTTCCTTGTAAAAACAGGAAAATCAATAGGGATTTTCGTACGGATATGTACCCAGTGAACGGTTCGTTTAGCTTTATATATTGTTCCAGGTGGGCGTTGTATTGGTTTTTCGGATGTGTTAGACCTGCAAGAGAAGAATTTAAATGGTTGGGAAAGGCCATGGGATGTAGAAATATTTTTTTCACATTTTATTTCCTTGTAAAAACAGGTAAATCAATAGGGTTTTTCGTACGGATAAGTGCCCAGTGAACGGTTTGTTTAGCTTTATATATTGTTCCGGGTGGGCATTGTTTTGGTTTTTCGGAAGTGTTAGACCTGTAAGAGAAAAATTTAAATGGTTGGGAAAGGCCATGGGATGTAGAAATATTTTTTTCACATTTTATTTCCTTGTAAAAACAGGTAAATCAATAGGGTTTTTCGTACGGATAAGTCCCCAGTGAACGGTTCGTTTAGCTTTATATATTGTTCCGGGTGGGCGTTGTTTTGGTTTTTCGGAAGTGTTAGACCTGTAAGAGAAAAATTTAAATGGTTGGGAAAGGCCATGAGATATAGAAATATTTTTTTCACATTTTAGTTCCGTTTAAAAACAGGTAAATCAATAGGGTTTTTCGTACGGATAAGTACCCAGTGAACGGTTCGTTTAGCTTTATATATTGTTCCGGGTGGGCGTTGTATTGGTTTTTCGGAAGTGTTAGACCTGCAAGAGAAAAATTTAAATGGTTGGGAAAGGCCATGGGATGTAGAAATATTTTTTTCACATTTTATTTCCTTGTAAAAACAGGTAAATCAATAGGGTTTTTCGTACGCATAAGTGCCCAGTGAACGGTTCGTTTAGCTTTATATATTGTTCCGGGTGGGCGTTGTTTTGGTTTTTCGGAAGTGTTAGACCTGTAAGAGAAAAATTTAAATGGTTGGGAAAGGCCATGGGATGTAGAAATATTTTTTTCACATCTTACTTCCTTGTAAAAACAGGAAAATCGATAGGGATTTTCGTACAGATAAGTACCCAGTGAACGGTTCATTTATCTTTATATATTCTTCCGGGTGGGCGTTGTATTCGTTTTTCGGAAGTGTTAGACCTGTAAGAGAAATATTTAAATGGTTGGGAAAGGCCATGGGATGTAGAAATATTTTTTTCACATTTACTTCCTTGTAAAAACAGGTAAATCAATAGGGATTTTCGTACGGATAAGTACCCAGTGAACGGTTCGTTTAGCTTTATATATTGTTCCGGGTGGGCGTTGTTTTGGTTTTTCGGAGGTGTTAGACCTGTAAGAGAAAAATTTAAATGGTTGGGAAAGTCCATGGGATGTAGAAATATTTTTTTCACATCTTACTTCCTTGTAAAAACAGGAAAATCGATAGGGATTTTCGTACAGATAAGTACCCAGTGAACGGTTCGTTTATCTTTATATATTCTTCCGGGAGGGCGTTGTATTGGTTTTTCGGAAGTGTTAGACCTGTAAGAGAAATATTTAAATGGTTGGGAAAGGCCATGGGATGTAGAAATATTTTTTTCACATTTACTTCCTTGTAAAAACAGGTAAATCAATAGGGTTTTTCGTACGGATAAGTACCCAGTGAACGGTTCGTTTAGCTTTATATATTGTTCCGGGTGGGCGTTGTATTGGTTTTTCGGAAGTGTTAGACCTGTAAGAGAAAAATTTAAATGGTTGGGAAAGGCCATGGGATGTAGAAATATTTTTTTCACATTTTATTTCCTTTTAAAAATAGGTAAATCAATAGGGATTTTCGTACGGATAAGTACCCAGTGAACGGTTCGTTTAGCTTTATATATTGTTCCGGGTGGGCGTGGTATTGGTTTTTCGGAAGTGTTAGACCTGTAAGAGAAATATTTAAATGGTTGGGAAAGGCCATGGGATGTAGAAATATTTTTTTCACATTTTACTTCCTTGTAAAAACAGGAAAATCAATAGGGATTTTCGTACGGATATGTACCCAGTGAACGGTTCGTTTAGCTTTATATATTGTTCCGGGTGGGCGTTGTATTGGTTTTTCGGATGTGTTAGACCTGTAAGAGAAGAATTTAAATGGTTGGGAAAGGCCATGGGATGTAGAAATATTTTTTTCACATTTTATTTCCTTGTAAAAACAGGTAAATCAATAGTGGTTTTCGTACGGATAAGTGCCCAGTGAACGGTTCGTTTAGCTTTATATATTGTTCCGGGTGGGCGTTGTTTTGGTTTTTCAGAAGTGTTAGACCTGTAAGAGAAAAATTTAAATGGTTGGGAAAGGCCATGGGATGTAGAAATATTTTTTTCACATTTTACTTCCTTATAAAAACAGGAAAATCAATAGGGATTTTCGTACGGATATGTACCCAGTGAACGGTTCGTTTAGCTTTATATATTGTTCCGGGTGGGCGTTGTATTGGTTTTTCGGATGTGTTAGACCTGTAAGAGAAGAATTTAAATGGTTGGGAAAGGCCATGGGATGTAGAAATATTTTTTTCACATTTTATTTCCTTGTAAAAACAGGTAAATCAATAGTGGTTTTCGTACGGATAAGTGCCCAGTGAACGGTTCGTTTAGCTTTATATATTGTTCCGGGTGGGCGTTGTTTTGGTTTTTCGGAAGTGTTAGACCTGTAAGAGAAAAATTTAAATGGTTGGGAAAGGCCATGGGATGTAGAAATATTTTTTTCACATTTTATTTCCTTGTAAAAACAGGTAAATCAATAGGGTTTTTCGTACGGATAAGTGCCCAGTGAACGGTTCGTTTAGCTTTATATATTGTTCCGGGTGGGCGTTGTTTTGGTTTTTCGGAAGTGTTAGACCTGTAAGAGAAAAATTTAAATGGTTGGGAAAGGCCATGGGATGTAGAAATATTTTTTTCACATTTTATTTCCTTGTAAAAACAGGAAAATCGATAGGGATTTTCGTACGGATAAGTACCCAGTGAACGGTTCGTTTAGCTTTATATATTGTTCCGGGTGGGCGTTGTATTGGTTTTTCGGAAGTGTTAGACCTGTAAAAGAAAAATTTAAATGGTTGGGAAAGGCCATGAGATATAGAAATATTTTTTTCACATTTTAGTTCCGTTTAAAAACAGGTAAATCAATAGGGTTTTTCGTACGGATAAGTACCCAGCGAACGGTTCGTTTAGCTTTATATATTGTTCAGGGTGGGCGTTGTATTGGTTTTTCGGAAGTGTTAGACCTGCAAGAGAAAAATTTAAATGGTTGGGAAAGGCCATGGGATGTAGAAATATTTTTTTCACATTTTATTTCCTTGTAAAAACAGGTAAATCAATAGGGTTTTTCGTACGGATAAGTGCCCAGTGAACGGTTCGTTTAGCTTTATATATCGATCCGGGTGGGCATTGTTTTGGTTTTTCGGAAGTGTTAGACCTGTAAGAGAAAAATTTAAATGGTTGGGAAAGGCCGTGGTTTGGAGAAATATTTTTTTCACATTTTATTTCGTTGTAAATACAGGTATATCGATAGGGATTTTCGTACGGATAAGTGCCCAGCGAACGGTTCGTTTAGCTTTATATATTGTTCCGGGTGGTCGTTGTATTGGTTTTTCGGAAGTGTTAGACCTGTAAGAGAAAAATTTAAATGGTTGGGAAAGGCCGTGGTTTGGAGAAATATTTTTTTCACATTTTATTTCCTTGTAAATACAGGTATATCGATAGGGATTTTCGTACGGATAAGTGCCCAACGAACGGTTCGTTTAGCTTTATATATTGTTCCGGGTGGTCGTTGTATTGGTTTTTCGGAAGTGTTAGACCTGTAAGAGAAAAATTTAAATGGTTGGGAAAGGCCATGGGATGTAGAAATATTTTTTTCACATTTTATTTCCTTGTAAAAGCAGGTAAATCAATAGGGTTTTTCGTACGGATAAGTGCCCAGTGAACGGTTCGTTTAGCTTTATATATTGTTCCGGGTGGGCGTTGTTTTGCTTTTTTGGAAGTGTTAGACCTGTAAGAGAAAAATTTAAATGGTTGGGAAGGCCATGGGATGTAGAAATATTTTTTTCACATTTACTTCCTTGTAAAAACAGGTAAATCGATAGGGTTTTTCGTACGGATAAGTACCCAGTGAACCGTTCGTTTAGCTTTATATATTGTTCCGGGTGGGCGTTGTATTGGTTTTTCGGAAGTGTTAGACCTGTAAGAGAAAAATTTAAAAGGTTGGGAAAGGCCATGGGATGTAGAAATATTTTTTTCACATTTTATTTCCTTGTAAAAACAGGTAAATCAATAGGGTTTTTCGTACGGATAAGTGCCCAGTGAACGGTTCGTTTAGCTTTATATATTGTTCCGGGTGGGCGTTGTTTTGGTTTTTCGGAAGTGTTAGACCTGTAAGAGAAAAATTTAAATGGTTGGGAAAGGCCATGGGATGTAGAAATATTTTTTTCACATTTTATTTCCTTGTAAAAACAGGTAAATCAATAGGCTTTTTCGTACGGATAATGGCCCAGTGAACGGTTCGTTTAGCTTTATATATTGTTCCGGGTGGGCGTTGTATTGGTTTTTCGGAAGTGTTAGACCTGTAAGAGAAAAATTTAAATGGTTGGGAAAGGCCATGGGATGTAGAAATATTTTTTTCACATTTTATTTCCTTGTAAAAACCGGTAAATCAATAGGGTTTTTCGTACGGATAAGTGCCCAGTGAACGGTTCGTTTAGCTTTATATATTGTTCCGGGTGGGCATTGTTTTGGTTTTTCGGAAGTGTTAGACCTGTAAGAGAAAAATTTAAATGGTTGGGAAAGGCCATGGGATGTAGAAATATTTTTTCACATTTTACTTCCTTGTAAAAACAGGAAAATCGATAGGGATTTTCATACGGATAAGTACCCAGTGAACGGTTCGTTTATCTTTATATATTCTTCCGGGTGGGCGTTGTATTGGTTTTTCGGAAGTGTTAGACCTGTAAGAGAAAAATTTAAATGGTTGGGAAAGGCCATGGGATGTAGAAATATTTTTTTCACATTTACTTCCTTGTAAAAACAGGTAAATCAATAGGGTTTTTCGTACGGATAAGTACCCAGTGAACCTTTCGTTTAGCTTTATATATTGTTCCGGGTGGGCGTTGTATTGGTTTTTCGGAAGTGTTAGACCTGTAAGAGAAAAATTTAAATGGTTGGGAAAGGCCATGGGATGTAGAAATATTTTTTTCACATTTTATTTCCTTGTAAAAACAGGTAAATCAATAGGGTTTTTCGTACGGATAAGTGCCCAGTGAACGGTTCGTTTAGCTTTATATATTGTTCCGGGTGGGCATTGTTTTGGTTTTTCGGAAGTGTTAGACCTGTAAGAGAAAAATTTAAATGGTTGGGAAAGGCCATGGGATGTAGAAATATTTTTTCACATTTTACTTCCTTGTAAAAACAGGAAAATCGATAGGGATTTTCATACGGATAAGTACCCAGTGAACGGTTCGTTTATCTTTATATATTCTTCCGGGTGGGCGTTGTATTGGTTTTTCAGAAGTGTTAGACCTGTAAGAGAAAAATTTAAATGGTTGGGAAAGTCCATGGGATGTAGAAATATTTTTTTCACATTTACTTCCTTGTAAAAACTGGTAAATCAATAGGGTTTTTCGTACGGATAAGTACCCAGTGAACCGTTCGTTTAGCTTTATATATTGATCCGGGTGGGCGTTGTTTTGGTTTTTCGGAAGTGTTAGACCTGTAAGAGAAAAATTTAAATGGTTGGGAAAGGCCATGGGATGTAGAAATATTTTTTTCACATTTACTTCCTTGTAAAAACAGGTAAATCAATAGGGTTTTTCGTACGGATAAGTGCCCAGTGAACGGTTCGTTTAGCTTTATATATTGTTCCGGGTGGTCGTTGTATTGGTTTTTCGGAAGTGTTAGACCTGTAAGAGAAAAATTTAAATGGTTGGGAAAGGCCATGGGATGTAGAAATATTTTTTTCACATTTTATTTCCTTGTAAAAACCGGTAAATCAATAGGGTTTTTCGTACGGATAAGTGCCCAGTGAACGGTTCGTTTAGCTTTATATATTGTTCCGGGTGGGCATTGTTTTGGTTTTTCGGAAGTGTTAGACCTGTAAGAGAAAAATTTAAATGGTTGGGAAAGGCCATGGGATGTAGAAATATTTTTTCACATTTTACTTCCTTGTAAAAACAGGAAAATCGATAGGGATTTTCATACGGATAAGTACCCAGTGAACGGTTCGTTTATCTTTATATATTCTTCCGGGTGGGCGTTGTATTGGTTTTTCGGAAGTGTTAGACCTGTAAGAGAAAAATTTAAATGGTTGGGAAAGGCCATGGGATGTAGAAATATTTTTTTCACATTTACTTCCTTGTAAAAACAGGTAAATCAATAGGGTTTTTCGTACGGATAAGTACCCAGTGAACCTTTCGTTTAGCTTTATATATTGTTCCGGGTGGGCGTTGTATTGGTTTTTCGGAAGTGTTAGACCTGTAAGAGAAAAATTTAAATGGTTGGGAAAGGCCATGGGATGTAGAAATATTTTTTTCACATTTTATTTCCTTGTAAAAACAGGTAAATCAATAGGGTTTTTCGTACGGATAAGTGCCCAGTGAACGGTTCGTTTAGCTTTATATATTGTTCCGGGTGGGCATTGTTTTGGTTTTTCGGAAGTGTTAGACCTGTAAGAGAAAAATTTAAATGGTTGGGAAAGGCCATGGGATGTAGAAATATTTTTTCACATTTTACTTCCTTGTAAAAACAGGAAAATCGATAGGGATTTTCATACGGATAAGTACCCAGTGAACGGTTCGTTTATCTTTATATATTCTTCCGGGTGGGCGTTGTATTGGTTTTTCAGAAGTGTTAGACCTGTAAGAGAAAAATTTAAATGGTTGGGAAAGTCCATGGGATGTAGAAATATTTTTTTCACATTTACTTCCTTGTAAAAACTGGTAAATCAATAGGGTTTTTCGTACGGATAAGTACCCAGTGAACCGTTCGTTTAGCTTTATATATTGATCCGGGTGGGCGTTGTTTTGGTTTTTCGGAAGTGTTAGACCTGTAAGAGAAAAATTTAAATGGTTGGGAAAGGCCATGGGATGTAGAAATATTTTTTTCACATTTACTTCCTTGTAAAAACAGGTAAATCAATAGGGTTTTTCGTACGGATAAGTGCCCAGTGAACGGTTCGTTTAGCTTTATATATTGTTCCGGGTGGTCGTTGTATTGGTTTTTCGGAAGTGTTAGACCTGTAAGAGAAAAATTTAAAAGGTTGGGAAAGGCCATGGGATGTAGAAATATTTTTTTCACATTTTATTTCCTTGTAAATACAGGTATATCGATAGGGATTTTCGTACGGATAAGTGCCCAGCGAACGGTTCGTTTAGCTTTATATATTGTTCCGGGTGGTCGTTGTATTGGTTTTTCGGAAGTGTTAGACCTGTAAGAGAAAAATTTAAATGGTTGGGAAAGGCCATGGGATGTAGAAATATTTTTTTCACATTTTATTTCCTTGTAAAAGCAGGTAAATCAATAGGGTTTTTCGTACGGATAAGTGCCCAGTGAACGGTTCGTTTAGCTTTATATATTGTTCCGGGTGGGCGTTGTTTTGCTTTTTTGGAAGTGTTAGACCTGTAAGAGAAAAATTTAAATGGTTGGGAAAGGCCATGGGATGTAGAAATATTTTTTTCACATTTACTTCCTTGTAAAAACAGGTAAATCAATAGGGTTTTTCGTACGGATAAGTACCAAGTGAACGGTTCGTTTAGCTTTATATATTGTTCCGGGTGGGCGTTGTATTGGTTTTTCGGAAGTGTTAGACCTGTAAGAGAAAAATTTAAAAGGTTGGGAAAGGCCATGGGATGTAGAAATATTTTTTTCACATTTTATTTCCTTGTAAAAACAGGTAAATCAATAGGCTTTTTCGTACGGATAATTGCCCAGTGAACGGTTCGTTTAGCTTTATATATTGTTCCGGGTGGGCGTTGTATTGGTTTTTCGGAAGTGTTAGACCTGTAAGAGAAAAATTTAAATGGTTGGGAAAGGCCATGGGATGTAGAAATATTTTTTCACATTTTACTTCCTTGTAAAAACAGGAAAATCGATAGGGATTTTCATACGGATAAGTACCCAGTGAACGGTTCGTTTATCTTTATATATTCTTCCGGGTGGGCGTTGTATTGGTTTTTCAGAAGTGTTAGACCTGTAAGAGAAAAATTTAAATGGTTGGGAAAGTCCATGGGATGTAGAAATATTTTTTTCACATTTACTTCCTTGTAAAAACAGGTAAATCAATAGGGTTTTTCGTACGGATAAGTACCCAGTGAACCGTTCGTTTAGCTTTATATATTCTTCCGGGTGGGCGTTGTATTGGTTTTTCAGAAGTGTTAGACCTGTAAGAGAAAAATTTAAATGGTTGGGAAAGTCCATGGGATGTAGAAATATTTTTTTCACATTTACTTCCTTGTAAAAACAGGTAAATCAATAGGGTTTTTCGTACGGATAAGTACCCAGTGAACCGTTCGTTTAGCTTTATATATTGTTCCGGGTGGGCGTTGTTTTGGTTTTTCGGAAGTGTTAGACCTGTAAGAGAAAAATTTAAATGGTTGGGAAAGGCCATGGGATGTAGAAATATTTTTTTCACATTTTATTTCCTTGTAAAATCAGGTAAATCAATAGGGTTTTTCGTACGGATAAGTGCCCAGTGAACGGTTCGTTTAGCTTTATATATTGTTCCGGGTGGGCGTTGTTTTGGTTTTTCGGAAGTGTTAGACCTGTAAGAGAAAAATTTAAATGGTTGGGAAAGGCCATGGGATGTAGAAATATTTTTTTCACATTTTACTTCCTTGTAAAAACAGGAAAATCGATAGGGATTTTCGGACGGATAAGTACCTAGTGAACGGTTCGTTTATCTTTATATATTCTTCCGGGTGGGCGTTGTATTGGATTTTCGGAAGTGTTAGACCTGTAAGAGAAAAATTTAAATGGTTGGGAAAGGCCATGGGATGTAGAAATATTTTTTTCACATTTTACTTCCTTGTAAAAACAGGAAAATCAATAGGGATTTTCGTACGGATATGTACCCAGTGAACGGTTCGTTTAGCTTTATATATTGTTCCGGGTGGGCGTTGTATTGGTTTTTCGGATGTGTTAGACCTGTAAGAGAAAAATTTAAATGGTTGGGAAAGGCCATGGGATGTAGAAATATTTTTTTCACATTTTACTTCCTTGTAAAAACAGGTAAATCAATAGGGTTTTTCGTACGGATAAGTACCCAGTGAACGGTTCGTTTAGCTTTATATATTGTTCCGGGTGGGCGTTGTATTGGTTTTTCGGAAGTGTTCGACCTGTAAGAGAAAAATTTAAATGGTTGGGAAAGGCCATGGGATGTAGAAATATTTTTTTCACATTTTATTTCCTTTTAAAAACAGGTAAATCAATAGGGATTTTCGTACGGATAAGTACCCAGTGAACGGTTCGTTTAGCTTTATATATTGTTCCGGGTGGGGGTGGTATTGGTTTTTCTGAAGTGTTAGACCTGTAAGAGAAAAATTTAAATGGTTGGGAAAGGCCATGGGATGTAGAAATATTTTTTTCACATTTTACTTCCTTGTAAAAACAGGAAAATCAATAGGGATTTTCGTACGGATATGTACCCAGTGAACGGTTCGTTTAGCTTTATATATTGTTCCGGGTGGGCGTTGTATTGGTTTTTCGGATGTGTTAGACCTGTAAGAGAAAAATTTAAATGGTTGGGAAAGGCCATGGGATGTAGAAATATTTTTTTCACATTTTACTTCCTTGTAAAAACAGGTAAATCAATAGGGTTTTTCGTACGGATAAGTACCCAGTGAACGGTTCGTTTAGCTTTATATATTGTTCCGGGTGGGCGTTGTATTGGTTTTTCGGAAGTGTTAGACCTGTAAGAGAAAAATTTAAATGGTTGGGAAAGGCCATGGGATGTAGAAATATTTTTTTCACATTTTATTTCCTTTTAAAAACAGGTAAATCAATAGGGATTTTCGTACGGATAAGTACCCAGTGAACGGTTCGTTTAGCTTTATATATTGTTCCGGGTGGGGGTGGTATTGGTTTTTCGGAAGTGTTAGACCTGTAAGAGAAAAATTTAAATGGTTGGGAAAGGCCATGGGATGTAGAAATATTTTTTTCACATTTTATTTCCTTTTAAAAACAGGAAAATCAATAGGGATTTTCGTACGGATATGTACCCAGTGAACGGTTCGTTTAGCTTTATATATCGTTCCGGGTGGGCGTTGTATTGGTTTTTCGGATGTGTTAGACCTGTAAGAGAAGAATTTAAATGGTTGGGAAAGGCCATGGGATGTAGAAATATTTTTTTCACATTTTATTTCCTTGTAAAAACAGGTAAATCAATAGGGTTTTTCGTACGGATAAGTGCCCAGTGAACGGTTCGTTTAGCTTTATATATTGTTCCGGGTGGGCGTTGTTTTGGTTTTTCGGAAGTGTTAGACCTGTAAGAGAAAAATTTAAATGGTTGGGAAAGGCCATGGGATGTAGAAATATTTTTTTCACATTTTATTTCCTTGTAAAAACAGGAAAATCGATAGGGATTTTCGTACGGATAAGTACCCAGTGAACGGTTCGTTTAGCTTTATATATTGTTCCGGGTGGGCGTTGTATTGGTTTTTCGGAAGTGTTAGACCTGTAAGAGAAAAATTTAAATGGTTGGGAAAGGCCATGGGATGTAGAAATATTTTTTCACATTTTACTTCCTTGTAAAAACAGGAAAATCGATAGGGATTTTCATACGGATAAGTACCCAGTGAACGGTTCGTTTATCTTTATATATTCTTCCGGGTGGGCGTTGTATTGGTTTTTCAGAAGTGTTAGACCTGTAAGAGAAAAATTTAAATGGTTGGGAAAGTCCATGGGATGTAGAAATATTTTTTTCACATTTACTTCCTTGTAAAAACAGGTAAATCAATAGGGTTTTTCGTACGGATAAGTACCCAGTGAACCGTTCGTTTAGCTTTATATATTCTTCCGGGTGGGCGTTGTATTGGTTTTTCAGAAGTGTTAGACCTGTAAGAGAAAAATTTAAATGGTTGGGAAAGTCCATGGGATGTAGAAATATTTTTTTCACATTTACTTCCTTGTAAAAACAGGTAAATCAATAGGGTTTTTCGTACGGATAAGTACCCAGTGAACCGTTCGTTTAGCTTTATATATTGTTCCGGGTGGGCGTTGTTTTGGTTTTTCGGAAGTGTTAGACCTGTAAGAGAAAAATTTAAATGGTTGGGAAAGGCCATGGGATGTAGAAATATTTTTTTCACATTTTATTTCCTTGTAAAATCAGGTAAATCAATAGGGTTTTTCGTACGGATAAGTGCCCAGTGAACGGTTCGTTTAGCTTTATATATTGTTCCGGGTGGGCGTTGTTTTGGTTTTTCGGAAGTGTTAGACCTGTAAGAGAAAAATTTAAATGGTTGGGAAAGGCCATGGGATGTAGAAATATTTTTTTCACATTTTACTTCCTTGTAAAAACAGGAAAATCGATAGGGATTTTCGGACGGATAAGTACCTAGTGAACGGTTCGTTTATCTTTATATATTCTTCCGGGTGGGCGTTGTATTGGATTTTCGGAAGTGTTAGACCTGTAAGAGAAAAATTTAAATGGTTGGGAAAGGCCATGGGATGTAGAAATATTTTTTTCACATTTTACTTCCTTGTAAAAACAGGAAAATCAATAGGGATTTTCGTACGGATATGTACCCAGTGAACGGTTCGTTTAGCTTTATATATTGTTCCGGGTGGGCGTTGTATTGGTTTTTCGGATGTGTTAGACCTGTAAGAGAAAAATTTAAATGGTTGGGAAAGGCCATGGGATGTAGAAATATTTTTTTCACATTTTACTTCCTTGTAAAAACAGGTAAATCAATAGGGTTTTTCGTACGGATAAGTACCCAGTGAACGGTTCGTTTAGCTTTATATATTGTTCCGGGTGGGCGTTGTATTGGTTTTTCGGAAGTGTTCGACCTGTAAGAGAAAAATTTAAATGGTTGGGAAAGGCCATGGGATGTAGAAATATTTTTTTCACATTTTATTTCCTTTTAAAAACAGGTAAATCAATAGGGATTTTCGTACGGATAAGTACCCAGTGAACGGTTCGTTTAGCTTTATATATTGTTCCGGGTGGGGGTGGTATTGGTTTTTCTGAAGTGTTAGACCTGTAAGAGAAAAATTTAAATGGTTGGGAAAGGCCATGGGATGTAGAAATATTTTTTTCACATTTTACTTCCTTGTAAAAACAGGAAAATCAATAGGGATTTTCGTACGGATATGTACCCAGTGAACGGTTCGTTTAGCTTTATATATTGTTCCGGGTGGGCGTTGTATTGGTTTTTCGGATGTGTTAGACCTGTAAGAGAAAAATTTAAATGGTTGGGAAAGGCCATGGGATGTAGAAATATTTTTTTCACATTTTACTTCCTTGTAAAAACAGGTAAATCAATAGGGTTTTTCGTACGGATAAGTACCCAGTGAACGGTTCGTTTAGCTTTATATATTGTTCCGGGTGGGCGTTGTATTGGTTTTTCGGAAGTGTTAGACCTGTAAGAGAAAAATTTAAATGGTTGGGAAAGGCCATGGGATGTAGAAATATTTTTTTCACATTTTATTTCCTTTTAAAAACAGGTAAATCAATAGGGATTTTCGTACGGATAAGTACCCAGTGAACGGTTCGTTTAGCTTTATATATTGTTCCGGGTGGGGGTGGTATTGGTTTTTCGGAAGTGTTAGACCTGTAAGAGAAAAATTTAAATGGTTGGGAAAGGCCATGGGATGTAGAAATATTTTTTTCACATTTTATTTCCTTTTAAAAACAGGAAAATCAATAGGGATTTTCGTACGGATATGTACCCAGTGAACGGTTCGTTTAGCTTTATATATCGTTCCGGGTGGGCGTTGTATTGGTTTTTCGGATGTGTTAGACCTGTAAGAGAAGAATTTAAATGGTTGGGAAAGGCCATGGGATGTAGAAATATTTTTTTCACATTTTATTTCCTTGTAAAAACAGGTAAATCAATAGGGTTTTTCGTACGGATAAGTGCCCAGTGAACGGTTCGTTTAGCTTTATATATTGTTCCGGGTGGGCGTTGTTTTGGTTTTTCGGAAGTGTTAGACCTGTAAGAGAAAAATTTAAATGGTTGGGAAAGGCCATGGGATGTAGAAATATTTTTTTCACATTTTATTTCCTTGTAAAAACAGGAAAATCGATAGGGATTTTCGTACGGATAAGTACCCAGTGAACGGTTCGTTTAGCTTTATATATTGTTCCGGGTGGGCGTTGTATTGGTTTTTCGGAAGTGTTAGACCTGTAAGAGAAAAATTTAAATGGTTGGGAAAGGCCATGAGATATAGAAATATTTTTTTCACATTTTAGTTCCGTTTAAAAACAGGTAAATCAATAGGGTTTTTCGTACGGATAAGTACCCAGTGCACGGTTCGTTTAGCTTTATATATTGTTCCGGGTGGGCGTTATTGGTTTTTCGGAAGTGTTAGACCTGCAAGAGAAAAATTTAAATGGTTGGGAAAGGCCATGGGATGTAGAAATATTTTTTTCACATTTTATTTCCTTGTAAAAACAGGAAAATCGATAGGGATTTTCGTACGGATAAGTACCCAGTGAACGGTTCGTTTAGCTTTATATATTGTTCCGGGTGGGCGTTGTATTGGTTTTTCGGAAGTGTTAGACCTGTAAGAGAAAAATTTAAGTGGTTGGGAAAGGCCATGAGATATAGAAATATTTTTTTCACATTTTAGTTCCGTTTAAAAACAGGTAAATCAATAGGGTTTTTCGTACGGATAAGTACCCAGTGCACGGTTCGTTTAGCTTTATATATTGTTCCGGGTGGGCGTTATTGGTTTTTCGGAAGTGTTAGACCTGCAAGAGAAAAATTTAAATGGTTGGGAAAGGCCATGGGATGTAGAAATATTTTTTTCACATTTTATTTCCTTGTAAAAACAGGTAAATCAATAGGGTTCTTCGTACGGATAAGTGCCCAGTGAACGGTTCGTTTAGCTTTATATATTGTTCCGGGTGGGCGTTGTTTTGGTTTTTCGGAAGTGTTAGACTTGTAAGAGAAAAATTTAAATGGTTGGGAAAGGCCATGGGATGTAGAAATATTTTTTTCACATTTTACTTCCTTGTAAAAACAGGAAAATCGATAGGGATTTTCGGACGGATAAGTACCTAGTGAACGGTTCGTTTATCTTTATATATTCTTCCGGGTGGGCGTTGTATTGGATTTTCGGAAGTGTTAGACCGGTAAGAGAAAAATTTAAATGGTTGGGAAAGGCCATGGGATGTAGAAATATTTTTTTCACATTTACTTCCTTGTAAAAACAGGTAAATCAATAGGGTTTTTCGTACGGATAAGTACCCAGTGAACGGTTCGTTTAGCTTTATATATTGTTCCGGGTGGGCGTTGTATTGGTTTTTCGGAAGTGTTAGACCTGTAAGAGAAAAATTTAAATGGTTGGGAAAGGCCATGGGATGTAGAAATATTTTTTTCACATTTTATTTCCTTTTAAAAACAGGAAAATCGATAGGGATTTTCGTACGGATAAGTACCCAGTGAACGGTTCGTTTAGCTTTATATATTGTTCCGGGTGGGCGTTGTATTGGTTTTTCGGAAGTGTTAGACCTGTACGAGAAAAATTTAAATGGTTGGGAAAGGCCATGAGATATAGAAATATTTTTTTCACATTTTATTTCCTTTTAAAAACAGGAAAATCGATAGGGATTTTCGTACGGATAAGTGCCCAGTGAACGGTTCGTTTAGCTTTATATATTGTTCCGGGTGGGCGTTGTTTTGGTTTTTCGGAAGTGTTAGACGTGCAAGAGAAATATTTAAATGGTTGGGAAAGGCCATGGGATGTAGAAATATTTTTTTCACATTTTACTTCCTTGTAAAAACAGGAAAATCGATAGGGATTTTCGGACGGATAAGTACCTAGTGAACGGTTTGTTTATCTTTATATATTCTTCCGGGTGGGCGTTGTATTGGATTTTCGGAAGTGTTAGACCGGTAAGAGAAAAATTTAAATGGTTGGGAAAGGCCATGGGATGTAGAAATATTTTTTTCACATTTACTTCCTTGTAAAAACAGGTAAATCAATAGGGTTTTTCGTACGGATAAGTACCCAGTGAACGGTTCATTTAGCTTTATATATTGTTCCGGGTGGGCGTTGTATTGGTTTTTCGGAAGTGTTAGACCTGTAAGAGAAAAATTTAAATGGTTGGGAAAGGCCATGGGATGTAGAAATATTTTTTCACATTTTATTTCCTTTTAAAAACAGGAAAATCGATAGGGATTTTCGTACGGATAAGTACCAAGTGAACGGTTCGTTTAGCTTTATATATTGTTCCGGGTGGGCGTTGTATTGGTTTTTCGGAAGTGTTAGACCTGTAAGAGAAAAATTTAAATGGTTGGGAAAGGCCATGAGATATAGAAATATTTTTTTCACATTTTATTTCCTTTTAAAAACAGGAAAATCGATAGGGATTTTCGTACGGATAAGTACCCAGTGAACGGTTCGTTTAGCTTTATATATTGTTCCGGGTGGGCGTTGTATTGGTTTTTCGGAAGTGTTAGACGTGCAAGAGAAATATTTAAATGGTTGGGAAAGGCCATGGGATGTAGAAATATTTTTTTCACATTTTATTTCCTTGTAAAAACAGGTAAATCAATAGGGTTTTTCGTACGGATAAGTGCCCAGTGTACGGTTCGTTTAGCTTTATATATTGTTCCGGGTGGGCGTTGTTTTGGTTTTTCGGAAGTGTTAGACCTGTAAGAGAAAAATTTAAATGGTTGGGAAAGGCCATGGGATGTAGAAATATTTTTTTCACATTTTATTTCCTTGTAAAAACAGGTAAATCAATAGGGTTTTTCGTACGGATAAGTGCCCTGTGAACGGTTCGTTTAGCTTTATATATTGTTCCGGGTGGGCGTTGTTTTGGTTTTTCGGAAGTGTTAGACCTGTAAGAGAAAAATTTAAATGGTTGGGAAAGGCCATGGGATGTAGAAATATTTTTTTCACATTTTATTTCCTTGTAAAAACAGGAAAATCAATAGGGTTTTTCGTACGGATAAGTGCCCAGTGAACGGTTCGTTTAGCTTTATATATTGTTCCGGGTGGGCGTTGTTTTGGTTTTTCGGAAGTGTTAGACCTGTAAGAGAAAAATTTAAATGGTTGGGAAAGGCCATGGGATGTAGAAATATTTTTTTCACATTTTATTTCCTTGTAAAAACAGGAAAATGGATAGGGATTTTCGTACGGATAAGTACCCAGTGAACGGTTCGTTTAGCTTTATATATTGTTCCGGGTGGGCGTTGTATTGGTTTTTCGGAAGTGTTAGACCTGTAAGAGAAAAATTTAAATGGTTGGGAAAGGCCATGAGATATAGAAATATTTTTTTCACATTTTAGTTCCGTTTAAAAACAGGTAAATCAATAGGGTTTTTCGTACGGATAAGTACCCAGTGAACGGTTCGTTTAGCTTTATATATTGTTCCGGGTGGGCGTTTTATTGGTTTTTCGGAAGTGTTAGACCTGCAAGAGAAAAATTTAAATGGTTGGGAAAGGCCATGGGATGTAGAAATATTTTTTTCACATTTTATTTCCTTGTAAAAACAGGTAAATCAATAGGGTTCTTCGTACGGATAAGTGCCCAGTGAACGGTTCGTTTAGCTTTATATATTCTTCCGGGTGGGCGTTGTATTGGATTTTCGGAAGTGTTAGACCGGTAAGAGAAAAATTTAAATGGTTGGGAAAGGCCATGGGATGTAGAAATATTTTTTTCACATTTACTTCCTTGTAAAAACAGGTAAATCAATAGGGTTTTTCGTACGGATAAGTACCCAGTGAACGGTTCGTTTAGCTTTATATATTGTTCCGGGTGGGCGTTGTATTGGTTTTTCGGAAGTGTTAGACCTGTAAGAGAAAAATTTAAATGGTTGGGAAAGGCCATGGGATGTAGAAATATTTTTTCACATTTTATTTCCTTTTAAAAACAGGAAAATCGATAGGGATTTTCGTACGGATAAGTACCCAGTGAACGGTTCGTTTAGCTTTATATATTGTTCCGGGTGGGCGTTGTATTGGTTTTTCGGAAGTGTTAGACCTGTAAGAGAAAAATTTAAATGGTTGGGAAAGGCCATGAGATATAGAAATATTTTTTTCACATTTTATTTCCTTTTAAAAACAGGAAAATCGATAGGGATTTTCGTACGGATAAGTGCCCAGTGAACGGTTCGTTTAGCTTTATATATTGTTCCGGGTGGGCGTTGTTTTGGTTTTTCGGAAGTGTTAGACGTGCAAGAGAAATATTTAAATGGTTGGGAAAGGCCATGGGATGTAGAAATATTTTTTTCACATTTTACTTCCTTGTAAAAACAGGAAAATCGATAGGGATTTTCGGACGGATAAGTACCTAGTGAACGGTTCGTTTATCTTTATATATTCTTCCGGGTGGGCGTTGTATTGGATTTTCGGAAGTGTTAGACCGGTAAGAGAAAAATTTAAATGGTTGGGAAAGGCCATGGGATGTAGAAATATTTTTTTCACATTTACTTCCTTGTAAAAACAGGTAAATCAATAGGGTTTTTCGTACGGATAAGTACCCAGTGAACGGTTCGTTTAGCTTTATATATTGTTCCGGGTGGGCGTTGTATTGGTTTTTCGGAAGTGTTAGACCTGTAAGAGAAAAATTTAAATGGTTGGGAAAGGCCATGGGATGTAGAAATATTTTTTCACATTTTATTTCCTTTTAAAAACAGGAAAATCGATAGGGATTTTCGTACGGATAAGTACACAGTGAACGGTTCGTTTAGCTTTATATATTGTTCCGGGTGGGCGTTGTATTGGTTTTTCGGAAGTGTTAGACCTGTAAGAGAAAAATTTAAATGGTTGGGAAAGGCCATGAGATATAGAAATATTTTTTTCACATTTTATTTCCTTTTAAAAACAGGAAAATCGATAGGGATTTTCGTACGGATAAGTACCCAGTGAACGGTTCGTTTAGCTTTATATATTGTTCCGGGTGGGCGTTGTATTGGTTTTTCGGAAGTGTTAGACGTGCAAGAGAAATATTTAAATGGTTGGGAAAGGCCATGGATGTAGAAATATTTTTTTCACATTTTATTTCCTTGTAAAAACAGGTAAATCAATAGGGTTTTTCGTACGGATAAGTGCCCAGTGTACGGTTCGTTTAGCTTTATATATTGTTCCGGGTGGGCGTTGTTTTGGTTTTTCGGAAGTGTTAGACCTGTAAGAGAAAAATTTAAATGGTTGGGAAAGGCCATGGGATGTAGAAATATTTTTTTCACATTTTATTTCCTTGTAAAAACAGGTAAATCAATAGGGTTTTTCGTACGGATAAGTACCCAGTGAACGGTTCGTTTAGCTTTATATATTGTTCCGGGTGGGCGTTGTATTGGTTTTTCGGAAGTGTTAGACCTGTAAGAGAAAAATTTAAATGGTTGGGAAAGGCCATGGGATGTAGAAATATTTTTTTCACATTTTATTTCCTTGTAAAAACAGGAAAATCGATAGGGATTTTCGTACGGATAAGTACCCAGTGAACGGTTCGTTTAGCTTTATATATTGTTCCGGGTGGGCGTTGTATTGGTTTTTCGGAAGTGTTAGACCTGTAAGAGAAAAATTTAAATGGTTGGGAAAGGCCATGAGATATAGAAATATTTTTTTCACATTTTAGTTCCGTTTAAAAACAGGTAAATCAATAGGGTTTTTCGTACGGATAAGTACCCAGTGAACGGTTCGTTTAGCTTTATATATTGTTCCGTGTGGGCGTTGTATTGGTTTTTCGGAAGTGTTAGACCTGCAAGAGAAAAATTTAAATGGTTGGGAAAGGCCATGGGATGTAGAAATATTTTTTTCACATTTTATTTCCTTGTAAAAACAGGAAAATCAATAGGGTTTTTCGTACGGATAAGTGCCCAGTGAACGGTTCGTTTAGCTTTATATATTGTTCCGGGTGGGCGTTGTATTGGTTTTTCGGAAGTGTTAGACCTGTAAGAGAAAAATTTAAATGGTTGGGAAAGGCCATGGGATGTAGAAATATTTTTTTCACATTTTACTTCCTTGTAAAAACAGGTAAATCAATAGGGATTTTCGTACGGATAAGTACCTAGTGAACGGTTCGTTTAGCTTTATATATTGTTCCGGGTGGGAGTTGTATTGGTTTTTCGGAAGTGTTAGACCTGTAAGAGAAAAATTTAAATGGTTGGGAAAGGCCATGGGATGTAGAAATATTTTTTTCACATTTTACTTCCTTGTAAAAACAGGTAAATCAATAGGGTTTTTCGTACGGATAAGTGCCCAGTGAACGGTTCGTTTAGCTTTATATATTGTTCCGGGTGGGCATTGTTTAGGTTTTTCGGAAGTGTTAGACCTGTAAGAGAAAAATTTAAATGGTTGGGAAAGGCCATGGGATGTAGAAATATTTTTTTCACATTTACTTCCTTGTAAAAACAGGTAAATCAATAGGGTTTTTCGTACGGATAAGTACCCAGTGAACGGTTCGTTTAGCTTTATATATTGTTCCGGGTGGGCGTTGTATTGGTTTTTCGGAAGTGTTAGACCTGTAAGAGAAAAATTTAAATGGTTGGGAAAGGCCATGGTATGTAGAAATATTTTTTTCACATTTTATTTCCTTTTAAAAACAGGTAAATCAATAGGGATTTTCGTACGGATAAGTACCAAGTGAACGGTTCGTTTAGCTTTATATATTGTTCCGGGTGGGCGTTGTATTGGTTTTTCGGAAGTGTTAGACCTGTAAGAGAAAAATTTAAATGGTTGGGAAAGGCCATGGCATGTAGAAATATTTTTTTCACATTTTACTTCCTTGTAAAAACAGGAAAATCAATAGGAATTTTCATACGGATATGTACCCAGTGAACGGTTCGTTTAGCTTTATATATTGTTCCGGGTGGGCGTTGTATTGGTTTTTCGGAAGTGTTAGACCTGTAAGAGAAAAATTTAAATGGTTGGGAAAGGCCATGGGATGTAGAAATATCTTTTTCACATTTTATTTCCTTGTAAAAACAGGTAAATCAATAGGGTTTTTCGTACGGATAAGTGCCCAGTGAACGGTTCGTTTAGCTTTATATATTGTTCCGGGTGGGCGTTGTATTGGTTTTTCGGAAGTGTTAAACCTGTAAGAGAAAAATTTAAAAGGTTGGGAAAGGCCATGGGATGTAGAAATATTTTTTTCACATTTTATTTCCTTGTTAAAACAGGTAAATCAATAGGGTTTTTCGTACGGATAAGTGCCCAGTGAACGGTTCGTTTAGCTTTATATATTGTTCCGGGTGGGCGTTGTTTTGGTTTTTCGGAAGTGTTAGACCTGTAAGAGAAAAATTTAAATGGTTGGGAAAGGCCATGGGATGTAGAAATATTTTTTTCACATTTTACTTCCTTGTAAAAACAGGAAAATTGATAGGGATTTTCGTACGGATAAGTACCCAGTGAACGGTTCGTTTATCTTTATATATTCTTCCGGGTGGGCGTTGTATTGGTTTTTCGGAAGTGTTAGACCTGTAAGAGAAAAATTTAAATGGTTGGGAAAGGCCATGGGATGTAGAAATATTTTTTTCACATTTTACTTCCTTGTAAAAACAGGAAAATCGATAGGGATTTTCGTACGGATAAGTACCCAGTGAACGGTTCGTTTATCTTTATATATTCTTCCGGGTGGGTGTTGTATTGGTTTTTCGGAAGTGTTAGACCTGTAAGAGAAAAATTTAAATGGTTGGGAAAGGCCATGGGATGTAGAAATATTTTTTTCACATTTTACTTCCTTGTAAAAACAGGTAAATCAATAGGGTTTTTCGTACGGATAAGTGCCCAGTGAACGGTTCGTTTAGCTTTATATATTGTTCCGGGTGGGCATTGTTTAGGTTTTTCGGAAGTGTTAGACCTGTAAGAGAAAAATTTAAATGGTTGGGAAAGGCCATGGGATGTAGAAATATATTTTTCACATTTTACTTCCTTGTAAAAACAGGAAAATGGATAGGGATTTTCGTACGGATAAGTACCCAGTGAACGGTTCGTTTATCATTATATATTCTTCCGGGTGGGCGTTGTATTGGTTTTTCGGAAGTGTTAGACCTGTAAGAGAAAAATTTAAATGGTTGGGAAAGGCCATGGGATGTAGAAATATTTTTTTCACATTTACTTCCTTGTAAAAACAGGTAAATCAATAGGGTTTTTCGTACGGATAAGTACCCAGTGAACGGTTCGTTTAGCTTTATATATTGTTTCGGGTGGGCGTTGTATTGTTTTTTCGGAAGTGTTAGACCTGTAAGAGAAAAATTTAAATGGTTGGGAAAGGCCATGGGATGTAGAAATATTTTTTTCACATTTTACTTCCTTGTAAAAACAGGAAAATCAATAGGGATTTTCGTACGGATAAGTACCCAGTGAACCGTTCGTTTACCTTTATATATTGTTCCGGGTGGGCGTTGTATTGGTTTTTCGGAAGTGTTAGACCTGTAAGAGAAAAATTTAAATGGTTGGGAAAGGCCATGGGATGTAGAAATATTTTTTTCACATTTTACTTCCTTGTAAATACAGGAAAAAAAATAGGGTTTTTCATACGGATAAGTGCCCAGTGAACGGTTCGTTTAGCTTTATATATTGTTCCGGGTGGGCGTTGTTTTGGATTTTCGGAAGTGTTAGACCTGTAAGAGAAAAATTTAAATGGTTGGGAAAGGCCATGGGATGTAGAAATATTTTTTTCACATTTTACTTCCTTGTAAAAACAGGAAAATCGATAGGGATTTTCGTACGGATAAGTACCCAGTGAACGGTTCGTTTATCTTTATATATTCTTCCGGGTGGGCGTTGTATTGGTTTTTCGGAAATGTTAGACCTGTAAGAGAAAAATTTAAATGGTTGGGAAAGGCCATGGGATGTAGAAATATTTTTTTCACATTTTACTTCCTTGTAAAAACAGGAAAAAAATAGGGTTTTTCGTACGGATAAGTACCCAGTGAACGGTTCGTTTAGCTTTATATATTGTTCCGGGTGGGCGTTGTATTGGTTTTTCGGAAGTGTTAGACCTGTAAGAGAAAAATTTAAATGGTTGGGAAAGGCCATGAGATATAGAAATATTTTTTTCACATTTTAGTTCCGTTTAAAAACAGGTAAATCAATAGGGTTTTTCGTACGGATAAGTACCCAGTGAACGGTTCGTTTAGCTTTATATATTGTTCCGGGTGGGCGTTTTATTGGTTTTTCGGAAGTGTTAGACCTGCAAGAGAAAAATTTAAATGGTTGGGAAAGGCCATGGGATGTAGAAATATTTTTTTCACATTTTATTTCCTTGTAAAAACAGGTAAATCAATAGGGTTCTTCGTACGGATAAGTGCCCAGTGAACGGTTCGTTTAGCTTTATATATTCTTCCGGGTGGGCGTTGTATTGGATTTTCGGAAGTGTTAGACCGGTAAGAGAAAAATTTAAATGGTTGGGAAAGGCCATGGGATGTAGAAATATTTTTTTCACATTTACTTCCTTGTAAAAACAGGTAAATCAATAGGGTTTTTCGTACGGATAAGTACCCAGTGAACGGTTCGTTTAGCTTTATATATTGTTCCGGGTGGGCGTTGTATTGGTTTTTCGGAAGTGTTAGACCTGTAAGAGAAAAATTTAAATGGTTGGGAAAGGCCATGGGATGTAGAAATATTTTTTCACATTTTATTTCCTTTTAAAAACAGGAAAATCGATAGGGATTTTCGTACGGATAAGTACCCAGTGAACGGTTCGTTTAGCTTTATATATTGTTCCGGGTGGGCGTTGTATTGGTTTTTCGGAAGTGTTAGACCTGTAAGAGAAAAATTTAAATGGTTGGGAAAGGCCATGAGATATAGAAATATTTTTTTCACATTTTATTTCCTTTTAAAAACAGGAAAATCGATAGGGATTTTCGTACGGATAAGTGCCCAGTGAACGGTTCGTTTAGCTTTATATATTGTTCCGGGTGGGCGTTGTTTTGGTTTTTCGGAAGTGTTAGACGTGCAAGAGAAATATTTAAATGGTTGGGAAAGGCCATGGGATGTAGAAATATTTTTTTCACATTTTACTTCCTTGTAAAAACAGGAAAATCGATAGGGATTTTCGGACGGATAAGTACCTAGTGAACGGTTCGTTTATCTTTATATATTCTTCCGGGTGGGCGTTGTATTGGATTTTCGGAAGTGTTAGACCTGTAAGAGAAAAATTTAAATGGTTGGGAAAGGCCATGAGATATAGAAATATTTTTTTCACATTTTATTTCCTTTTAAAAACAGGAAAATCGATAGGGATTTTCGTACGGATAAGTACCCAGTGAACGGTTCGTTTAGCTTTATATATTGTTCCGGGTGGGCGTTGTATTGGTTTTTCGGAAGTGTTAGACGTGCAAGAGAAATATTTAAATGGTTGGGAAAGGCCATGGATGTAGAAATATTTTTTTCACATTTTATTTCCTTGTAAAAACAGGTAAATCAATAGGGTTTTTCGTACGGATAAGTGCCCAGTGTACGGTTCGTTTAGCTTTATATATTGTTCCGGGTGGGCGTTGTTTTGGTTTTTCGGAAGTGTTAGACCTGTAAGAGAAAAATTTAAATGGTTGGGAAAGGCCATGGGATGTAGAAATATTTTTTTCACATTTTATTTCCTTGTAAAAACAGGTAAATCAATAGGGTTTTTCGTACGGATAAGTACCCAGTGAACGGTTCGTTTAGCTTTATATATTGTTCCGGGTGGGCGTTGTATTGGTTTTTCGGAAGTGTTAGACCTGTAAGAGAAAAATTTAAATGGTTGGGAAAGGCCATGGGATGTAGAAATATTTTTTTCACATTTTATTTCCTTGTAAAAACAGGAAAATCGATAGGGATTTTCGTACGGATAAGTACCCAGTGAACGGTTCGTTTAGCTTTATATATTGTTCCGGGTGGGCGTTGTATTGGTTTTTCGGAAGTGTTAGACCTGTAAGAGAAAAATTTAAATGGTTGGGAAAGGCCATGAGATATAGAAATATTTTTTTCACATTTTAGTTCCGTTTAAAAACAGGTAAATCAATAGGGTTTTTCGTACGGATAAGTACCCAGTGAACGGTTCGTTTAGCTTTATATATTGTTCCGTGTGGGCGTTGTATTGGTTTTTCGGAAGTGTTAGACCTGCAAGAGAAAAATTTAAATGGTTGGGAAAGGCCATGGGATGTAGAAATATTTTTTTCACATTTTATTTCCTTGTAAAAACAGGAAAATCAATAGGGTTTTTCGTACGGATAAGTGCCCAGTGAACGGTTCGTTTAGCTTTATATATTGTTCCGGGTGGGCGTTGTATTGGTTTTTCGGAAGTGTTAGACCTGTAAGAGAAAAATTTAAATGGTTGGGAAAGGCCATGGGATGTAGAAATATTTTTTTCACATTTTACTTCCTTGTAAAAACAGGTAAATCAATAGGGATTTTCGTACGGATAAGTACCTAGTGAACGGTTCGTTTAGCTTTATATATTGTTCCGGGTGGGAGTTGTATTGGTTTTTCGGAAGTGTTAGACCTGTAAGAGAAAAATTTAAATGGTTGGGAAAGGCCATGGGATGTAGAAATATTTTTTTCACATTTTACTTCCTTGTAAAAACAGGTAAATCAATAGGGTTTTTCGTACGGATAAGTGCCCAGTGAACGGTTCGTTTAGCTTTATATATTGTTCCGGGTGGGCATTGTTTAGGTTTTTCGGAAGTGTTAGACCTGTAAGAGAAAAATTTAAATGGTTGGGAAAGGCCATGGGATGTAGAAATATTTTTTTCACATTTACTTCCTTGTAAAAACAGGTAAATCAATAGGGTTTTTCGTACGGATAAGTACCCAGTGAACGGTTCGTTTAGCTTTATATATTGTTCCGGGTGGGCGTTGTATTGGTTTTTCGGAAGTGTTAGACCTGTAAGAGAAAAATTTAAATGGTTGGGAAAGGCCATGGTATGTAGAAATATTTTTTTCACATTTTATTTCCTTTTAAAAACAGGTAAATCAATAGGGATTTTCGTACGGATAAGTACCAAGTGAACGGTTCGTTTAGCTTTATATATTGTTCCGGGTGGGCGTTGTATTGGTTTTTCGGAAGTGTTAGACCTGTAAGAGAAAAATTTAAATGGTTGGGAAAGGCCATGGGATGTAGAAATATCTTTTTCACATTTTATTTCCTTGTAAAAACAGGTAAATCAATAGGGTTTTTCGTACGGATAAGTGCCCAGTGAACGGTTCGTTTAGCTTTATATATTGTTCCGGGTGGGCGTTGTATTGGTTTTTCGGAAGTGTTAAACCTGTAAGAGAAAAATTTAAAAGGTTGGGAAAGGCCATGGGATGTAGAAATATTTTTTTCACATTTTATTTCCTTGTTAAAACAGGTAAATCAATAGGGTTTTTCGTACGGATAAGTGCCCAGTGAACGGTTCGTTTAGCTTTATATATTGTTCCGGGTGGGCGTTGTTTTGGTTTTTCGGAAGTGTTAGACCTGTAAGAGAAAAATTTAAATGGTTGGGAAAGGCCATGGGATGTAGAAATATTTTTTTCACATTTTACTTCCTTGTAAAAACAGGAAAATTGATAGGGATTTTCGTACGGATAAGTACCCAGTGAACGGTTCGTTTATCTTTATATATTCTTCCGGGTGGGCGTTGTATTGGTTTTTCGGAAGTGTTAGACCTGTAAGAGAAAAATTTAAATGGTTGGGAAAGGCCATGGGATGTAGAAATATTTTTTTCACATTTTACTTCCTTGTAAAAACAGGAAAATCGATAGGGATTTTCGTACGGATAAGTACCCAGTGAACGGTTCGTTTATCTTTATATATTCTTCCGGGTGGGTGTTGTATTGGTTTTTCGGAAGTGTTAGACCTGTAAGAGAAAAATTTAAATGGTTGGGAAAGGCCATGGGATGTAGAAATATTTTTTTCACATTTTACTTCCTTGTAAAAACAGGTAAATCAATAGGGTTTTTCGTACGGATAAGTGCCCAGTGAACGGTTCGTTTAGCTTTATATATTGTTCCGGGTGGGCATTGTTTAGGTTTTTCGGAAGTGTTAGACCTGTAAGAGAAAAATTTAAATGGTTGGGAAAGGCCATGGGATGTAGAAATATATTTTTCACATTTTACTTCCTTGTAAAAACAGGAAAATGGATAGGGATTTTCGTACGGATAAGTACCCAGTGAACGGTTCGTTTATCATTATATATTCTTCCGGGTGGGCGTTGTATTGGTTTTTCGGAAGTGTTAGACCTGTAAGAGAAAAATTTAAATGGTTGGGAAAGGCCATGGGATGTAGAAATTTTTTTTTCACATTTACTTCCTTGTAAAAACAGGTAAATCAATAGGGTTTTTCGTACGGATAAGTACCCAGTGAACGGTTCGTTTAGCTTTATATATTGTTTCGGGTGGGCGTTGTATTGTTTTTTCGGAAGTGTTAGACCTGTAAGAGAAAAATTTAAATGGTTGGGAAAGGCCATGGGATGTAGAAATATTTTTTTCACATTTTACTTCCTTGTAAAAACAGGAAAATCAATAGGGATTTTCGTACGGATAAGTACCCAGTGAACCGTTCGTTTACCTTTATATATTGTTCCGGGTGGGCGTTGTATTGGTTTTTCGGAAGTGTTAGACCTGTAAGAGAAAAATTTAAATGGTTGGGAAAGGCCATGGGATGTAGAAATATTTTTTTCACATTTTACTTCCTTGTAAATACAGGAAAAAAAATAGGGTTTTTCATACGGATAAGTGCCCAGTGAACGGTTCGTTTAGCTTTATATATTGTTCCGGGTGGGCGTTGTTTTGGATTTTCGGAAGTGTTAGACCTGTAAGAGAAAAATTTAAATGGTTGGGAAAGGCCATGGGATGTAGAAATATTTTTTTCACATTTTACTTCCTTGTAAAAACAGGAAAATCGATAGGGATTTTCGTACGGATAAGTACCCAGTGAACGGTTCGTTTATCTTTATATATTCTTCCGGGTGGGCGTTGTATTGGTTTTTCGGAAATGTTAGACCTGTAAGAGAAAAATTTAAATGGTTGGGAAAGGCCATGGGATGTAGAAATATTTTTTTCACATTTTACTTCCTTGTAAAAACAGGAAAAAAATAGGGTTTTTCGTACGGATAAGTACCCAGTGAACGGTTCGTTTAGCTTTATATATTTTTCCGGGTGGGCGTTGTATTGGTTTTTCGCAAGTGTTAGACCTGTAAGAGAAAAATTTAAATGGTTGGGAAAGGCCATGGGATGTAGAAATATTTTTTTCAGATTTACTTCCTTGTAAAAACAGGTAAATCAATAGGGTTTTTCGTACGGATAAGTACCCAGTGAACGGTTCGTTTAGCTTTATATATTGTTCCGGGTGGGCGTTGTATTGTTTTTTCGGAAGTGTTAGACCTGTAAGAGAAAAATTTAAATGGTTGGGAAAGACCATGGGATGTAGAAATATTTTTTTCACATTTTACTTCCTTGTAAAAACATGAAAATCAATAGGGATTTTCGTACGGATAAGTACCCAGTGAACGGTTCGTTTAGCTTTATATATTGTTCCGGGTGGGAGTTGTATTGGTTTTTCGCAAGTGTTAGACCTGTAAAAGAAAAATTTAAATGGTTGGGAAAGGCCATGGGATGTAGAAATATTTTTTTCACATTTTATTTCCTTGTAAAAAAGGTAAATCAATAGGGTTTTTCGTACGGATAAGTGCCCAGTGAACGGTTCGTTTATCTTTATATATTCTTCCGGGTGGGCGTTGTATTGGTTTTTCGGAAGTGTTAGACCTGTAAGAGAAAAATTTAAATGGTTGGGAAAGGCCATGGGATGTAGAAATATTTTTTTCACATTTTATTTCCTTGTAAAAACAGGTAAATCAATAGGGTTTTTCGTACGGATAAGTGCCCAGTGAACGGTTCGTTTAGCTTTATATATTGTTCCGGGTGGGCGTTGTATTGGTTTTTCGGAAGTGTTAGACCTGTAAGAGAAAAATTTAAATGGTTGGGAAAGGCCATGGGATGTAGAAATATTTTTTTCACATTTACTTCCTTGTAAAAACAGGTAAATCAATAGGGTTTTTCGTACGGATAAGTACCCAGTGAACGGTTCGCTTAGCTTTATATATTGTTTCGGGTGGGCATTGTATTGGTTTTTCAGAAGTGTTAGACCTGTAAAAGAAAAATTTAAATGGTTGGGAAAGGCCATGGGATGTAGAAATATTTTTTTCACATTTTATTTCCTTTTAAAAACAGGTAAATCAATAGGGATTTTCGTACGGATAAGTACCCAGTGAACGGTTCATTTAGCTTTATATATTGTTCCGGGTGGGCATTGTATTGGTTTTTTGGAAGTGTTAGACCTGTAAGAGAAAAATTTAAATGGTTGGGAAAGGCCATGGGATGTAGAAATATTTTTTTCACATTTACTTCCTTGTAAAAACAGGTAAATCAATAGGGTTTTTCGTACGGATAAGTACCCAGTGAACGGTTCGTTTAGCTTTATATATTGTTCCGGGTGGGCGTTGTATTGGTTTTTCAGAAGTGTTAGACCTGTAAGAGAAAAATTTAAATGGTTGGGAAAGGCCATGGGATGTAGAAATATTTTTTTCACATTTTACTTCCTTATAAAAACAGGAAAATCAATAGGGATTTTCGTACGGATATGTACCCAGTGAACGGTTCGTTTAGCTTTATATATTGTTCTGGGTGGGCGTTGTATTGGTTTTTCGGAAGCGTTAGACCTGTAAGAAAAAAATTTAAATGGTTGGGAAAGGCCATGGGATGTAGAAATATTTTTTTCCCATTTTACTTCCTTGTAAAAACAGGAAAATCAATAGGGATTTTCGTACGGATAAGTACCCAGTGAACCGTTCGTTTAGCTTTATATATTGTTCCGGGTGGTCTTTGTTTTGGTTTTTCGGAAGTGTTAGATCTGTAAGAGAAAAATTTAAATGGTTGGGAAAGGCCATGGGATGTAGAAATATTTTTTTCACATTTACTTCCTTGTAAAAACTGGTAAATCAATAGAGTTTTTCGTACGGATAAGTACCCAGTGAACGGTTCGTTTAGCTTTATATATTGTTCCGGGTGGGCGTTGTATTGGTTTTTCAGAAGTGTTAGACCTGTAAAAGAAATATTTAAATGGTTGGGAAAGGCCATGGGATGTAGAAATATTTTTTTCACATTTTACTTCCTTGTAAAAACAGGAAAATCGATAGGTATTTTCATACGGATAAGTACCCAGTGAACCGTTCGTTTAGCTTTATATATTGTTCCGGGTGGGCGTTGTATTGGTTTTTCGGAAGTGTTAGACCTGTAAGAGAAAAATTTAAATGGTTGGGAAAGGCCATGGGATGTAGAAATATTTTTTTCACATTTTATTTCCTTGTAAAAACAGGTAAATCAATAGGGTTTTTCGTACGGATAAGTGCCCAGTGAACGGTTCGTTTAGCATTATATATTGTTCCGGGTGGGCGTTGTATTGGTTTTTCGGAAGTGTTAGACCTGTAAGAGAAAAATTTAAATGGTTGGGAAAGGCCATGGGATGTAGAAATATTTTTTTCACATTTACTTCCTTGTAAAAACAGGTAAATCAATAGGGTTTTTCGTACGGATAAGTACCCAGTGAACGGTTCGTTTAGCTTTATATATTGTTTTGGGTGGGCGTTGTATTGGTTTTTCAGAAGTGTTAGACCTGTAAAAGAAAAATTTAAATGGTTGGGAAAGGCCATGGGATGTAGAAATATTTTTTTCACATTTTATTTCCTTTTAAAAACAGGTAAATCAATAGGGATTTTCGTACGGATAAGTACCCAGTGAACGGTTCATTTAGCTTTATATATTGTTCCGGGTGGGCATTGTATTGGTTTTTTGGAAGTGTTAGACCTGTAAGAGAAAAATTTAAATGGTTGGGAAAGGCCATGGGATGTAGAAATATTTTTTTCACATTTACTTCCTTGTAAAAACAGGTAAATCAATAGGGTTTTTCGTACGGATAAGTACCCAGTGAACGGTTCGTTTAGCTTTATATATTGTTCCAGGTGGGCGTTGTATTGGTTTTTCGGAAGTGTTAGACCTGTAAGAGAAAAATTTAAATGGTTGGGAAAGGCCATGGGATGTAGAAATATTTTTTTCACATTTTATTTCCTTGTAAAAACAGGTAAATCAACAGGGTTTTTCGTACGGATAAGTGCCCAGTGAACGGTTCGTTTAGCATTATATATTGTTCCGGGTGGGCGTTGTATTGGTTTTTCGGAAGTGTTAGACCTGTAAGAGAAAAATTTAAATGGTTGGGAAAGGCCATGGGATGTAGAAATATTTTTTTCACATTTACTTCCTTGTAAAAACAGGTAAATCAATAGGGTTTTTCGTACGGATAAGTACCCAGTGAACGGTTCGTTTAGCTTTATATATTGTTTCGGGTGGGCGTTGTATTGGTTTTTCAGAAGTGTTAGACCTGTAAAAGAAAAATTTAAATGGTTGGGAAAGGCCATGGGATGTAGAAATATTTTTTTCACATTTTATTTCCTTTTAAAAACAGGTAAATCAATAGGGATTTTCGTACGGATAAGTACCCAGTGAACGGTTCATTTAGCTTTATATATTGTTCCGGGTGGGCATTGTATTGGTTTTTTGGAAGTGTTAGACCTGTAAGAGAAAAATTTAAATGGTTGGGAAAGGCCATGGGATGTAGAAATATTTTTTTCACATTTACTTCCTTGTAAAAACAGGTAAATCAATAGGGTTTTTCGTACGGATAAGTACCCAGTGAACGGTTCGTTTAGCTTTATATATTGTTCCGGGTGGGCGTTGTATTGGTTTTTCAGAAGTGTTAGACCTGTAAGAGAAAAATTTAAATGGTTGGGAAAGGCCATGGGATGTAGAAATATTTTTTTCACATTTTACTTCCTTATAAAAACAGGAAAATCAATAGGGATTTTCGTACGGATATGTACCCAGTGAACGGTTCGTTTAGCTTTATATATTGTTCTGGGTGGGCGTTGTATTGGTTTTTCGGAAGCGTTAGACCTGTAAGAGAAAAATTTAAATGGTTGGGAAAGGCCATGGGATGTAGAAATATTTTTTTCACATTTACTTCCTTGTAAAAACAGGTAAATCAATAGGGTTTTTCGTACGGATAAGTACCCAGTGAACGGTTCATTTAGCTTTATATATTGTTTCGGGTGGGCGTTGTATTGGTTTTTCAGAAGTGTTAGACCTGTAAAAGAAAAATTTAAATGGTTGGGAAAGGCCATGGGATGTAGAAATATTTTTTTCACATTTTATTTCCTTTTAAAAACAGGTAAATCAATAGGGATTTTCGTACGGATAAGTACCCAGTGAACGGTTCATTTAGCTTTATATATTGTTCCGGGTGGGCATTGTATTGGTTTTTTGGAAGTGTTAGACCTGTAAGAGAAAAATTTAAATGGTTGGGAAAGGCCATGGGATGTAGAAATATTTTTTTCACATTTACTTCCTTGTAAAAACAGGTAAATCAATAGGGTTTTTCGTACGGATAAGTACCCAGTGAACGGTACGTTTAGCTTTATATATTGTTCCGGGTGGGCGTTGTATTGGTTTTTCAGAAGTGTTAGACCTGTAAGAGAAAAATTTAAATGGTTGGGAAAGGCCATGGGATGTAGAAATATTTTTTTCACATTTACTTCCTTGGAAAAACAGGTAAATCAATAGGGTTTTTCGTACGGATAAGTACCCAGTGAACGGTTCGTTTAGCTTTATATATTGTTCCGGGTGGGCGTTGTATTGGTTTTTCGGAAGTGTTAGACCTGTAAGAGAAAAATTTAAATGGTTGGGAAAGGCCATGGGATGTAGAAATATTTTTTTCACATTTTATTTCCTTGTAAAAACAGGTAAATCAATAGGGTTTTTCGTACGGATAAGTGCCCAGTGAACGGTTCGTTTAGCATTATATATTGTTCCGGGTGGGCGTTGTATTGGTTTTTCGGAAGTGTTAGACCTGTAAGAGAAAAATTTAAATGGTTGGGAAAGGCCATGGGATGTAGAAATATTTTTTTCACATTTACTTCCTTGTAAAAACAGGTAAATCAATAGGGTTTTTCGTACGGATAAGTACCCAGTGAACGGTTCGTTTAGCTTTATATATTGTTTCGGGTGGGCGTTGTATTGGTTTTTCAGAAGTGTTAGACCTGTAAAAGAAAAATTTAAATGGTTGGGAAAGGCCATGGGATGTAGAAATATTTTTTTCACATTTTATTTCCTTTTAAAAACAGGTAAATCAATAGGGATTTTCGTACGGATAAGTACCCAGTGAACGGTTCATTTAGCTTTATATATTGTTCCGGGTGGGCATTGTATTGGTTTTTTGGAAGTGTTAGACCTGTAAGAGAAAAATTTAAATGGTTGGGAAAGGCCATGGGATGTAGAAATATTTTTTTCACATTTACTTCCTTGTAAAAACAGGTAAATCAATAGGGTTTTTCGTACGGATAAGTACCCAGTGAACGGTTCGTTTTGCTTTATATATTGTTCCGGGTGGGCGTTGTATTGGTTTTTCAGAAGTGTTAGACCTGTAAGAGAAAAATTTAAATGGTTGGGAAAGGCCATGGGATGTAGAAATATTTTTTTCACATTTTACTTCCTTATAAAAACAGGAAAATCAATAGGGATTTTCGTACGGATATGTACCCAGTGAACGGTTCGTTTAGCTTTATATATTGTTCTGGGTGGGCGTTGTATTGGTTTTTCGGAAGCGTTAGACCTGTAAGAAAAAAATTTAAATGGTTGGGAAAGGCCATGGGATGTAGAAATATTTTTTTCACATTTTACTTCCTTGTAAAAACAGGAAAATCAATAGGGATTTTCGTACGGATAAGTACCCAGTGAACCGTTCGTTTAGCTTTATATATTGTTCCGGGTGGTCGTTGTTTTGGTTTTTCGGAAGTGTTAGACCTGTAAGAGAAAAATTTAAATGGTTGGGAAAGGCCATGGGATGTAGAAATATTTTTTTCACATTTACTTCCTTGTAAAAACAGGTAAATCAATAGGGATTTTCGTACGGATAAGTACCCAGTGAACGGTTCGTTTAGCTTTATATATTGTTTCGGGTGGGCGTTGTATTGGTTTTTCAGAAGTGTTAGACCTGTAAAAGAAAAATTTAAATGGTTGGGAAAGGCCATGGGATGTAGAAATATTTTTTTCACATTTTATTTCCTTTTAAAAACAGGTAAATCAATAGGGATTTTCGTACGGATAAGTACCCAGTGAACGGTTCGTTTAGCTTTATATATTGTTCCGGGTGGGCATTGTATTGGTTTTTTGGAAGTGTTAGACCTGTAAGAGAAAAATTTAAATGGTTGGGAAAGGCCATGGGATGTAGAAATATTTTTTTCACATTTACTTCCTTGTAAAAACAGGTAAATCAATAGGGTTTTTCGTACGGATAAGTACCCAGTGAACGGTTCGTTTAGCTTTATATATTGTTCCGGGTGGGCGTTGTATTGGTTTTTCAGAAGTGTTAGACCTGTAAGAGAAAAATTTAAATGGTTGGGAAAGGCCATGGGATGTAGAAATATTTTTTTCACATTTTACTTCCTTATAAAAACAGGAAAATCAATAGGGATTTTCGTACGGATATGTACCCAGTGAACGGTTCGTTTAGCTTTATATATTGTTCTGGGTGGGCGTTGTATTGGTTTTTCGGAAGCGTTAGACCTGTAAGAAAAAAATTTAAATGGTTGGGAAAGGCCATGGGATGTAGAAATATTTTTTTCACATTTTACTTCCTTGTAAAAACAGGAAAATCAATAGGGATTTTCGTACGGATAAGTACCCAGTGAACCGTTCGTTTAGCTTTATATATTGTTCCGGGTGGTCGTTGTTTTGGTTTTTCGGAAGTGTTAGACCTGTAAGAGAAAAATTTAAATGGTTGGGAAAGGCCATGGGATGTAGAAATATTTTTTTCACATTTACTTCCTTGTAAAAACAGGTAAATCAATAGGGTTTTTCGTACGGATAAGTACCCAGTGAACGGTTCGTTTAGCTTTATATATTGTTTCGGGTGGGCGTTGTATTGGTTTTTCAGAAGTGTTAGACCTGTAAAAGAAAAATTTAAATGGTTGGGAAAGGCCATGGGATGTAGAAATATTTTTTTCACATTTTATTTCCTTTTAAAAACAGGTAAATCAATAGGGATTTTCGTACGGATAAGTACCCAGTGAACGGTTCATTTAGCTTTATATATTGTTCCGGGTGGGCATTGTATTGGTTTTTTGGAAGTGTTAGACCTGTAAGAGAAAAATTTAAATGGTTGGGAAAGGCCATGGGATGTAGAAATATTTTTTTCACATTTACTTCCTTGTAAAAACAGGTAAATCAATAGGGTTTTTCGTACGGATAAGTACCCAGTGAACGGTTCGTTTAGCTTTATATATTGTTCCGGGTGGGCGTTGTATTGGTTTTTCAGAAGTGTTAGACCTGTAAGAGAAAAATTTAAATGGTTGGGAAAGGCCATGGGATGTAGAAATATTTTTTTCACATTTTACTTCCTTATAAAAACAGGAAAATCAATAGGGATTTTCGTACGGATATGTACCCAGTGAACGGTTCGTTTAGCTTTATATATTGTTCTGGGTGGGCGTTGTATTGGTTTTTCGGAAGCGTTAGACCTGTAAGAAAAAAATTTAAATGGTTGGGAAAGGCCATGGGATGTAGAAATATTTTTTTCACATTTTACTTCCTTGTAAAAACAGGAAAATCAATAGGGATTTTCGTACGGATAAGTACCCAGTGAACCGTTCGTTTAGCTTTATATATTGTTCCGGGTGGTCGTTGTTTTGGTTTTTCGGAAGTGTTAGACCTGTAAGAGAAAAATTTAAATGGTTGGGAAAGGCCATGGGATGTAGAAATATTTTTTTCACATTTACTTCCTTGTAAAAACAGGTAAATCAATAGGGTTTTTCGTACGGATAAGTACCCAGTGAACGGTTCGTTTAGCTTTATATATTGTTCCGGGTGGGCGTTGTATTGGTTTTTCAGAAGTGTTAGACCTGTAAGAGAAAAATTTAAATGGTTGGGAAAGGCCATGGGATGTAGAAATATTTTTTTCACATTTTACTTCCTTATAAAAACAGGAAAATCAATAGGGATTTTCGTACGGATATGTACCCAGTGAACGGTTCGTTTAGCTTTATATATTGTTCTGGGTGGGCGTTGTATTGGTTTTTCGGAAGCGTTAGACCTGTAAGAAAAAAATTTAAATGGTTGGGAAAGGCCATGGGATGTAGAAATATTTTTTTCACATTTTACTTCCTTGTAAAAACAGGAAAATCAATAGGGATTTTCGTACGGATAAGTACCCAGTGAACCGTTCGTTTAGCTTTATATATTGTTGCTTAGCAGGAGGGCAGTAAGTTGCCCGCAGGAAGAAAGACACCACACAAGTGTTTGGAATAATAAGGCCACAGCTTTATTCTCCTAGCAAAGGAGAGTTGGCTTGGCATGAGGAGGAATCATCAAGACTCGGCCGACAGACCGATGGATCAAGGTCCCAGATGGCGCCCTGGAGAACCAGCCTAGGCGTAAGCCTATAGCATGGAAAGCTCCTTGCCATCTGAAACCGCACCCAGGGAAAGCGGTTCTAACCAGGGATCCAATGGGCGTAAGCCTCTGACTGTCTCCCCAAACCGCCTGGCAATGCGAGCCTGCCTCCCCAGCCGGGTTGACATTCGGCTCGCATACGTGCCGATCTCTTAATGAGATCCCCAAATACCGAGGGAAGCAGATACGCAAACCTGCTTTTTCCCCAAAAATGATTCTCCCCATGCCAACCCGCCCGCTGTGACAATAATCATATAACCCTAACAATAACCACTAATACATATCTTCGCAACAAACCCGAAAAAAGAGGGAGGGAGGGTGGGAAGCTTCCCCGTGCTGCGCTGCTGGAGGAAAGAGGCTGAGCACGCATGCCCAGCCCCTTAAATAGGCGTCGGAGACGCCTATTCCTCCCCCGCCCGCGAGGCGAACCACGCCTCCGCAGCCCCACCCCCAGGCAATCCTGAGAGGCGCGTCAGCCGAGACGCGCCTCTTTCTTCTCTGCCGGGCACGCGCCTCCGCGGCAGCAACACGGAGCTCCGGTGAGTCTCCGCTCCCGATTGCTTAGCAGGAGGGCAGTAAGTTGCCCGCAGGAAGAAAGACACCACACAAGTGTTTGGAATAATAAGGCCACAGCTTTATTCTCCTAGCAAAGGAGAGTTGGCTTGGCATGAGGAGGAATCATCAAGACTCGGCCGACAGACCGATGGATCAAGGTCCCAGATGGCGCCCTGGAGAACCAGCCTAGGCGTAAGCCTATAGCATGGAAAGCTCCTTGCCATCTGAAACCGCACCCAGGGAAAGCGGTTCTAACCAGGGATCCAATGGGCGTAAGCCTCTGACTGTCTCCCCAAACCGCCTGGCAATGCGAGCCTGCCTCCCCAGCCGGGTTGACATTCGGCTCGCATACGTGCCGATCTCTTAATGAGATCCCCAAATACCGAGGGAAGCAGATACGCAAACCTGCTTTTTCCCCAAAAATGATTCTCCCCATGCCAACCCGCCACAGAACAGAAGCCAATAACGCTTCTGTTCCCGCCAACCTCCTAAAGCTGTAGCCATTCCAACAGGGCAGACCTTACATCATGAAGCCATAAATCACAGCCCCAATCTGTTAAGTGCACCCCATCTGATCGATAGAGAGCCTCTATCTGATGGGAAATGTCAGGATGCCTGATTAAAGGAACACCCCAACCCAGAAAGATCTTCGCCAAGTTTTTGTTAACCCTGCGTCTGGCTAGATCTACCCTTGAAGGATCAACTGCATTCCTCCAAATTCTACGTTCTAACAACTCAGACCATATAATTTGGGCCCCTGGTAACCGAAAACGTAAGACTGAAAGGTCATCGAAAATCATGCGGGTTAGTTCAAGCCCTTTAACATGTCCCAAGTCATTTTCCCCTAAGTGTATAAGCAGAATCGAAGGGGGGCCTGCACGATGAACTTCCTCAGCGACAACAGTCAGCAAGCTTGGCCACTTCATGCCGCGATGTCCAGACCAACGAAACTCCAGATGCTGCCCAAGACCCAGGTCTTCACCCCAACCGGATCCTGAAGCGTAACGACCGGCCCAGTAGACAATGCTATGCCCGATGATAAGGATCGAAGGTATCCCTTTGAATGAAACTAACAAAAACAGAAGTTAATTAACCCATTCCAGACGGACATATGCCCTGTAAGCCGCAGACTTCCACCGCCCAACTGCCATAATCTGTGCCGGGGATGCACCACTATGGAAAGCCTGCGTAGCCGCTCCTATGCGGAATGAATGAACACAGAAACATTTAGGCTCGAGGCCAAGGTCTTTTAGGCACAATCTAAGAATAGCGGTAAACTGATACCGCGATAAACAAGAACCATTTTCATGTATGAATAATGGGCCAGAAATATTGGGCCGTATTGCTAAGAAATCAGCCATACTGCGAACTGGACAAGGTGAGTTAAGGGGCGATGCTGCTAAATTAACTGACGATCCCACACCTAGTTGATCGGTCTTTGACCGCCTTAGTCTAATGTGCATTTCTGAACCGAAGAGTTGAATATCACTAACCGACAAGGCCGTCCCAGCCTTCTGTGACTTAGAAGCTGCTAGAAACTCGCAGCTTCTGAAGGCTCCGTAAAAGGCCAATGTGAATGCCGCCTGAATTAAGACTTCTTCATATCGAGAAAAGCATACTTTTTGAAGCGTAACAATTAGCGCCTCAAGCAACTGTAATGTTATAGGCCTCCTGGCATCTGGCACATTTGGAACTAATTTTCTCCATCCCTCTACTGCCCTTTTTGCAAGGAATGAAGAACTCGGGTCCCATTGACCCGTTACTTTACTGAAAAATGACAGACTAGCCAAATGTATTCTCATGGTCTTTGGTGACATGCCTTCCGTCTTAAGGTGTGCTAAATAATGTAGCACCTTGGGCTCGTCCAATGGAAAAGGGGGGGAATAACCCCTGTCACTTGCAAATTTGAAAAATGAATTAAAGGCCCGCCTATACGCCCGTTGTGTAGACGCCGCCAATGACCCCATCACCCCTTCCAGGATTAATCGACGCCAAGGCTCCAAAGATCGTCTGGAAAGGCTTCTGGATCCCTGTTCGCCTCGGGAACCAGGCCGAAAAATCTTTCTTTCTGGAACCGAGAGAGGGCGTCAGCGACATCGTTACACACACCTGGAATATACTTTGCATTAAACTGAATGTTAGCTTCTAAACAAATGAGCACTAGATGGCGCACCAGTCTCATAACTCTGTCCGACCGGGATGTCTGCTTATTCACAATAGTGACCACTGCTTGGTTGTCACACCAAAACAGGACCTGCTTATTTGTGAATAAATCCCGCCACAACTGGACAGCAACCACTATAGGAAAAAATTCAAGGAAAGTTAAATCCTTGAGCAACTCTGGGCTCCAACTGGCCGGCCAACGGTGAGCACACCAACGATTCTTATAAAATATTCCAAATCCTAAACTACCAGCTGCATCAGTGTGGACCTGCAGCTCCCTGCCAGGGTTTAAAACAGATTTCCAAATGGAAACTCCATTGAATTTTTCTAAAAATTGCAGCCAAACATTGAGATCTGCTTTAATACCTTTGTTAATCCTAATAAAATGATGTGGAGCCCTAATACCGGCCATGGCTCTGGCTAACCGTGAACAAAAAGCCCTCCCTGGCGATACGACTTTGCAGGCAAAATTCAGATGCCCCAGCAAAGTTTGCATCTGTTTTAATGTGGCTTTTTTACTAGCAATCATGGCTGCTAGGAGACTGCGCAATACAACCAGCTTATCCCCCGGTAACTGTGATGTCCCCAGCACTGAATCAAGTTGAATGCCCAAATATGTCAGCTGGGACGCAGGACCCTCTGTTTTTTCTTGAGCTAAAGGTACTCCCAACTCATTCGCTAGTGTTTGAAAAGACCTTAAGCGCTCTGCACAAGCAGGGGAATTGGCAGGTCCTGCAAAAAAGAAGTCATCAAGGTAGTGAGTGACCTGATGAAACTTCCCTTTGCTCTTCACAGCCCATTCCAAGAATGTGCTGAAAGATTCAAATGCCGCACAAGCTACAGAGCAGCCCATTGGCATTGCCTTGTCAACGTACCAATGTCCATCAAATTTGAAACCTAACAGGTTAAAATCATTTGGATGGACAGGTAATAATCGAAATGCAGACTGAATGTCGCATTTTGCCATGAGTGCACCTCTTCCGCATGATCTAACTATTTTTACCGCCTGATCAAAAGGGGCATATTTTACAGAACATAGTTCAGGTGCAATGGCATCGTTGACAGAAGAACCTTTTGGGTAAGACAAGTGGTGTATAAGTCGGAATTGACCCACTGCCTTTTTTGGAACCACTCCCAATGGGGAGACACGTAAGTTATTAAATGGTGGGACTAAGAAGGGGCCAGCTACACGCCCCGCTTCACATTCTTTCTTTATTTTTTCTCTAACTATGCCAGGCATTTCTTTTGCCGATTTTAAATTGGGGCAATCTGTGGCCGTACGTAATCCCGTAAATGGGATACGAAAACCCTCTGTAAAACTAGCAGCCAAATATGCTGCTGAAGCTAAATCCGGGTAAAACTTGAGAATTTCTAATAGGGCCGGTATATTAACTGGTGTGGGTGCTAAACTACTTAAATCTAAACTAGTCTTCTTGCCTGTTTCTTTAGTTGGCATTGAAACCGTTTGATCCCGACCCCCCTTCTTTTTTGTAGGAGGATCGGGAACCCCGAAAGGGATTCTGAGAATTGTTCCCTTTTCGGCATGTAGCCTTGGAGTGGTAGCCTCCACATAACTCACATGCATGTTCGAAGCGGCATTGCCGGCGTTTACACCCTTTTTTATTAAAGTCCCAGCAGTAAAGGATGCCACTCCTCCTGTTATATGCCCCCTTCCTTTCAGACTCACGTTGCTGTCTCATTCCGGGTCCTACTTTCAAAAGCCAAGTAGCTTGGTGTATAATATCCCAACGAGTCAGTGAATTATGCGATGCTAGCTCCCTAAATTTTTTATCGTAAGACAACGCTGCTTCATCCCCAGCACATTCCCTGGCTTCTAATACATTTGATAAGTGGCGGCTGAGATGCCACCCTCTCTCAGGGTAAGCCGCTAACACCACGGCCATAAATTCAGCATAGCCTCTTACCCAATTTTGAAATGTGCGATCGCAAGTGATTTTTTCCTTCTTGCGTTTTTTAGGGCGATCCCCAGTATTACCCCCTTCGTCATCTAATGGCACCAGGGCAAACATATCCACGTAATACCCATCTAAGATTTTGTTACGTACCTTGCTTGACATATGTAACCCAGGTGGAGCATCGCCATCCTTGTAACGACCTGGTGGGTCAAATACTTCCCCAGTGATCTCCCCCTCCTCTAAACTTTGTTTTGCCTCCATCCGGCGGCGATAGAGCCAAGGAGGAAGGCCAGGAATAAATGCCCCTTCCAACCAATATTCCCTGTCCCCATAGTTGTCCCCTTCATCCTCATCTGTGGATGACTCACCAGATGTCTGATCACAATGTGAAACACACGTTCTCCTATGATGACAAGACCGACGTTTCTTCCGTGGCCTATTATGTGCACTGGAGCCATCATAGTTGCAGTCATCGCCTGAGACGGATTCACTGCGATTACTCCCCTCGCTGACATCCTGTATTGTGTCTTGACCCGAAGCAGCCCCTGTCAGCTGGGCAACAGCTTGAGAATAGCCCTGCCAAAATAAGGCTGAATCCCCCCCATCAACATTTCCTATGTTGAGGTTAGATCCAACCCCCCCATTACTCACGGTTATTCCATTCCGGTTTCGCTGCCTACCTAATTGTAATCTAGAACTAGCGGTAACTCTGCCACGATCGGCCTGTATTCTAGCCGCCCTAACCCTGCTTTGTCGGCCTTGAAATAAGTTTTGCTCAGCAGGACGCTCACTATTTAAAATTGTAGCTCCAGTTTTTGGTGTGCGGCGACGACCAGACCCGGTCTGCCGCGTTAAATTACGGCCCCGCTGCTGAGGACTGGACTGATTCGGTTGCCTGCTTGCCGCTTGCCTGCGGCCTCCAGATCCCCTTGATGTGGCTGGGCGTGGCGTCCTGTGAACCTCCTCAACCCTTGTGGGAGCTGAGGTCACAGCCACAGGCCCGCCTTGTGGACTAGCTTGGGCATCCCGTTGACCCCTGCCCACCCCCATTGATCTTTGCAGAGCTTTTGCTGCAGCAGCTCTCTGCGGAGGGCGATTGACAGGGGGCACAGTGGCAGTCGCAACTGCCTCGCTGCTTGATGCCGGTTCGCGCCCTGCCCCAGATGCCCTAGATTTTCTTTGGGGCCTTAAATTAGTGGCAGGGCCAGGATCTGGTCCTTGGCCCCCTTCAGCCAGGGCAGTTGCCAGGACCCTCATCAAGTCAGCCCTGCCAGCATCAAGCCCCGCTTTTAAAGTTTTTTGCTTCCGTGGAGCCATTGCCCCTCAGCTTTTTAAAAAGCACTAAGTGCTCCTCTCTTTCCTCCCCTTCCTAATCCGCTCTAACCCCCAATCAAATGAAATTAAATTATATGTCCCTCGTTGATTTCTCCCTCTTTTTTTTTTTTAATTAATTAATTAATTAATTGTTGTAATGAATTCTGTGTCTATGCTTGTATTTCGTACAAGCATAGACTTAACAGCCAACCTGCTGCGGATTAGGGAGGTTCCCGACTCCCTAGGCACAACTGCGCACTTTGGCCTGTCGAGCCTGCCTCGATTTTCACGCAGCACTGGGCAAGAAGCTTCCCCGTGCTGCGCTGCTGGAGGAAAGAGGCTGAGCACGCATGCCCAGCCCCTTAAATAGGCGTCGGAGACGCCTATTCCTCCCCCGCCCGCGAGGCGAACCACGCCTCCGCAGCCCCACCCCCAGGCAATCCTGAGAGGCGCGTCAGCCGAGACGCGCCTCTTTCTTCTCTGCCGGGCACGCGCCTCCGCGGCAGCAACACGGAGCTCCGGTGAGTCTCCGCTCCCGATTCCGGGTGGTCGTTGTTTTGGTTTTTCGGAAGTGTTAGATCTGTAAGAGAAAAATTTAAATGGTTGGGAAAGGCCATGGGATGTAGAAATATTTTTTTCACATTTACTTCCTTGTAAAAACAGGTAAATCAATAGGGTTTTTCGTACGGATAAGTACCCAGGGAAGGTTCGTTTAGCTTTATATATTGTTCCGGGTGGGCGTTGTATTGGTTTTTCAGAAGTGTTAGACCTGTAAAAGAAATATTTAAATGGTTGGGAAAGGGCATGGGATGTAGAAATATTTTTTTCACATTTTATTTCCTTTTAAAAACAGGTAAATCAATAGGGATATTCGTACGGATAAGTACCCAGTGAACGGTTCATTTAGCTTTATATATTGTTCCGGGTGGGCATTGTATTGGTTTTTTGGAAGTGTTAGACCTGTAAGAGAAAAATTTAAATGGTTGGGAAAGGCCATGGGATGTAGAAATATTTTTTTCACATTTACTTCCTTGTAAAAACAGGTAAATCAATAGGGTTTTTCGTACGGATAAGTACCCAGTGAACGGTTCGTTTAGCTTTATATATTGTTCCGGGTGGGCGTTGTATTGGTTTTTCAGAAGTGTTAGACCTGTAAGAGAAAAATTTAAATGGTTGGGAAAGGCCATGGGATGTAGAAATATTTTTTTCACATTTACTTCCTTGTAAAAACAGGTAAATCAATAGGGTTTTTCGTACGGAGAAGTACCCAGTGAACCGTTCGTTTAGCTTTATATATTGTTCCGGGTGGGCGTTGTATTGTTTTTTCGGAAGTGTTAGACCTGTAAGAGAAAAATTTAAATGGTTGGGAACGGCCATGGGATGTAGAAATATTTTTTTCACATTTTACTTCCTTGTAAAAACAGGAAAATCAATAGGGATTTTCGTACGGATAAGTACCCAGTGAACGGTTCGTTTAGCTTTATATATTGTTCCGGGTGGGCGTTGTATTGGATTTTTGGAAGTGTTAGACCTGTAAGAGAAAAATTTAAATGGTTGGGAAAGGCCATGGGATGTAGAAATATTTTTTTCACATTTTATTTCCTTTTAAAAACAGGTAAATCAATAGGGATTTTCGTACGGATAAGTACCCAGTGAACGGTTCGTTTAGCTTTATATATTGTTCCGGGTGGGCGTTGTATTGGTTTTTTGGAAGTGTTAGACCTGTAAGAGAAAAATTTAAATGGTTGAGAAAGGCCATGGGATGTAGAAATATTTTTTTCACATTTTATTTCCTTTTAAAAACAGGTAAATCAATAGGGATTTTCGTACGGATAAGTACCCAGTGAACGGTTCGTTTAGCTTTATATATTGTTCCGGGTGGGCGTTGTATTGGTTTTTTGGAAGTGTTATACCTGTAAGAGAAAAATTTAAATGGTTGAGAAAGGCCATGGGATGTAGAAATATTTTTTTCACATTTTACTTCCTTATAAAAACAGGAAAATCAATAGGGATTTTCGTACGGATATGTACCCAGTGAACGGTTCGTTTAGCTTTATATATTGTTCCGGGTGGGCGTTGTATTGGTTTTTCGGAAGCGTTAGACCTGTAAGAAAAAAATTTAAATGGTTGGGAAAGGCCATGGGATGTAGAAATATTTTTTTCACATTTTACTTCCTTGTAAAAACAGGAAAATCAATAGGGATTTTCGTACGGATAAGTACCCAGTGAACCGTTCGTTTAGCTTTATATATTGTTCCGGGTGGGCGTTGTTTTGGTTTTTCGGAAGTGTTAGACCTGTAAGAGAAAAATTTTAAATGGTTGGGAAAGACCATGGGATGTAGAAATATTTTTTTCACATTTTACTTCCTTGTAAAAACAGGAAAATCGATAGGGATTTTCATATGGATAAGTACCCAGTGAACGGTTCGTTTATCTTTATATATTCTTCCGGGTGGGCGTTGTATTGGTTTTTCGAAAGTGTTAGACCTGTAAGAGAAAAATTTAAATGGTTGGGAAAGGCCATGGGATGTAGAAATATTTTTTTCACATTTACTTCCTTGTAAAAACAGGTAAATCAATATGGTTTTTCGTACGGATAAGTACCCAGTGAACCGTTCGTTTAGCTTTATATATTGTTCCGGGTGGGCGTTGTATTGTTTTTTCGGAAGTGTTAGACCTGTAAGAGAAAAAATTAAATGGTTGGGAAAGGCCATGGGATGTAGAAATATTTTTTTCACATTTTACTTCCTTGTAAAAACAGGAAAATCAATAGGGATTTTCGTACGGATAAGTACCCAGTGAACCGTTCGTTTAGCTTTATATATTGTTCCGGGTGGGCGTTGTTTTGGTTTTTCGGAAGTGTTAGACCTGTAAGAGAAAAATTTAAATGGTTGGGAAAGGCCATGGGATGTAGAAATATTTTTTTCACATTTTATTTCCTTGTAAAAACAGGTAAATCAATAGGGTTTTTCGTACGGATAAGTGCCCAGTGAACGGTTCGTTTAGCTTTATATATTGTTCCGGGTGGGCGTTGTATTGGTTTTTCGGAAGTGTTAGACCTGTAAGAGAAAAATTTAAATGGTTGGGAAAGGCCATGGGATGTAGAAATATTTTTTTCACATTTACTTCCTTGTAAAAACAGGTAAATCAATAGGGTTTTTCGTACGGATAAGTACCCAGTTGACGGTTTGTTTAGCTTTATATATTTTTTCGGGTGGGCGTTGTATTGGTTTTTCAGAAGTGTTAGACCTGTAAAAGAAAAATTTAAATGGTTGGGAAAGGCCATGGGATATAGAAATATTTTTTTCACATTTTATTTCCTTTTAAAAACAGGTAAATCAATAGGGATTTTCGTACGGATAAGTACCCAGTGAACGGTTCGTTTAGCTTTATATATTGTTCCGGGTGGGCATTGTATTGGTTTTTTGGAAGTGTTAGACCTGTAAGAGAAAAATTTAAATGGTTGGGAAAGGCCATGGGATGTAGAAATATTTTTTTCACATTTACTTCCTTGTAAAAACAGGTAAATCAATAGGGTTTTTCGTACGGATAAGTACCCAGTGAACCGTTCGTTTAGCTTTATATATTGTTCCGGGTGGGCGTTGTATTGTTTTTTCGGAAGTGTTAGACCTGTAAGAGAAAAATTTAAATGGTTGGGAACGGCCATGGGATGTAGAAATATTTTTTTCACATTTTACTTCCTTGTAAAAACAGGAAAATCAATAGGGATTTTCGTACGGATAAGTACCCAGTGAACGGTTCGTTTAGCTTTATATATTGTTCCGGGTGGGCGTTGTATTGGTTTTTTGGAAGTGTTAGACCTGTAAGAGAAAAATTTAAATGGTTGGGAAAGGCCATGGGATGTAGAAATATTTTTTTCACATTTTATTTCCTTTTAAAAACAGGTAAATCAATAGGGATTTTCGTACGGATAAGTACCCAGTGAACGGTTCGTTTAGCTTTATATATTGTTCCAGGTGGGCGTTGTATTGGTTTTTTGGAAGTTTTAGACCTGTAAGAGAAAAATTTAAATGGTTGAGAAAGGCCATGGGATGTAGAAATATTTTTTTCACATTTTATTTCCTTTTAAAAACAGGTAAATCAATAGGGATTTTCGTACGGATAAGTACCCAGTGAACGGTTCGTTTAGCTTTATATATTGTTCCGGGTGGGCGTTGTATTGGTTTTTTGGAAGTGTTAGAACTGTAAGAGAAAAATTTAAATGGTTGAGAAAGGCCATGGGATGTAGAAATATTTTTTTCACATTTTACTTCCTTATAAAAACAGGAAAATCAATAGGGATTTTCGTACGGATATGTACCCAGTGAACGGTTCGTTTAGCTTTATATATTGTTCCGGGTGGGCGTTATATTGGTTTTTCGGAAGCGTTAGACCTGTAAGAAAAAAATTTAAATGGTTGGGAAAGGCCATGGGATGTAGAAATATTTTTTTCACATTTTACTTCCTTGTAAAAACAGGAAAACCAATAGGGATTTTCGTACGGATAGGTACCCAGTGAACCGTTCGTTTAGCTTTATATATTGTTCCGGGTGGGCGTTGTTTTGGTTTTTCGGAAGTGTTAGACCTGTAAGAGAAAAATTTTAAATGGTTGGGAAAGACCATGGGATGTAGAAATATTTTTTTCACATTTTACTTCCTTATAAAAACAGGAAAATCAATAGGGATTTTCGTATGGATAAGTACCCAGTGAACGGTTCGTTTAGCTTTATATATTGTTCCGGGTGGGCGTTGTATTGGTTTTTCGGAAGTGTTAGACCTGTAAGAGAAAAATTTAAATGGTTGGGAAAGGCCATGGGATGTAGAAATATTTTTTTCACATTTACTTCCTTGTAAAAACAGGTAAATCAATAGGGTTTTTCGTACGGATAAGTACCCAGTGAACGGTTCGTTTAGCTTTATATATTGTTCCGGGTGGGCGTTGTATTGGTTTTTCAGAAGTGTTAGACCTGTAAAAGAAAAATTTAAATGGTTGGGAAAGGCCATGGGATGTAGAAATATTTTTTTCACATTTAATTCCTTTTAAAAACAGGTAAATCAATAGGGATTTTCGTACGGATAAGTACCCAGTGAACGGTTCGTTTAGCTTTATATATTGTTCCGGGTGGGCGTTGTATTGGTTTTTTGGAAGTGTTAGACCTGTAAGAGAAAAATTTAAATGGCTGGGAAAGGCCATGGGATGTAGAAATATTTTTTTCACATATACTTCCTTGTAAAAACAGGTAAATCAATAGGGTTTTTCGTACGGATAAGTACCCAGTGAACCGTTCGTTTAGCTTTATATATTGTTCCGGGTGGGCGTTGTATTGTTTTTTCGGAAGTGTTAGACCTGTAAGAGAAAAAATTAAATGGTTGGGAAAGGCCATGGGATGTAGAAATATTTTTTTCACATTTTACTTCCTTGTAAAAACAGGAAAATCAATAGGGATTTTCGTACGGATAAGTACCCAGTGAACCGTTCGTTTAGCTTTATATATTGTTCCGGGTGGGCGTTGTTTTGGTTTTTCGGAAGTGTTAGACCTGTAAGAGAAAAATTTAAATGGTTGGGAAAGGCCATGGGATGTAGAAATATTTTTTTCACATTTTATTTCCTTGTAAAAACAGGTAAATCAATAGGGTTTTTCGTACGGATAAGTGCCCAGTGAACGGTTCGTTTAGCTTTATATATTGTTCTGGGTGGGCGTTGTATTGGTTTTTCGGAAGTGTTAGACCTGTAAGAGAAAAATTTAAATGGTTGGGAAAGGCCATGGGTTGTAGAAATATTTTTTTCACATTTACTTCCTTGTAAAAACAGGTAAATCAATAGGGTTTTTCGTACGGATAAGTACCCAGTGAACGGTTCGTTTAGCTTTATATATTGTTTCGGGTGGGCGTTGTATTGGTTTTTCAGAAGTGTTAGACCTGTAAAAGAAAAATTTAAATGGTTGGGAAAGGCCATGGGATGTAGAAATATTTTTTTCACATTTTATTTCCTTTTAAAAACAGGTAAATCAATAGGGATTTTCGTACGGATAAGTACCCAGTGAACGGTTCGTTTAGCTTTATATATTGTTCCGGGTGGGCATTGTATTGGTTTTTTGGAAGTGTTAGACCTGTAAGAGAAAATCTTAAATGGTTGGGAAAGGCCATGGGATGTAGAAATATTTTTTTCACATTTACTTCCTTGTAAAAACAGGTAAATCAATAGGGTTTTTCGTACGGATAAGTACCCAGTGAACGGTTCGTTTAGCTTTATATATTGTTCCGGGTGGGCGTTGTATTGGTTTTTCAGAAGCGTTAGACCTGTAAGAGAAAAATTTAAATGGTTGGGAAAGGCCATGGGATGTAGAAATATTTTTTTCACATTTTACTTCCTTATAAAAACAGGAAAATCAATAGGGATTTTCGTACGGATATGTACCCAGTGAACGGTTCGTTTTGCTTTATATATTGTTCCGGGTGGGCGTTGTATTGGTTTTTCGGAAGCGTTAGACCTGTAAGAAAAAAATTTAAATGGTTGGGAAAGGCCATGGGATGTAGAAATATTTTTTTCACATTTACTTCTTTGTAAAAACAGGTAAATCAATAGGGTTTTTCGTACGGATAAGTACCCAGTGAACCGTTCGTTTAGCTTTATATATTGTTCCGGGTGGGCGTTGTATTGTTTTTTCGGAAGTGTTAGACCTGTAAGAGAAAAATTTAAATGGTTGGGAAAGGCCATGGGATGTAGAAATATTATTTTTCACATTTTACTTCCTTGTAAATCAGGAAAATCAATAGGGATTTTCGTACGGATAAGTACCCAGTGAACCGTTCGTTTAGCTTTATATATTATTCCGGGTGGGCGGTGTTTTGGTTTTTCGGAAGTGTTAGACCTGTAAGAGAAAAATTTAAATGGTTGGGAAAGGCCATGGGATGTAGAAATATTTTTTTCACATTTTATTTCCTTGTAAAAACAGGTAAATCAATAGGGTTTTTCGTACGGATAAGTGCCCAGTGAACGGTTCGTTTAGCTTTATATATTGTTCCGGGTGGGCGTTGTTTTGGTTTTTCAGAAGTGTTAGACCTGTAAGAGAAAAATTTAAATGTTTGGGAAAGGCCATGTGATGTAGAAATATTTTTTTCACATATACTTCCTTGTAAAAACTGGTAAATCAATAGGGTTTTTCGTACGGATAAGTACCCAGTGAACGGTTCGTTTAGCTTTATATATTGTTCCGGGTGGGCGTTGTATTGGTTTTTCGGAAGTGTTAGACCTGTAAGAGAAAAATTTAAATGGTTGGGAAAGGCCATGGGATGTAGAAATATTTTTTTCACATTTTACTTCCTTGTAAAAACAGGTAAATCAATAGGGTTTTTCGTACGGATAAGTACCCAGTGAACCGTTCGTTTAGCTTTATATATTGTTCCGGGTGGGCGTTGTATTGTTTTTTCGGAAGTGTTAGACCTGTAAGAGAAAAATTTAAATGGTTGGGAAAGGCCATGGGATGTAGAAATATTATTTTTCACATTTTACTTCCTTGTAAATCAGGAAAATCAATAGGGATTTTCGTACGGATAAGTACCCAGTGAACCGTTCGTTTAGCTTTATATATTATTCCGGGTGGGCGGTGTTTTGGTTTTTCGGAAGTGTTAGACCTGTAAGAGAAAAATTTAAATGGTTGGGAAAGGCCATGGGATGTAGAAATATTTTTTTCACATTTTATTTCCTTGTAAAAACAGGTAAATCAATAGGGTTTTTCGTACGGATAAGTGCCCAGTGAACGGTTCGTTTAGCTTTATATATTGTTCCGGGTGGGCGTTGTTTTGGTTTTTCAGAAGTGTTAGACCTGTAAGAGAAAAATTTAAATGGTTGGGAAAGGCCATGTGATGTAGAAATATTTTTTTCACATATACTTCCTTGTAAAAACTGGTAAATCAATAGGGTTTTTCGTACGGATAAGTACCCAGTGAACGGTTCGTTTAGCTTTATATATTGTTCCGGGTGGGCGTTGTATTGGTTTTTCGGAAGTGTTAGACCTGTAAGAGAAAAATTTAAATGGTTGGGAAAGGCCATGGGATGTAGAAATATTTTTTTCACATTTACTTCCTTGTAAAAATAGGTAAATCAATAGGGTTTTTCGTACGGATAAGTACCCAGTGAACGGTTCGTTTAGCTTTATATATTGTTCCGGGTGGGCGTTGTATTGGTTTTTCAGAAGTGTTAGACCTGTAAAAGGAAAATTTAAATGGTTGGGAAAGGCCATGGGATGTAGAAATATTTTTTTCACATTTTATTTCCTTTTAAAAACAGGTAAATCAATAGGGATTTTCGTACGGATAAGTACCCAGTGAACGGTTCGTTTAGCTTTATATATTGTTCCGGGTGGGCGTTGTATTGTTTTTTTGGAAGTGTTAGACCTGTAAGAGAAAAATTTAAATGGTTGGGAAAGGCCATGGGATGTAGAAATATTTTTTTCACATTTACTTCCTTGTAAAAACAGGTAAATCAATAGGGTTTTTCGTACGGATAAGTACCCAGTGAACGGTTCGTTTAGCTTTATATATTGTACCGGGTGGGCGTTGTATTGGTTTTTCAGAAGTGTTAGACCTGTAAAAGAAAAATTTAAATGGTTGGGAAAGGCCATGGGATGTAGAAATATTTTTTTCACATTTTATTTCCTTTTAAAAACAGGTAAATCAATAGGGATTTTCGTACGGATAAGTACCCAGTGAACGGTTCGTTTAGCTTTATATATTGTTCCGGGTGGGCGTTGTATTGTTTTTTTGGAAGTGTTAGACCTGTAAGAGAAAAATTTAAATGGTTGAGAAAGGCCATGGGATGTAGAAATATTTTTTTCACATTTTACTTCCTTATAAAAACTGGAAAATCAATAGGGATTTTCGTACGGATATGTACCCAGTGAACGGTTCGTTTAGCTTTATATATTGTTCCGGGTGGGCGTTGTATTGGTTTTTCGGAAGCGTTAGACCTGTAAGAAAAAAATTTAAATGGTTGGGAAAGGCCATGGGATGTAGAAATATTTTTTTCACATTTTACTTCCTTGTAAAAACAGGAAAATCAATAGGGATTTTCGTACGGATAAGTACCCAGTGAACCGTTTGTTTAGCTTTATATATTGTTCCGGGTGGGCGTTGTATTGGTTTTTCGGAAGTGTTAGACCTGTAAGAGAAAAATTTAAATGGTTGGGAAAGGCCATGGGATGTAGAAATATTTTTTTCACATTTACTTCCTTGTAAAAACAGGTAAATCAATAGGGTTTTTCGTACGGATAAGTACCCAGTGAACGGTTCGTTTAGCTTTATATATTGTTCCGGGTGGGCGTTGTATTGGTTTTTCGGAAGTGTTAGACCTGTAAGAGAAAAATTTAAATGGTTGGGAAAGGCCATGGGATGTAGAAATATTTTTTTCACATTTACTTCCTTGTAAAAACAGGTAAATCAATAGGGTTTTTCGTACGGATAAGTACCCAGTGAACGGTTCGTTTAGCTTGATATATTGTTCCGTGTGGGCGTTGTATTGGTTTTTCAGAAGTGTTAGACCTGTAAAAGAAAAATTTAAATGGTTGGGAAAGGCCATGGGATGTAGAAATATTTTTTTCACATTTTATTTCCTTTTAAAAACAGGTAAATCAATAGGGATTTTCGTACGGATAAGTACCCAGTGAACGGTTCGTTTAGCTTTATATATTGTTCCGGGTGGGCGTTGTATTGGTTTTTCAGAAGTGTTAGACCTGTAAAAGAAAAATTTAAATGGTTGGGAAAGGCCATGGGATGTAGAAATATTTTTTTCACATTTTATTTCCTTTTAAAAACAGGTAAATCAATAGGGATTTTCGTACGGATAAGTACCCAGTGAACGGTTCGTTTAGCTTTATATATTGTTCCGGGTGGGCGTTGTATTGGTTTTTTGGAAGTGTTAGAACTGTAAGAGAAAAATTTAAATGGTTGGGAAAGGCCATGGGATGTAGAAATATTTTTTTCACATTTTATTTCCTTTTAAAAACAGGTAAATCAATAGGGATTTTCGTACGGATAAGTACCCAGTGAACGGTTCGTTTAGCTTTATATATTGTTCCGGGTGGGCGTTGTATTGGTTTTTTGGAAGTGTTAGAACTGTAAGAGAAAAATTTAAATGGTTGGGAAAGGCCATGGGATGTAGAAATATTTTTTTCACATTTTATTTCCTTTTAAAAACAGGTAAATCAATAGGGATTTTCGTACGGATAAGTACCCAGTGAACGGTTCGTTTAGCTTTATATATTGTTCCGGGTGGGCGTTGTATTGGTTTTTCGGAAGCGTTAGACCTGTAAGAAAAAAATTTAAATGGTTGGGAAAGGCCATGGGATGTAGAAATATTTTTTTCACATTTTACTTCCTTGTAAAAACAGGAAAATCGATAGGGATTTTCGTACGGAGAAGTACCCAGTGAACCGTTCGTTTAGCTTTATATATTGTTCCGGGTGGGCGTTGTTTTGGTTTTTCGGAAGTGTTAGACCTGTAAGAGAAAAATTTAAATGGTTGGGAAAGGCCATGGGATGTAGAAATATTTTTTTCACATTTTATTTCCTTGTAAAAACAGGTAAATCAATAGGGTTTTTCGTACGGATAAGTGCCCAGTGAACGGTTCGTTTAGCTTTATATATTGTTCCGGGCGGGCGTTGTATTGGTTTTTCGGAAGTGTTAGACCTGTAAGAGAAAAATTTAAATGGTTGGGAAAGGCCATGGGATGTAGAAATATTTTTTTCACATTTACTTCCTTGTAAAAACAGGTAAATCAATAGGGTTTTTCGTACGGATAAGTAGCCAGTGAACGGTTCGTTTAGCTTTATATATTGTTTCGGGTGGGCGTTGTATTGGTTTTTCAGAAGTGTTAGACCTGTAAAAGAAAAATTTAAATGGTTGGGAAAGGCCATGGGATGTAGAAATATTTTTTTCACATTTTATTTCCTTTTAAAAACAGGTAAATCAATAGGGATTTTCGTACGGATAAGTACCCAGTGAACGGTTCGTTTAGCTTTATATATTGTTCCGGGTGGGCGTTGTATTGGTTTTTTGGTAGTGTTAGACCTGTAAGAGAAAAATTTAAATGTCTGGGAAAGGCCATGGGATGTAGAAATATTTTTTTCACATTTACTTCCTTGTAAAAACAGGTAAATCAATAGGGTTTTTCGTACGGATAAGTACCCAGTGAACGGTTCGTTTAGCTTTATATATTGTTCCGGGTGGGCGTTGTATTGGTTTTTCAGAAGTGTTAGACCTGTAAGAGAAAAATTTAAATGGTTGGGAAAGGCCATGGGATGTAGAAATATTTTTTTCACATTTTATTTCCTTTTAAAAACAGGTAAATCAATAGGGATTTTCGTACGGATAATTACCCAGTGAACGGTTCGTTTAGCTTTATATATTGTTCCGGGTGGGCGTTGTATTGGTTTTTTGGAAGTGTTAGACCTGTAAGAGAAAAATTTAAATGGTTGGGAAAGGCCATGGGATGTAGAAATATTTTTTCACATTTTACTTCCTTATAAAAACAGGAAAATCAATAGGGATTTTCGTCCGGATATGTACCCAGTGAACGGTTCGTTTAGCTTTATATATTGTTCCGGGTGGGCGTTGTATTGGTTTTTCGGAAGTGTTAGACCTGTAAGAGAAAAATTTAAATGGTTGGGAAAGGCCATGGGATGTAGAAATATTTTTTTCACATTTACTTCCTTGTAAAAACAGGTAAATCAATAGGGTTTTTCGTACGGATAAGTACCCAGTGAACCGTTCGTTTAGCTTTATATATTGTTCCGGGTGGGCGTTGTATTGTTTTTTCGGAAGTGTTAGACCTGTAAGAGAAAAATTTAAATGGTTGGGAACGGCCATGGGATGTAGAAATATTTTTTTCACATTTTACTTCCTTGTAAAAACAGGAAAATCAATAGGGATTTTCGTACGGATAAGTACCCAGTGAACGGTTCTTTTAGCTTTATATATTGTTCCGGGTGGGCGTTGTATTGGTTTTTTGGAAGTGTTAGACCTGTAAGAGAAAAATTTAAATGGTTGAGAAAGGCCATGGGATGTAGAAATATTTTTTTCACATTTTACTTCCTTATAAAAACAGGAAAATCAATAGGGATTTTCGTACGGATATGTACCCAGTGAACGGTTCGTTTAGCTTTATATATTGTTCCGGGTGGGCGTTGTATTGGTTTTTCGGAAGCGTTAGACCTGTAAGAAAAAAATTTAAATGGTTGGGAAAGGCCATGGGATGTAGAAATATTTTTTTCACATTTTACTTCCTTGTAAAAACAGGAAAATCAATAGGGATTTTCGTACGGATAAGTACCCAGTGAACCGTTCGTTTAGCTTTATATATTGTTCCGGGTGGGCGTTGTATTGGTTTTTCGGAAGTGTTAGACCTGTAAGAGAAAAATTTAAATGGTTGGGAAAGACCATGGGATGTAGAAATATTTTTTTCACATTTACTTCCTTGTAAAAACAGGTAAATCAATAGGGTTTTTCGTACGGATAAGTACCCAGTGAACGGTTCGTTTAGCTTTATATATTGTTCCGGGTGGGCGTTGTATTGGTTTTTCGGAAGTGTTAGACCTGTAAGAGAAAAATTTAAATGGTTGGGAAAGGCCATGGGATGTAGAAATATTTTTTTCACATTTACTTCCTTGTAAAAACAGGTAAATCAATAGGGTTTTTCGTACGGATAAGTACCCAGTGAACGGTTCGTTTAGCTTTATATATTGTTCCGGGTGGGCGTTGTATTGGTTTTTCAGAAGTGTTAGACCTGTAAAAGAAAAATTTAAATGGTTGGGAAAGGCCATGGGATGTAGAAATATTTTTTTCACATTTTATTTCCTTTTAAAAACAGGTAAATCAATAGGGATTTTCGTACGGATAAGTACCCAGTGAACGGTTCGTTTAGCTTTATATATTGTTCCGGGTGGGCGTTGTATTGGTTTTTTGGTAGTGTTAGACCTGTAAGAGAAAAATTTAAATGGCTGGGAAAGGCCATGGGATGTAGAAATATTTTTTTCACATTTACTTCCTTGTAAAAACAGGTAAATCAATAGGGTTTTTCGTACGGATAAGTACCCAGTGAACGGTTCGTTTAGCTTTATATATTGTTCCGGGTGGGCGTTGTATTGGTTTTTCAGAAGTGTTAGACCTGTAAGAGAAAAATTTAAATGGTTGGGAAAGGCCATGGGATGTAGAAATATTTTTTTCACATTTTATTTCCTTTTAAAAACAGGTAAATCAATAGGGATTTTCGTACGGATAATTACCCAGTGAACGGTTCGTTTAGCTTTATATATTGTTCCGGGTGGGCGTTGTATTGGTTTTTTGGAAGTGTTAGACCTGTAAGAGAAAAATTTAAATGGTTGGGAAAGGCCATGGGATGTAGAAATATTTTTTCACATTTTACTTCCTTATAAAAACAGGAAAATCAATAGGGATTTTCGTCCGGATATGTACCCAGTGAACGGTTCGTTTAGCTTTATATATTGTTCCGGGTGGGCGTTGTATTGGTTTTTCGGAAGTGTTAGACCTGTAAGAGAAAAATTTAAATGGTTGGGAAAGGCCATGGGATGTAGAAATATTTTTTTCACATTTACTTCCTTGTAAAAACAGGTAAATCAATAGGGTTTTTCGTACGGATAAGTACCCAGTGAACCGTTCGTTTAGCTTTATATATTGTTCCGGGTGGGCGTTGTATTGTTTTTTCGGAAGTGTTAGACCTGTAAGAGAAAAATTTAAATGGTTGGGAACGGCCATGGGATGTAGAAATATTTTTTTCACATTTTACTTCCTTGTAAAAACAGGAAAATCAATAGGGATTTTCGTACGGATAAGTACCCAGTGAACGGTTCGTTTAGCTTTATATATTGTTCCGGGTGGGCGTTGTATTGGTTTTTTGGAAGTGTTAGACCTGTAAGAGAAAAATTTAAATGGTTGGGAAAGGCCATGGGATGTAGAAATATTTTTTTCACATTTTATTTCCTTTTAAAAACAGGTACATCAATAGGGATTTTCGTACGGATAAGTACCCAGTGAACGGTTCGTTTAGCTTTATATATTGTTCCGGGTGGGCGTTGTATTGGTTTTTCGGAAGCGTTAGACCTGTAAGAAAAAAATTTAAATGGTTGGGAAAGGCCATGGGATGTAGAAATATTTTTTTCACATTTTACTTCCTTGTAAAAACAGGAAAATCGATAGGGATTTTCGTACGGAGAAGTACCCAGTGAACCGTTCGTTTAGCTTTATATATTGTTCCGGGTGGGCGTTGTTTTGGTTTTTCGGAAGTGTTAGACCTGTAAGAGAAAAATTTAAATGGTTGGGAAAGGCCATGGGATGTAGAAATATTTTTTTCACATTTTATTTCCTTGTAAAAACAGGTAAATCAATAGGGTTTTTCGTACGGATAAGTGCCCAGTGAACGGTTCGTTTAGCTTTATATATTGTTCCGGGCGGGCGTTGTATTGGTTTTTCGGAAGTGTTAGACCTGTAAGAGAAAAATTTAAATGGTTGGGAAAGGCCATGGGATGTAGAAATATTTTTTTCACATTTACTTCCTTGTAAAAACAGGTAAATCCATAGGGTTTTTCGTACGGATAAGTAGCCAGTGAACGGTTCGTTTAGCTTTATATATTGTTTCGGGAGCGCGTTGTATTGGTTTTTCAGAAGTGTTAGACCTGTAAAAGAAAAATTTAAATGGTTGGGAAAGGCCATGGGATGTAGAAATATTTTTTTCACATTTTATTTCCTTTTAAAAACAGGTAAATCAATAGGGATTTTCGTACGGATAAGTACCCAGTGAACGGTTCGTTTAGCTTTATATATTGTTCCGGGTGGGCATTGTATTGGTTTTTTGGAAGTGTTAGACCTGTAAGAGAAAATCTTAAATGGTTGGGAAAGGCCATGGGATGTAGAAATATTTTTTTCACATTTACTTCCTTGTAAAAACAGGTAAATCAATAGGGATTTTCGTACGGATATGTACCCAGTGAACGGTTCGTTTAGCTTTATATATTGTTCCGGGTGGGCGTTGTATTGGTTTTTCGGAAGCGTTAGACCTGTAAGAAAAAAATTTAAATGGTTGGGAAAGGCCATGGGATGTAGAAATATTTTTTTCACATTTTACTTCCTTGTAAAAACAGGAAAATCAATAGGGATTTTCGTACGGATAAGTACCCAGTGAACCGTTCGTTTAGCTTTATATATTGTTCCGGGTGGGCGTTGTATTGGTTTTTCGGAAGTGTTAGACCTGTAAGAGAAAAATTTAAATGGTTGGGAAAGGCCATGGGATGTAGAAATATTTTTTTCACATTTTACTTCCTTGTAAAAACAGGAAAAATCAATAGGGATTTTCGTACGGATAAGTACCCCGTGAACCGTTCGTTTAGCTTTATATATTGTTCCGGGTGGGCGTTGTATTGGTTTTTCGGAAGTGTTAGACCTGTAAGAGAAAAATTTAAATGGTTGGGAACGGCCATGGGATGTAGAAATATTTTTTTCACATTTTACTTCCTTGTAAAAACAGGAAAATCAATAGGGATTTTCGTACGGATAAGTACCCAGTGAACGGTTCGTTTAGCTTTATATATTGTTCCGGGTGGGCGTTGTATTGGTTTTTTGGAAGTGTTAGACCTGTAAGAGAAAAATTTAAATGGTTGGGAAAGGCCATGGGATGTAGAAATATTTTTTTCACATTTTATTTCCTTTTAAAAACAGGTAAATCAATAGGGATTTTCGTACGGATAAGTACCCAGTGAACGGTTCGTTTAGCTTTATATATTGTTCCGGGTGGGCGTTGTATTGGTTTTTCGGAAGCGTTAGACCTGTAAGAAAAAAATTTAAATGGTTGGGAAAGGCCATGGGATGTAGAAATATTTTTTTCACATTTTACTTCCTTGTAAAAACAGGAAAATCGATAGGGATTTTCGTACGGAGAAGTACCCAGTGAACCGTTCGTTTAGCTTTATATATTGTTCCGGGTGGGCGTTGTTTTGGTTTTTCGGAAGTGTTAGACCTGTAAGAGAAAAATTTTAAATGGTTGGGAAAGGCCATGGGATGTAGAAATATTTTTTTCACATTTTACTTCCTTGTAAAAACAGGAAAATCGATAGGGATTTTCATATGGATAAGTACCCAGTGAACGGTTCGTTTATCTTTATATATTCTTCCGGGTGGGCGTTGTATTGGTTTTTCGGAAGTGTTAGACCTGTAAGAGAAAAATTTAAATGGTTGGGAAAGGCCATGGGATGTAGAAATATTTTTTTCACATTTACTTCCTTGTAAAAACAGGTAAATCAATATGGTTTTTCGTACGGATAAGTACCCAGTGAACCGTTCGTTTAGCTTTATATATTGTTCCGGGTGGGCGTTGTATTGGTTTTTCGGAAGTGTTAGACCTGTAAGAGAAAAAATTAAATGGTTGGGAAAGGCCATGGGATGTAGAAATATTTTTTTCACATTTTACTTCCTTGTAAAAACAGGAAAATCAATAGGGATTTTCGTATGGATAAGTACCCAGTGAACCGTTCGTTTAGCTTTATATATTGTTCCGGGTGGGCGTTGTTTTGGTTTTTCGGAAGTGTTAGACCTGTAAGAGAAAAATTTAAATGGTTGGGAAAGGCCATGGGATGTAGAAATATTTTTTTCACATTTTATTTCCTTGTAAAAACAGGTAAATCAATAGGGTTTTTCGTACGGATAAGTGCCCAGTGAACGGTTCGTTTAGCTTTATATATTGTTCCGGGCGGGCGTTGTATTGGTTTTTCGGAAGTGTTAGACCTGTAAGAGAAAAATTTAAATGGTTGGGAAAGGCCATGGGATGTAGAAATATTTTTTTCACATTTACTTCCTTGTAAAAACAGGTAAATCAATAGGGTTTTTCGTACGGATAAGTAGCCAGTGAACGGTTCGTTTAGCTTTATATATTGTTTCGGGTGGGCGTTGTATTGGTTTTTCAGAAGTGTTAGACCTGTAAAAGAAAAATTTAAATGGTTGGGAAAGGCCATGGGATGTAGAAATATTTTTTCACATTTTATTTCCTTTTAAAAACAGGTAAATCAATAGGGATTTTCGTACGGATAAGTACCCAGTGAACGGTTCGTTTAGCTTTATATATTGTTCCGGGTGGGCATTGTATTGGTTTTTTGGAAGTGTTAGACCTGTAAGAGAAAATCTTAAATGGTTGGGAAAGGCCATGGGATGTAGAAATATTTTTTTCACATTTACTTCCTTGTAAAAACAGGTAAATCAATAGGGATTTTCGTACGGATATGTACCCAGTGAACGGTTCGTTTAGCTTTATATATTGTTCCGGGTGGGCGTTGTATTGGTTTTTCGGAAGCGTTAGACCTGTAAGAAAAAAATTTAAATGGTTGGGAAAGGCCATGGGATGTAGAAATATTTTTTTCACATTTACTTCCTTGTAAAAACAGGTAAATCAATAGGGTTTTTCGTACGGATAAGTAGCCAGTGAACGGTTCGTTTAGCTTTATATATTGTTTCGGGTGGGCGTTGTATTGGTTTTTCAGAAGTGTTAGACCTGTAAAAGAAAAATTTAAATGGTTGGGAAAGGCCATGGGATGTAGAAATATTTTTTCACATTTTATTTCCTTTTAAAAACAGGTAAATCAATAGGGATTTTCGTACTGATAAGTACCCAGTGAACGGTTCGTTTAGCTTTATATATTGTTCCGGGTGGGCATTGTATTGGTTTTTTGGAAGTGTTAGACCTGTAAGAGAAAATCTTAAATGGTTGGGAAAGGCCATGGGATGTAGAAATATTTTTTTCACATTTACTTCCTTGTAAAAACAGGTAAATCAATAGGGATTTTCGTACGGATATGTACCCAGTGAACGGTTCGTTTAGCTTTATATATTGTTCCGGGTGGGCGTTGTATTGGTTTTTCGGAAGCGTTGTACCTGTAAGAAAAAAATTTAAATGGTTGGGAAAGGCCATGGGATGTAGAAATATTTTTTTCACATTATACTTCCTAGTAAAAACAGGAAAATCAATAGGGATTTTCGTACGGATAAGTACCCAGTGAACGGTTCGTTTAGCTTTATATATTGTTCCGGGTGGGCGTTGTATTGGTTTTTTGGAAGTGTTAGACCTGTAAGAGAAAAATTTAAATGGTTGAGAAAGGCCATGGGATGTAGAAATATTTTTTTCACATTTTACTTCCTTATAAAAACAGGAAAATCAATAGGGATTTTCGTACGGATATGTACCCAGTGAACGGTTCGTTTAGCTTTATATATTGTTCCGGGTGGGCGTTGTATTGGTTTTTCGGAAGCGTTAGACCTGTAAGAAAAAAATTTAAATGGTTGGGAAAGGCCATGGGATGTAGAAATATTTTTTTCACATTTTACTTCCTTGTAAAAACAGGAAAATCAATAGGGATTTTCGTACGGATAAGTACCCAGTGAACCGTTCGTTTAGCTTTATATATTGTTCCGGGTGGGCGTTGTATTGGTTTTTCGGAAGTGTTAGACCTGTAAGAGAAAAATTTAAATGGTTGGGAAAGGCCATGGGACGTAGAAATATTTTTTTCACATTTACTTCCTTGTAAAAACAGGTAAATCAATAGGGTTTTTCGTACGGATAAGTACCCAGTGAACGGTTCGTTTAGCTTTATATATTGTTCCGGGTGGGCGTTGTATTGGTTTTTCGGAAGTGTTAGACCTGTAAAAGAAAAATTTAAATGTTTGGGAAAGGCCATGGGATGTAGAAATATTTTTTTCACATTTTATTTCCTTTTAAATACAGGTAAATCAATAGGGATTTTCGTACGGATAAGTACCCAGTGAACGGTTCGTTTAGCTTTATATATTGTTCCGGGTGGGCGTTGTATTGGTTTTTTGGAAGTGTTAGACCTGTAAGAGAAAAATTTAAATGGTTGAGAAAGGCCATGGGATGTAGAAATATTTTTTTCACATTTTACTTCCTTATAAAAACAGGAAAATCAATAGGGATTTTCGTACGGATATGTACCCAGTGAACGGTTCGTTTAGCTTTATATATTGTTCCGGGTGGGCGTTGTATTGGTTTTTCGGAAGCGTTAGACCTGTAAGAAAAAAATTTAAATGGTTGGGAAAGGCCATGGGATGTAGAAATATTTTTTTCACATTTTACTTCCTTGTAAAAACAGGAAAATCAATAGGGATTTTCGTACGGATAAGTACCCAGTGAACCGTTCGTTTAGCTTTATATATTGTTCCGGGTGGGCGTTGTATTGGTTTTTCGGAAGTGTTAGACCTGTAAGAGAAAAATTTAAATGGTTGGGAAAGGCCATGGGATGTAGAAATATTTTTTTCACATTTACTTCCTTGTAAAAACAGGTAAATCAATAGGGTTTTTCGTACGGATAAGTACCCAGTGAACGGTTCGTTTAGCTTTATATATTGTTCCGGGTGTGCGTTGTATTGGTTTTTCGGAAGTGTTAGACCTGTAAGAGAAAAATTTAAATGGTTGGGAAAGGCCATGGGATGTAGAAATATTTTTTTCACATTTACTTCCTTGTAAAAACAGGTAAATCAATAGGGTTTTTCGTACGGATAAGTACCCAGTGAACGGTTCGTTTAGCTTTATATATTGTTCCGGGTGGGCGTTGTATTGGTTTTTCAGAAGTGTTAGACCTGTAAAAGAAAAATTTAAATGGTTGGGAAATGCCATGGGATGTAGAAATATTTTTTTCACATTTTATTTCCTTTTAAAAACAGGTAAATCAATAGGGATTTTTGTACGGATAAGTACCCAGTGAACGGTTCGTTTAGCTTTATATATTGTTCCGGGTGGGCGTTGTATTGGTTTTTTGGAAGTGTTAGACCTGTAAGAGAAAAATTTAAATGGCTGGGAAAGGCCATGGGATGTAGAAATATTTTTTTCACATTTACTTCCTTGTAAAAACAGGTAAATCAATAGGGTTTTTCGTACGGATAACTACCCAGTGAACGGTTCGTTTAGCTTTATATATTGTTCCGGGCGGGCGTTGTATTGGTTTTTCGGAAGTGTTAGACCTGTAAGAGAAAAATTTAAATGGTTGGGAAAGGCCATGGGATGTAGAAATATTTTTTTCACATTTACTTCCTTGTAAAAACAGGTAAATCCATAGGGTTTTTCGTACGGATAAGTAGCCAGTTAACGGTTCGTTTAGCTTTATATATTGTTTCGGGTGGGCGTTGTATTGGTTTTTCAGAAGTGTTAGACCTGTAAAAGAAAAATTTAAATGGTTGGGAAAGGCCATGGGATGTAGAAATATTTTTTTCACATTTTATTTCCTTTTAAAAACAGGTAAATCAATAGGGATTTTCGTACGGATAAGTACCCAGTGAACGGTTCGTTTAGCTTTATATATTGTTCCGGGTGGGCATTGTATTGGTTTTTTGGAAGTGTTAGACCTGTAAGAGAAAATCTTAAATGGTTGGGAAAGGCCATGGGATGTAGAAATATTTTTTTCACATTTACTTCCTTGTAAAAACAGGTAAATCAATAGGGATTTTCGTACGGATATGTACCCAGTGAACGGTTCGTTTAGCTTTATATATTGTTCCGGGTGGGCGTTGTATTGGTTTTTCGGAAGCGTTAGACCTGTAAGAAAAAAATTTAAATGGTTGGGAAAGGCCATGGGATGTAGAAATATTTTTTTCACATTTTACTTCCTTGTAAAAACAGGAAAATCAATAGGGATTTTCGTACGGATAAGTACCCAGTGAACCGTTCGTTTAGCTTTATATATTGTTCCGGGTGGGCGTTGTATTGGTTTTTCGGAAGTGTTAGACCTGTAAGAGAAAAATTTAAATGGTTGGGAAAGGCCATGGGATGTAGAAATATTTTTTTCACATTTTACTTCCTTGTAAAAACAGGAAAAATCAATAGGGATTTTCGTACGGATAAGTACCCCGTGAACCGTTCGTTTAGCTTTATATATTGTTCCGGGTGGGCGTTGTATTGGTTTTTCGGAAGTGTTAGACCTGTAAGAGAAAAATTTAAATGGTTGGGAACGGCCATGGGATGTAGAAATATTTTTTTCACATTTTACTTCCTTGTAAAAACAGGAAAATCAATAGGGATTTTCGTACGGATAAGTACCCAGTGAACGGTTCGTTTAGCTTTATATATTGTTCCGGGTGGGTGTTGTATTGGTTTTTTGGAAGTGTTAGACCTGTAAGAGAAAAATTTAAATGGTTGGGAAAGGCCATGGGATGTAGAAATATTTTTTTCACATTTTATTTCCTTTTAAAAACAGGTAAATCAATAGGGATTTTCGTACGGATAAGTACCCAGTGAACGGTTCGTTTAGCTTTATATATTGTTCCGGGTGGGCGTTGTATTGGTTTTTCGGAAGCGTTAGACCTGTAAGAAAAAAATTTAAATGGTTGGGAAAGGCCATGGGATGTAGAAATATTTTTTTCACATTTTACTTCCTTGTAAAAACAGGAAAATCGATAGGGATTTTCGTACGGAGAAGTACCCAGTGAACCGTTCGTTTAGCTTTATATATTGTTCCGGGTGGGCGTTGTTTTGGTTTTTCGGAAGTGTTAGACCTGTAAGATAAAAATTTTAAATGGTTGGGAAAGGCCATGGGATGTAGAAATATTTTTTTCACATTTTACTTCCTTGTAAAAACAGGAAAATCGATAGGGATTTTCATATGGATAAGTACCCAGTGAACGGTTCGTTTATCTTTATATATTCTTCCGGGTGGGCGTTGTATTGGTTTTTCGGAAGTGTTAGACCTGTAAGAGAAAAATTTAAATGGTTGGGAAAGGCCATGGGATGTAGAAATATTTTTTTCACATTTACTTCCTTGTAAAAACAGGTAAATCAATATGGTTTTTCGTACGGATAAGTACCCAGTGAACCGTTCGTTTAGCTTTATATATTGTTCCGGGTGGGCGTTGTATTGGTTTTTCGGAAGTGTTAGACCTGTAAGAGAAAAAATTAAATGGTTGGGAAAGGCCATGGGATGTAGAAATATTTTTTTCATATTTTACTTCCTTGTAAAAACAGGAAAATCAATAGGGATTTTCGTATGGATAAGTACCCAGTGAACCGTTCGTTTAGCTTTATATATTGTTCCGGGTGGGCGTTGTTTTGGTTTTTCGGAAGTGTTAGACCTGTAAGAGAAAAATTTAAATGGTTGGGAAAGGCCATGGGATGTAGAAATATTTTTTTCACATTTTATTTCCTTGTAAAAACAGGTAAATCAATAGGGTTTTTCGTACGGATAAGTGCCCAGTGAACGGTTCGTTTAGCTTTATATATTGTTCCGGGCGGGCGTTGTATTGGTTTTTCGGAAGTGTTAGACCTGTAAGAGAAAAATTTAAATGGTTGGGAAAGGCCATGGGATGTAGAAATATTTTTTTCACATTTACTTCCTTGTAAAAACAGGTAAATCAATAGGGTTTTTCGTACGGATAAGTAGCCAGTGAACGGTTCGTTTAGCTTTATATATTGTTTCGGGTGGGCGTTGTATTGGTTTTTCAGAAGTGTTAGACCTGTAAAAGAAAAATTTAAATGGTTGGGAAAGGCCATGGGATGTAGAAATATTTTTTCACATTTTATTTCCTTTTAAAAACAGGTAAATCAATAGGGATTTTCGTACGGATAAGTACCCAGTGATCGGTTCGTTTAGCTTTATATATTGTTCCGGGTGGGCATTGTATTGGTTTTTTGGAAGTGTTAGACCTGTAAGAGAAAATCTTAAATGGTTGGGAAAGGCCATGGGATGTAGAAATATTTTTTTCACATTTACTTCCTTGTAAAAACAGGTAAATCAATAGGGATTTTCGTACGGATATGTACCCAGTGAACGGTTCGTTTAGCTTTATATATTGTTCCGGGTGGGCGTTGTATTGGTTTTTCGGAAGCGTTAGACCTGTAAGAAAAAAATTTAAATGGTTGGGAAAGGCCATGGGATGTAGAAATATTTTTTTCACATTTACTTCCTTGTAAAAACAGGTAAATCAATAGGGTTTTTCGTACGGATAAGTAGCCAGTGAACGGTTCGTTTAGCTTTATATATTGTTTCGGGTGGGCGTTGTATTGGTTTTTCAGAAGTGTTAGACCTGTAAAAGAAAAATTTAAATGGTTGGGAAAGGCCATGGGATGTAGAAATATTTTTTCACATTTTATTTCCTTTTAAAAACAGGTAAATCAATAGGGATTTTCGTACTGATAAGTACCCAGTGAACGGTTCGTTTAGCTTTATATATTGTTCCGGGTGGGCATTGTATTGGTTTTTTGGAAGTGTTAGACCTGTAAGAGAAAATCTTAAATGGTTGGGAAAGGCCATGGGATGTAGAAATATTTTTTTCACATTTACTTCCTTGTAAAAACAGGTAAATCAATAGGGATTTTCGTACGGATATGTACCCAGTGAACGGTTCGTTTAGCTTTATATATTGTTCCGGGTGGGCGTTGTATTGGTTTTTCGGAAGCGTTGTACCTGTAAGAAAAAAATTTAAATGGTTGGGAAAGGCCATGGGATGTAGAAATATTTTTTTCACATTTTACTTCCTAGTAAAAACAGGAAAATCAATAGGGATTTTCGTACGGATAAGTACCCAGTGAACGGTTCGTTTAGCTTTATATATTGTTCCGGGTGGGCGTTGTATTGGTTTTTTGGAAGTGTTAGACCTGTAAGAGAAAAATTTAAATGGTTGAGAAAGGCCATGGGATGTAGAAATATTTTTTTCACATTTTACTTCCTTATAAAAACAGGAAAATCAATAGGGATTTTCGTACGGATATGTACCCAGTGAACGGTTCGTTTAGCTTTATATATTGTTCCGGGTGGGCGTTGTATTGGTTTTTCGGAAGCGTTAGACCTGTAAGAAAAAAATTTAAATGGTTGGGAAAGGCCATGGGATGTAGAAATATTTTTTTCACATTTTACTTCCTTGTAAAAACAGGAAAATCAATAGGGATTTTCGTACGGATAAGTACCCAGTGAACCGTTCGTTTAGCTTTATATATTGTTCCGGGTGGGCGTTGTATTGGTTTTTCGGAAGTGTTAGACCTGTAAGAGAAAAATTTAAATGGTTGGGAAAGGCCATGGGATGTAGAAATATTTTTTTCACATTTACTTCCTTGTAAAAACAGGTAAATCAATAGGGTTTTTCGTACGGATAAGTACCCAGTGAACGGTTCGTTTAGCTTTATATATTGTTCCGGGTGGGCGTTGTATTGGTTTTTCGGAAGTGTTAGACCTGTAAAAGAAAAATTTAAATGTTTGGGAAAGGCCATGGGATGTAGAAATATTTTTTTCACATTTTATTTCCTTTTAAATACAGGTAAATCAATAGGGATTTTCGTACGGATAAGTACCCAGTGAACGGTTCGTTTAGCTTTATATATTGTTCCGGGTGGGCGTTGTATTGGTTTTTTGGAAGTGTTAGACCTGTAAGAGAAAAATTTAAATGGTTGAGAAAGGCCATGGGATGTAGAAATATTTTTTTCACATTTTACTTCCTTATAAAAACAGGAAAATCAATAGGGATTTTCGTACGGATATGTACCCAGTGAACGGTTCGTTTAGCTTTATATATTGTTCCGGGTGGGCGTTGTATTGGTTTTTCGGAAGCGTTAGACCTGTAAGAAAAAAATTTAAATGGTTGGGAAAGGCCATGGGATGTAGAAATATTTTTTTCACATTTTACTTCCTTGTAAAAACAGGAAAATCAATAGGGATTTTCGTACGGATAAGTACCCAGTGAACCGTTCGTTTAGCTTTATATATTGTTCCGGGTGGGCGTTGTATTGGTTTTTCGGAAGTGTTAGACCTGTAAGAGAAAAATTTAAATGGTTGGGAAAGGCCATGGGATGTAGAAATATTTTTTTCACATTTACTTCCTTGTAAAAACAGGTAAATCAATAGGGTTTTTCGTACGGATAAGTACCCAGTGAACGGTTCGTTTAGCTTTATATATTGTTCCGGGTGTGCGTTGTATTGGTTTTTCGGAAGTGTTAGACCTGTAAGAGAAAAATTTAAATGGTTGGGAAAGGCCATGGGATGTAGAAATATTTTTTTCACATTTACTTCCTTGTAAAAACAGGTAAATCAATAGGGTTTTTCGTACGGATAAGTACCCAGTGAACGGTTCGTTTAGCTTTATATATTGTTCCGGGTGGGCGTTGTATTGGTTTTTCAGAAGTGTTAGACCTGTAAAAGAAAAATTTAAATGGTTGGGAAATGCCATGGGATGTAGAAATATTTTTTTCACATTTTATTTCCTTTTAAAAACAGGTAAATCAATAGGGATTTTTGTACGGATAAGTACCCAGTGAACGGTTCGTTTAGCTTTATATATTGTTCCGGGTGGGCGTTGTATTGGTTTTTTGGAAGTGTTAGACCTGTAAGAGAAAAATTTAAATGGCTGGGAAAGGCCATGGGATGTAGAAATATTTTTTTCACATTTACTTCCTTGTAAAAACAGGTAAATCAATAGGGTTTTTCGTACGGATAACTACCCAGTGAACGGTTCATTTAGCTTTATATATTGTTCCGGGTGGGCGTTGTATTGGTTTTTCAGAAGTGTTAGACCTGTAAGAGAAAAATTTAAATGGTTGGGAAAGGCCATGGGATGTAGAAATATTTTTTTCACATTTTATTTCCTTTTAAAAACAGGTAAATCAATAGGGATTTTCGTACGGATAATTACCCAGTGAACGGTTCGTTTAGCTTTATATATTGTTCCGGGTGGGCGTTGTATTGGTTTTTTGGAACTGTTAGACCTGTAAGAGAAAAATTTAAATGGTTGGGAAAGGCCATGGGATGTAGAAATATTTTTTCACATTTTACTTCCTTATAAAAACAGGAAAATCAATAGGGATTTTCGTCCGGATATGTACCCAGTGAACGGTTCGTTTAGCTTTATATATTGTTCCGGGTGGGCGTTGTATTGGTTTTTCGGAAGTGTTAGACCTGTAAGAGAAAAATTTAAATGGTTGGGAAAGGCCATGGGATGTAGAAATATTTTTTTCACATTTACTTCCTTGTAAAAACAGGTAAATCAATAGGGTTTTTCGTACGGATAAGTAACCAGTGAACCGTTCGTTTAGCTTTATATATTGTTCCGGGTGGGCGTTGTATTGGTTTTTCGGAAGTGTTAGACCTGTAAGAGAAAAATTTAAATGGTTGAGAAAGGCCATGGGATGTAGAAATATTTTTTTCACATTTTACTTCCTTGTAAAAACAGGAAAATCAATAGGGATTTTCGTACGGATAAGTACCCAGTGAACGGTTCGTTTAGCTTTATATATTGTTCCGGGTGGGCGTTGTATTGGTTTTTTGGAAGTGTTAGACCTGTAAGAGAAAAATTTAAATGGTTGAGAAAGGCCATGGGATGTAGAAATATTTTTTTCACATTTTACTTCCTTATAAAAACAGGAAAATCAATAGGGATTTTCGTACGGATATGTACCCATTGAACGGTTCGTTTAGCTTTATATATTGTTCCGGGTGGGCGTTGTATTGGTTTTTCGGAAGCGTTAGACCTGTAAGAAAAAAATTTAAATGGTTGGGAAAGGCCATGGGATGTAGAAATATTTTTTTCACATTTTACTTCCTTGTAAAAACAGGAAAATCGATAGGGATTTTCGTACGGATAAGTACCCAGTGAACCGTTCGTTTAGCTTTATATATTGTTCCGGGTGGGCGTTGTTTTGGTTTTTCGGAAGTGTTAGACCTGTAAGAGAAAAATTTTAAATGGTTGGGAAAGGCCATGGGATGTAGAAATATTTTTTTCACATTTTACTTCCTTGTAAAAACAGGAAAATCGATAGGGATTTTCATATGGATAAGTACCGAGTGAACGGTTCGTTTATCTTTATATATTCTTCCGGGTGGGCGTTGTATTGGTTTTTCGGAAGTGTTAGACCTGTAAGAGAAAAATTTAAATGGTTGGGAAAGGCCATGGGATGTAGAAATATTTTTTTCACATTTACTTCCTTGTAAAAACAGGTAAATCAATATGGTTTTTCGTACGGATAAGTACCCAGTGAACCGTTCGTTTAGCTTTATATATTGTTCCGGGTGGGCGTTGTATTGTTTTTTCGGAAGTGTTAGACCTGTAAGAGAAAAAATTAAATGGTTGGGAAAGGCCATGGGATGTAGAAATATTTTTTTCACATTTTAATTCCTTGTAAAAACAGGAAAATCAATAGGGATTTTCATACGGATAAGTAACCAGTGAACCGTTCGTTTAGCTTTATATATTGTTCCGGGTGGGCGTTGTATTGGTTTTTCAGAAGTGTTAGACCTGTAAGAGAAAAATTTAAATGGTTGGGAACGGCCATGGGATGTAGAAATATTTTTTTCACATTTTACTTCCTTGTAAAAACAGGAAAATCAATAGGGATTTTCGTACGGATAAGTACCCAGTGAACGGTTCGTTTAGCTTTATATATTGTTCCGGGTGGGCGTTGTATTGGTTTTTTGGAAGTGTTAGACCTGTAAGAGAAAAATTTAAATGGTTGGGAAAGGCCATGGGATGTAGAAATATTTTTTTCACATTTTATTTCCTTTTAAAAACAGGTAAATCAATAGGGATTTTCGTACGGATAAGTACCCAGTGAACGGTTCGTTTAGCTTTATATATTGTTCCGGGTGGGCGTTGTATTGGTTTTTTGGAAGTGTTAGACCTGTAAGAGAAAAATTTAAATGGTTGAGAAAGGCCATGGGATGTAGAAATATTTTTTTCACATTTTACTTCCTTATAAAAACAGGAAAATCAATAGGGATTTTCGTACGGATATGTACCCATTGAACGGTTCGTTTAGCTTTATATATTGTTCCGGGTGGGCGTTGTATTGGTTTTTCGGAAGCGTTAGACCTGTAAGAAAAAAATTTAAATGGTTGGGAAAGGCCATGGGATGTAGAAATATTTTTTTCACATTTTACTTCCTTGTAAAAACAGGAAAATCGATAGGGATTTTCGTACGGATAAGTACCCAGTGAACCGTTCGTTTAGCTTTATATATTGTTCCGGGTGGGCGTTGTTTTGGTTTTTCGGAAGTGTTAGACCTGTAAGAGAAAAATTTTAAATGGTTGGGAAAGGCCATGGGATGTAGAAATATTTTTTTCACATTTTACTTCCTTGTAAAAACAGGAAAATCAATAGGGATTTTCGTACGGATAAGTACCCAGTGAACGGTTCGTTTAGCTTTATATATTGTTCCGGGTGGGCGTTGTATTGGTTTTTTGGAAGTGTTAGACCTGTAAGAGAAAAATTTAAATGGTTGAGAAAGGCCATGGGATGTAGAAATATTTTTTTCACATTTTACTTCCTTATAAAAACAGGAAAATCAATAGGGATTTTCGTACGGATATGTACCCATTGAACGGTTCGTTTAGCTTTATATATTGTTCCGGGTGGGCGTTGTATTGGTTTTTCGGAAGCGTTAGACCTGTAAGAAAAAAATTTAAATGGTTGGGAAAGGCCATGGGATGTAGAAATATTTTTTTCACATTTTACTTCCTTGTAAAAACAGGAAAATCGATAGGGATTTTCGTACGGATAAGTACCCAGTGAACCGTTCGTTTAGCTTTATATATTGTTCCGGGTGGGCGTTGTTTTGGTTTTTCGGAAGTGTTAGACCTGTAAGAGAAAAATTTTAAATGGTTGGGAAAGGCCATGGGATGTAGAAATATTTTTTTCACATTTTACTTCCTTGTAAAAACAGGAAAATCGATAGGGATTTTCATATGGATAAGTACCGAGTGAACGGTTCGTTTATCTTTATATATTCTTCCGGGTGGGCGTTGTATTGGTTTTTCGGAAGAGTTAGACCTGTAAGAGAAAAATTTAAATGGTTGGGAAAGGCCATGGGATGTAGAAATATTTTTTTCACATTTACTTCCTTGTAAAAACAGGTAAATCAATATGGTTTTTCGTACGGATAAGTACCCAGTGAACCGTTCGTTTAGCTTTATATATTGTTCCGGGTGGGCGTTGTATTGTTTTTTCGGAAGTGTTAGACCTGTAAGAGAAAAAATTAAATGGTTGGGAAAGGCCATGGGATGTAGAAATATTTTTTTCACATTTTACTTCCTTGTAAAAACAGGAAAATCAATAGGGATTTTCATACGGATAAGTACCCAGTGAACCGTTCGTTTAGCTTGATATATTGTTCCGGGTGGGCGTTGTTTTGGTTTTTCGGAAGTGTTAGACCTGTAAGAGAAAAATTTAAATGGTTGGGAAAGGCCATGGGATGTAGAAATATTTTTTTCACATTTTATTTCCTTGTAAAAACAGGTAAATCAATAGGGTTTTTCGTACGGATAAGTGCCCAGTGAACGGTTCGTTTAGCTTTATATATTGTTCCGGGCGGGCGTTGTATTGGTTTTTCGGAAGTGTTAGACCTGTAAGAGAAAAATTTAAATGGTTGGGAAAGGCCATGGGATGTAGAAATATTTTTTTCACATTTACTTCCTTGTAAAAACAGGTAAATCAATAGGGTTTTTCGTACGGATAAGTAGCCAGTGAACGGTTCGTTTAGCTTTATATATTGTTTCGGGTGGGCGTTGTATTGGTTTTTCAGAAGTGTTAGACCTGTAAAAGAAAAATTTAAATGGTTGGGAAAGGCCATGGGATGTAGAAATATTTTTTTCACATTTTATTTCCTTTTAAAAACAGGTAAATCAATAGGGATTTTCGTACGGATAAGTACCCAGTGAACGGTTCGTTTAGCTTTATATATTGTTCCGGGTGGGCATTGTATTGGTTTTTTGGAAGTGTTAGACCTGTAAGAGAAAATCTTAAATGGTTGGGAAAGGCCATGGGATGTAGAAATATTTTTTTCACATTTACTTCCTTGTAAAAACAGGTAAATCAATAGGGTTTTTCGTACGGATAAGTAGCCAGTGAACGGTTCGTTTAGCTTTATATATTGTTTCGGGTGGGCGTTGTATTGGTTTTTCAGAAGTGTTAGACCTGTAAAAGAAAAATTTAAATGGTTGGGAAAGGCCATGGGTTGTAGAAATATTTTTTTCACATTTACTTCCTTGTAAAAACAGGTAAATCAATAGGGTTTTTCGTGCGGATAAGTACCCAGTGAACGGTTCGTTTAGCTTTATATATTGTTCCGGGTGGGCGTTTTATTGGTTTTTCAGAAGTGTTAGACCTGTAAGAGAAAAATTTAAATGGTTGGGAAAGGCCATGGGATGTAGAAATATTTTTTTCACATTTTACTTCCTTATAAAAACAGGAAAATCAATAGGGATTTTCGTACGGATATGTACCCAGTGAACGGTTCGTTTATCTTTATATATTCTTCCGGGTGGGCGTTGTATTGGTTTTTCGGAAGTGTTAGACCTGTAAGAAAAAAATTTAAATGGTTGGGAAAGGCCATGGGATGTAGAAATATTTTTTTCACATTTACTTCCTTGTAAAAACAGGTAAATCAATATGGTTTTTCGTACGGATAAGTACCCAGTGAACCGTTCGTTTAGCTTTATATATTGTTCCGGGCGGGCGTTGTATTGTTTTTTCGGAAGTGTTAGACCTGTAAGAGAAAAAATTAAATGGTTGGGAAAGGCCATGGGATGTAGAAATATTTTTTTCACATTTTACTTCCTTGTAAAAACAGGAAAATCAATAGGGATTTTCGTACGGATAAGTACCCAGTGAACCGTTCGTTTAGCTTTATATATTGTTCCGGGTGGGCGTTGTTTTGGTTTTTCGGAAGTGTTAGACCTGTAAGAGAAAAATTTAAATGGTTGGGAAAGGCCATGGGATGTAGAAATATTTTTTTCACATTTTATTTCCTTGTAAAAACAGGTAAATCAATAGGGTTTTTCGTACGGATAAGTGCCCAGTGAACGGTTCGTTTAGCTTTATATATTGTTCCGGGCGGGCGTTGTATTGGTTTTTCGGAAGTGTTAGACCTGTAAGAGAAAAATTTAAATGGTTGGGAAAGGCCATGGGATGTAGAAATATTTTTTTCACATTTACTTCCTTGTAAAAACAGGTAAATCAATAGGGTTTTTCGTACGGATAAGTAGCCAGTGAACGGTTCGTTTAGCTTTATATATTGTTTCGGGTGGGCGTTGTATTTGTTTTTCAGAAGTGTTAGACCTGTAAAAGAAAAATTTAAATGGTTGGGAAAGGCCATGGGATGTAGAAATATTTTTTCACATTTTATTTCCTTTTAAAAACAGGTAAATCAATAGGGATTTTCGTACTGATAAGTACCCAGTGAACGGTTCGTTTAGCTTTATATATTGTTCCGGGTGGGCATTGTATTGGTTTTTTGGAAGTGTTAGACCTGTAAGAGAAAATCTTAAATGGTTGGGAAAGGCCATGGGATGTAGAAATATTTTTTTCACATTTACTTCCTTGTAAAAACAGGTAAATCAATAGGGATTTTCGTACGGATATGTACCCAGTGAACGGTTCGTTTAGCTTTATATATTGTTCCGGGTGGGCGTTGTATTGGTTTTTCGGAAGCGTTATACCTGTAAGAAAAAAATTTAAATGGTTGGGAAAGGCCATGGGATGTAGAAATATTTTTTTCACATTTTACTTCCTTGTAAAAACAGGAAAATCAATAGGGATTTTCGTACGGATAAGTACCCAGTGAACGGTTCGTTTAGCTTTATATATTGTTCCGGGTGGGCGTTGTATTGGTTTTTCGGAAGCGTTAGACCTGTAAGAGAAAAATTTAAATGGTTGGGAAAGGCCATGGGATGTAGAAATATTTTTTTCACATTTACTTCCTTGTAAAAACAGGTAAATCAGTAGGGTTTTTCGTACGGATAAGTACCCAGTGAACGGTTCGTTTAGCTTTATATATTGTTCCGGGTGGGCGTTGTATTGGTTTTTCGGAAGTGTTAGACCTGTAAAAGAAAAATTTAAATGTTTGGGAAAGGCCATGGGATGTAGAAATATTTTTTTCACATTTTATTTCCTTTTAAATACAGGTAAATCAATAGGGATTTTCGTACGGATAAGTACCCAGTGAACGGTTCGTTTAGCTTTATATATTGTTCCGGGTGGGCGTTGTATTGGTTTTTTGGAAGTGTTAGACCTGTAAGAGAAAAATTTAAATGGTTGAGAAAGGCCATGGGATGTAGAAATATTTTTTTCACATTTTACTTCCTTATAAAAACAGGAAAATCAATAGGGATTTTCGTACGGATATGTACCCAGTGAACGGTTCGTTTAGCTTTATATATTGTTCCGGGTGGGCGTTGTATTGGTTTTTCGGAAGCGTTAGACCTGTAAGAAAAAAATTTAAATGGTTGGGAAAGGCCATGGGATGTAGAAATATTTTTTTCACATTTTACTTCCTTGTAAAAACAGGAAAATCAATAGGGATTTTCGTACGGATAAGTACCCAGTGAACCGTTCGTTTAGCTTTATATATTGTTCCGGGTGGGCGTTGTATTGGTTTTTCGGAAGTGTTAGACCTGTAAGAGAAAAATTTAAATGGTTGGGAAAGGCCATGGGATGTAGAAATATTTTTTTCACATTTACTTCCTTGTAAAAACAGGTAAATCAATAGGGTTTTTCGTACGGATAAGTACCCAGTGAACGGTTCGTTTAGCTTTATATATTGTTCCGGGTGTGCGTTGTATTGGTTTTTCGGAAGTGTTAGACCTGTAAGAGAAAAATTTAAATGGTTGGGAAAGGCCATGGGATGTAGAAATATTTTTTTCACATTTACTTCCTTGTAAAAACAGGTAAATCAATAGGGTTTTTCGTACGGATAAGTACCCAGTGAACGGTTCGTTTAGCTTTATATATTGTTCCGGGTGGGCGTTGTATTGGTTTTTCAGAAGTGTTAGACCTGTAAAAGAAAAATTTAAATGGTTCGGAAATGCCATGGGATGTAGAAATATTTTTTTCACATTTTATTTCCTTTTAAAAACAGGTAAATCAATAGGGATTTTTGTACGGATAAGTACCCAGTGAACGGTTCGTTTAGCTTTATATATTGTTCCGGGTGGGCGTTGTATTGGTTTTTTGGAAGTGTTAGACCTGTAAGAGAAAAATTTAAATGGCTGGGAAAGGCCATGGGATGTAGAAATATTTTTTTCACATTTACTTCCTTGTAAAAACAGGTAAATCAATAGGGTTTTTCGTACGGATAACTACCCAGTGAACGGTTCATTTAGCTTTATATATTGTTCCGGGTGGGCGTTGTATTGGTTTTTCAGAAGTGTTAGACCTGTAAGAGAAAAATTTAAATGGTTGGGAAAGGCCATGGGATGTAGAAATATTTTTTTCACATTTTATTTCCTTTTAAAAACAGGTAAATCAATAGGGATTTTCGTACTGATAATTACCCAGTGAACGGTTCGTTTAGCTTTATATATTGTTCCGGGTGGGCGTTGTATTGGTTTTTTGGAACTGTTAGACCTGTAAGAGAAAAATTTAAATGGTTGGGAAAGGCCATGGGATGTAGAAATATTTTTTCACATTTTACTTCCTTATAAAAACAGGAAAATCAATAGGGATTTTCGTCCGGATATGTACCCAGTGAACGGTTCGTTTAGCTTTATATATTGTTCTGGGTGGGCGTTGTATTGGTTTTTCGGAAGTGTTAGACCTGTAAGAGAAAAATTTAAATGGTTGGGAAAGGCCATGGGATGTAGAAATATTTTTTTCACATTTACTTCCTTGTAAAAACAGGTAAATCAATAGGGTTTTTCGTACGGATAAGTAACCAGTGAACCGTTCGTTTAGCTTTATATATTGTTCCGGGTGGGCGTTGTATTGGTTTTTCGGAAGTGTTAGACCTGTAAGAGAAAAATTTAAATGGTTGGGAACGGCCATGGGATGTAGAAATATTTTTTTCACATTTTACTTCCTTGTAAAAACAGGAAAATCAATAGGGATTTTCGTACGGATAAGTACCCAGTGAACGGTTCGTTTAGCTTTATATATTGTTCCGGGTGGGCGTTGTATTGGTTTTTTGGAAGTGTTAGACCTGTAAGAGAAAAATTTAAATGGTTGGGAAAGGCCATGGGATGTAGAAATATTTTTTTCACATTTTATTTCCTTTTAAAAACAGGTAAATCAATAGGGATTTTCGTACGGATAAGTACCCAGTGAACGGTTCGTTTAGCTTTATATATTGTTCCGGGTGGGCGTTGTATTGGTTTTTTGGAAGTGTTAGACCTGTAAGAGAAAAATTTAAATGGTTGAGAAAGGCCATGGGATGTAGAAATATTTTTTTCACATTTTATTTCCTTTTAAAAACAGGTAAATCAATAGGGATTTTCGTACGGATAAGTACCCAGTGAACGGTTCGTTTAGCTTTATATATTGTTCCGGGTGGGCGTTGTATTGGTTTTTTGGAAGTGTTAGACCTGTAAGAGAAAAATTTAAATGGTTGAGAAAGGTAATGGGATGTAGAAATATTTTTTTCACATTTTACTTCCTTATAAAAACAGGAAAATCAATAGGGATTTTCGTACGGATATGTACCCATTGAACGGTTCGTTTAGCTTTATATATTGTTCCGGGTGGGCGTTGTATTGGTTTTTCGGAAGCGTTAGACCTGTAAGAAAAAAAGTTAAATGGTTGGGAAAGGCCATGGGATGTAGAAATATTTTTTTCACATTTTACTTCCTTGTAAAAACAGGAAAATCGATAGGGATTTTCGTACGGATAAGTACCCAGTGAACCGTTCGTTTAGCTTTATATATTGTTCCGGGTGGGCGTTGTTTTGGTTTTTCGGAAGTGTTAGACCTGTAAGAGAAAAATTTTAAATGGTTGGGAAAGGCCATGGGATGTAGAAATATTTTTTTCACATTTTACTTCCTTGTAAAAACAGGAAAATCGATAGGGATTTTCATATGGATAAGTACCGAGTGAACGGTTCGTTTATCTTTATATATTCTTCCGGGTGGGCGTTGTATTGGTTTTTTGGAAGTGTTAGACCTGTAAGAGAAAAATTTAAATGGCTGGGAAAGGCCATGGGATGTAGAAATATTTTTTTCACATTTACTTCCTTGTAAAAACAGGTAAATCAATAGGGTTTTTCGTACGGATAACTACCCAGTGAACGGTTCATTTAGCTTTATATATTGTTCCGGGTGGGCGTTGTATTGGTTTTTCAGAAGTGTTAGACCTGTAAGAGAAAAATTTAAATGGTTGGGAAAGGCCATGGGATGTAGAAATATTTTTTTCACATTTTATTTCCTTTTAAAAACAGGTAAATCAATAGGGATTTTCGTACTGATAATTACCCAGTGAACGGTTCGTTTAGCTTTATATATTGTTCCGGGTGGGCGTTGTATTGGTTTTTTGGAACTGTTAGACCTGTAAGAGAAAAATTTAAATGGTTGGGAAAGGCCATGGGATGTAGAAATATTTTTTCACATTTTACTTCCTTATAAAAACAGGAAAATCAATAGGGATTTTCGTCCGGATATGTACCCAGTGAACGGTTCGTTTAGCTTTATATATTGTTCCGGGTGGGCGTTGTATTGGTTTTTCGGAAGTGTTAGACCTGTAAGAGAAAAATTTAAATGGTTGGGAAAGGCCATGGGATGTAGAAATATTTTTTTCACATTTACTTCCTTGTAAAAACAGGTAAATCAATAGGGTTTTTCGTACGGATAAGTAACCAGTGAACCGTTCGTTTAGCTTTATATATTGTTCCGGGTGGGCGTTGTATTGGTTTTTCGGAAGTGTTAGACCTGTAAGAGAAAAATTTAAATGGTTGGGAACGGCCATGGGATGTAGAAATATTTTTTTCACATTTTACTTCCTTGTAAAAACAGGAAAATCAATAGGGATTTTCGTACGGATAAGTACCCAGTGAACGGTTCGTTTAGCTTTATATATTGTTCCGGGTGGGCGTTGTATTGGTTTTTTGGAAGTGTTAGACCTGTAAGAGAAAAATTTAAATGGTTGGGAAAGGCCATGGGATGTAGAAATATTTTTTTCACATTTTATTTCCTTTTAAAAACAGGTAAATCAATAGGGATTTTCGTACGGATAAGTACCCAGTGAACGGTTCGTTTAGCTTTATATATTGTTCCGGGTGGGCGTTGTATTGGTTTTTTGGAAGTGTTAGACCTGTAAGAGAAAAATTTAAATGGTTGAGAAAGGCCATGGGATGTAGAAATATTTTTTTCACATTTTATTTCCTTTTAAAAACAGGTAAATCAATAGGGATTTTCGTACGGATAAGTACCCAGTGAACGGTTCGTTTAGCTTTATATATTGTTCCGGGTGGGCGTTGTATTGGTTTTTTGGAAGTGTTAGACCTGTAAGAGAAAAATTTAAATGGTTGAGAAAGGCCATGGGATGTAGAAATATTTTTTTCACATTTTACTTCCTTATAAAAACAGGAAAATCAATAGGGATTTTCGTACGGATATGTACCCATTGAACGGTTCGTTTAGCTTTATATATTGTTCCGGGTGGGCGTTGTATTGGTTTTTCGGAAGCGTTAGACCTGTAAGAAAAAAATTTAAATGGTTGGGAAAGGCCATGGGATGTAGAAATATTTTTTTCACATTTTACTTCCTTGTAAAAACAGGAAAATCGATAGGGATTTTCGTACGGATAAGTACCCAGTGAACCGTTCGTTTAGATTTATATATTGTTCCGGGTGGGCGTTGTTTTGGTTTTTCGGAAGTGTTAGACCTGTAAGAGAAAAATTTTAAATGGTTGGGAAAGGCCATGGGATGTAGAAATATTTTTTTCACATTTTACTTCCTTGTAAAAACAGGAAAATCGATAGGGATTTTCATATGGATAAGTACCGAGTGAACGGTTCGTTTATCTTTATATATTCTTCCGGGTGGGCGTTGTATTGGTTTTTCGGAAGTGTTAGACCTGTAAGAGAAAAATTTAAATGGTTGGGAAAGGCCATGGGATGTAGAAATATTTTTTTCACATTTACTTCCTTGTAAAAACAGGTAAATCAATATGGTTTTTCGTACGGATAAGTACCCAGTGAACCGTTCGTTTAGCTTTATATATTGTTCCGGGTGGGCGTTGTATTGTTTTTTCGGAAGTGTTAGACCTGTAAGAGAAAAAATTAAATGGTTGGGAAAGGCCATGGGATGTAGAAATATTTTTTTCACATTTTACTTCCTTGTAAAAACAGGAAAATCAATAGGGATTTTCATACGGATAAGTACCCAGTGAACCGTTCGTTTAGCTTTATATATTGTTCCGGGTGGGCGTTGTTTTGGTTTTTCGGAAGTGTTAGACCTGTAAGAGAAAAATTTAAATGGTTGGGAAAGGCCATGGGATGTAGAAATATTTTTTTCACATTTTATTTCCTTGTAAAAACAGGTAAATCAATAGGGTTTTTCGTACGGATAAGTGCCCAGTGAACGGTTCGTTTAGCTTTATATATTGTTCCGGGCGGGCGTTGTATTGGTTTTTCGGAAGTGTTAGACCTGTAAGAGAAAAATTTAAATGGTTGGGAAAGGCCATGGGATGTAGAAATATTTTTTTCACATTTACTTCCTTGTAAAAACAGGTAAATCAATAGGGTTTTTCGTACGGATAAGTAGCCAGTGAACGGTTCGTTTAGCTTTATATATTGTTTCGGGTGGGCGTTGTATTGGTTTTTCAGAAGTGTTAGACCTGTAAAAGAAAAATTTAAATGGTTGGGAAAGGCCATGGGATGTAGAAATATTTTTTTCACATTTTATTTCCTTTTAAAAACAGGTAAATCAATAGGGATTTTCGTACGGATAAGTACCCAGTGAACGGTTCGTTTAGCTTTATATATTGTTCCGGGTGGGCATTGTATTGGTTTTTTGGAAGTGTTAGACCTGTAAGAGAAAATCTTAAATGGTTGGGAAAGGCCATGGGATGTAGAAATATTTTTTTCACATTTACTTCCTTGTAAAAACAGGTAAATCAATAGGGTTTTTCGTACGGATAAGTAGCCAGTGAACGGTTCGTTTAGCTTTATATATTGTTTCGGGTGGGCGTTGTATTGGTTTTTCAGAAGTGTTAGACCTGTAAAAGAAAAATTTAAATGGTTGGGAAAGGCCATGGGATGTAGAAATATTTTTTTCACATTTACTTCCTTGTAAAAACAGGTAAATCAATAGGGTTTTTCGTGCGGATAAGTACCCAGTGAACGGTTCGTTTAGCTTTATATATTGTTCCGGGTGGGCGTTTTATTGGTTTTTCAGAAGTGTTAGACCTGTAAGAGAAAAATTTAAATGGTTGGGAAAGGCCATGGGATGTAGAAATATTTTTTTCACATTTTACTTCCTTGTAAAAACAGGTAAATCAATAGGGTTTTTCGTACGGATAAGTGCCCAGTGAACGGTTCGTTTAGCTTTATATATTGTTCCGGGCGGGCGTTGTATTGGTTTTTCGGAAGTGTTAGACCTGTAAGAGAAAAATTTAAATGGTTGGGAAAGGCCATGGGATGTAGAAATATTTTTTTCACATTTACTTCCCTGTAAAAACAGGTAAATCAATAGGGTTTTTCGTACGGATAAGTAGCCAGTGAACGGTTCGTTTAGCTTTATATATTGTTTCGGGTGGGCGTTGTATTGGTTTTTCAGAAGTGTTAGACCTGTAAAAGAAAAATTTAAATGGTTGGGAAAGGCCATGGGATGTAGAAATATTTTTTTCACATTTTATTTCCTTTTAAAAACAGGTAAATCAATAGGGATTTTCGTACGGATAAGTACCCAGTGAACGGTTCGTTTAGCTTTATATATTGTTCCGGGTGGGCATTGTATTGGTTTTTTGGAAGTGTTAGACCTGTAAGACAAAATCTTAAATGGTTGGGAAAGGCCATGGGATGTAGAAATATTTTTTTCACATTTACTTCCTTGTAAAAACAGGTAAATCAATAGGGTTTTTCGTACGGATAAGTAGCCAGTGAACGGTTCGTTTAGCTTTATATATTGTTTCGGGTGGGCGTTGTATTGGTTTTTCAGAAGTGTTAGACCTGTAAAAGAAAAATTTAAATGGTTGGGAAAGGCCATGGGATGTAGAAATATTTTTTTCACATTTACTTCCTTGTAAAAACAGGAAAATCAATATGGTTTTTCGTACGGATAAGTACCCAGTGAACCGTTCGTTTAGCTTTATATATTGTTCCGGGTGGGCGTTGTATTGTTTTTTCGGAAGTGTTAGACCTGTAAGAGAAAAAATTAAATGGTTGGGAAAGGCCATGGGATGTAGAAATATTTTTTTCACATTTTACTTCCTTGTAAAAACAGGAAAATCAATAGGGATTTTCGTACGGATAAGTACCCAGTGAACGGTTCGTTTAGCTTTATATATTGTTCCGGGTGGGCGTTGTTTTGGTTTTTCGGAAGTGTTAGACCTGTAAGAGAAAAATTTAAATGGTTGGGAAAGGCCATGGGATGTAGAAACATTTTTTTCACATTTTATTTCCTTGTAAAAATAGGTAAATCAATAGGGTTTTTCGTACGGATAAGTGCCCAGTGAACGGTTCGTTTAGCTTTATATATTGTTCCGGGCGGGCGTTGTATTGGTTTTTCGGAAGTGTTAGACCTGTAAGAGAAAAATTTAAATGGTTGGGAAAGGCCATGGGATGTAGAAATATTTTTTTCACATTTACTTCCTTGTAAAAACAGGTAAATCAATAGGGTTTTTCGTACGGATAAGTAGCCAGTGAACGGTTCGTTTAGCTTTATATATTGTTTCGGGTGGGCGTTGTATTGGTTTTTCAGAAGTGTTAGACCTGTAAAAGAAAAATTTAAATGGTTGGGAAAGGCCATGGGATGTAGAAATATTTTTTTCACATTTTATTTCCTTTTAAAAACAGGTAAATCAATAGGGATTTTCGTACGGATAAGTACCCAGTGAACGGTTCGTTTAGCTTTATATATTGTTCCGGGTGGGCATTGTATTGGTTTTTTGGAAGTGTTAGACCTGTAAGAGAAAATCTTAAATGGTTGGGAAAGGCCATGGGATGTAGAAATATTTTTTTCACATTTACTTCCTTGTAAAAACAGGTAAATCAATAGGGATTTTCGTACGGATATGTACCCAGTGAACGGTTCGTTTAGCTTTATATATTGTTCCGGGTGGGCGTTGTATTGGTTTTTCGGAAGCGTTAGACCTGTAAGAAAAAAATTTAAATGGTTGGGAAAGGCCATGGGATGTAGAAATATTTTTTTCACATTTTACTTCCTTGTAAAAACAGGAAAATCAATAGGGATTTTCGTACGGATAAGTACCCAGTGAACCGTTCATTTAGCTTTATATATTGTTCTGGGTGGGCGTTGTATTGGTTTTTCGGAAGTGTTAGACCTGTAAGAGAAAAATTTAAATGGTTGGGAAAGGCCATGGGATGTAGAAATATTTTTTTCACATTTACTTCCTTGTAAAAACAGGTAAATCAATAGGGTTTTTCGTACGGATAAGTACCCAGTGAACGGTTCGTTTAGCTTTATATATTGTTCCGGGTGGGCGTTGTATTGGTTTTTCGGAAGTGTTAGACCTGTAAGAGAAAAATTTAAATGGTTGGGAAAGGCCATGGGATGTAGAAATATTTTTTTCACATTTACTTCCTTGTAAAAACAGGTAAATCAATAGGGTTTTTCGTACGGATAAGTACCCAGTGAACGGTTCGTTTAGCTTTATATATTGTTCCGGGTGGGCGTTGTATTGGTTTTTCAGAAGTGTTAGACCTGTAAAAGAAAAATTTAAATGTTTGGGAAAGGCCATGGGATGTAGAAATATTTTTTTCACATTTTATTTCCTTTTAAATACAGGTAAATCAATAGGGATTTTCGTACGGATAAGTACCCAGTGAACGGTTCGTTTAGCTTTATATATTGTTCCGGGTGGGCGTTGTATTGGTTTTTTGGAAGTGTTAGACCTGTAAGAGAAAAATTTAAATGGTTGAGAAAGGCCATGGGATGTAGAAATATTTTTTTCACATTTTACTTCCTTATAAAAACAGGAAAATCAATAGGGATTTTCGTACGGATATGTACCCAGTGAACGGTTCGTTTAGCTTTATATATTATTCCGGGTGGGCGTTGTATTGGTTTTTCGGAAGCGTTAGACCTGTAAGAAAAAAATTTAAATGGTTGGGAAAGGCCATGGGATGTAGAAATATTTTTTTCACATTTTACTTCCTTGTAAAAACAGGAAAATCAATAGGGATTTTCGTACGGATAAGTACCCAGTGAACCGTTCGTTTAGCTTTATATATTGTTCCGGGTGGGCGTTGTATTGGTTTTTCGGAAGTGTTAGACCTGTAAGAGAAAAATTTAAATGGTTGGGAAAGGCCATGGGATGTAGAAATATTTTTTTCACATTTACTTCCTTGTAAAAACAGGTAAATCAATAGGGTTTTTCGTACGGATAAGTACCCAGTGAACGGTTCGTTTAGCTTTATATATTGTTCCGGGTGGGCGTTGTATTGGTTTTTCGGAAGTGTTAGACCTGTAAGAGAAAAATTTAAATGGTTGGGAAAGGCCATGGGATGTAGAAATATTTTTTTCACATTTACTTCCTTGTAAAAACAGGTAAATCAATAGGGTTTATCGTACGGATAAGTACCCAGTGAACGGTTCGTTTAGCTTTATATATTGTTCCGGGTGGGCGTTGTATTGGTTTTTCAGAAGTGTTAGACCTGTAAAAGAAAAATTTAAATGGTTGGGAAAGGCCATGGGATGTAGAAATATTTTTTTCACATTTTATTTCCTTTTAAAAACAGGTAAATCAATAGGGATTTTCGTACGGATAAGTACCCAGTGAACGGTTCGTTTAGCTTTATATATTGTTCCGGGTGGGCGTTGTATTGGTTTTTTGGAAGTGTTAGACCTGTAAGAGAAAAATTTAAATGGCTGGGAAAGGCCATGGGATGTAGAAATATTTTTTTCACATTTACTTCCTTGTAAAAACAGGTAAATCAATAGGGTTTTTCGTACGGATAAGTACCCAGTGAACGGTTCGTTTAGCTTTATATATTGTTCCGGGTGGGCGTTGTATTGGTTTTTCAGAAGTGTTAGACCTGTAAGAGAAAAATTTAAATGGTTGGGAAAGGCCATGGGATGTAGAAATATTTTTTTCACATTTTATTTCCTTTTAAAAACAGGTAAATCAATAGGGATTTTCGTACGGATAATTACCCAGTGAACGGTTCGTTTAGCTTTATATATTGTTCCGGGTGGGCGTTGTATTGGTTTTTTGGAACTGTTAGACCTGTAAGAGAAAAATTTAAATGGTTGGGAAAGGCCATGGGATGTAGAAATATTTTTTCACATTTTACTTCCTTATAAAAACAGGAAAATCAATAGGGATTTTCGTCCGGATATGTACCCAGTGAACGGTTCGTTTAGCTTTATATATTGTTCCGGGTGGGCGTTGTATTGTTTTTTCGGAAGTGTTAGACCTGTAAGAGAAAAATTTAAATGGTTGGGAACGGCCATGGGATGTAGAAATATTTTTTTCACATTTTACTTCCTTGTAAAAACAGGAAAATCAATAGGGATTTTCGTACGGATAAGTACCCAGTGAACGGTTCGTTTAGCTTTATATATTGTTCCGGGTGGGCGTTGTATTGGTTTTTTGGAAGTGTTAGACCTGTAAGAGAAAAATTTAAATGGTTGGGAAAGGCCATCGGATGTAGAAATATTTTTTTCACATTTTATTTCCTTTTAAAAACAGGTAAATCAATAGGGATTTTTGTACGGATAAGTACCCAGTGAACGGTTCGTTTAGCTTTATATATTGTTCCGGGTGGGCGTTGTATTGGTTTTTTGGAAGTGTTAGACCTGTAAGAGAAAAATTTAAATGGTTGAGAAAGGCCATGGGATGTAGAAATATTTTTTTCACATTTTATTTCCTTTTAAAAACAGGTAAATCAATAGGGATTTTCGTACGGATAAGTACCCAGTGAACGGTTCGTTTAGCTTTATATATTGTTCCGGGTGGGCGTTGTATTGGTTTTTTGGAAGTGTTAGACCTGTAAGAGAAAAATTTAAATGGTTGAGAAAGGCCATGGGATGTAGAAATATTTTTTTCACATTTTACTTCCTTATAAAAACAGGAAAATCAATAGGGATTTTCGTACGGATATGTACCCATTGAACGGTTCGTTTAGCTTTATATATTGTTCCGGGTGGGCGTTGTATTGGTTTTTTGGAAGTGTTAGACCTGTAAGAGAAAATCTTAAATGGTTGGGAAAGGCCATGGGATGTAGAAATATTTTTTTCACATTTACTTCCTTGTAAAAACAGGTAAATCAATAGGGTTTTTCGTACGGATAAGTAGCCAGTGAACGGTTCGTTTAGCTTTATATATTGTTTCGGGTGGGCGTTGTATTGGTTTTTCAGAAGTGTTAGACCTGTAAAAGAAAAATTTAAATGGTTGGGAAAGGCCATGGGATGTAGAAATATTTTTTTCACATTTACTTCCTTGTAAAAACAGGTAAATCAATAGGGTTTTTCTTGCGGATAAGTACCCAGTGAACGGTTCGTTTAGCTTTATATATTGTTCCGGGTGGGCGTTTTATTGGTTTTTCAGAAGTGTTAGACCTGTAAGAGAAAAATTTAAATGGTTGGGAAAGGCCATGGGATGTAGAAATATTTTTTTCACATTTTACTTCCTTATAAAAACAGGAAAATCAATAGGGATTTTCGTACGGATATGTACCCAGTGAACGGTTCGTTTATCTTTATATATTCTTCCGGGTGGGCGTTGTATTGGTTTTTCGGAAGTGTTAGACCTGTAAGAAAAAAATTTAAATGGTTGGGAAAGGCCATGGGATGTAGAAATATTTTTTTCACATTTACTTCCTTGTAAAAACAGGTAAATCAATATGGCTTTTCGTACGGATAAGTACCCAGTGAACCGTTCGTTTAGCTTTATATATTGTTCCGGGTGGGCGTTGTATTGTTTTTTCGGAAGTGTTAGACCTGTAAGAGAAAAAATTAAATGGTTGGGAAAGGCCATGGGATGTAGAAATATTTTTTTCACATTTTACTTCCTTGTAAAAACAGGAAAATCAATAGGGATTTTCGTATGGATAAGTACCCAGTGAACCGTTCGTTTAGCTTTATATATTGTTCCGGGTGGGCGTTGTTTTGGTTTTTCGGAAGTGTTAGACCTGTAAGAGAAAAATTTAAATGGTTGGGAAAGGCCATGGGATGTAGAAATATTTTTTTCACATTTTATTTCCTTGTAAAAACAGGTAAATCAATAGGGTTTTTCGTACGGATAAGTGCCCAGTGAACGGTTCGTTTAGCTTTATATATTGTTCCGGGCGGGCGTTGTATTGGTTTTTCGGAAGTGTTAGACCTGTAAGAGAAAAATTTAAATGGTTGGGAAAGGCCATGGGATGTAGAAATATTTTTTTCACATTTACTTCCTTGTAAAAACAGGTAAATCAATAGGATTTTTCGTACGGATAAGTAGCCAGTGAACGGTTCGTTTAGCTTTATATATTGTTTCGGGTGGGCGTTGTATTGGTTTTTCAGAAGTGTTAGACCTGTAAAAGAAAAATTTAAATGGTTGGGAAAGGCCATGGGATGTAGAAATATTTTTTTCACATTTTATTTCCTTCTAAAAACAGGTAAATCAATAGGGATTTTCGTACGGATAAGTACCCAGTGAACGGTTCGTTTAGCTTTATATATTTTTCCGGGTGGGCATTGTATTGGTTTTTTGGAAGTGTTAGACCTGTAAGAGAAAATCTTAAATGGTTGGGAAAGGCCATGGGATGTAGAAATATTTTTTTCACATTTACTTCCTTGTAAAAACAGGTAAATCAATAGGGTTTTTCGTACGGATAAGTAGCCAGTGAACGGTTCGTTTAGCTTTATATATTGTTTCGGGTGGGCGTTGTATTGGTTTTTCAGAAGTGTTAGACCTGTAAAAGAAAAATTTAAATGGTTGGGAAAGGCCATGGGATGTAGAAATATTTTTTTCACATTTACTTCCTTGTAAAAACAGGTAAATCAATAGGGTTTTTCGTGCGGATAAGTACCCAGTGAACGGTTCGTTTAGCTTTATATATTGTTCCGGGTGGGCGTTGTATTGGTTTTTCAGAAGTGTTAGACCTGTAAGAGAAAAATTTAAATGGTTGGGAAAGGCCATGGGATGTAGAAATATTTTTTTCACATTTTACTTCCTTATAAAAACAGGAAAATCAATAGGGATTTTCGTACGGATATGTACCCAGTGAACGGTTCGTTTAGCTTTATATATTGTTCCGGGTGGGCGTTGTATTGGTTTTTCGGAAGCGTTATACCTGTAAGAAAAAAATTTAAATGGTTGGGAAAGGCCATGGGATGTAGAAATATTTTTTCACATTTACTTCCTTGTAAAAACAGGTAAATCAATATGGTTTTTCGTACGGATAAGTACCCAGTGAACCGTTCGTTTAGCTTTATATATTGTTCCGGGTGGGCGTTGTATTGTTTTTTCGGAAGTGTTAGACCTGTAAGAGAAAAAATTAAATGGTTGGGAAAGGCCATGGGATGTAGAAATATTTTTTTCACATTTTACTTCCTTGTAAAAACAGGAAAATCAATAGGGATTTTCGTACGGATAAGTACCCAGTGAACCGTTCGTTTAGCTTTATATATTGTTCCGGGTGGGCGTTGTTTTGGTTTTTCGGAAGTGTTAGACCTGTAAGAGAAAAATTTAAATGGTTGGGAAAGGCCATGGGATGTAGAAATATTTTTTTCACATTTTATTTCCTTGTAAAAACAGGTAAATCAATAGGGTTTTTCGTACGGATAAGTGCCCAGTGAACGGTTCGTTTAGCTTTATATATTGTTCCGGGCGGGCGTTGTATTGGTTTTTCGCAAGTGTTAGACCTGTAAGAGAAAAATTTAAATGGTTGGGAAAGGCCATGGGATGTAGAAATATTTTTTTCACATTTACTTCCTTGTAAAAACAGGTAAATCAATAGGGTTTTTCGTACGGATAAGTAGCCAGTGAACGGTTCGTTTAGCTTTATATATTGTTTCGGGTGGGCGTTGTATTGGTTTTTCAGAAGTGTTAGACCTGTAAAAGAAAAATTTAAATGGTTGGGAAAGGCCATGGGATGTAGAAATATTTTTTTCACATTTTATTTCCTTTTAAAAACAGGTAAATCAATAGGGATTTTCGTACGGATAAGTACCCAGTGAACGGTTCGTTTAGCTTTATATATTGTTCCGGGTGGGCATTGTATTGGTTTTTTGGAAGTTTTAGACCTGTAAGAGAAAATCTTAAATGGTTGGGAAAGGCCATGGGATGTAGAAATATTTTTTTCACATTTACTTCCTTGTAAAAACAGGTAAATCAATAGGGATTTTCGTACGGATATGTACCCAGTGAACGGTTCGTTTAGCTTTATATATTGTTCCGGGTGGGCGTTGTATTGGTTTTTCGGAAGCGTTAGACCTGTAAGAAAAAAATTTAAATGGTTGGGAAAGGCCATGGGATGTAGAAATATTTTTTTCACATTTTACTTCCTTGTAAAAACAGGAAAATCAATAGGGATTTTCGTACGGATAAGTACCCAGTGAACCGTTCATTTAGCTTTATATATTGTTCCGGGTGGGCGTTGTATTGGTTTTTCGGAAGTGTTAGACCTGTAAGAGAAAAATTTAAATGGTTGGGAAAGGCCATGGGATGTAGAAATATTTTTTTCACATTTACTTCCTTGTAAAAACAGGTAAATCAATAGGGTTTTTCGTACGGATAAGTACCCAGTGAACGGTTCGTTTAGCTTTATATATTGTTCCGGGTGGGCGTTGTATTGGTTTTTCGGAAGTGTTAGACCTGTAAGAGAAAAATTTAAATGGTTGGGAAAGGCCATGGGATGTAGAAATATTTTTTTCACATTTACTTCCTTGTAAAAACAGGTAAATCAATAGGGTTTTTCGTACGGATAAGTACCCAGTGAACGGTTCGTTTAGCTTTATATATTGTTCCGGGTGGGCGTTGTATTGGTTTTTCAGAAGTGTTAGACCTGTAAAAGAAAAATTTAAATGTTTGGGAAAGGCCATGGGATGTAGAAATATTTTTTTCACATTTTATTTCCTTTTAAATACAGGTAAATCAATAGGGATTTTCGTACGGATAAGTACCCAGTGAACGGTTCGTTTAGCTTTATATATTGTTCCGGGTGGGCGTTGTATTGGTTTTTTGGAAGTGTTAGACCTGTAAGAGAAAAATTTAAATGGTTGAGAAAGGCCATGGGATGTAGAAATATTTTTTTCACATTTTACTTCCTTATAAAAACAGGAAAATCAATAGGGATTTTCGTACGGATATGTACCCAGTGAACGGTTCGTTTAGCTTTATATATTGTTCCGGGTGGGCGTTGTATTGGTTTTTCGGAAGCGTTAGACCTGTAAGAAAAAAATTTAAATGGTTGGGAAAGGCCTTGGGATGTAGAAATATTTTTTTCACATTTTACTTCCTTGTAAAAACAGGAAAATCAATAGGGATTTTCGTACGGATAAGTACCCAGTGAACCGTTCGTTTAGCTTTATATATTGTTCCGGGTGGGCGTTGTATTGGTTTTTCGGAAGTGTTAGACCTGTAAGAGAAAAATTTAAATGGTTGGGAAAGGCCATGGGATGTAGAAATATTTTTTTCACATTTACTTCCTTGTAAAAACAGGTAAATCAATAGGGTTTTTCGTACGGATAAGTACCCAGTGAACGGTTCGTTTAGCTTTATATATTGTTCCGGGTGGGCGTTGTATTGGTTTTTCGGAAGTGTTAGACCTGTAAGAGAAAAATTTAAATGGTTGGGAAAGGCCATGGGATGTAGAAATATTTTTTTCACATTTACTTCCTTGTAAAAACAGGTAAATCAATAGGGTTTTTCGTACGGATAAGTACCCAGTGAACGGTTCGTTTAGCTTTATATATTGTTCCGGGTGGGCGTTGTATTGGTTTTTCAGAAGTGTTAGACCTGTAAAAGAAAAATTTAAATGGTTGGGAAAGGCCATGGGATGTAGAAATATTTTTTTCACATTTTATTTCCTTTTAAAAACAGGTAAATCAATAGGGATTTTCGTACGGATAAGTACCCAGTGAACGGTTCGTTTAGCTTTATATATTGTTCCGGGTGGGCGTTGTATTGGTTTTTTGGAAGTGTTAGACCTGTAAGAGAAAAATTTAAATGGCTGGGAAAGGCCATGGGATGTAGAAATATTTTTTTCACATTTACTTCCTTGTAAAAACAGGTAAATCAATAGGGTTTTTCGTACGGATAAGTACCCAGTGAACGGTTCGTTTAGCTTTATATATTGTTCCGGGTGGGCGTTGTATGGGTTTTTCAGAAGTGTTAGACCTGTAAGAGAAAAATTTAAATGGTTGGGAAAGGCCATGGGATGTAGAAATATTTTTTTCACATTTTATTTCCTTTTAAAAACAGGTAAATCAATAGGGATTTTCGTACGGATAATTACCCAGTGAACGGTTCGTTTAGCTTTATATATTGTTCCGGGTGGGCGTTGTATTGGTTTTTTGGAACTGTTAGACCTGTAAGAGAAAAATTTAAATGGTTGGGAAAGGCCATGGGATGTAGAAATATTTTTTCACATTTTACTTCCTTATAAAAACAGGAAAATCAATAGGGATTTTCGTCCGGATATGTACCCAGTGAACGGTTCGTTTAGCTTTATATATTGTTCCGGGTGGGCGTTGTATTGGTTTTTCGGAAGTGTTAGACCTGTAAGAGAAAAATTTAAATGGTTGGGAAAGGCCATGGGATGTAGAAATATTTTTTTCACATTTACTTCCTTGTAAAAACAGGTAAATCAATAGGGTTTTTCGTACGGATAAGTACCCAGTGAACCGTTCGTTTAGCTTTATATATTGTTCCGGGTGGGCGTTGTATTGTTTTTTCGGAAGTGTTAGACCTGTAAGAGAAAAATTTAAATGGTTGGGAACGGCCATGGGATGTAGAAATATATTTTTCACATTTTACTTCCTTGTAAAAACAGGAAAATCAATAGGGATTTTCGTACGGATAAGTACCCAGTGAACGGTTCGTTTAGCTTTATATATTGTTCCGGGTGGGCGTTGTATTGGTTTTTTGGAAGTGTTAGACCTGTAAGAGAAAAATTTAAATGGTTGGGAAAGGCCATGGGATGTAGAAATATTTTTTTCACATTTTATTTCCTTTTAAAAACAGGTAAATCAATAGGGATTTTCGTACGGATAAGTACCCAGTGAACGGTTCGTTTAGCTTTATATATTGTTCCGGGTGGGCGTTGTATAGGTTTTTTGGAAGTGTTAGACCTGTAAGAGAAAAATTTAAATGGTTGAGAAAGGCCATGGGATGTAGAAATATTTTTTTCACATTTTACTTCCTTATAAAAACAGGAAAACAATAGGGATTTTCGTACGGATATGTACCCATTGAACGGTTCGTTTAGCTTTATATATTGTTCCGGGTGGGCGTTGTATTGGTTTTTCGGAAGCGTTAGACCTGTAAGAAAAAAATTTAAATGGTTGGGAAAGGCCATGGGATGTAGAAATATTTTTTTCACATTTTACTTCCTTGTAAAAACAGGAAAATCGATAGGGATTTTCGTACGGATAAGTACCCAGTGAACCGTTCGTTTAGCTTTATATATTGTTCCGGGTGGGCGTTGTTTTGGTTTTTCGGAAGTGTTAGACCTGTAAGAGAAAAATTTTAAATGGTTGGGAAAGGCCATGGGATGTAGAAATATTTTTTTCACATTTTACTTCCTTGTAAAAACAGGAAAATCGATAGGGATTTTCATATGGATAAGTACCCAGTGAACGGTTCGTTTATCTTTATATATTCTTCCGGGTGGGCGTTGTATTGGTTTTTCGGAAGTGTTAGACCTGTAAGAGAAAAATTTAAATGGTTGGGAAAGGCCATGGGATGTAGAAATATTTTTTTCACATTTACTTCCTTGTAAAAACAGGTAAATCAATATGGTTTTTCGTACGGATAAGTACCCAGTGAACCGTTCGTTTAGCTTTATATATTGTTCCGGGTGGGCGTTGTATTGTTTTTTCGGAAGTGTTAGACCTGTAAGAGAAAAAATTAAATGGTTGGGAAAGGCCATGGGATGTAGAAATATTTTTTTCACATTCTACTTCCTTGTAAAAACAGGAAAATCAATAGGGATTTTCGTACGGATAAGTACCCAGTGAACCGTTCGTTTAGCTTTATATATTGTTCCGGGTGGGCGTTGTTTTGGTTTTTCGGAAGTGTTAGACCTGTAAGAGAAAAATTTAAATGGTTGGGAAAGGCCATGGGATGTAGAAATATTTTTTTCACATTTTATTTCCTTGTAAAAACAGGTAAAGCAATAGGGTTTTTCGTACGGATAAGTGCCCAGTGAACGGTTCGTTTAGCTTTATATATTGTTCCGGGCGGGCGTTGTATTGGTTTTTCGGAAGTGTTAGACCTGTAAGAGAAAAATTTAAATGGTTGGGAAAGGCCATGGGATGTAGAAATATTTTTTTCACATTTACTTCCTTGTAAAAACAGGTAAATCAATAGGGTTTTTCGTACGGATAAGTAGCCAGTGAACGGTTCGTTTAGCTTTATATATTGTTTCGGGTGGGCGTTGTATTGGTTTTTCAGAAGTGTTAGACCTGTAAAAGAAAAATTTAAATGGTTGGGAAAGGCCATGGGATGTAGAAATATTTTTTTCACATTTTATTTCCTTTTAAAAACAGGTAAATCAATAGGGATTTTCGTACGGATAAGTACCCAGTGAACGGTTCGTTTAGCTTTATATATTGTTCCGGGTGGGCATTGTATTGGTTTTTTGGAAGTGTTAGACCTGTAAGAGAAAATCTTAAATGGTTGGGAAAGGCCATGGGATGTAGAAATATTTTTTTCACATTTACTTCCTTGTAAAAACAGGTAAATCAGTAGGGTTTTTCGTGCGGATAAGTACCCAGTGAACGGTTCGTTTAGCTTTATATATTGTTCCGGGTGGGCGTTGTATTGGTTTTTCAGAAGTGTTAGACCTGTAAGAGAAAAATTTAAATGGTTGGGAAAGGCCATGGGATGTAGAAATATTTTTTTCACATTTTACTTCCTTATAAAAACAGGAAAATCAATAGGGATTTTCGTACGGATATGTACCCAGTGAACGGTTCGTTTAGCTTTATATATTGTTCCGGGTGGGCGTTGTATTGGTTTTTCGGAAGCGTTATACCTGTAAGAAAAAAATTTAAATGGTTGGGAAAGGCCATGGGATGTAGAAATATTTTTTTCACATTTACTTCCTTGTAAAAACAGGTAAATCAATAGGGTTTTTCGTACGGATAAGTACCCAGTGAACGGTTCGTTTAGCTTTATATATTGTTCCGGGTGGGCGTTGTATTGGTTTTTCAGAAGTGTTAGACCTGTAAAAGAAAAATTTAAATGGTTGGGAAAGGCCATGGGATGTAGAAATATTTTTTTCACATTTTACTTCCTTGTAAAAACAGGAAAATCGATAGGTATTTTCATACGGATAAGTACCCAGTGAACGGTTCGTTTATCTTTATATATTCTTCCGGGTGGGCGTTGTATTGGTTTTTCGGAAGTGTTAGACCTGTAAGAGAAAAATTTAAATGGTTGGGAAAGGCCATGGGATGTAGAAATATTTTTTTCACATTTACTTCCTTGTAAAAACAGGTAAATCAATAGGGTTTTTCGTACGGATAAGTACCCAGTGAACCGTTCGTTTAGCTTTATATATTTTTCCGGGTGGGCGTTGTATTGTTTTTTCGGAAGTGTTAGACCTGTAAGAGAAAAATTTAAATGGTTGGGAAAGGCCATGGGATGTAGAAATATTTTTTTTCACATTTTACTTCCTTGTAAAAACAGGAAAATCAATAGGGATTTTCGTACGGATAAGTACCCAGTGAACCGTTCGTTTAGCTTTATATATTGTTCCGGGTGGGCGTTGTTTTGGTTTTTCGGAAGTGTTAGACCTGTAAGAGAAAAATTTAAATGGTTGAGAAAGGCCATGGGATGTAGAAATATTTTTTTTACATTTTACTTCCTTATAAAAACAGGAAAATCAATAGGGATTTTCGTACGGATATGTACCCAGTGAACGGTTCGTTTAGCTTTATATATTGTTCCGGGTGGGCATTGTATTGGTTTTTCGGAAGCGTTAGACCTGTAAGAAAAAAATTTAAATGGTTGGGAAAGGCCATGGGATGTAGAAATATTTTTTTCACATTTTACTTCCTTGTAAAAACAGGAAAATCAATAGGGATTTTCGTACGGATAAGTACCCAGTGAACCGTTCGTTTAGCTTTATATATTGTTCCGGGTGGGCGTTGTATTGGTTTTTTGGAAGTGTTAGACCTGTAAGAGAAAAATTTAAATGGTTGAGAAAGGCCATGGGATGTAGAAATATTTTTTTCACATTTTACTTCCTTATAAAAACAGGAAAATCAATAGGGATTTTCGTACGGATATGTACCCAGTGAACGGTTCGTTTAGCTTTATATATTGTTCTGGGTGGGCGTTGTATTGGTTTTTCGGAAGCGTTAGACCTGTAAGAAAAAAATTTAAATGGTTGGGAAAGGCCATGGGATGTAGAAATATTTTTTTCACATTTTACTTCCTTGTAAAAACAGGAAAATCAATAGGGATTTTCGTACGGATAAGTACCCAGTGAACCGTTCGTTTAGCTTTATATATTGTTCCGGGTGGGCGTTGTTTTGGTTTTTCGGAAGTGTTAGACCTGTAAGAGAAAAATTTTAAATGGTTGGGAAAGGCCATGGGATGTAGAAATATTTTTTTCACATTTTACTTCCTTGTAAAAACAGGAAAATCAATAGGGATTTTCATATGGATAAGTACCCAGTGAACGGTTCGTTTATCTTTATATATTCTTCCGGGTGGGCGTTGTATTGGTTTTTCGGAAGTGTTAGACCTGTAAGAGAAAAATTTAAATGGTTGGGAAAGGCCATGGGATGTAGAAATATTTTTTTCACATTTACTTCCTTGTAAAAACAGGTAAATCAATAGGGTTTTTCGTACGGATAAGTACCCAGTGAACCATTCGTTTAGCTTTATATATTGTTCTGGGTGGGCGTTGTATTGTTTTTTCGGAAGTGTTAGACCTGTAAGAGTAAAATTTAAATGGTTGGGAAAGGCCATGGGATGTAGAAATATTTTTTTTCACATCTTACTTCCTTGTAAAAACAGGAAAATCAATAGGGATTTTCGTACGGATAAGTACCCAGTGAACCGTTCGTTTAGCTTTATATATTGTTCCGGGTGGGCGTTGTTTTGGTTTTTCGGAAGTGTTAGACCTGTAAGAGAAAAATTTAAATGGTTGAGAAAGGGCATGGGATGTAGAAATATTTTTTTCACATTTTACTTCCTTATAAAAACAGGAAAATCAATAGGGATTTTCGTACGGATATGTACCCAGTGAACGGTTCGTTTAGCTTTATATATTGTTCTGGGTGGGCATTGTATTGGTTTTTCGGAAGCGTTAGACCTGTAAGAAAAAAATTTAAATGGTTGGGAAAGGCCATGGGATGTAGAAATATTTTTTTCACATTTTACTTCCTTGTAAAAACAGGAAAATCAATAGGGATTTTCGTACGGATAAGTACCCAGTGAACCGTTCGTTTAGCTTTATATATTGTTCCGGGTGGGCGTTGTATTGGTTTTTTGGAAGTGTTAGACCTGTAAGAGAAAAATTTAAATGGTTGAGAAAGGCCATGGGATGTAGAAATATTTTTTTCACATTTTACTTCCTTATAAAAACAGGAAAATCAATAGGGATTTTCGTACGGATAAGTACCCAGTGAACCGTTCGTTTAGCTTTATATATTGTTCCGGGTGGGTGTTGTTTTGGTTTTTCGGAAGTGTTAGACCTGTAAGAGAAAAATTTTAAATGGTTTGGAAAGGCCATGGGATGTAGAAATATTTTTTTCACATTTTACTTCCTTGTAAAAACAGGAAAATCGATAGGGATTTTCATATGGATAAGTACCCAGTGAACGGTTCGTTTATCTTTATATATTCTTCCGGGTGGGCGTTGTATTGGTTTTTCGGAAGTGTTAGACCTGTAAGAGAAAAATTTAAATGGTTGGGAAAGGCCATGGGATGTAGAAATATTTTTTTCACATTTACTTCCTTGTAAAAACAGGTAAATCAATAGGGTTTTTCGTACGGATAAGTTCCCAGTGAACCGTTCGTTTAGCTTTATATATTGTTCCGGGTGGGCGTTGTATTGTTTTTTCGGAAGTGTTAGACCTGTAAGAGAAAAATTTAAATGGTTGGGAAAGGCCATGGGATGTAGAAATATTTTTTTCACATTTTACTTCCTTGTAAAAACAGGAAAATCAATAGGGATTTTTGTACGGATAAGTACCCAGTGAACCGTTCGTTTAGCTTTATATATTGTTCCGGGTGGGCGTTGTTTTGGTTTTTCGGAAGTGTTAGACCTGTAAGAGAAAAATTTAAATGGTTGGGAAAGGCCATGGGATGTAGAAATATTTTTTTCACATTTTATTTCCTTGTAAAAACAGGTAAATCAATAGGGTTTTTCGTACGGATAAGTGCCCAGTGAACGGTTCGTTTAGCTTTATATATTGTTCCGGGTGGGCGTTGTATTGGTTTTTCGGAAGTGTTAGACCTGTAAGAGAAAAATTTAAATGGTTGGGAAAGGCCATGGGATGTAGAAATATTTTTTTCACATTTACTTCCTTGTAAAAACAGGTAAATCAATAGGGTTTTTCGTACGGATAAGTACCCAGTGAACGGTTCGTTTAGCTTTATATATTGTTTCGGGTGGGCGTTGTATTGGTTTTTCAGAAGTGTTAGACCTGTAAAAGAAAAATTTAAATGGTTGGGAAAGGCCATCGGATGTAGAAATATTTTTTTCACATTTACTTCCTTGTAAAAACAGGTAAATCAATAGGGTTTTTCGTACGGATAAGTACCCAGTGAACCTTTCGTTTAGCTTTATATATTGTTCCGGGTGGGCGTTGTATTGTTTTTTCGGAAGTGTTAGACCTGTAAGAGAAAAATTTAAATGGTTGGGAAAGGCCATGGGATGTAGAAATATTTTTTTTTCACATTTTACTTCCTTGTAAAAACAGGAAAATCAATAGGGATTTTCGTACGGATAAGTACCCAGTGAACCGTTCGTTTAGCTTTATATATTGTTCCGGGTGGGCGTTGTTTTGGTTTTTCGGAAGTGTTAGACCTGTAAGAGAAAAATTTAAATGGTTGGGAAAGGCCATGGGATGTAGAAATATTTTTTTCACATTTACTTCCTTGTAAAAATAGGTAAATCAATAGGGTTTTTCGTACGGATAAGTACCCAGTGAACGGTTCGTTTAGCTTTATATATTGTTCCGGGTGGGCGTTGTATTGGTTTTTCAGAAGTGTTAGACCTGTAAAAGAAAAATTTAAATGGTTGGGAAAGGCCATGGGATGTAGAAATATTTTTTTCACATTTTATTTCCTTTTAAAAACAGGCAAATCAATAGGGATTTTCGTACGGATAAGTACCCAGTGAACGGTTCGTTTAGCTTTATATATTGTTCCGGGTGGGCATTGTATTGGTTTTTTGGAAGTGTTAGACCTGTAAGAGAAAAATTTAAATGGTTGGGAAAGGCCATGGGATGTAGAAATATTTTTTTCACACTTACTTCCTTGTAAAAACAGGTAAATCAATAGGGTTTTTCGTACGGATAAGTACCCAGTGAACGGTTCGTTTAGCTTTATATATTGTTCCGGGTGGGCGTTGTATTGGTTTTTCGGAAGCGTTAGACCTGTAAGAAAAAAATTTAAATGGTTGGGAAAGGCCATGGGATGTAGAAATATTTTTTTCACATTTTACTTCCTTGTAAAAACAGGAAAATCAATAGGGATTTTCGTACGGATAAGTACCCAGTGAACCGTTCGTTTAGCTTTATATATTGTTCCGGGTGGGCGTTGTTTTGGTTTTTTGGAAGTGTTAGACCTGTAAGAGAAAAATTTAAATGGTTGGGAAAGGCCATGGGATGTAGAAATATTTTTTTCACATTTACTTCCTTGTAAAAACAGGTAAATCAATAGGGTTTTTCGTACGGATAAGTACCCAGTGAACGGTTCGTTTAGCTTTATATATTGTTCCGGGTGGGCGTTGTATTGGTTTTTCAGAAGTGTTAGACCTGTAAAAGAAAAATTTAAATGGTTGGGAAAGGCCATGGGATGTAGAAATATTTTTTTCACATTTTACTTCCTTGTAAAAACAGGAAAATCGATAGGTATTTTCATACGGATAAGTACCCAGTGAACGGTTCGTTTATCTTTATATATTCTTCCGGGTGGGCGTTGTATTGGTTTTTCGGAAGTGTTAGACATGTAAGAGAAAAATTTAAATGGTTGGGAAAGGCCATGGGATGTAGAAATATTTTTTTCACATTTACTTCCTTGTAAAAACAGGTAAATCAATAGGGTTTTTCGTACGGATAAGTACCCAGTGAACCTTTCGTTTAGCTTTATATATTGTTCCGGGTGGGCGTTGTATTGTTTTTTCGGAAGTGTTAGACCTGTAAGAGAAAAATTTAAATGGTTGGGAAAGGCCATGGGATGTAGAAATATTTTTTTTTCACATTTTACTTCCTTGTAAAAACAGGAAAATCAATAGGGATTTTCGTACGGATAAGTACCCAGTGAACCGTTCGTTTAGCTTTATATATTGTTCCGGGTGGGCGTTGTTTTGGTTTTTCGGAAGTGTTAGACCTGTAAGAGAAAAATTTAAATGGTTGGGAAAGGCCATGGGATGTAGAAATATTTTTTTCACATTTACTTCCTTGTAAAAATAGGTAAATCAATAGGGTTTTTCGTACGGATAAGTACCCAGTGAACGGTTCGTTTAGCTTTATATATTGTTCCGGGTGGGCGTTGTATTGGTTTTTCAGAAGTGTTAGACCTGTAAAAGAAAAATTTAAATGGTTGGGAAAGGCCATGGGATGTAAAAATATTTTTTTCACATTTTATTTCCTTTTAAAAACAGGCAAATCAATAGGGATTTTCGTACGGATAAGTACCCAGTGAACGGTTCGTTTAGCTTTATATATTGTTCCGGGTGGGCATTGTATTGGTTTTTTGGAAGTGTTAGACCTGTAAGAGAAAAATTTAAATGGTTGGGAAAGGCCATGGGATGTAGAAATATTTTTTTCACACTTACTTCCTTGTAAAAACAGGTAAATCAATAGGGTTTTTCGTACGGATAAGTACCCAGTGAACGGTTCGTTTAGCTTTATATATTGTTCCGGGTGGGCATTGTATTGGTTTTTCAGAAGTGTTAGACCTGTAAGAGAAAAATTTAAATGGTTGGGAAAGGCCATGGGATGTAGAAATATTTTTTTCACATTTTACTTCCTTATAAAAACAGGAAAATCAATAGGGATTTTCGTACGGATATGTACCCAGTGAACGGTTCGTTTAGCTTTATATATTGTTCCGGGTGGGCGTTGTATTGGTTTTTCGGAAGCGTTAGACCTGTAAGAAAAAAATTTAAATGGTTGGGAAAGGCCATGGGATGTAGAAATATTTTTTTCACATTTTACTTCCTTGTAAAAACAGGAAAATCAATAGGGATTTTCGTACGGATAAGTACCCAGTGAACCGTTCGTTTAGCTTTATATATTGTTCTGGGTGGGCGTTGTTTTGGTTTTTCGGAAGTGTTAGACCTGTAAGAGAAAAATTTAAATGGTTGGGAAAGGCCATGGGATGTAGAAATATTTTTTTCACATTTTACTTCCTTGTAAAAACAGGAAAATCGATAGGGATTTTCATACGGATAAGTACCCAGTGAACGGTTCATTTATCTTTATATATTCTTCCGGGTGGGCGTTGTATTGGTTTTTCGGAAGTGTTAGACCTGTAAGAGAAAAATTTAAATGGTTGGGAAAGGCCATGGGATGTAGAAATATTTTTTTCACATTTACTTCCTTGTAAAAACAGGTAAATCAATAGGGTTTTTCGTACGGATAAGTACCCAGTGAACCGTTCGTTTAGCTTTATATATTGTTCCGGGTGGGCGTTGTATTGTTTTTTCGGAAGTGTTAGACCTGTAAGAGAAAAATTTAAATGGTTGGGAAAGGCCATGGGATGTAGAAATATTTTTTTCACATTTTACTTCCTTATAAAAACAGGAAAATCAATAGGGATTTTCGTACGGATAAGTACCCAGTGAACCGTTCGTTTAGCTTTATATATTGTTCCGGGTGGGCGTTGTTTTGGTTTTTCGGAAGTGTTAGACCTCTAAGAAAAAAATTTAAACGGTTGGGAAAGGCCATGGGATGTAGAAATATTTTTTTCACATTTACTTCCTTGTAAAAACAGGTAAATCAATAGGGTTTTTCGTACGGATAAGTACCCAGTGAACGGTTCGTTTAGCTTTATATATTGTTCCGGGTGGGCATTGTATTGGTTTTTCAGAAGTGTTAGACCTGTAAGAGAAAAATTTAAATGGTTGGGAAAGGCCATGGGATGTAGAAATATTTTTTTCACATTTTACTTCCTTATAAAAACAGGAAAATCAATAGGGATTTTCGTACGGATATGTACCCAGTGAACGGTTCGTTTAGCTTTATATATTGTTCCGGGTGGGCGTTGTATTGGTTTTTCGGAAGCGTTAGACCTGTAAGAAAAAAATTTAAATGGTTGGGAAAGGCCATGGGATGTAGAAATATTTTTTTCACATTTTACTTCCTTGTAAAAACAGGAAAATCTATACGGATTTTCGTACGGATAAGTACCCAGTGAACCGTTCGTTTAGCTTTATATATTGTTCTGGGTGGGCGTTGTTTTGGTTTTTCGGAAGTGTTAGACCTGTAAGAGAAAAATTTAAATGGTTGGGAAAGGCCATGGGATGTAGAAATATTTTTTTCACATTTTACTTCCTTGTAAAAACAGGAAAATCGATAGGGATTTTCATACGGATAAGTACCCAGTGAACGGTTCATTTATCTTTATATATTCTTCCGGTTGGGCGTTGTATTGGTTTTTCGGAAGTGTTAGACCTGTAAGAGAAAAATTTAAATGGTTGGGAAAGGCCATGGGATGTAGAAATATTTTTTTCACATTTACTTCCTTGTAAAAACAGGTAAATCAATAGGGTTTTTAGTACGGATAAGTACCCAGTGAACGGTTCGTTTAGCTTTATATATTGTTCCGGGTGGGCGTTGTATTGGTTTTTCAGAAGTGTTAGACCTGTAAAAGAAAAATTTAAATGGTTGGGAAAGGCCATGGGATGTAGAAATATTTTTTTCACATTTTATTTCCTTTTAAAAACAGGTAAATCAATAGGGATTTTCGTACGGATAAGTACCCAGTGAACGGTTCGTTTAGCTTTATATATTGTTCCGGGTGGGCGTTGTATTGGTTTTTTGGAAGTGTTAGACCTGTAAGAGAAAAATTTAAATGGCTGGGAAAGGCCATGGGATGTAGAAATATTTTTTTCACATTTACTTCCTTGTAAAAACAGGTAAATCAATAGGGTTTTTCGTACGGATATGTACCCAGTGAACGGTTCGTTTAGCTTTATATATTGTTCCGGGTGGGCGTTGTATTGGTTTTTCGGAAGCGTTAGACCTGTGAGAAAAAAATTTAAATGGTTGGGAAAGGCCATGGGATGTAGAAATATTTTTTTCACATTTTACTTCCTTATAAAAACAGGAAAATCAATAGGGATTTTCGTACGGATATGTACCCAGTGAACGGTTCGTTTAGCTTTATATATTGTTCCGGGTGGGCGTTGTATTGGTTTTTCGGAAGTGTTAGACCTGTAAGAAAAAAATTTAAATGGTTGGGAAAGGCCATGGGATGTAGAAATATTTTTTTCACATTTTACTTCCTTGTAAAAACAGGAAAATCAATAGGGATTTTCGTACGGATAAGTACCCAGTGAACCGTTCGTTTAGCTTTATATATTGTTCCGGGTGGGCGTTGTTTTGGTTTTTCAGAAGTGTTAGACCTGTAAGAGAAAAATTTAAATGGTTGGGAAAGGCCATGGGATGTAGAAATATTTTTTTCACATTTACTTCCTTGTAAAAACAGGTAAATCAATAGGGTTTTTCGTACGGATAAGTACCCAGTGAACGGTTCGTTTAGCTTTATATATTGTTCCGGGTGGGCGTTGTATTGGTTTTTCAGAAGTGTTAGACCTGTAAAAGAAAAATTTAAATGGTTGGGAAAGGCCATGGGATGTAGAAATATTTTTTTCACATTTACTTCCTTGTAAAAACAGGTAAATCAATAGGGTTTTTCGTACGGATAAGTACCCAGTGAACCGTTCGTTTAGCTTTATATATTGTTCCGGGTGGGCGTTGTATTGGTTTTTCAGAAGTGTTAGACCTGTAAAAGAAAAATTTAAATGGTTGGGAAAGGCCATGTGATGTAGAAATATTTTTTTCACATATACTTCCTTGTAAAAACAGGTAAATCAATAGGGTTTTTCGTACGGATAAGTACCCAGTGAACGGTCCGTTTAGCTTTATATATTGTTCCGGGTGGGCGTTGTATTGGTTTTTCGGAAGTGTTAGACCTGTAAGAGAAAAATTTAAATGGTTGGGAAAGGCCATGGGATGTAGAAATATTTTTTTCACATTTACTTCCTTGTAAAAATAGGTAAATCAATAGGGTTTTTCGTACGGATAAGTACCCAGTGAACGGTTCGTTTAGCTTTATATATTGTTCCGGGTGGGCGTTGTATTGGTTTTTCAGAAGTGTTAGACCTGTAAAAGAAAAATTTAAATGGTTGGGAAAGGCCATGGGATGTAGAAATATTTTTTTCACATTTTACTTCCTTGTAAAAACAGGAAAATCAATAGGGATTTTCGTACGGATAAGTACCCAGTGAACCGTTCGTTTAGCTTTATATATTGTTCCGGGTGGGCGTTGTTTTGGTTTTTCAGAAGTGTTAGACCTGTAAGAGAAAAATTTAAATGGTTGGGAAAGGCCATGGGATGTAGAAATATTTTTTTCACATTTACTTCCTTGTAAAAACAGGTAAATCAATAGGGTTTTTCGTACGGATAAGTACCCAGTGAACGGTTCGTTTAGCTTTATATATTGTTCCGGGTGGGCGTTGTATTGGTTTTTCAGAAGTGTTAGACCTGTAAAAGAAAAATTTAAATGGTTGGGAAAGGCCATGGGATGTAGAAATATTTTTTTCACATTTACTTCCTTGTAAAAACAGGTAAATCAATAGGGTTTTTCGTACGGATAAGTACCCAGTGAACCGTTCGTTTAGCTTTATATATTGTTCCGGGTGGGCGTTGTATTGTTTTTTCGGAAGTGTTAGACCTGTAAGAGAAAAATTTAAATGGTTGGGAAAGGCCATGGGATGTAGAAATATTTTTTTTCACATTTTACTTCCTTGTAAAAACAGGAAAATCAATAGGGATTTTCGTACGGATAAGTACCCAGTGAACCGTTCGTTTAGCTTTATATATTGTTCCGGGTGGGCGTTGTTTTGGTTTTTCGGAAGTGTTAGACCTGTAAGAGAAAAATTTAAATGGTTGGGAAAGGCCATGTGATGTAGAAATATTTTTTTCACATATACTTCCTTGTAAAAACAGGTAAATCAATAGGGTTTTTCGTACGGATAAGTACCCAGTGAACGGTCCGTTTAGCTTTATATATTGTTCCGGGTAGGCGTTGTATTGGTTTTTTGGAAGTGTTAGACCTGTAAGAGAAAAATTTAAATGGTTGGGAAAGGCCATGGGATGTAGAAATATTTTTTTCACATTTACTTCCTTGTAAAAATAGGTAAATCAATAGGGTTTTTCGTACGGATAAGTACCCAGTGAACGGTTCGTTTAGCTTTATATATTGTTCCGGGTGGGCGTTGTATTGGTTTTTCAGAAGTGTTAGACCTGTAAAAGAAAAATTTAAATGGTTGGGAAAGGCCATGGGATGTAGAAATATTTTTTTCACATTTTATTTCCTTTTAAAAACAGGTAAATCAATAGGGATTTATGTACGGATAAGTACCCAGTGAACGGTTCGTTTAGCTTTATATATTGTTCCGGGTGGGCATTGTATTGGTTTTTTGGAAGTGTTAGACCTGTAAGAGAAAAATTTAAATGGTTGGGAAAGGCCATGGGATGTAGAAATATTTTTTTCACACTTACTTCCTTGTAAAAACAGGTAAATCAATAGGGTTTTTCGTACGGATAAGTACCCAGTGAACGGTTCGTTTAGCTTTATATATTGTTCCGGGTGGGCATTGTATTGGTTTTTCAGAAGTGTTAGACCTGTAAGAGAAAAATTTAAATGGTTGGGAAAGGCCATGGGATGTAGAAATATTTTTTTCACATTTTACTTCCTTATAAAAACAGGAAAATCAATAGGGATTTTCGTACGGATATGTACCCAGTGAACGGTTCGTTTAGCTTTATATATTGTTTCGGGTGGGCGTTGTACTGGTTTTTCGGAAGCGTTAGAACTGTAAGAAAAAAATTTAAATGGTTGGGAAAGGCCATGGGATGTAGAAATATTTTTTTCACATTTTACTTCCTTGTAAAAACAGGAAAATCAATAGGGATTTTCGTACGGATAAGTACCCAGTGAACCGTTCGTTTCGCTTTATATATTGTTCTGGGTGGGCGTTGTTTTGGTTTTTCGGAAGTGTTAGACCTGTAAGAGAAAAATTTAAATGGTTGGGAAAGGCCATGGGATGTAGAAATATTTTTTTCACATTTTACTTCCTTGTAAAAACAGGAAAATCGATAGGGATTTTCATACGGATAAGTACCCAGTGAACGGTTCGTTTATCTTTATATATTCTTCCGGGTGGGCGTTGTATTGGTTTTTCGGAAGTGTTAGACCTGTAAGAGAAAAATTTAAATGGTTGGGAAAGGCCATGGGATGTAGAAATATTTTTTTCACATTTACTTCCTTGTAAAAACAGGTAAATCAATAGGGTTTTTCGTACGGATAAGTACCCAGTGAACCGTTCGTTTAGCTTTATATATTGTTCCGGGTGGGCGTTGTATTGTTTTTTTGGAAGTGTTAGACCTGTAAGAGAAAAATTTAAATGGTTGGGAAAGGCCATGGGATGTAGAAATATTTTTTTCACATTTTACTTCCTTATAAAAACAGGAAAATCAATAGGGATTTTCGTACGGATAAGTACCCAGTGAACCGTTCGTTTAGCTTTATATATTGTTCCGGGTGGGCGTTGTTTTGGTTTTTCGGAAGTGTTAGACCTCTAAGAGAAAAATTTAAATGGTTGGGAAAGGCCATGGGATGTAGAAATATTTTTTTCACATTTTATTTCCTTGTAAAAACAGGCAAATCAATAGGGTTTTTCGTATGGATAAGTGCCCAGTGAACGGTTCGTTTAGCTTTATATATTGTTCCGGGTGGGCGTTGTTTTGGTTTTTCAGAAGTATTAGACCTGTAAGAGAAAAATTTAAATGGTTGGGAAAGGCCATGGGATGTAGAAATATTTTTTTCACATATACTTCCTTGTAAAAACAGGTAAATCAATAGGGTTTTTCGTACGGATAAGTACCCAGTGAACGGTTCGTTTAGCTTTATATATTGTTCCGGGTGGGCGTTGTATTGGTTTTTCGGAAGTGTTAGACCTGTAAGAGAAAAATTTAAATGGCTGGGAAAGGCCATGGGATGTAGAAATATTTTTTTCACATTTACTTCCTTGTAAAAACAGGTAAATCCATAGGGTTTTTCGTACGGAAAAGTACCCAGTGAACGGTTCGTTTAGCTTTATATATTGTTCCGGGTGGGCGTTGTATTGGTTTTTCAGAAGTGTTAGACCTGTAAGAGAAAAATTTAAATGGTTGGGAAAGGCCATGGGATGTAGAAATATTTTTTTCACATTTTATTTCCTTTTAAAAACAGGTAAATCAATAGGGATTTTCGTACGGATAATGACCCAGTGAACGGTTCGTTTAGCTTTATATATTGTTCCGGGTGGGCGTTGTATTGGTTTTTTGGAAGTGTTAGACCTGTAAGAGAAAAATTTAAATGGTTGGGAAAGGCCATGGGATGTAGAAATATTTTTTCACATTTTACTTCCTTATAAAAACAGGAAAATCAATAGGGATTTTCGTACGGATATGTACCCAGTGAACGGTTCGTTTAGCTTTATATATTGTTCCGGGTGGGCGTTGTATTGGTTTTTCGGAAGCGTTAGACCTGTAAGAAAAAAATTTAAATGGTTGGGAAAGGCCATGGGATGTAGAAATATTTTTTTCACATTTTATTTCCTTGTAAAAACAGGTAAATCAATAGGGTTTTTCGTACGGATAAGTGCCCAGTGAACGGGTTGTTTAGCTTTATACATTGTTCCGGGTGGGCGTTGTATTGTTTTTTCGGAAGTGTTAGACCTGTAAGAGAAAAATTTAAATGGTTGGGAAAGGCCATGCGATGTAGAAATATTATTTTCACATTTTACTTCCTTGTAAAAACAGGAAAATCGATAGGGATTTTCATACGGATAAGTACCCAGTGAACGGTTCGTTTATCTTTATATATTCTTCCGGGTGGGCGTTGTATTGGTTTTTCGGAAGTGTTAGACCTGTAAGAGAAAAATTTAAATGGTTGGGAAAGGCCATGGGATGTAGAAATATTTTTTTCACATTTACTTCCTTGTAAAAACAGGTAAATCAATAGGGTTTTTCGTACGGATAAGTACCCAGTGAACCGTTCGTTTAGCTTTATATATTGTTCCGGGTGGGTGTTGTTTTGGTTTTTCGGAAGTGTTAGACCTCTAACAGAAAAATTTAAATGGTTGGGAAAGGCCATGGGATGTAGAAATATTTTTTTCACATTTTATTTCCTTGTAAAAACAGGCAAATCAATAGGGTTTTTCGTACGGATAAGTGCCCAGTGAACGGTTCGTTTAGCTTTATATATTGTTCCGGGTGGGCGTTGTTTTGGTTTTTCAGAAGTATTAGACCTGTAAGAGAAAAATTTAAATGGTTGGGAAAGGCCATGGGATGTAGAAATATTTTTTTCACATATACTTCCTTGTAAAAACAGGTAAATCAATAGGGTTTTTCGTACGGATAAGTACCCAGTGAACGGTTCGTTTAGCTTTATATATTGTTCCGGGTGGGCGTTGTATTGGTTTTTCGGAAGTGTTAGACCTGTAAGAGAAAAATTTAAATGGTTGGGAAAGGCCATGGGATGTAGAAATATTTTTTTCACATTTACTTCCTTGTAAAAACAGGTAAATCAATAGGGTTTTTAATACGGATAAGTACCCAGTGAACGGTTCGTTTAGCTTTATATATTGTTCCGGGTGGGCGTTGTATTGGTTTTTCAGAAGTGTTAGACCTGTAAAAGAAAAATTTAAATGGTTGGGAAAGGCCATGGGATGTAGAAATATTTTTTTCACATTTTATTTCCTTTTAAAAACAGGTAAATCAATAGGGATTTTCGTACGGATAAGTACCCAGTGAACGGTTCGTTTAGCTTTATATATTGTTCCGGGTGGGCATTTTATTGGTTTTTTGGAAGTGTTAGACCTGTAAGAGAAAAATTTAAATGGTTGGGAAAGGCCATGGGATGTAGAAATATTTTTTTCACATTTTATTTCCTTTTAAAAACAGGTAAATCAATAGGTTTTTTCGTACCGATAAGTACCCAGTGAACGGTTCGTTTAGCTTTATATATTGTTCCGGGTAGGCGTTGTATTGGTTTTTTGGAAGTGTTAGACCTGTAAGAGAAAAATTTAAATGGTTGGGAAAGGCCATGGGATGTAGAAATATTTTTTTCACATTTTATTTCCTTGTAAAAACAGGTAAATCAATAGGGTTTTTCGTACGGATAAGTGCCCAGTGAACGGTTCGTTTAGCTTTATATATTGTTCCGGGTGGGCGTTGTATTGGTTTTTCGGAAGTGTTAGACCAGTAAGAGAAAAATTTAAATGGTTGGGAAAGGCCATGGGATGTAGAAATATTTTTTTCACATTTTACTTCCTTGTAAAAACAGGAAAATCAATAGGGATTTTCGTACGGATATGTACCCAGTGAACGGTTCGTTTAGCTTTATATATTGTTCCGGGTGGGCGTTGTATTGGTTTTTCGAAAGCGTTAGACCTGTAAGAAAAAAATTTAAATGGTTGGGAAAGGCCATGGGATGTAGATATATTTTTTTCACATTTTATTTCCTTGTAAAAACAGGTAAATCAATAGGGTTTTTCGTACGGATAAGTGCCCAGTGAACGGTTTGTTTAGCTTTATACATTGTTCCGGGCGGGCGTTGTATTGTTTTTTTGGAAGTGTTAGACCTGTAAGAGAAAAATTTAAATGGTTGGGAAAGGCCATGGGATGTAGAAATATCTTTTTCACATTTTACTTCCTTGTAAAAACAGGAAAATCGATAGGGATTTTCATACGGATAAGTACCCAGTGAACGGTTCGTTTATCTTTATATATTCTTCCGGGTGGGCGTTGTATTGGTTTTTTGGAAGTGTTAGACCTGTAAGAGAAAAATTTAAATGGTTGGGAAAGGCCATGGGATGTAGAAATATTTTTTTCACATTTTATTTCCTTGTAAAAACAGGTAAATCAATAGGGTTTTTCGTACGGATAAGTGCCCAGTGAACGGTTCGTTTAGCTTTATATATTGTTCCGGGTGGGCGTTGTATTGGTTTTTCGGAAGTGTTAGACCAGTAAGAGAAAAATTTAAATGGTTGGGAAAGGCCATGGGATGTAGAAATATTTTTTTCACATTTTACTTCCTTGTAAAAACAGGAAAATCAATAGGGATTTTCGTACGGATATGTACCCAGTGAACGGTTCGTTTAGCTTTATATATTGTTCCGGGTGGGCGTTGTATTGGTTTTTCGGAAGCGTTAGACCTGTAAGAAAAAAATTTAAATGGTTGGGAAAGGCCATGGGATGTAGATATATTTTTTTCACATTTTATTTCCTTGTAAAAACAGGTAAATCAATAGGGTTTTTCGTACGGATAAGTGCCCAGTGAACGGTTTGTTTAGCTTTATACATTGTTCCGGGCGGGCGTTGTATTGTTTTTTTGGAAGTGTTAGACCTGTAAGAGAAAAATTTAAATGGTTGGGAAAGGCCATGGGATGTAGAAATATCTTTTTCACATTTTACTTCCTTGTAAAAACAGGAAAATCGATAGGGATTTTCATACGGATAAGTACCCAGTGAACGGTTCGTTTATCTTTATATATTCTTCCGGGTGGGCGTTGTATTGGTTTTTCGGAAGTGTTAGACCTGTAAGAGAAAAATTTAAATGGTTGGGAAAGGCCATGGGATGTAGAAATATTTTTTTCACATTTACTTCCTTGTAAAAACAGGTAAATCAATAGGGTTTTTCGTACGGATAAGTGCCCAGTGAACGGTTCGTTTAGCTTTATATATTGTTCCGGGTGGGCGTTGTATTGATTTTTCGGAAGCGTTAGACCTGTAAGAGAAAAATTTAAATGGTTGGGAAAGGCCATGGGATATAGAAATATTTTTTTCACATTTTATTTCCGTTTAAAAACAGGTAAATCAATAGTGATTTTCGTACGGATAAGTACCCAGTGAACGGTTCGTTTAGCTTTATATATTGTTCCGGGTGGGCGTTGTATTGGTTTTTCAGAAGTGTTAGACCTGTAAGAGAAAAATTTAAATGGTTGGGAAAGGCCATGGGATGTAGAAATATTTTTTTCACATTTTTCTTCCTTATAAAAACAGGAAAATCAATAGGGATTTTCGTACGGATATGTACCCAGTGAACGGTTCATTTAGCTTTATATATTGTTCCGGGTGGGCGTTGTATTGGTTTTTCGGAAGCGTTAGACCTGTAAGAGAAAAATTTAAATGGTTGGGAAAGGCCATGGGATGTAGAAATATTTTTTTCACATATACTTCCTTGTAAAAACAGGTAAATCAATAGGGTTTTTCGTACGGATAAGTACCCAGTGAACGGTTCGTTTAGCTTTATATATTGTTCCGGGTGGGCGTTGTATTGGTTTTTCGGAAGTGTTAGACCTGTAAGAGAAAAATTTAAATGGTTGGGAAAGGCCATGGAATGTAGAAATATTTTTTTCACATTTACTTCCTTGTAAAAACAGGTAAATCAATAGGGTTTTTCGTACGGATAAGTACCCAGTGAACGGTTCGTTTAGCTTTATATATTGTTCCGGGTGGGCGTTGTTTTGGTTTTTCGGAAGTGTTAGACCTGTAAGAGAAAAATTTAAATGGTTGGGAAAGGCCATGGGATGTAGAAATATTTTTTTCACATATACTTCCTTGTAAAAACAGGTAAATCAATAGGGTTTTTCGTACGGATAAGTACCCAGTGAACGGTTCGTTTAGCTTTATATATTGTTCCGGGTGGGCGTTGTATTGGTTTTTCGGAAGTGTTAGACCTGTAAGAGAAAAATTTAAATGGTTGGGAAAGGCCATGGGATGTAGAAATATTTTTTTCACATTTACTTCCTTGTAAAAACAGGTAAATCAAAAGGGTTTTTCGTACGGATAAGTACCCAGTGAACGGTTCGTTTAGCTTTATATATTGTTCCGGGTGGGCGTTGTATTGGTTTTTCAGAAGTGTTAGACCTGTAAGAGAAAAATTTAAATGGTTGGGAAAGGCCATGGGATGTAGAAATATTTTTTTCACATTTTACTTCCTTGTAAAAACAGGAAAATCGATAGGGATTTTCATACGGATAAGTACCCAGTGAACGGTTCGTTTATCTTTATATATTCTTCCGGGTGGGCGTTGTATTGGTTTTTCGGAAGTGTTAGACCTGTAAGAGAAAAATTTAAATGGTTGGGAAAGGCCATGGGATGTAGAAATATTTTTTTCACATTTTACTTCCTTGTAAAAACAGGAAAATCAATAGGGATTTTCGTACGGATAAGTACCCAGTGAACCGTTCGTTTAGCTTTATATATTATTCCGGGTGGGCGTTGTTTTGGTTTTTCGGAAGTGTTAGACCTGTAAGAGAAAAATTTAAATGGTTGGGAAAGGCCATGGGATGTAGAAATATTTTTTTCACATTTTATTTCCTTGTAATACAGGTAAATCAATAGGGTTTTTCGTACGGATAAGTGCCCAGTGAACGGTTCGTTTAGCTTTATATATTGTTCCGGGTGGGCGTTGTTTTGGTTTTTCGGAAGTGTTAGACCTGTAAGAGAAAAATTTAAATGGTTGGGAAAGGCCATGGGATGTAGAAATATTTTTTTCACATATACTTCCTTGTAAAAACAGGTAAATCAATAGGGATTTTCGTACGGATAAGTACCCAGTGAACCGTTCGTTTAGCTTTATATATTGTTCCGGGTGGGCGTTGTTTTGGTTTTTCGGAAGTGTTAGACCTGTAAGAGAAAAATTTAAATGGTTGGGAAAGGCCATGGGATGTAGAAATATTTTTTTCACATTTTATTTCCTTGTAATACAGGTAAATCAATAGGGTTTTTCGTACGGATAAGTGCCCAGTGAACCGTTCGTTTAGCTTTATATATTGTTCCGGGTGGGCGTTGTTTTGGTTTTTCGTAAGTGTTAGACCTGTAAGAGAAAAATTTAAATGGTTGGGAAAGGCCATGGGATGTAGAAATATTTTTTTCACATATACTTCCTTGTAAAAACAGGTAAATCAATAGGGTTTTTCGTACGGATAAGTACCCAGTGAACGGTTCGTTTAGCTTTATATATTGTTCCGGGTGGGCGTTGTATTGGTTTTTCAGAAGTGTTAGACCTGTAAGAGAAAAATTTAAATGGTTGGGAAAGGCCATGGGATGTAGAAATATTTTTTTCACATTTTATTTCCTTTTAAAAACAGGTAAATCAATAGGGATTTTCGTACGGATAAGTACCCAGTGAACGGTTCGTTTAGCTTTATATATTGTTCCGGGTGGGCGTTGTATTGGTTTTTCGGAAGTGTTAGACCTGTAAGAGAAAAATTTAAATGGTTGGGAAAGGCCATGGGATGTAGAAATATTTTTTTCACATTTTACTTCCTTGTAAAAACAGGAAAATCAATAGGGATTTTCGTACGGATAAGTACCCAGTGAACCGTTCGTTTAGCTTTATATATTGTTCCGGGTGGGCGTTGTTTTGGTTTTTCGGAAGTGTTAGACCTGTAAGAGAAAAATTTAAATGGTTGGGAAAGGCCATGGGATGTAGAAATATTTTTTTCACATTTTATTTCCTTGTAATACAGGTAAATCAATAGGGTTTTTCGTACGGATAAGTGCCCAGTGAACCGTTCGTTTAGCTTTATATATTGTTCCGGGTGGGCGTTGTTTTGGTTTTTCGTAAGTGTTAGACCTGTAAGAGAAAAATTTAAATGGTTGGGAAAGGCCATGGGATGTAGAAATATTTTTTTCACATATACTTCCTTGTAAAAACAGGTAAATCAATAGGGTTTTTCGTACGGATAAGTACCCAGTGAACGGTTCGTTTAGCTTTATATATTGTTCCGGGTGGGCGTTGTATTGGTTTTTCAGAAGTGTTAGACCTGTAAGAGAAAAATTTAAATGGTTGGGAAAGGCCATGGGATGTAGAAATATTTTTTTCACATTTTATTTCCTTTTAAAAACAGGTAAATCAATAGGGATTTTCGTACGGATAAGTACCCAGTGAACGGTTCGTTTAGCTTTATATATTGTTCCGGGTGGGCGTTGTATTGGTTTTTTGGAAGTGTTAGACCTGTAAGAGGAAAAATTTAAATGCTTGGGAAAGGCCATGGGATGTAGAAATATTTTTTTCACATTTTACTTCCTTATAAAAACAGGTAAATCAATAGGGTTTTTCGTACGGATATGTACCCAGTGAACGGTTCGTTTAGCTTTATATATTGTTCCGGGTGGGCGTTGTATTGGATTTTCGGAAGCGTTAGTCCTGTAAGAAAAAAATTTAAATGGTCGGGAAAGGCCATGGGATGTAGAAATATTTTTTTCACATTTTATTTCCTTTTAAAAACAGGTAAATCAATAGGGTTTTTCGTACGGATAAGTGCCCAGTGAACGGTTTGTTTAGCTTTATACATTGTTCCGGGTGGGCGTTGTATTGTTTTTTCGGAACTGTTAGACCTGTAAGAGAAAAATTTAAATGGTTGGGAAAGGCCATGGGATGTAGAAATATTTTTTTCACATTTTACTTCCTTGTAAAAACAGGAAAATCGATAGGGATTTTCATACGGATAAGTACCCAGTGAACGGTTCGTTTATCTTTATATATTCTTCCGGGTGGGCGTTGTATTGTTTTTTCGGAAGTGTTAGACCTGTAAGAGAAAAAATTAAATGGTTGGGAAAGGCCATGGGATGTAGAAATATTTTTTTCACATTTTACTTCCTTGTAAAAACAGGAAAATCAATAGGGATTTTCGTACGGATAAGTACCCAGTGAACCGTTCGTTTAGCTTTATATATTGTTCCGGGTGGGCGTTGTTTTGGTTTTTCGGAAGTGTTAGACCTGTAAGAGAAAAATTTAAATGGTTGGGAAAGGCCATGGGATGTAGAAATATTTTTTTCACATTTTATTTCCTTGTAATACAGGTAAATCAATAGGGTTTTTCGTACGGATAAGTGCCCAGTGAACCGTTCGTTTAGCTTTATATATTGTTCCGGGTGGGCGTTGTTTTGGTTTTTCGGAAGTGTTAGACCTGTAAGAGAAAAATTTAAATGGTTGGGAAAGGCCATGGGATGTAGAAATATTTTTTTCACATATACTTCCTTGTAAAAACAGGTAAATCAATAGGGTTTTTCGTACGGATAAGTACCCAGTGAACGGTTCGTTTAGCTTTATATATTGTTCCGGGTGGCCGTTGTATTGGTTTTTCAGAAATGTTAGACCTGTAAGAGAAAAATTTAAATGGTTGGGAAAGGCCATGGGATGTAGAAATATTTTTTTCACATTTTACTTCCTTATAAAAACAGGTAAATCAATAGGGTTTTTCGTACGGATATGTACCCAGTGAACGGTTCGTTTAGCTTTATATATGGTTCCGGGTGGGCGTTGTATTGGATTTTCGGAAGCGTTAGTCCTGTAAGAAAAAAATTTAAATGGTTGGGAAAGGCCATGGGATGTAGAAATATTTTTTTCACATTTTATTTCCTTTTAAAAACAGGTAAATCAATAGGGTTTTTCGTACGGATAAGTGCCCAGTGAACGGTTTGTTTAGCTTTATACATTGTTCCGGGTGGGCGTTGTATTGTTTTTTCGGAAGTGTTAGACCTGTAAGAGAAAAATTTAAATGGTTGGGAAAGGCCATGGGATGTAGAAATATTTTTTTCACATTTTACTTCCTTGTAAAAACAGGAAAATCGATAGGGATTTTCATACGGATAAGTACCCAGTGAACGGTTCGTTTATCTTTATATATTCTTCCGGGTGGGCGTTGTATTGTTTTTTCGGAAGTGTTAGACCTGTAAGAGGAAAAATTTAAATGGTTGGGAAAGGCCATGGGATGTAGAAATATTTTTTTCACATTTTACTTCCTTATAAAAACAGGTAAATCAATAGGGTTTTTCGTACGGATATGTACCCAGTGAACGGTTCGTTTAGCTTTATATATGGTTCCGGGTGGGCGTTGTATTGGATTTTCGGAAGCGTTAGTCCTGTAAGAAAAAAATTTAAATGGTTGGGAAAGGCCATGGGATGTAGAAATATTTTTTTCACATTTTATTTCCTTTTAAAAACAGGTAAATCAATAGGGTTTTTCGTACGGATAAGTGCCCAGTGAACGGTTTGTTTAGCTTTATACATTGTTCCGGGTGGGCGTTGTATTGTTTTTTCGGAAGTGTTAGACCTGTAAGAGAAAAATTTAAATGGTTGGGAAAGGCCATGGGATGTAGAAATATTTTTTTCACATTTTACTTCCTTGTAAAAACAGGAAAATCGATAGGGATTTTCATACGGATAAGTACCCAGTGAACGGTTCGTTTATCTTTATATATTCTTCCGGGTGGGCGTTGTATTGTTTTTTCGGAAGTGTTAGACCTGTAAGAGAAAAATTTAAATGGTTGGGAAAGGCCATGGGATGTAGAAATATTTTTTTCACATTTAATTTCCTTTTAAAAACAGGTAAATCAATAGGTTTTTTCGTACCGATAAGTACCCAGTGAACGGTTCGTTTAGCTTTATATATTGTTCCGGGTGGGCGTTGTATTGGTTTTTCAGAAGTGTTAGACCTGTAAGAGAAAAATTTAAATGGTTGGGAAAGGCCATGGGATGTAGAAATATTTTTTTCACATTTTATTTCCTTGTAAAAACAGGTAAATCAATAGGGTTTTTCGTACGGATAAGTGCCCAGTGAACGGTTCGTTTAGCTTTATATATTGTTCCGGGTGGGCGTTGTATTGGTTTTTCGGAAGTGTTAGACCAGTAAGAGAAAAATTTAAATGGTTGGGAAAGGCCATGGGATGTAGAAATATTTTTTTCACATTTTACTTCCTTGTAAAAACAGGAAAATCAATAGGGATTTTCGTACGGATATGTACCCAGTGAACGGTTCGTTTAGCTTTATATATTGTTCCGGGTGGGCGTTGTATTGGTTTTTCGGAAGCGTTAGACCTGTAAGAAAAAAATTTAAATGGTTGGGAAAGGCCATGGGATGTAGATATATTTTTTTTCACATTTTATTTCCTTGTAAAAACAGGTAAATCAATAGGGTTTTTCGTACGGATAAGTGCCCAGTGAACGGTTTGTTTAGCTTTATACATTGTTCCGGGCGGGCGTTGTATTGTTTTTTTGGAAGTGTTAGACCTGTAAGAGAAAAATTTAAATGGTTGGGAAAGGCCATGGGATGTAGAAATATCTTTTTCACATTTTACTTCCTTGTAAAAACAGGAAAATCGATAGGGATTTTCATACGGATAAGTACCCAGTGAACGGTTCGTTTATCTTTATATATTCTTCCGGGTGGGCGTTGTATTGGTTTTTCGGAAGTGTTAGACCTGTAAGAGAAAAATTTAAATGGTTGGGAAAGGCCATGGGATGTAGAAATATTTTTTTCACATATACTTCCTTGTAAAAACAGGTAAATCAATAGGGTTTTTCGTACGGATAAGTACCCAGTGAACGGTTCGTTTAGCTTTATATATTGTTCCGGGTGGCCGTTGTATTGGTTTTTCAGAAATGTTAGACCTGTAAGAGAAAAATTTAAATGGTTGGGAAAGGCCATGGGATGTAGAAATATTTTTTTCACATTTTACTTCCTTATAAAAACAGGTAAATCAATAGGGTTTTTCGTACGGATATGTACCCAGTGAACGGTTCGTTTAGCTTTATATATGGTTCCGGGTGGGCGTTGTATTGGATTTTCGGAAGCGTTAGTCCTGTAAGAAAAAAATTTAAATGGTTGGGAAAGGCCATGGGATGTAGAAATATTTTTTTCACATTTTATTTCCTTTTAAAAACAGGTAAATCAATAGGGTTTTTCGTACGGATAAGTGCCCAGTGAACGGTTTGTTTAGCTTTATACATTGTTCCGGGTGGGCGTTGTATTGTTTTTTCGGAAGTGTTAGACCTGTAAGAGAAAAATTTAAATGGTTGGGAAAGGCCATGGGATGTAGAAATATTTTTTTCACATTTTACTTCCTTGTAAAAACAGGAAAATCGATAGGGATTTTCATACGGATAAGTACCCAGTGAACGGTTCGTTTATCTTTATATATTCTTCCGGGTGGGCGTTGTATTGTTTTTTCGGAAGTGTTAGACCTGTAAGAGGAAAAATTTAAATGGTTGGGAAAGGCCATGGGATGTAGAAATATTTTTTTCACATTTTACTTCCTTATAAAAACAGGTAAATCAATAGGGTTTTTCGTACGGATATGTACCCAGTGAACGGTTCGTTTAGCTTTATATATGGTTCCGGGTGGGCGTTGTATTGGATTTTCGGAAGCGTTAGTCCTGTAAGAAAAAAATTTAAATGGTTGGGAAAGGCCATGGGATGTAGAAATATTTTTTTCACATTTTATTTCCTTTTAAAAACAGGTAAATCAATAGGGTTTTTCGTACGGATAAGTGCCCAGTGAACGGTTTGTTTAGCTTTATACATTGTTCCGGGTGGGCGTTGTATTGTTTTTTCGGAAGTGTTAGACCTGTAAGAGAAAAATTTAAATGGTTGGGAAAGGCCATGGGATGTAGAAATATTTTTTTCACATTTTACTTCCTTGTAAAAACAGGAAAATCGATAGGGATTTTCATACGGATAAGTACCCAGTGAACGGTTCGTTTATCTTTATATATTCTTCCGGGTGGGCGTTGTATTGTTTTTTCGGAAGTGTTAGACCTGTAAGAGAAAAATTTAAATGGTTGGGAAAGGCCATGGGATGTAGAAATATTTTTTTCACATTTAATTTCCTTTTAAAAACAGGTAAATCAATAGGTTTTTTCGTACCGATAAGTACCCAGTGAACGGTTCGTTTAGCTTTATATATTGTTCCGGGTGGGCGTTGTATTGGTTTTTCAGAAGTGTTAGACCTGTAAGAGAAAAATTTAAATGGTTGGGAAAGGCCATGGGATGTAGAAATATTTTTTTCACATTTTATTTCCTTGTAAAAACAGGTAAATCAATAGGGTTTTTCGTACGGATAAGTGCCCAGTGAACGGTTCGTTTAGCTTTATATATTGTTCCGGGTGGGCGTTGTATTGGTTTTTCGGAAGTGTTAGACCAGTAAGAGAAAAATTTAAATGGTTGGGAAAGGCCATGGGATGTAGAAATATTTTTTTCACATTTTACTTCCTTGTAAAAACAGGAAAATCAATAGGGATTTTCGTACGGATATGTACCCAGTGAACGGTTCGTTTAGCTTTATATATTGTTCCGGGTGGGCGTTGTATTGGTTTTTCGGAAGCGTTAGACCTGTAAGAAAAAAATTTAAATGGTTGGGAAAGGCCATGGGATGTAGATATATTTTTTTCACATTTTATTTCCTTGTAAAAACAGGTAAATCAATAGGGTTTTTCGTACGGATAAGTGCCCAGTGAACGGTTTGTTTAGCTTTATACATTGTTCCGGGCGGGCGTTGTATTGTTTTTTTGGAAGTGTTAGACCTGTAAGAGAAAAATTTAAATGGTTGGGAAAGGCCATGGGATGTAGAAATATCTTTTTCACATTTTACTTCCTTGTAAAAACAGGAAAATCGATAGGGATTTTCATACGGATAAGTACCCAGTGAACGGTTCGTTTATCTTTATATATTCTTCCGGGTGGGCGTTGTATTGGTTTTTCGGAAGTGTTAGACCTGTAAGAGAAAAATTTAAATGGTTGGGAAAGGCCATGGGATGTAGAAATATTTTTTTCACATTTACTTCCTTGTAAAAACAGGTAAATCAATAGGGTTTTTCGTACGGATAAGTGCCCAGTGAACGGTTCGTTTAGCTTTATATATTGTTCCGGGTGGGCGTTGTATTGATTTTTCGGAAGCGTTAGACCTGTAAGAGAAAAATTTAAATGGTTGGGAAAGGCCATGGGATATAGAAATATTTTTTTTACATTTTATTTCCGTTTAAAAACAGGTAAATCAATAGTGATATTCGTACGGATAAGTACCCAGTGAACGGTTCGTTTAGCTTTATATATTGTTCCGGGTGGGCGTTGTATTGGTTTTTCAGAAGTGTTAGACCTGTAAGAGAAAAATTTAAATGGTTGGGAAAGGCCATGGGATGTAGAAATATTTTTTTCACATTTTTCTTCCTTATAAAAACAGGAAAATCAATAGGGATTTTCGTACGGATATGTACCCAGTGAACGGTTCATTTAGCTTTATATATTGTTCCGGGTGGGCGTTGTATTGGTTTTTCGGAAGCGTTAGACCTGTAAGAGAAAAATTTAAATGGTTGGGAAAGGCCATGGGATGTAGAAATATTTTTTTCACATATACTTCCTTGTAAAAACAGGTAAATCAATAGGGTTTTTCGTACGGATAAGTACCCAGTGAACGGTTCGTTTAGCTTTATATATTGTTCCGGGTGGGCGTTGTATTGGTTTTTCGGAAGTGTTAGACCTGTAAGAGAAAAATTTAAATGGTTGGGAAAGGCCATGGAAGGTAGAAATATTTTTTTCACATTTACTTCCTTGTAAAAACAGGTAAATCAATAGGGTTTTTCGTACGGATAAGTACCCAGTGAACGGTTCGTTTAGCTTTATATATTGTTCCGGGTGGGCGTTGTTTTGGTTTTTCGGAAGTGTTAGACCTGTAAGAGAAAAATTTAAATGGTTGGGAAAGGCCATGGGATGTAGAAATATTTTTTTCACATATACTTCCTTGTAAAAACAGGTAAATCAATAGGGTTTTTCGTACGGATAAGTACCCAGTGAACGGTTCGTTTAGCTTTATATATTGTTCCGGGTGGGCGTTGTATTGGTTTTTCGGAAGTGTTAGACCTGTAAGAGAAAAATTTAAATGGTTGGGAAAGGCCATGGGATGTAGAAATATTTTTTTCACATTTACTTCCTTGTAAAAACAGGTAAATCAAAAGGGTTTTTCGTACGGATAAGTACCCAGTGAACGGTTCGTTTAGCTTTATATATTGTTCCGGGTGGGCGTTGTATTGGTTTTTCAGAAGTGTTAGACCTGTAAGAGAAAAATTTAAATGGTTGGGAAAGGCCATGGGATGTAGAAATATTTTTTTCACATTTTACTTCCTTGTAAAAACAGGAAAATCAATAGGGATTTTCGTACGGATAAGTACCCAGTGAACCGTTCGTTTAGCTTTATATATTATTCCGGGTGGGCGTTGTTTTGGTTTTTCGGAAGTGTTAGACCTGTAAGAGAAAAATTTAAATGGTTGGGAAAGGCCATGGGATGTAGAAATATTTTTTTCACATTTTATTTCCTTGTAATACAGGTAAATCAATAGGGTTTTTCGTACGGATAAGTGCCCAGTGAACGGTTCGTTTAGCTTTATATATTGTTCCGGGTGGGCGTTGTTTTGGTTTTTCGGAAGTGTTAGACCTGTAAGAGAAAAATTTAAATGGTTGGGAAAGGCCATGGGATGTAGAAATATTTTTTTCACATATACTTCCTTGTAAAAACAGGTAAATCAATAGGGTTTTTCGTACGGATAAGTACCCAGTGAACGGTTCGTTTAGCTTTATATATTGTTCCGGGTGGGCGTTGTATTGGTTTTTCGGAAGTGTTAGACCTGTAAGAGAAAAATTTAAATGGTTGGGAAAGGCCATGGGATGTAGAAATATTTTTTTCACATTTTACTTCCTTGTAAAAACAGGAAAATCAATAGGGATTTTCGTACGGATAAGTACCCAGTGAACCGTTCGTTTAGCTTTATATATTGTTCCGGGTGGGCGTTGTTTTGGTTTTTCGGAAGTGTTAGACCTGTAAGAGAAAAATTTAAATGGTTGGGAAAGGCCATGGGATGTAGAAATATTTTTTTCACATTTTATTTCCTTGTAATACAGGTAAATCAATAGGGTTTTTCGTACGGATAAGTGCCCAGTGAACCGTTCGTTTAGCTTTATATATTGTTCCGGGTGGGCGTTGTATTGGATTTTCGGAAGCGTTAGTCCTGTAAGAAAAAAATTTAAATGGTTGGGAAAGGCCATGGGATGTAGAAATATTTTTTTCACATTTTATTTCCTTTTAAAAACAGGTAAATCAATAGGGTTTTTCGTACGGATAAGTGCCCAGTGAACGGTTTGTTTAGCTTTATACATTGTTCCGGGTGGGCGTTGTATTGTTTTTTCGGAAGTGTTAGACCTGTAAGAGAAAAATTTAAATGGTTGGGAAAGGCCATGGGATGTAGAAATATTTTTTTCACATTTTACTTCCTTGTAAAAACAGGAAAATCGATAGGGATTTTCATACGGATAAGTACCCAGTGAACGGTTCGTTTATCTTTATATATTCTTCCGGGTGGGCGTTGTATTGTTTTTTCGGAAGTGTTAGACCTGTAAGAGAAAAATTTAAATGGTTGGGAAAGGCCATGGGATGTAGAAATATTTTTTTCACATTTAATTTCCTTTTAAAAACAGGTAAATCAATAGGTTTTTTCGTACCGATAAGTACCCAGTGAACGGTTCGTTTAGCTTTATATATTGTTCCGGGTGGGCGTTGTATTGGTTTTTCAGAAGTGTTAGACCTGTAAGAGAAAAATTTAAATGGTTGGGAAAGGCCATGGGATGTAGAAATATTTTTTTCACATTTTATTTCCTTTTAAAAACAGGTAAATCAATAGGTTTTTTCGTACCGATAAGTACCCAGTGAACGGTTCGTTTAGCTTTATATATTGTTCCGGGTAGGCGTTGTATTGGTTTTTTGGAAGTGTTAGACCTGTAAGAGAAAAATTTAAATGGTTGGGAAAGGCCATGGGATGTAGAAATATTTTTTTCACATTTTATTTCCTTGTAAAAACAGGTAAATCAATAGGGTTTTTCGTACGGATAAGTGCCCAGTGAACGGTTCGTTTAGCTTTATATATTGTTCCGGGTGGGCGTTGTATTGGTTTTTCGGAAGTGTTAGACCAGTAAGAGAAAAATTTAAATGGTTGGGAAAGGCCATGGGATGTAGAAATATTTTTTTCACATTTTACTTCCTTGTAAAAACAGGAAAATCAATAGGGATTTTCGTACGGATATGTACCCAGTGAACGGTTCGTTTAGCTTTATATATTGTTCCGGGTGGGCGTTGTATTGGTTTTTCGAAAGCGTTAGACCTGTAAGAAAAAAATTTAAATGGTTGGGAAAGGCCATGGGATGTAGATATATTTTTTTCACATTTTATTTCCTTGTAAAAACAGGTAAATCAATAGGGTTTTTCGTACGGATAAGTGCCCAGTGAACGGTTTGTTTAGCTTTATACATTGTTCCGGGCGGGCGTTGTATTGTTTTTTTGGAAGTGTTAGACCTGTAAGAGAAAAATTTAAATGGTTGGGAAAGGCCATGGGATGTAGAAATATCTTTTTCACATTTTACTTCCTTGTAAAAACAGGAAAATCGATAGGGATTTTCATACGGATAAGTACCCAGTGAACGGTTCGTTTATCTTTATATATTCTTCCGGGTGGGCGTTGTATTGGTTTTTTGGAAGTGTTAGACCTGTAAGAGAAAAATTTAAATGGTTGGGAAAGGCCATGGGATGTAGAAATATTTTTTTCACATTTTATTTCCTTGTAAAAACAGGTAAATCAATAGGGTTTTTCGTACGGATAAGTGCCCAGTGAACGGTTCGTTTAGCTTTATATATTGTTCCGGGTGGGCGTTGTATTGGTTTTTCGGAAGTGTTAGACCAGTAAGAGAAAAATTTAAATGGTTGGGAAAGGCCATGGGATGTAGAAATATTTTTTTCACATTTTACTTCCTTGTAAAAACAGGAAAATCAATAGGGATTTTCGTACGGATATGTACCCAGTGAACGGTTCGTTTAGCTTTATATATTGTTCCGGGTGGGCGTTGTATTGGTTTTTCGGAAGCGTTAGACCTGTAAGAAAAAAATTTAAATGGTTGGGAAAGGCCATGGGATGTAGATATATTTTTTTCACATTTTATTTCCTTGTAAAAACAGGTAAATCAATAGGGTTTTTCGTACGGATAAGTGCCCAGTGAACGGTTTGTTTAGCTTTATACATTGTTCCGGGCGGGCGTTGTATTGTTTTTTTGGAAGTGTTAGACCTGTAAGAGAAAAATTTAAATGGTTGGGAAAGGCCATGGGATGTAGAAATATCTTTTTCACATTTTACTTCCTTGTAAAAACAGGAAAATCGATAGGGATTTTCATACGGATAAGTACCCAGTGAACGGTTCGTTTATCTTTATATATTCTTCCGGGTGGGCGTTGTATTGGTTTTTCGGAAGTGTTAGACCTGTAAGAGAAAAATTTAAATGGTTGGGAAAGGCCATGGGATGTAGAAATATTTTTTTCACATTTACTTCCTTGTAAAAACAGGTAAATCAATAGGGTTTTTCGTACGGATAAGTGCCCAGTGAACGGTTCGTTTAGCTTTATATATTGTTCCGGGTGGGCGTTGTATTGATTTTTCGGAAGCGTTAGACCTGTAAGAGAAAAATTTAAATGGTTGGGAAAGGCCATGGGATATAGAAATATTTTTTTCACATTTTATTTCCGTTTAAAAACAGGTAAATCAATAGTGATTTTCGTACGGATAAGTACCCAGTGAACGGTTCGTTTAGCTTTATATATTGTTCCGGGTGGGCGTTGTATTGGTTTTTCAGAAGTGTTAGACCTGTAAGAGAAAAATTTAAATGGTTGGGAAAGGCCATGGGATGTAGAAATATTTTTTTCACATTTTTCTTCCTTATAAAAACAGGAAAATCAATAGGGATTTTCGTACGGATATGTACCCAGTGAACGGTTCATTTAGCTTTATATATTGTTCCGGGTGGGCGTTGTATTGGTTTTTCGGAAGCGTTAGACCTGTAAGAGAAAAATTTAAATGGTTGGGAAAGGCCATGGGATGTAGAAATATTTTTTTCACATATACTTCCTTGTAAAAACAGGTAAATCAATAGGGTTTTTCGTACGGATAAGTACCCAGTGAACGGTTCGTTTAGCTTTATATATTGTTCCGGGTGGGCGTTGTATTGGTTTTTCGGAAGTGTTAGACCTGTAAGAGAAAAATTTAAATGGTTGGGAAAGGCCATGGAATGTAGAAATATTTTTTTCACATTTACTTCCTTGTAAAAACAGGTAAATCAATAGGGTTTTTCGTACGGATAAGTACCCAGTGAACGGTTCGTTTAGCTTTATATATTGTTCCGGGTGGGCGTTGTTTTGGTTTTTCGGAAGTGTTAGACCTGTAAGAGAAAAATTTAAATGGTTGGGAAAGGCCATGGGATGTAGAAATATTTTTTTCACATATACTTCCTTGTAAAAACAGGTAAATCAATAGGGTTTTTCGTACGGATAAGTACCCAGTGAACGGTTCGTTTAGCTTTATATATTGTTCCGGGTGGGCGTTGTATTGGTTTTTCGGAAGTGTTAGACCTGTAAGAGAAAAATTTAAATGGTTGGGAAAGGCCATGGGATGTAGAAATATTTTTTTCACATTTACTTCCTTGTAAAAACAGGTAAATCAAAAGGGTTTTTCGTACGGATAAGTACCCAGTGAACGGTTCGTTTAGCTTTATATATTGTTCCGGGTGGGCGTTGTATTGGTTTTTCAGAAGTGTTAGACCTGTAAGAGAAAAATTTAAATGGTTGGGAAAGGCCATGGGATGTAGAAATATTTTTTTCACATTTTACTTCCTTGTAAAAACAGGAAAATCGATAGGGATTTTCATACGGATAAGTACCCAGTGAACGGTTCGTTTATCTTTATATATTCTTCCGGGTGGGCGTTGTATTGGTTTTTCGGAAGTGTTAGACCTGTAAGAGAAAAATTTAAATGGTTGGGAAAGGCCATGGGATGTAGAAATATTTTTTTCACATTTTACTTCCTTGTAAAAACAGGAAAATCAATAGGGATTTTCGTACGGATAAGTACCCAGTGAACCGTTCGTTTAGCTTTATATATTATTCCGGGTGGGCGTTGTTTTGGTTTTTCGGAAGTGTTAGACCTGTAAGAGAAAAATTTAAATGGTTGGGAAAGGCCATGGGATGTAGAAATATTTTTTTCACATTTTATTTCCTTGTAATACAGGTAAATCAATAGGGTTTTTCGTACGGATAAGTGCCCAGTGAACGGTTCGTTTAGCTTTATATATTGTTCCGGGTGGGCGTTGTTTTGGTTTTTCGGAAGTGTTAGACCTGTAAGAGAAAAATTTAAATGGTTGGGAAAGGCCATGGGATGTAGAAATATTTTTTTCACATATACTTCCTTGTAAAAACAGGTAAATCAATAGGGTTTTTCGTACGGATAAGTACCCAGTGAACGGTTCGTTTAGCTTTATATATTGTTCCGGGTGGGCGTTGTATTGGTTTTTCGGAAGTGTTAGACCTGTAAGAGAAAAATTTAAATGGTTGGGAAAGGCCATGGGATGTAGAAATATTTTTTTCACATTTTACTTCCTTGTAAAAACAGGAAAATCAATAGGGATTTTCGTACGGATAAGTACCCAGTGAACCGTTCGTTTAGCTTTATATATTGTTCCGGGTGGGCGTTGTTTTGGTTTTTCGGAAGTGTTAGACCTGTAAGAGAAAAATTTAAATGGTTGGGAAAGGCCATGGGATGTAGAAATATTTTTTTCACATTTTATTTCCTTGTAATACAGGTAAATCAATAGGGTTTTTCGTACGGATAAGTGCCCAGTGAACCGTTCGTTTAGCTTTATATATTGTTCCGGGTGGGCGTTGTTTTGGTTTTTCGTAAGTGTTAGACCTGTAAGAGAAAAATTTAAATGGTTGGGAAAGGCCATGGGATGTAGAAATATTTTTTTCACATATACTTCCTTGTAAAAACAGGTAAATCAATAGGGTTTTTCGTACGGATAAGTACCCAGTGAACGGTTCGTTTAGCTTTATATATTGTTCCGGGTGGGCGTTGTATTGGTTTTTCAGAAGTGTTAGACCTGTAAGAGAAAAATTTAAATGGTTGGGAAAGGCCATGGGATGTAGAAATATTTTTTTCACATTTTATTTCCTTTTAAAAACAGGTAAATCAATAGGGATTTTCGTACGGATAAGTACCCAGTGAACGGTTCGTTTAGCTTTATATATTGTTCCGGGTGGGCGTTGTATTGGTTTTTTGGAAGTGTTAGACCTGTAAGAGGAAAAATTTAAATGGTTGGGAAAGGCCATGGGATGTAGAAATATTTTTTTCACATTTTACTTCCTTATAAAAACAGGTAAATCAATAGGGTTTTTCGTACGGATATGTACCCAGTGAACGGTTCGTTTAGCTTTATATATTGTTCCGGGTGGGCGTTGTATTGGATTTTCGGAAGCGTTAGTCCTGTAAGAAAAAAATTTAAATGGTCGGGAAAGGCCATGGGATGTAGAAATATTTTTTTCACATTTTATTTCCTTTTAAAAACAGGTAAATCAATAGGGTTTTTCGTACGGATAAGTGCCCAGTGAACGGTTTGTTTAGCTTTATACATTGTTCCGGGTGGGCGTTGTATTGTTTTTTCGGAACTGTTAGACCTGTAAGAGAAAAATTTAAATGGTTGGGAAAGGCCATGGGATGTAGAAATATTTTTTTCACATTTTACTTCCTTGTAAAAACAGGAAAATCGATAGGGATTTTCATACGGATAAGTACCCAGTGAACGGTTCGTTTATCTTTATATATTCTTCCGGGTGGGCGTTGTATTGTTTTTTCGGAAGTGTTAGACCTGTAAGAGAAAAAATTAAATGGTTGGGAAAGGCCATGGGATGTAGAAATATTTTTTTCACATTTTACTTCCTTGTAAAAACAGGAAAATCAATAGGGATTTTCGTACGGATAAGTACCCAGTGAACCGTTCGTTTAGCTTTATATATTGTTCCGGGTGGGCGTTGTTTTGGTTTTTCGGAAGTGTTAGACCTGTAAGAGAAAAATTTAAATGGTTGGGAAAGGCCATGGGATGTAGAAATATTTTTTTCACATTTTATTTCCTTGTAATACAGGTAAATCAATAGGGTTTTTCGTACGGATAAGTGCCCAGTGAACCGTTCGTTTAGCTTTATATATTGTTCCGGGTGGGCGTTGTTTTGGTTTTTCGGAAGTTTTAGACCTGTAAGAGAAAAATTTAAATGGTTGGGAAAGGCCATGGGATGTAGAAATATTTTTTTCACATATACTTCCTTGTAAAAACAGGTAAATCAATAGGGTTTTTCGTACGGATAAGTACCCAGTGAACGGTTCGTTTAGCTTTATATATTGTTCCGGGTGGGCGTTGTATTGGTTTTTCAGAAGTGTTAGACCTGTAAGAGAAAAATTTAAATGGTTGGGAAAGGCCATGGGATGTAGAAATATTTTTTTCACATTTTATTTCCTTTTAAAAACAGGTAAATCAATAGGGATTTTCGTATGGATAAGTACCCAGTGAACGGTTCGTTTAGCTTTATATATTGTTCCGGGTGGGCGTTGTATTGGTTTTTTGGAAGTGTTAGACCTGTAAGAGGAAAAATTTAAATGGTTGGGAAAGGCCATGGGATGTAGAAATATTTTTTTCACATTTTACTTCCTTATAAAAACAGGTAAATCAATAGGGTTTTTCGTACGGATATGTACCCAGTGAACGGTTCGTTTAGCTTTATATATGGTTCCGGGTGGGCGTTGTATTGGATTTTCGGAAGCGTTAGTCCTGTAAGAAAAAAATTTAAATGGTTGGGAAAGGCCATGGGATGTAGAAATATTTTTTTCACATTTTATTTCCTTTTAAAAACAGGTAAATCAATAGGGTTTTTCGTACGGATAAGTGCCCAGTGAACGGTTTGTTTAGCTTTATACATTGTTCCGGGTGGGCGTTGTATTGTTTTTTCGGAAGTGTTAGACCTGTAAGAGAAAAATTTAAATGGTTGGGAAAGGCCATGGGATGTAGAAATATTTTTTTCACATTTTACTTCCTTGTAAAAACAGGAAAATCGATAGGGATTTTCATACGGATAAGTACCCAGTGAACGGTTCGTTTATCTTTATATATTCTTCCGGGTGGGCGTTGTATTGTTTTTTCGGAAGTGTTAGACCTGTAAGAGGAAAAATTTAAATGGTTGGGAAAGGCCATGGGATGTAGAAATATTTTTTTCACATTTTACTTCCTTATAAAAACAGGTAAATCAATAGGGTTTTTCGTACGGATATGTACCCAGTGAACGGTTCGTTTAGCTTTATATATGGTTCCGGGTGGGCGTTGTATTGGATTTTCGGAAGCGTTAGTCCTGTAAGAAAAAAATTTAAATGGTTGGGAAAGGCCATGGGATGTAGAAATATTTTTTTCACATTTTATTTCCTTTTAAAAACAGGTAAATCAATAGGGTTTTTCGTACGGATAAGTGCCCAGTGAACGGTTTGTTTAGCTTTATACATTGTTCCGGGTGGGCGTTGTATTGTTTTTTCGGAAGTGTTAGACCTGTAAGAGAAAAATTTAAAAGGTTGGGAAAGGCCATGGGATGTAGAAATATTTTTTTCACATTTTACTTCCTTGTAAAAACAGGAAAATCGATAGGGATTTTCATACGGATAAGTACCCAGTGAACGGTTCGTTTATCTTTATATATTCTTCCGGGTGGGCGTTGTATTGTTTTTTCGGAAGTGTTAGACCTGTAAGAGAAAAATTTAAATGGTTGGGAAAGGCCATGGGATGTAGAAATATTTTTTTCACATTTTACTTCCTTGTAAAAACAGGTAAATCAATAGGGTTTTTCGTACGGATAACTGCCCAGTGAACGGTTCATTTAGCTTTATATATTGTTCCGGGTGGGCGTTGTTTTGGTTTTTCGGAAGTGTTAGACCTGTAAGAGAAAAATTTAAATGGTTGGGAAAGGCCATGGGATGTAGAAATATTTTTTTCACATATACTTCCTTGTAAAAACAGGTAAATCAATAGGGTTTTTCGTACGGATAAGTACCCAGTGAACGGTTCGTTTAGCTTTATATATTGTTCCGGGTGGGCGTTGTATTGGTTTTTCGGAAGTGTTAGACCTGTAAGAGAAAAATTTAAATGGTTGGGAAAGGCCATGGGATGTAGAAATATTTTTTTCACATTTACTTCCTTGTAAAAACAGGTAAATCAATAGGGTTTTTCGTACGGATAAGTACCCAGTGAACGGTTCGTTTAGCTTTATATATTGTTCCGGGTGGGCGTTGTATTGGTTTTTCAGAAGTGTTAGACCTGTAAGAGAAAAATTTAAATGGTTGGGAAAGTCCATGGGATGTAGAAATATTTTTTTCACATTTTACTTCCTTGTAAAAACAGGAAAATCGATAGGGATTTTCATACGGATAAGTACCCAGTGAACGGTGCGTTTATCTTTATATATTCTTCCGGGTGGGCGTTGTATTGGTTTTTCGGAAGTGTTAGACCTGTAAGAGAAAAATTTAAATGGTTGGGAAAGGCCATGGGATGTAGAAATATTTTTTTCACATTTACTTCCTTGTAAAAACAGGTAAATCAATAGGGTTTTTCGTACGGATAAGTACCCAGTGAACCGTTCGTTTATCTTAATATATTCTTCCGGGTGGGCGTTGTATTGGTTTTTCGGAAGTGTTAGACCTGTAAGAGAAAAATTTAAATGGTTGGGAAAGGCCATGGGATGTAGAAATATTTTTTTCACATTTTACTTCCTTATAAAAACAGGAAAATCAATAGGGATTTTCGTACGGATATGTACCCAGTGAACGGTTCGTTTAGCTTTATATATTGTTCCGGGTGGGCGTTGTATTGGTTTTTCGGAAGTGTTAGACCTGTAAGAGAAAAATTTAAATGGTTGGGAAAGGCCATGGGATGTAGAAATATTTTCTTCACATTTTACTTCCTTGTAAAAACAGGTAAATCAATAGGGTTTTTCATACGGATAATTACCCAGTGAACGGTTCATTTAGCTTTATATATTGTTCCGGGTGGGCGTTGTATTGGTTTTTCGGAAGCGTTAGACCTGTAAGAAAAAAATTTAAATGGTTGGGAAAGGCCATGGGATGTAGAAATATTTTTTTCACATTTTATTTCCTTGTAAAAACAGGTAAATCAATAGGGTTTTTCGTACGGATAAGTGCCCAGTGAACGGTTTGTTTAGCTTTATACATTGTGCCGGGTGGGCGTTGTATTGGTTTTTCGGAAGCGTTAGACCTGTAAGAGAAAAATTTAAATGGTTGGGAAAGGCCATGGGATGTAGAAATATTTTTTTCACATTTTATTTCCTTGTAAAAACAGGTAAATCAATAGGGTTTTTCGTACGGATAAGTGCCCAGTGAACGGTTTGTTTAGCTTTATACATTGTTCCGGGTGGGCGTTGTATTGGTTTTTCGGAAGCGTTAGACCTGTAAGAGAAAAATTTAAATGGTTGGGAAAGGCCATGGGATGTAGAAATATTTTTTTCACATTTTACTTCCTTGTAAAAACAGGAAAATCAATAGGGATTTTCGTACGGATATGTACCCAGTGAACGGTTCGTTTAGCTTTATATATTGTTCCGGGTGGGCGTTGTATTGGTTTTTCGGAAGCGTTAGACCTGTAAGAAAAAAATTTAAATGGTTGGGAAAGGCCATGGGATGTAGATATATTTTTTTCACATTTTATTTCCTTGTAAAAACAGGTAAATCAATAGGGTTTTTCGTACGGATAAGTGCCCAGTGAACGGTTTGTTTAGCTTTATACATTGTTCCGGGCGGGCGTTGTATTGTTTTTTCAGAAGTGTTAGACCTGTAAGAGAAAAATTTAAATGGTTGGGAAAGGCCATGGGATGTAGAAATATTTTTTTCACATTTTACTTCCTTGTAAAAACAGGAAAATCGATAGGGATTTTCATACGGATAAGTACCCAGTGAACGGTTCGTTTATCTTTATATATTCTTCCGGGTGGGCGTTGTATTGGTTTTTCGGAAGTGTTAGACCTGTAAGAGAAAAATTTAAATGGTTGGGAAAGGCCATGGGATGTAGAAATATTTTTTTCACATTTACTTCCTTGTAAAAACAGGTAAATCAATAGGGTTTTTCGTACGGATAAGTGCCCAGTGAACGGTTCGTTTAGCTTTATATATTGTTCCGGGTGGGCGTTGTATTGATTTTTCGGAAGCGTTAGACCTGTAAGAGAAAAATTTAAATGGTTGGGAAAGGCCATGGGATATAGAAATATTTTTTTCACATTTTATTTCCGTTTAAAAACAGGTAAATCAATAGTGATTTTCGTACGGATAAGTACCCAGTGAACGGTTCGTTTAGCTTTATATATTGTTCCGGGTGGGCGTTGTATTGGTTTTTCAGAAGTGTTAGACCTGTAAGAGAAAAATTTAAATGGTTGGGAAAGGCCATGGGATGTAGAAATATTTTTTTCACATTTTTCTTCCTTATAAAAACAGGAAAATCAATAGGGATTTTCGTACGGATATGTACCCAGTGAACGGTTCATTTAGCTTTATATATTGTTCCGGGTGGGCGTTGTATTGGTTTTTCGGAAGCGTTAGACCTGTAAGAGAAAAATTTAAATGGTTGGGAAAGGCCATGGGATGTAGAAATATTTTTTTCACATTTTATTTCCTTGTAAAAACAGGTAAATCAATAGGGTTTTTCGTACGGATAAGTGCCCAGTGAACGGTTCGTTTAGCTTTATATATTGTTCCGGGTGGGCGTTGTTTTGGTTTTTCGGAAGTGTTAGACCTGTAATAGAAAAATTTAAATGGTTGGGAAAGGCCATGGGATGTAGAAATATTTTTTTCACATTTACTTCCTTGTAAAAACAGGTAAATCAATAGGGTTTTTCGTACGGATAAGTACCCAGTGAACCGTTCGTTTAGCTTTATATATTGTTCCGGGTGGGCGTTGTATTGGTTTTTCGGAAGTGTTAGACCTGTAAGAGAAAAATTTAAATGGTTGGGAAAGGCCATGGGATGTAGAAATATTTTTTTCACATTTACTTCCTTGTAAAAACAGGTAAATCAATAGGGTTTTTCGTACGGATAAGTACCCAGTGAACCGTTCGTTTAGCTTTATATATTGTTCCGGGTGGGCGTTGTATTGGTTTTTCGGAAGTGTTAGACCTGTAAGAGAAAAATTTAAATGGTTGGGAAAGGCCATGGGATGTAGAAATATTTTTTTCACATTTACTTCCTTGTAAAAACAGGTAAATCAATAGGGTTTTTCGTACGGATAAGTACCCAGTGAACGGTTCGTTTAGCTTTATATATTGTTCCGGGTGGGTGTTGTATTGGTTTTTCAGAAGTGTTAGACTTGTAAGAGAAAAATTTAAATGGTTGGGAAAGGCCATGGGATGTAGAAATATTTTTTTCACATTTAATTTCCTTTTAAAAACAGGTAAATCAATAGGTTTTTTCGTACGGATAAGTACCCAGTGAACGGTTCGTTTAGCTTTATATATTGTTCCGGGTGGGCGTTGTATTGGTTTTTTGGAAGTGTTAGACTTGTAACAGAAAAATTTAAATGGTTGGGAAAGGCCATGGGATGTAGAAATATTTTTTTCACATTTTTCTTCCTTCTAAAAACAGGAAAATCAATAGGGATTTTCGTACGGATATGTACCCAGTGAACGGTTCGTTTAGCTTTATATATTGTTCCGGGTGGGCGTTGTATTGGTTTTTCGGAAGCGTTAGACCTGTAAGAGAAAAATTTAAATGGTTGGGAAAGGCCATGGGATGTAGAAATATTTTTTTCACATTTTATTTCCTTGTAAAAACAGGTAAATCAATAGGGTTTTTCGTACGGATAAGTGCCCAGTGAACGGTTCGTTTAGCTTTATATATTGTTCCGGGTGGGCGTTGTATTGGTTTTTCGGAAGTGTTAGACCTGTAAGAGAAAAATTTAAATGGTTGGGAAAGGCCATGGGATGTAGAAATATTTTTTTCACATTTTACTTCCTTGTAAAAACAGGAAAATCAATAGGGATTTTCGTACGGATATGTACCCAGTGAACGGTTCGTTTAGCTTTATATATTGTTCCGGGTGGGCGTTGTATTGGTTTTTCGGAAGCGTTAGACCTGTAAGAAAAAAATTTAAATGGTTGGGAAAGGCCATGGCATGTAAATATATTTTTTTCACATTTTATTTCCTTGTAAAAACAGGTAAATCAATAGGGTTTTTCGTACGGATAAGTGCCCAGTGAACGGTTTGTTTAGCTTTATACATTGTTCCGGGCGGGCGTTGTATTGTTTTTTCGGAAGTGTTAGACCTGTAAGAGAAAAATTTAAATGGTTGGGAAAGGCCATGGGATGTAGAAATATTTTTTTCACATTTTACTTCCTTGTAAAAACAGGAAAATCGATAGGGATTTTCATACGGATAAGTACCCAGTGAACGGTTCGTTTATCTTTATATATTCTTCCGGGTGGGCGTTGTATTGGTTTTTCGGAAGTGTTAGACCTGTAAGAGAAAAATTTAAATGGTTGGGAAAGGCCATGGGATGTAGAAATATTTTTTTCACATTTACTTCCTTGTAAAAACAGGTAAATCAATAGGGTTTTTCGTACGGATAAGTGCCCAGTGAACGGTTCGTTTAGCTTTACATATTGTTCCGGGTGGGCGTTGTATTGATTTTTCAGAAGCGTTAGACCTGTAAGAGAAAAATTTAAATGGTTGGGAAAGTCCATGGGATATAGAAATATTTTTTTCACATTTTATTTCCGTTTAAAAACAGGTAAATCAATAGTGATTTTCGTACGGATAAGTACCCAGTGAACGGTTCGTTTAGCTTTATATATTGTTCCGGGTGGGCGTTGTATTGGTTTTTCAGAAGTGTTAGACCTGTAAGAGAAAAATTTAAATGGTTGGGAAAGGCCATGGGATGTAGAAATATTTTTTTCACATTTTTCTTCCTTATAAAAACAGGAAAATCAATAGGGATTTTCGTATGGATATGTACCCAGTGAACGGTTCATTTAGCTTTATATATTGTTCCGGGTGGGCATTGTATTGGTTTTTCGGAAGCGTTAGACCTGTAAGAGAAAAATTTAAATGGTTGGGAAAGGCCATGGGATGTAGAAATATTTTTTTCACATTTTATTTCCTTGTAAAAACAGGTAAATCAATAGGGTTTTTCGTACGGATAAGTGCCCAGTGAACGGTTCGTTTAGCTTTATATATTGTTCCGGGTTGGCGTTGTTTTGGTTTTTCGGAAGTGTTAGACCTGTAAGAGAAAAATTTAAATGGTTGGAAAAGGCCATGGGATGTAGAAATATTTTTTTCACATTTTACTTCCTTGTAAAAACAGGAAAATCGATAGGGATTTTCGTAGGGATAAGTACCCAGTGAACGGTTCGTTTATCTTAATATATTCTTACGGGTGGGCGTTGTATTGGTTTTTCGGAAGTGTTAGACCTGTAAGAGAAAAATTTAAATGGTTGGGAAAGGCCATGGGATGTAGAAATATTTTTTTCACATTTACTTCCTTGTAAAAACAGGTAAATCAATAGGGTTTTTCGTACGGATAAGTACCCAGTGAACCGTTCGTTTAGCTTTATATATTGTTCCGGGTGGGCGTTGTATTGGTTTTTCGGAAGTGTTAGACCTGTAAGAGAAAAATTTAAATGGTTGGGAAAGGCCATGGGATGTAGAAATATTTTTTTCACATTTACTTCCTTGTAAAAACAGGTAAATCAATAGGGTTTTTCGTACGGATAAGTACCCAGTGAACGGTTCGTTTAGCTTTATATATTGTTCCGGGTGGGTGTTGTATTGGTTTTTCAGAAGTGTTAGACTTGTAAGAGAAAAATTTAAATGGTTGGGAAAGGCCATGGGATGTAGAAATATTTTTTTCACATTTAATTTCCTTTTAAAAACAGGTAAATCAATAGGTTTTTTCGTACGGATAAGTACCCAGTGAACGGTTCGTTTAGCTTTATATATTGTTCCGGGTGGGCGTTGTATTGGTTTTTTGGAAGTGTTAGACTTGTAAGAGAAAAATTTAAATGGTTGGGAAAGGCCATGGGATGTAGAAATATTTTTTTCACATTTTTCTTCCTTATAAAAACAGGAAAATCAATAGGGATTTTCGTACGGATATGTACCCAGTGAACGGTTCGTTTAGCTTTATATATTGTTCCGGGTGGGCGTTGTATTGGTTTTTCGGAAGCGTTAGACCTGTAAGAGAAAAATTTAAATGGTTGGGAAAGGCCATGGGATGTAGAAATATTTTTTTCACATTTTATTTCCTTGTAAAAACAGGTAAATCAATAGGGTTTTTCGTACGGATAAGTGCCCAGTGAACGGTTCGTTTAGCTTTATATATTGTTCCGGGTGGGCGTTGTATTGGTTTTTCGGAAGTGTTAGACCTGTAAGAGAAAAATTTAAATGGTTGGGAAAGGCCATGGGATGTAGAAATATTTTTTTCACATTTTACTTCCTTGTAAAAACAGGAAAATCAATAGGGATTTTCGTACGGATATGTACCCAGTGAACGGTTCGTTTAGCTTTATATATTGTTCCGGGTGGGCGTTGTATTGGTTTTTCGGAAGCGTTAGACCTGTAAGAAAAAAATTTAAATGGTTGGGAAAGGCCATGGGATGTAAATATATTTTTTTCACATTTTATTTCCTTGTAAAAACAGGTAAATCAATAGGGTTTTTCGTACGGATAAGTGCCCAGTGAACGGTTTGTTTAGCTTTATACATTGTTCCGGGCGGGCGTTGTATTGTTTTTTCGGAAGTGTTAGACCTGTAAGAGAAAAATTTAAATGGTTGGGAAAGGCCATGGGATGTAGAAATATTTTTTTCACATTTTACTTCCTTGTAAAAACAGGAAAATCGATAGGGATTTTCATACGGATAAGTACCCAGTGAACGGTTCGTTTATCTTTATATATTCTTCCGGGTGGGCGTTGTATTGGTTTTTCGGAAGTGTTAGACCTGTAAGAGAAAAATTTAAATGGTTGGGAAAGGCCATGGGATGTAGAAATATTTTTTTCACATTTACTTCCTTGTAAAAACAGGTAAATCAATAGGGTTTTTCGTACGGATAAGTGCCCAGTGAACGGTTCGTTTAGCTTTACATATTGTTCCGGGTGGGCGTTGTATTGATTTTTCAGAAGCGTTAGACCTGTAAGAGAAAAATTTAAATGGTTGGGAAAGGCCATGGGATATAGAAATATTTTTTTCACATTTTATTTCCGTTTAAAAACAGGTAAATCAATAGTGATTTTCGTACGGATAAGTACCCAGTGAACGGTTCGTTTAGCTTTATATATTGTTCCGGGTGGGCGTTGTATTGGTTTTTCAGAAGTGTTAGACCTGTAAGAGAAAAATTTAAATGGTTGGGAAAGGCCATGGGATGTAGAAATATTTTTTTCACATTTTTCTTCCTTATAAAAACAGGAAAATCAATAGGGATTTTCGTATGGATATGTACCCAGTGAACGGTTCATTTAGCTTTATATATTGTTCCGGGTGGGCGTTGTATTGGTTTTTCGGAAGCGTTAGACCTGTAAGAGAAAAATTTAAATGGTTGGGAAAGGCCATGGGATGTAGAAATATTTTTTTCACATTTTATTTCCTTGTAAAAACAGGTAAATCAATAGGGTTTTTCGTACGGATAAGTGCCCAGTGAACGGTTCGTTTAGCTTTATATATTGTTCCGGGTTGGTGTTGTTTTGGTTTTTCGGAAGTGTTAGACCTGTAAGAGAAAAATTTAAATGGTTGGAAAAGGCCATGGGATGTAGAAATATTTTTTTCACATTTTACTTCCTTGTAAAAACAGGAAAATCGATAGGGATTTTCGTAGGGATAAGTACCCAGTGAACGGTTCGTTTATCTTAATATATTCTTACGGGTGGGCGTTGTATTGGTTTTTCGGAAGTGTTAGACCTGTAAGAGAAAAATTTAAATGGTTGGGAAAGGCCATGGGATGTAGAAATATTTTTTTCACATTTACTTCCTTGTAAAAACAGGTAAATCAATAGGGTTTTTAGTACGGATAAGTACCCAGTGAACCGTTCGTTTAGCTTTATATATTGTTCCGGGTGGGCGTTGTATTGGTTTTTCGGAAGTGTTAGACCTGTAAGAGAAAAATTTAAATGGTTGGGAAAGGCCATGGGATGTAGAAATATTTTTTTCACATTTACTTCCTTGTAAAAACAGGTAAATCAATAGGGTTTTTCGTACGGATAAGTACCCAGTGAACGGTTCGTTTAGCTTTATATATTGTTCCGGGTGGGTGTTGTATTGGTTTTTCAGAAGTGTTAGACTTGTAAGAGAAAAATTTAAATGGTTGGGAAAGGCCATGGGATGTAGAAATATTTTTTTCACATTTAATTTCCTTTTAAAAACAGGTAAATCAATAGGTTTTTTCGTACGGATAAGTACCCAGTGAACGGTTCGTTTAGCTTTATATATTGTTCCGGGTGGGCGTTGTATTGGTTTTTTGGAAGTGTTAGACTTGTAAGAGAAAAATTTAAACGGTTGGGAAAGGCCATGGGATGTAGAAATATTTTTTTCACATTTTTCTTCCTTATAAAAACAGGAAAATCAATAGGGATTTTCGTACGGATATGTACCCAGTGAACGGTTCGTTTAGCTTTATATATTGTTCCGGGTGGGCGTTGTATTGGTTTTTCGGAAGCGTTAGACCTGTAAGAGAAAAATTTTAATGGTTGGGAAAGGCCATGGGATGTAGAAATATTTTTTTCACATTTTATTTCCTTGTAAAAACAGGTAAATCAATAGGGTTTTTCGTACGGATAAGTGCCCAGTGAACGGTTCGTTTAGCTTTATATATTGTTCCGGGTGGGCGTTGTATTGGTTTTTCGGAAGTGTTAGACCTGTAAGAGAAAAATTTAAATGGTTGGGAAAGGCCATGGGATGTAGAAATATTTTTTTCACATTTTACTTCCTTGTAAAAACAGGAAAATCAATAGGGATTTTCGTACGGATATGTACCCAGTGAACGGTTCGTTTAGCTTTATATATTGTTCCGGGTGGGCGTTGTATTGGTTTTTCGGAAGCGTTAGACCTGTAAGAAAAATATTTAAATGGTTGGGAAAGGCCATGGGATGTAGAAATATTTTTTTCACATTTTATTTCCTTGTAAAAACAGGTAAATCAATAGGGTTTTTCGTACGGATAAGTGCCCAGTGAACGGTTTGTTTAGCTTTATACATTGTTCCGGATGGGCGTTGTATTGTTTTTTCGGAAGTGTTAGACCTGTAAGAGAAAAATTTAAATGGTTGGGAAAGGCCATGGGATGTAGAAATATTTTTTTCACATTTTAATTCCTTGTAAAAACAGGAAAATCGATAGGGATTTTCATACGGATAAGTACCCAGTGAACGGTTCGTTTATCTTAATATATTCTTCCGGGTGGGCGTTGTATTGGTTTTTCGGAAGTGTTAGACCTGTAAGAGAAAAATTTAAATGGTTGGGAAAGGCCATGGGATGTAGAAATAATTTTTTCACATTTACTTCCTTGTAAAAACAGGTAAATCAATAGGGTTTTTCGTACGGATAAGTACCCAGTGAACGGTACGTTTAGCTTTATATATTGTTCCGGGTGGGCGTTGTATTGGTTTTTCAGAAGTGTTAGACCTGTAAGAGAAAAATTTAAATGGTTGGGAAAGGCCATGGGATGTAGAAATATTTTTTTCACATTTCATTTCCTTTTAAAAACAGGTAAATCAATAGGTTTTTTCGTACGGATAAGTACCCAGTGAACGGTTCGTTTAGCTTTATATATTGTTTCGGGTGGGCGTTGTATTGGTTTTTTGGAAGTGTGAGACTTGTAAGAGAAAAATTTAAATGGTTGGGAAACGCCATGGGATGTAGAAATATTTTTTTCACATTTTTCTTCCTTATAAAAACAGGAAAATCAATAGGGATTTTCGTACGGATATGTACCCAGTGAACGGTTCGTTTAGCTTTATATATTGTTCCGGGTGGGCGTTGTATTGGTTTTTCGGAAGCGTTAGACCTGTAAGAGAAAAATTTAAATGGTTGGGAAAGGCCATGGGATGTAGAAATATTTTTTTCACATTTTATTTCCTTGTAAAAACAGGTAAATCAATAGGGTTTTTCGTACGGATAAGTGCCCAGTGAACGGTTCGTTTAGCTTTATATATTGTTCCGGGTGGGCGTTGTATTGGTTTTTCGGAAGTGTTAGACCTGTAAGAGAAAAATTTAAATGGTTGGGAAAGGCCATGGGATGTAGAAATATTTTTTTCACATTTTACTTCCTTGTAAAAACAGGAAAATCAATGGGGATTTTCGTACGGATATGTACCCAGAGAACGGTTCGTTTAGCTTTATATATTGTTCTGGGTGGGCGTTGTATTGGTTTTTCGGAAGCGTTAGACCTGTAAGAAAAAAATTTAAATGGTTGGGAAAGGCCATGGGATGTAGAAATATTTTTTTCACATTTTATTTCCTTGTAAAAACAGGTAAATCAATAGGGTTTTTCGTACGGATAAGTGCCCAGTGAACGGTTTGTTTAGCTTTATACATTGTTCCGGGTGGGCGTTGTATTGTTTTTTCGGAAGTGTTAGACCTGTAAGAGAAAAATTTAAATGGTTGGGAAAGGCCATGGGATGTAGAAATATTTTTTTCACGTTTTACTTCCTTGTAAAAACAGGAAAATCGATAGGGATTTTCGGACGGATAAGTACCTAGTGAACGGTTCGTTTATCTTTATATATTGTTCGGGGTGGGCGTTGTATTGGATTTTCGGAAGTGTTAGACCTGTAAGAGAAAAATTTAAATGGTTGGGAAAGGCCATGGGATGTAGAAATATTTTTTTCACATTTACTTCCTTGTAAAAACAGGTAAATCAATAGGGTTTTTCGTACGGATAAGTACCCAGTGAACGGTTTGTTTAGCTTTATATATTGTTCCGGGTGGGCGTTGTATTGGGTTTTGGGAAGTGTTAGACCTGTAAAAGAAAAATTTAAATGGTTGGGAAAGGCCATGGGATGTAGAAATATTTTTTTCACATTTTATTTCCTTTTAAAAACAGGTAAATCAATAGGGATTTTCGTACGGATAAGTACCCAGTGATCCGTTCGTTTAGCTTTATATATTGTTCCGTGTGGGCGTTGTATTGGTTTTTTGAAAGCGTTAGACCTGTAAGAGAAAAATTTAAATGGTTGGGAAAGGCCATGGGATGTAGAAATATTTTTTTCACATTTACTTCCTTGTAAAAACAGGTAAATCAATAGGGTTTTTCGTACGGATAAGTACCCAGTGAACGGTTCGTTTAGCTTTATATATTGTTCCGGGTGGGCGTTGTATTGGTTTTTCAGAAGTGTTAGACCTGTAAGAGAAAAATTTAAATGGTTGGGAAAGGCCATGGGATGTCGAAATATTTTTTTCACATTTAATTTCCTTTTAAAAACAGGTAAATCAATAGGTTTTTTCGTACGGATAAGTACCCAGTGAACGGTTCGTTTAGCTTTATATATTGTTCCGGGTAGGCGTTGTATTGGTTTTTTGGAAGTGTTAGACCTGTAAGAGAAAAATTTAAATGGTTGGGAAAGGCCATGGGATGTAGAAATATTTTTTTCACATTTTTCTTCCTTATAAAAACAGGAAAATCAATAGGGATTTTCGTACGGATATGTACCCAGTGAACGGTTCGTTTAGCTTTATATATTGTTCCGGGTGGGCGTTGTATTGGTTTTTCGGAAGTGTTAGACCTGTAAGAGAAAAATTTAAATGGTTGGGAAAGGCCATGGGATGTAGAAATATTTTTTTCACATTTTATTTCCTTGTAAAAACAGGTAAATCAATAGGGTTTTTCGTACGGATAAGTGCCCAGTGAACGGTTTGTTTAGCTTTATACATTGTTCCGGGTGGGCGTTGTATTGGTTTTTCGGAAGTGTTAGACCTGTAAGAGAAAAATTTAAATTGTTGGGAAAGGCCATGGGATGTAGAAATATTTTTTTCACATTTTTCTTCCTTATAAAAACAGGAAAATCAATAGGGATTTTCGTACGGATATGTACCCAGTGAACGGTTCGTTTAGCTTTATATATTGTTCCGGGTGGGCGTTGTATTGGTTTTTCGGAAGCGTTAGACCTGTAAGAGAAAAATTTAAATGGTTGGGAAAGGCCATGGGATGTAGAAATATTTTTTTCACATTTTATTTCCTTGTAAAAACAGGTAAATCAATAGGGTTTTTCGTACGGATAAGTGCCCAGTGAACGGTTCGTTTAGCTTTATATATTGTTCCGGGTGGGCGTTGTATTGGTTTTTCGGAAGTGTTAGACCTGTAAGAGAAAAATTTAAATGGTTGGGAAAGGCCATGGGATGTAGAAATATTTTTTTCACATTTTACTTCCTTGTAAAAACAGGAAAATCAATAGGGATTTTCGTACGGATATGTACCCAGAGAACGGTTCGTTTAGCTTTATATATTGTTCCGGGTGGGCGTTGTATTGGTTTTTCGGAAGCGTTAGACCTGTAAGAAAAAAATTTAAATGGTTGGGAAAGGCCATGGGATGTAGAAATATTTTTTTCACATTTTATTTCCTTGTAAAAACAGGTAAATCAATAGGGTTTTTCGTACGGATAAGTGCCCAGTGAACGGTTTGTTTAGCTTTATACATTGTTCCGGGTGGGCGTTGTATTGTTTTTTCGGAAGTGTTAGACCTGTAAGAGAAAAATTTAAATGGTTGGGAAAGGCCATGGGATGTAGAAATATTTTTTTCACATTTTAATTCCTTGTAAAAACAGGAAAATCGATAGGGATTTTCATACGGATAAGTACCCAGTGAACGGTTCGTTTATCTTTATATATTCTTCCGGGTGGGCGTTGTATTGGTTTTTCGGAAGTGTTAGACCTGTAAGAGAAAAATTTAAATGGTTGGGAAAGGCCATGGGATGTAGAAATATTTTTTTCACATTTTACTTCCTTGTAAAAACAGGAAAATCGATAGGGATTTTCGGACGGATAAGTACCTAGTGAACGGTTCGTTTATCTTTATATATTGTTCGGGGTGGGCGTTGTATTGGATTTTCGGAAGTGTTAGACCTGTAAGAGAAAAATTTAAATGGTTGGGAAAGGCCATGGGATGTAGAAATATTTTTTTCACATTTACTTCCTTGTAAAAACAGGTAAATCAATAGGGTTTTTCGTACGGATAAGTACCCAGTGAACGGTTCGTTTAGCTTTATATATTGTTCCGGGTGGGCGTTGTATTGGGTTTTAGGAAGTGTTAGACCTGTAAAAGAAAAATTTAAATGGTTGGGAAAGGCCATGGGATGTAGAAATATTTTTTTCACATTTTATTTCCTTTTAAAAACAGGTAAATCAATAGGGATTTTCGTACGGATAAGTACCCAGTGAACCGTTCGTTTAGCTTTATATATTGTTCCGGGTGGGCGTTGTATTGGTTTTTTGAAAGTGTTAGACCTGTAAGAGAAAAATTTAAATGGTTGGGAAAGGCCATGGGATGTAGAAATATTTTTTTCACATTTACTTCCTTGTAAAAACAGGTAAATCAATAGGGTTTTTCGTACGGATAAGTACCCAGTGAACGGTTCGTTTAGCTTTATATATTGTTCCGGGTGGGCGTTGTATTGGTTTTTCAGAAGTGTTAGACCTGTAAGAGAAAAATTTAAATGGTTGGGAAAGGCCATGGGATGTAGAAATATTTTTTTCACATTTAATTTCCTTTTAAAAACAGGTAAATCAATAGGTTTTTTCGTACGGATAAGTCCCCAGTGAACCGTTCGTTTAGCTTTATATATTGTTCCGGGTAGGCGTTGTATTGGTTTTTTGGAAGTGTTAGACCTGTAAGAGAAAAATTTAAATGGTTGGGAAAGGCCATGGGATGTAGAAATATTTTTTTCACATTTTTCTTCCTTATAAAAACAGGAAAATCAATAGGGATTTTCGTACGGATATGTACCCAGTGAACGGTTCGTTTAGCTTTATATATTGTTCCGGGTGGGCGTTGTATTGGTTTTTCGGAAGTGTTAGACCTGTAAGAGAAAAATTTAAATGGTTGGGAAAGGCCATGGGATGTAGAAATATTTTTTTCACATTTTACTTCCTTGTAAAAACAGGAAAATCAATAGGGTTTTTCGTACGGATATGTACCCAGTGAACGGTTCGTTTAGCTTTATATATTGTTCCGGGTGGGCGTTGTATTGGTTTTTCGGAAGCGTTAGACCTGTAAGAAAAAAATTTAAATGGTTGGGAAAGGCCATGGGATGTAGATATATTTTTTTCACATTTTATTTCCTTGTAAAAACAGGTAAATCAATAGGGTTTTTCGTACGGATAAGTGCCCAGTGAACGGTTCGTTTAGCTTTATATATTGTTCCGGGTGGGCGTTGTATTGGTTTTTCGGAAGTGTTAGACCTGTAAGAGAAAAATTTAAATGGTTGGGAAAGGCCATGGGATGTAGAAATATTTTTTTCACATTTAATTTCCTTTTAAAAACAGGTAAATCAATAGGTTTTTTCGTACGGATAAGTACCCAGTGAACGGTTCGTTTAGCTTTATATATTGTTCCGGGTAGGCGTTGTATTGGTTTTTTGGAAGTGTTAGACCTGTAAGAGAAAAATTTAAATGGTTGGGAAAGGCCATGGGATGTAGAAATATTTTTTTCACATTTTTCTTCCTTATAAAAACAGGAAAATCAATAGGGATTTTCGTACGGATATGTACCCAGTGAACGGTTCGTTTAGCTTTATATATTGTTCCGGGTGGGCGTTGTATTGGTTTTTCGGAAGTGTTAGACCTGTAAGAGAAAAATTTAAATGGTTGGGAAAGGCCATGGGATGTAGAAATATTTTTTTCACATTTTATTTCCTTGTAAAAACAGGTAAATCAATAGGGTTTTTCGTACGGATAAGTGCCCAGTGAACGGTTCGTTTAGCTTTATATATTGTTCTGGGTGGGCGTTGTATTGGTTTTTCGGAAGTGTTAGACCTGTAAGAGAAAAATTTAAATTGTTGGGAAAGGCCATGGGATGTAGAAATATTTTTTTCACATTTTACTTCCTTGTAAAAACAGGAAAATCAATAGGGATTTTCGTACGGATATGTACCCAGTGAACGGTTCGTTTAGCTTTATATATTGTTCCGGATGGGCGTTGTATTGGGTTTTCGGAAGCGTTAGACCTGTAAGAAAAAAATTTAAATGGTTGGGAAATGCCATGGGATGTAGATATATTTTTTTCACATTTTATTTCCTTGTAAAAACAGGTAAATCAATAGGGTTTTTCGTACGGATAAGTGCCCAGTGAACGGTTTGTTTAGCTTTATACATTGTTCCGGGCGGGCGTTGTATTGTTTTTTCGGAAGTGTTAGACCTGTAAGAGAAAAATTTAAATGGTTGGGAAAGGCCATGGGATGTAGAAATATTTTTTTCACATTTTACTTCCTTGTAAAAACAGGAAAATCAATCGGATTTTCATACGGATATGTACCCAGTGAACGGTTCGTTTATCTTTATATATTCTTCCGGGAGGGCGTTGTATTGGTTTTTCGGAAGTGTTAGACCTGTAAGAGAAAAATTTAAATGGTTGGGAAAGGCCATGGGATGTAGAAATATTTTTTTCACATTTACTTCCTTGTAAAAACAGGTAAATCAATAGGGTTTTTCGTACGGAAAAGTGCCCAGTGAACGGTTCGTTTAGCTTTATATATTGTTCCGGGTGGGCGTTGTATTGATTTTTCGGAAGCGTTAGACCTGTAAGAGAAAAATTTAAATGGTTGGGAAAGGCCATGGGATATAGAAATATTTTTTTCACATTTTATTTCCGTTTAAAAACAGGTAAATCAATAGTGATTTTCGTACGGATAAGTACCCAGTGAACGGATCGTTTAGCTTTATATATTGTTCCGGGTGGGCGTTGTATTGGTTTTTCAGAAGTGTTAGACCTGTAAGAGAAAAATTTAAATGGTTGGGAAAGGCCATGGGATGTAGAAATATTTTTTTCACATTTTTCTTCCTTATAAAAACAGGAAAATCAATAGGGATTTTCGTACGGATATGTACCCAGTGAACGGTTCATTTAGCTTTATATATTGTTCCGGGTGGGCGTTGTATTGGTTTTTCGGAAGCGTTAGACCTGTAAGAGAAAAATTTAAATGGTTGGGAAAGGCCATGGGATGTAGAAATATTTTTTTCACATTTTATTTCCTTGTAAAAACAGGTAAATCAATAGGGTTTTTCGTACGGATAAGTGCCCAGTGAACGGTTCGTTTAGCTTTATATATTGTTCCGGGTAGGCGTTGTTTTGGTTTTTCGGAAGTGTTAGACCTGTAAGAGAAAAATTTAAATGGTTGGAAAAGGCCATGGGATGTAGAAATATTTTTTTCACATTTTACTTCCTTGTAAAAACAGGAAAATCGATAGGGATTTTCGTAGGGATAAGTACCCAGTGAACGGTTCGTTTATCTTAATATATTCTTACGGGTGGGCGTTGTATTGGTTTTTCGGAAGTGTTAGACCTGTAAGAGAAAAATTTAAATGGTTGGGAAAGGCCATGGGATGTAGAAATATTTTTTTCACATTTACTTCCTTGTAAAAACAGGTAAATCAATAGGGTTTTTCGTACGGATAAGTACCCAGTGAACCGTTCGTTTTGCTATATATATTGTTCCGGGTGGGCGTTGTATTGTTTTTCGGAAGTGTTAGACCTGTAAGAGAAAAATTTAAATGGTTGGGAAAGGCCATGGGATGTAGAAATATTTTTTTCACATTTTACTTCCTTGTAAAAACAGGAAAATCAATAGGGATTTTCGTACGGATATGTACCCAGTGAACGGTTCGTTTAGCTTTATATATTGTTCCGGGTGGGCGTTGTATTGGTTTTTCGGAAGCGTTAGACCTGTAAGAAAAAAATTTAAATGGTTGGGAAAGGCCATGGGATGTAAATATATTTTTTTCACATTTTATTTCCTTGTAAAAACAGGTAAATCAATAGGGTTTTTCGTACGGATAAGTGCCCAGTGAACGGTTTGTTTAGCTTTATACATTGTTCCGGGCGGGCGTTGTATTGTTTTTTCGGAAGTGTTAGACCTGTAAGAGAAAAATTTAAATGGTTGGAAAAGGCCATGGGATGTAGAAATATTTTTTTCACATTTTACTTCCTTGTAAAAACAGGAAAATCGATAGGGATTTTCATACGGATAAGTACCCAGTTAACGGTTCGTTTATCTTTATATATTCTTCCGGGTGGGCGTTGTATTGGTTTTTCGGAAGTGTTAGACCTGTAAGAGAAAAATTTAAATGGTTGGGAAAGGCCATGGGATGTAGAAATATTTTTTTCACATTTACTTCCTTGTAAAAACAGGTAAATCAATAGGGTTTTTCGTACGGATAAGTGCCCCGTGAACGGTTCGTTTAGCTTTATATATTGTTCCGGGTGGGCGTTGTATTGATTTTTCAGAAGCGTTAGACCTGTAAGAGAAAAATTTAAATGGTTGGGAAAGGCCATGGGATACAGAAATATTTTTTTCACATTTTATTTCCGTTTAAAAACAGGTAAATCAATAGTGATTTTCGTACGGATAAGTACCCAGTGAACGGTTCGTTTAGCTTTATATATTGTTCCGGGTGGGCGTTGTATTGGTTTTTCAGAAGTGTTAGACCTGTAAGAGAAAAATTTAAATGGTTGGGAAAGGCCATGGGATGTAGAAATATTTTTTTCACATTTTTCTTCCTTATAAAAACAGGAAAATCAATAGGGATTTTCGTACGGATATGTACCAAGTGAACGGTTCATTTAGCTTTATATATTGTTCCGGGTGGGCGTTGTATTGGTTTTTCGGAAGCGTTAGACCTGTAAGAGAAAAATTTAAATGGTTGGGAAAGGCCATGGGATGTAGAAATATTTTTTTCACATTTTATTTCCTTGTAAAAACAGGTAAATCAATAGGGTTTTTCGTACGGATAAGTGCCCAGTGAACGGTTCGTTTAGCTTTATATATTGTTCCGGGTTGGCGTTGTTTTGGTTTTTCGGAAGTGTTAGACCTGTAAGAGAAAAATTTAAATGGTTGGAAAAGGCCCTGGGATGTAGAAATATTTTTTTCACATTTTACTTCCTTGTAAAAACAGGAAAATCGATAGGGATTTTCGTAGGGATAAGTACCCAGTGAACGGTTCGTTTATCTTAATATATTCTTACGGGTGGGCGTTGTATTGGTTTTTCGGAAGTGTTAGACCTGTAAGAGAAAAATTTAAATGGTTGGGAAAGGCCATGGGATGTAGAAATATTTTTTTCACATTTACTTCCTTGTAAAAACAGGTAAATCAATAGGGTTTTTCGTACGGATAAGTACCCAGTGAACCGTTCGTTTAGCTTTATATATTGTTCCGGGTGGGCGTTGTATTGGTTTTTCGGAAGTGTTAGACCTGTAAGAGAAAAATTTAAATGGTTGGGAAAGGCCATGGGATGTAGAAATATTTTTTTCACATTTACTTCTTTGTAAAAACAGGTAAATCAATAGGGTTTTTCGTACGGATAAGTACCCAGTGAACGGTTCGTTTAGCTTTATATATTGTTCCGGGTGGGTGTTGTATTGGTTTTTCAGAAGTGTTAGACTTGTAAGAGAAAAATTTAAATGGTTGGGAAAGGCCATGGGATGTAGAAATATTTTTTTCACATTTAATTTCCTTTTAAAAACAGGTAAATCAATAGGTTTTTTCGTACGGATAAGTACCCAGTGAACGGTTCGTTTAGCTTTATATATTGTTCCGGGTGGGCGTTGTATTGGTTTTTTGGAAGTGTTAGACTTGTAAGAGAAAAATTTAAACGGTTGGGAAAGGCCATGGGATGTAGAAATATTTTTTTCACATTTTTCTTCCTTATAAAAACAGGAAAATCAATAGGGATTTTCGTACGGATATGTACCCAGTGAACGGTTCGTTTAGCTTTATATATTGTTCCGGGTGGGCGTTGTATTGGTTTTTCGGAAGCGTTAGACCTGTAAGAGAAAAATTTTAATGGTTGGGAAAGGCCATGGGATGTAGAAATATTTTTTTCACATTTTATTTCCTTGTAAAAACAGGTAAATCAATAGGGTTTTTCGTACGGATAAGTGCCCAGTGAACGGTTCGTTTAGCTTTATATATTGTTCCGGGTGGGCGTTGTATTGGTTTTTCGGAAGTGTTAGACCTGTAAGAGAAAAATTTAAATGGTTGGGAAAGGCCATGGGATGTAGAAATATTTTTTTCACATTTTACTTCCTTGTAAAAACAGGAAAATCAATAGGGATTTTCGTACGGATATGTACCCAGTGAACGGTTCGTTTAGCTTTATATATTGTTCCGGGTGGGCGTTGTATTGGTTTTTCGGAAGCGTTAGACCTGTAAGAAAAAAATTTAAATGGTTGGGAAAGGCCATGGGATGTAGAAATATTTTTTTCACATTTTATTTCCTTGTAAAAACAGGTAAATCAATAGGGTTTTTCGTACGGATAAGTGCCCAGTGAACGGTTTGTTTAGCTTTATACATTGTTCCGGATGGGCGTTGTATTGTTTTTTCGGAAGTGTTAGACCTGTAAGAGAAAAATTTAAATGGTTGGGAAAGGCCATGGGATGTAGAAATATTTTTTTCACATTTTAATTCCTTGTAAAAACAGGAAAATCGATAGGGATTTTCATACGGATAAGTACCCAGTGAACGGTTCGTTTATCTTTATATATTCTTCCGGGTGGGCGTTGTATTGGTTTTTTGGAAGTGTTAGACCTGTAAGAGAAAAATTTAAATGGTTGGGAAAGGCCATGGGATGTAGAAATAATTTTTTCACATTTACTTCCTTGTAAAAACAGGTAAATCAATAGGGTTTTTCGTACGGATAAGTACCCAGTGAACGGTACGTTTAGCTTTATATATTGTTCCGGGTGGGCGTTGTATTGGTTTTTCAGAAGTGTTAGACCTGTAAGAGAAAAATTTAAATGGTTGGGAAAGGCCATGGGATGTAGAAATATTTTTTTCACATTTCATTTCCTTTTAAAAACAGGTAAATCAATAGGTTTTTTCGTACGGATAAGTACCCAGTGAACGGTTCGTTTAGCTTTATATATTGTTCCGGGTGGGCGTTGTATTGGTTTTTTGGAAGTGTGAGACTTGTAAGAGAAAAATTTAAATGGTTGGGAAACGCCATGGGATGTAGAAATATTTTTTTCACATTTTTCTTCCTTATAAAAACAGGAAAATCAATAGGGATTTTCGTACGGATATGTACCCAGTGAACGGTTCGTTTAGCTTTATATATTGTTCCGGGTGGGCGTTGTATTGGTTTTTCGGAAGCGTTAGACCTGTAAGAGAAAAATTTAAATGGTTGGGAAAGGCCATGGGATGTAGAAATATTTTTTTCACATTTTATTTCCTTGTAAAAACAGGTAAATCAATAGGGTTTTTCGTACGGATAAGTGCCCAGTGAACGGTTCGTTTAGCTTTATATATTGTTCCGGGTGGGCGTTGTATTGGTTTTTCGGAAGTGTTAGACCTGTAAGAGAAAAATTTAAATGGTTGGGAAAGGCCATGGGATGTAGAAATATTTTTTTCACATTTTACTTCCTTGTAAAAACAGGAAAATCAATAGGGATTTTCGTACGGATATGTACCCAGAGAACGGTTCGTTTAGCTTTATATATTGTTCCGGGTGGGCGTTGTATTGGTTTTTCGGAAGCGTTAGACCTGTAAGAAAAAAATTTAAATGGTTGGGAAAGGCCATGGGATGTAGAAATATTTTTTTCACATTTTATTTCCTTGTAAAAACAGGTAAATCAATAGGGTTTTTCGTACGGATAAGTGCCCAGTGAACGGTTTGTTTAGCTTTATACATTGTTCCGGGTGGGCGTTGTATTGTTTTTTCGGAAGTGTTAGACCTGTAAGAGAAAAATTTAAATGGTTGGGAAAGGCCATGGGATGTAGAAATATTTTTTTCACATTTTACTTCCTTGTAAAAACAGGAAAATCGATAGAGATTTTCGGACGGATAAGTACCTAGTGAACGGTTCGTTTATCTTTATATATTGTTCGGGGTGGGCGTTGTATTGGATTTTCGGAAGTGTTAGACCTGTAAGAGAAAAATTTAAATGGTTGGGAAAGGCCATGGGATGTAGAAATATTTTTTTCACATTTACTTCCTTGTAAAAACAGGTAAATCAATAGGGTTTTTCGTACGGATAAGTACCCAGTGAACGGTTCGTTTAGCTTTATATATTGTTCCGGGTGGGCGTTGTATTGGGTTTTGGGAAGTGTTAGACCTGTAAAAGAAAAATTTAAATGGTTGGGAAAGGCCATGGGATGTAGAAATATTTTTTTCACATTTTATTTCCTTTTAAAAACAGGTAAATCAATAGGGATTTTCGTACGGATAAGTACCCAGTGAACCGTTCGTTTAGCTTTATATATTGTTCCGTGTGGGCGTTGTATTGGTTTTTTGAAAGCGTTAGACCTGTAAGAGAAAAATTTAAATGGTTGGGAAAGGCCATGGGATGTAGAAATATTTTTTTCACATTTACTTCCTTGTAAAAACAGGTAAATCAATAGGGTTTTTCGTACGGATAAGTACCCAGTGAACGGTTCGTTTAGCTTTATATATTGTTCCGGGTGGGCGTTGTATTGGTTTTTCAGAAGTGTTAGACCTGTAAGAGAAAAATTTAAATGGTTGGGAAAGGCCATGGGATGTAGAAATATTTTTTTCACATTTAATTTCCTTTTAAAAACAGGTAAATCAATAGGTTTTTTCGTACGGATAAGTACCCAGTGAACGGTTCGTTTAGCTTTATATATTGTTCCGGGTAGGCGTTGTATTGGTTTTTTGGAAGTGTTAGACCTGTAAGAGAAAAATTTAAATGGTTGGGAAAGGCCATGGGATGTAGAAATATTTTTTTCACATTTTTCTTCCTTATAAAAACAGGAAAATCAATAGGGATTTTCGTACGGATATGTACCCAGTGAACGGTTCGTTTAGCTTTATATATTGTTCCGGGTGGGCGTTGTATTGGTTTTTCGGAAGTGTTAGACCTGTAAGAGAAAAATTTAAATGGTTGGGAAAGGCCATGGGATGTAGAAATATTTTTTTCACATTTTATTTCCTTGTAAAAACAGGTAAATCAATAGGGTTTTTCGTACGGATAAGTGCCCAGTGAACGGTTCGTTTAGCTTTATATATTGTTCCGGGTGGGCGTTGTATTGGTTTTTCGGAAGTGTTAGACCTGTAAGAGAAAAATTTAAATTGTTGGGAAAGGCCATGGGATGTAGAAATATTTTTTTCACATTTTTCTTCCTTATAAAAACAGGAAAATCAATAGGGATTTTCGTACGGATATGTACCCAGTGAACGGTTCGTTTAGCTTTATATATTGTTCCGGGTGGGCGTTGTATTGGTTTTTCGGAAGCGTTAGACCTGTAAGAGAATAATTTAAATGGTTGGGAAAGGCCATGGGATGTAGAAATATTTTTTTCACATTTTATTTCCTTGTAAAAACAGGTAAATCAATAGGGTTTTTCGTACGGATAAGTGCCCAGTGAACGGTTCGTTTAGCTTTATATATTGTTCCGGGTGGGCGTTGTATTGGTTTTTCGGAAGTGTTAGACCTGTAAGAGAAAAATTTAAATGGTTGGGAAAGGCCATGGGATGTAGAAATATTTTTTTCACATTTTACTTCCTTGTAAAAACAGGAAAATCAATAGGGATTTTCGTACGGATATGTACCCAGAGAACGGTTCGTTTAGCTTTATATATTGTTCCGGGTGGGCGTTGTATTGGTTTTTCGGAAGCGTTAGACCTGTAAGAAAAAAATTTAAATGGTTGGGAAAGGCCATGGGATGTAGAAATATTTTTTTCACATTTTATTTCCTTGTAAAAACAGGTAAATCAATAGGGTTTTTCGTATGGATAAGTGCCCAGTGAACGGTTTGTTTAGCTTTATACATTGTTCCGGGTGGGCGTTGTATTGTTTTTTCGGAAGTGTTAGACCTGTAAGAGAAAAATTTAAATGGTTGGGAAAGGCCATGGGATGTAGAAATATTTTTTTCACATTTTAATTCCTTGTAAAAACAGGAAAATCGATAGGGATTTTCATACGGATAAGTACCCAGTGAACGGTTCGTTTATCTTTATATATTCTTCCGGGTGGGCGTTGTATTGGTTTTTCGGAAGTGTTAGACCTGTAAGAGAAAAATTTAAATGGTTGGGAAAGGCCATGGGATGTAGAAATATTTTTTTCACATTTTACTTCCTTGTAAAAACAGGAAAATCGATAGGGATTTTCGGACGGATAAGTACCTAGTGAACGGTTCGTTTATCTTTATATATTGTTCGGGGTGGGCGTTGTATTGGATTTTCGGAAGTGTTAGACCTGTAAGAGAAAAATTTAAATGGTTGGGAAAGGCCATGGGATGTAGAAATATTTTTTTCACATTTACTTCCTTGTAAAAACAGGTAAATCAATAGGGTTTTTCGTACGGATAAGTACCCAGTGAACGGTTCGTTTAGCTTTATATATTGTTCCGGGTGGGCGTTGTATTGGTTTTTCAGAAGTGTTAGACCTGTAAGAGAAAAATTTAAATGGTTGGGAAAGGCCATGGGATGTAGAAATATTTTTTTCACATTTAATTTCCTTTTAAAAACAGGTAAATCAATAGGTTTTTTCGTACGGATAAGTACCCAGTGAACGGTTCGTTTAGCTTTATATATTGTTCCGGGTAGGCGTTGTATTGGTTTTTTGGAAGTGTTAGACCTGTAAGAGAAAAATTTAAATGGTTGGGAAAGGCCATGGGATGTAGAAATATTTTTTTCACATTTTTCTTCCTTATAAAAACAGGAAAATCAATAGGGATTTTCGTACGGATATGTACCCAGTGAACGGTTCGTTTAGCTTTATATATTGTTCCGGGTGGGCGTTGTATTGGTTTTTCGGAAGTGTTAGACCTGTAAGAGAAAAATTTAAATTGTTGGGAAAGGCCATGGGATGTAGAAATATTTTTTTCACATTTTACTTCCTTGTAAAAACAGGAAAATCAATAGGGTTTTTCGTACGGATATGTACCCAGTGAACGGTTCGTTTAGCTTTATATATTGTTCCGGGTGGGCGTTGTATTGGTTTTTCGGAAGCGTTAGACCTGTAAGAAAAAAATTTAAATGGTTGGGAAAGGCCATGGGATGTAGATATATTTTTTTCACATTTTATTTCCTTGTAAAAACAGGTAAATCAATAGGGTTTTTCGTACGGATAAGTGCCCAGTGAACGGTTCGTTTAGCTTTATATATTGTTCTGGGTGGGCGTTGTATTGGTTTTTCGGAAGTGTTAGACCTGTAAGAGAAAAATTTAAATTGTTGGGAAAGGCCATGGGATGTAGAAATATTTTTTTCACATTTTACTTCCTTGTAAAAACAGGAAAATCAATAGGGATTTTCGTACGGATATGTACCCAGTGAACGGTTCGTTTAGCTTTATATATTGTTCCGGATGGGCGTTGTATTGGTTTTTCGGAAGCGTTAGACCTGTAAGAAAAAAATTTAAATGGTTGGGAAAGGCCATGGGATGTAGATATATTTTTTTCACATTTTATTTCCTTGTAAAAACAGGTAAATCAATAGGGTTTTTCGTACGGATAAGTGCCCAGTGAACGGTTTGTTTAGCTTTATACATTGTTCCGGGCGGGCGTTGTATTGTTTTTTCGGAAGTGTTAGACCTGTAAGAGAAAAATTTAAATGGTTGGGAAAGGCCATGGGATGTAGAAATATTTTTTTCACATTTTACTTCCTTGTAAAAACAGGAAAATCGATAGGATTTTCATACGGATATGTACCCAGTGAACGGTTCGTTTATCTTTATATATTCTTCCGGGTGGGCGTTGTATTGGTTTTTCGGAAGTGTTAGACCTGTAAGAGAAAAATTTAAATGGTTGGGAAAGGCCATGGGATGTAGAAATATTTTTTTCACATTTACTTCCTTGTAAAAACAGGTAAATCAATAGGGTTTTTCGTACGGAAAAGTGCCCAGTGAACGGTTCGTTTAGCTTTATATATTGTTCCGGGTGGGCGTTGTATTGATTTTTCGGAAGCGTTAGACCTGTAAGAGAAAAATTTAAATGGTTGGGAAAGGCCATGGGATATAGAAATATTTTTTTCACATTTTATTTCCGTTTAAAAACAGGTAAATCAATAGTGATTTTCGTACGGATAAGTACCCAGTGAACGGTTCGTTTAGCTTTATATATTGTTCCGGGTGGGCGTTGTATTGGTTTTTTGAAAGTGTTAGACCTGTAAGAGAAAAATTTAAATGGTTGGGAAAGGCCATGGGATGTAGAAATATTTTTTTCACATTTACTTCCTTGTAAAAACAGGTAAATCAATAGGGTTTTTCGTACGGATAAGTACCCAGTGAACGGTTCGTTTAGCTTTATATATTGTTCCGGGTGGGCGTTGTATTGGTTTTTCAGAAGTGTTAGATCTGTAAGAGAAAAATTTAAACGGTTGGGAAAGGCCATGGGATGTAGAAATATTTTTTTCACATTTAATTTCCTTTTAAAAACAGGTAAATCAATAGGTTTTTTCGTACGGATAAGTACCCAGTGAACGGTTCGTTTAGCTTTATATATTGTTCCGGGTAGGCGTTGTATTGGTTTTTTGGAAGTGTTAGACCAGTAAGAGAAAAATTTAAATGGTTGGGAAAGGCCATGGGATGTAGAAATATTTTTTTCACATTTTTCTTCCTTATAAAAACAGGAAAATCAATAGGGATTTTCGTACGGATATGTACCCAGTGAACGGTTCGTTTAGCTTTATATATTGTTCCGGGTGGGCGTTGTATTGGTTTTTTGGAAGTGTTAGACCTGTAAGAGAAAAATTTAAATGGTTGGGAAAGGCCATGGGATGTAGAAATATTTTTTTCACATTTTTCTTCCTTATAAAAACAGGAAAATCAATAGGGATTTTCGTACGGATATGTACCCAGTGAACGGTTCGTTTAGCTTTATATATTGTTCCGGGTGGGCGTTGTATTGGTTTTTCGGAAGTGTTAGACCTGTAAGAGAAAAATTTAAATTGTTGGGAAAGGCCATGGGATGTAGAAATATTTTTTTCACATTTTACTTCCTTGTAAAAACAGGAAAATCAATAGGGATTTTCGTACGGATATGTACCCAGTGAACGGTTCGTTTAGCTTTATATATTGTTCCGGGTGGGCGTTGTATTGGTTTTTCAGAAGCGTTAGACCTGTAAGAAAAAAATTTAAATGGTTGGGAAAGGCCATGGGATGTAGATATATTTTTTTCACATTTTATTTCCTTGTAAAAACAGGTAAATCAATAGGGTTTTTCGTACGGATAAGTGCCCAGTGAACGGTTTGTTTAGCTTTATACATTGTTCCGGGCGGGCGTTGTATTGTTTTTTCGGAAGTGTTAGACCTGTAAGAGAAAAATTTAAATGGTTGGGAAAGGCCATGGGATGTAGAAATATTTTTTTCACATTTTACTTCCTTGTAAAAACAGGAAAATCGATAGGGATTTTCATACGGATAAGTACCCAGTGAACGGTTCGTTTATCTTTATATATTCTTCCGGGTGGGCGTTGTATTGGTTTTTCGGAAGTGTTAGACCTGTAAGAGAAAAATTTAAATGGTTGGGAAAGTCCATGGGATGTAGAAATATTTTTTTCACATTTACTTCCTTGTAAAAACAGGTAAATCAATAGGGTTTTTCGTACGGATAAGTACCCAGTGAACGGTTCGTTTAGCTTTATATATTGTTCCGGGTGGGCGTTGTATTGGTTTTTCAGAAGTGTTAGACCTGTAAGAGAAAAATTTAAATGGTTGGGAAAGGCCATGGGATGTAGAAATATTTTTTTCACATTTAATTTCCTTTTAAAAACAGGTAAATCAATAGGTTTTTTCGTACGGATAAGTACCCAGTGAACGGTTCGTTTAGCTTTATATATTGTTCCGGGTAGGCGTTGTATTGGTTTTTTGGAAGTGTTAGACCTGTAAGAGAAAAATTTAAATGGTTGGGAAAGGCCATGGGATGTAGAAATATTTTTTTCACATTTTTCTTCCTTATAAAAACAGGAAAATCAATAGGGATTTTCGTACGGATATGTACCCAGTGAAAGGTTCGTTTAGCTTTATATATTGTTCCGGGTGGGCGTTGTATTGGTTTTTCGGAAGTGTTAGACCTGTAAGAGAAAAATTTAAATGGTTGGGAAAGGCCATGGGATGTAGAAATATTTTTTTCACATTTTATTTCCTTGTAAAAACAGGTAAATCAATAGGGTTTTTCGTACGGATAAGTGCCCAGTGAACGGTTTCTTTAGCTTTATACATTGTTCCGGGCGGGCGTTGTATTGTTTTTTCGGAAGTGTTAGACCTGTAAGAGAAAAATTTTAATGGTTGGGAAAGGCCATGGGATGTAGAAATATTTTTTTCACATTTTACTTCCTTGTAAAAACAGGAAAATCGATAGGGATTTTCATACGGATAAGTACCCAGTGAACGGTTCGTTTATCTTTATATATTCTTCCGGGTGGGCGTTGTATTGGTTTTTCGGAAGTGTTAGACCTGTAAGAGAAAAATTTAAATGGTTGGGAAAGGCCATGGGATGTAGAAATATTTTTTTCACATTTACTTCCTTGTAAAAACAGGTAAATCAATAGGGTTTTTCGTACGGATAAGTGCCCAGTGAACGGTTCGTTTAGCTTTATATATTGTTCCGGGTGGGCGTTGTATTGATTTTTCGGAAGCGTTAGACCTGTAAGAGAAAAATTTAAATGGTTGGGAAAGGCCATGGGATATAGAAATATTTTTTTCACATTTTATTTCTGTTTAAAAACAGGTAAATCAATAGTGATTTTCGTACGGATAAGTACCCAGTGAACGGTTCGTTTAGCTTTATATATTGTTCCGGGTGGGCGTTGTATTGGTTTTTCAGAAGTGTTAGACCTGTAAGAGAAAAATTTAAATGGTTGGGAAAGGCCATGGGATGTAGAAATATTTTTTTCACATTTTTCTTCCTTATAAAAACAGGAAAATCAATAGGGATTTTCGTACGGATATGTACCCAGTGAACGGTTCATTTAGCTTTATATATTGTTCCGGGTGGGCGTTGTATTGGTTTTTCAGAAGTGTTAGACCTGTAAGAGAAAAATTTAAATGGTTGGGAAAGGCCATGGGATGTAGAAATATTTTTTTCACATTTAATTTCCTTTTAAAAACAGGTAAATCAATAGGTTTTTTCGTACGGATAAGTACCCAGTGAACGGTTCGTTTAGCTTTATATATTGTTCCGGGTAGGCGTTGTATTGGTTTTTTGGAAGTGTTAGACCTGTAAGAGAAAAATTTAAATGGTTGGGAAAGGCCATGGGATGTAGAAATATTTTTTTCACATTTTTCTTCCTTATAAAAACAGGAAAATCAATAGGGATTTTCGTACGGATATGTACCCAGTGAAAGGTTCGTTTAGCTTTATATATTGTTCCGGGTGGGCGTTGTATTGGTTTTTCGGAAGTGTTAGACCTGTAAGAGAAAAATTTAAATGGTTGGGAAAGGCCATGGGATGTAGAAATATTTTTTTCACATTTTATTTCCTTGTAAAAACAGGTAAATCAATAGGGTTTTTCGTACGGATAAGTGCCCAGTGAACGGTTTCTTTAGCTTTATACATTGTTCCGGGCGGGCGTTGTATTGTTTTTTCGGAAGTGTTAGACCTGTAAGAGAAAAATTTTAATGGTTGGGAAAGGCCATGGGATGTAGAAATATTTTTTTCACATTTTACTTCCTTGTAAAAACAGGAAAATCGATAGGGATTTTCATACGGATAAGTACCCAGTGAACGGTTCGTTTATCTTTATATATTCTTCCGGGTGGGCGTTGTATTGGTTTTTCGGAAGTGTTAGACCTGTAAGAGAAAAATTTAAATGGTTGGGAAAGGCCATGGGATGTAGAAATATTTTTTTCACATTTACTTCCTTGTAAAAACAGGTAAATCAATAGGGTTTTTCGTACGGATAAGTGCCCAGTGAACGGTTCGTTTAGCTTTATATATTGTTCCGGGTGGGCGTTGTATTGATTTTTCGGAAGCGTTAGACCTGTAAGAGAAAAATTTAAATGGTTGGGAAAGGCCATGGGATATAGAAATATTTTTTTCACATTTTATTTCTGTTTAAAAACAGGTAAATCAATAGTGATTTTCGTACGGATAAGTACCCAGTGAACGGTTCGTTTAGCTTTATATATTGTTCCGGGTGGGCGTTGTATTGGTTTTTCAGAAGTGTTAGACCTGTAAGAGAAAAATTTAAATGGTTGGGAAAGGCCATGGGATGTAGAAATATTTTTTTCACATTTTTCTTCCTTATAAAAACAGGAAAATCAATAGGGATTTTCGTACGGATATGTACCCAGTGAACGGTTCATTTAGCTTTATATATTGTTCCGGGTGGGCGTTGTATTGGTTTTTCGGAAGCGTTAGACCTGTAAGAGAAAAATTTAAATGGTTGGGAAAGGCCATGGGATGTAGAAATATTTTTTTCACATTTTATTTCCTTGTAAAAACAGGTAAATCAATAGGGTTTTTCGTACGGATAAGTGCCCAGTGAACGGTTCGTTTAGCTTTATATATTGTTCCGGGTGGGCGTTGTTTTGGTTTTTCGGAAGTGTTAGACCTGTAAGAGAAAAATTTAAATGGTTGGAAAAGGCCATGGGATGTAGAAATATTTTTTTCACATTTTATTTCCTTGTAAAAACAGGTAAATCAATAGGGTTTTTCGTACGGATAAGTGCCCAGTGAACGGTTTGTTTAGCTTTATACATTGTTCCGGGCGGGCGTTGTATTGTTTTTTCGGAAGTGTTAGACCTGTAAGAGAAAAATTTAAATGGTTGGGAAAGGCCATGGGATGTAGAAATATTTTTTTCACATTTTACTTCCTTGTAAAAACAGGAAAATCGATAGGGATTTTCATACGGATAAGTACCCAGTGAACGGTTCGTTTATCTTTATATATTCTTCCGGGTGGGCGTTGTATTGGTTTTTCGGAAGTGTTAGACCTGTAAGAGAAAAATTTAAATGGTTGGGAAAGGCCATGGGATGTAGAAATATTTTTTTCACATTTACTTCCTTGTAAAAACAGGTAAATCAATAGGGTTTTTCGTACGGAAAAGTGCCCAGTGAACGGTTCGTTTAGCTTTATATATTGTTCCGGGTGGGCGTTGTATTGATTTTTCGGAAGCGTTAGACCTGTAAGAGAAAAATTTAAATGGTTGGGAAAGGCCATGGGATATAGAAATATTTTTTTCACATTTTATTTCCGTTTAAAAACAGGTAAATCAATAGTGATTTTCGTACGGATAAGTACCCAGTGAACGGTTCGTTTAGCTTTATATATTGTTCCGGGTGGGCGTTGTATTGGTTTTTTGAAAGTGTTAGACCTGTAAGAGAAAAATTTAAATGGTTGGGAAAGGCCATGGGATGTAGAAATATTTTTTTCACATTTACTTCCTTGTAAAAACAGGTAAATCAATAGGGTTTTTCGTACGGATAAGTATCCAGTGAACGGTTCGTTTAGCTTTATATATTGTTCCGGGTGGGCGTTGTATTGGTTTTTCAGAAGTGTTAGACCTGTAAGAGAAAAATTTAAATGGTTGGGAAAGGCCATGGGATGTAGAAATATTTTTTTCACATTTAATTTCCTTTTAAAAACAGGTAAATCAATAGGTTTTTTCGTACGGATAAGTACCCAGTGAACGGTTCGTTTAGCTTTATATATTGTTCCGGGTAGGCGTTGTATTGGTTTTTTGGAAGTGTTAGACCTGTAAGAGAAAAATTCAAATGGTTGGGAAAGGCCATGGGATGTAGAAATATTTTTTTCACATTTTTCTTCCTTATAAAAACAGGAAAATCAATAGGGATTTTCGTACGGATATGTACCCAGTGAACGGTTCGTTTAGCTTTATATATTGTTCCGGGTGGGCGTTGTATTGGTTTTTCGGAAGTGTTAGACCTGTAAGAGAAAAATTTAAATGGTTGGGAAAGGCCATGGGATGTAGAAATATTTTTTTCACATTTTATTTCCTTGTAAAAACAGGTAAATCAATAGGGTTTTTCGTACGGATAAGTGCCCAGTGAACGGTTCGTTTAGCTTTATATATTGTTCCGGGTGGGCGTTGTATTGGTTTTTCGGAAGTGTTAGACCTGTAAGAGAAAAATTTAAATTGTTGGGAAAGGCCATGGGATGTAGAAATATTTTTTTCACATTTTACTTCCTTGTAAAAACAGGAAAATCAATAGGGATTTTCGTACGGATATGTACCCAGTGAACGGTTCGTTTAGCTTTATATATTGTTCAGGGTGGGCGTTGTATTGGTTTTTCGGAAGCGTTAGACCTGTAAGAAAAAAATTTAAATGGTTGGGAAAGGCCATGGGATGTAGATATATTTTTTTCACATTTTATTTCCTTGTAAAAACAGGTAAATCAATAGGGTTTTTCGTACGGATAAGTGCCCAGTGAACGGTTTGTTTAGCTTTATACATTGTTCCGGGCGGGCGTTGTATTGTTTTTTCGGAAGTGTTAGACCTGTAAGAGAAAAATTTAAATGGTTGGGAAAGGCCATGGGATGTAGAAATATTTTTTTCACATTTTACTTCCTTGTAAAAACAGGAAAATCGATAGGGATTTTCATACGGATAAGTACCCAGTGAACGGTTCGTTTATCTTTATATATTCTTCCGGGTGGGCGTTGTATTGGTTTTTCGGAAGTGTTAGACCTGTAAGAGAAAAATTTAAATGGTTGGGAAAGGCCATGGGATGTAGAAATATTTTTTTCACATTTACTTCCTTGTAAAAACAGGTAAATCAATAGGGTTTTTCGTACGGATAAGTGCCCAGTGAACGGTTCGTTTAGCTTTATATATTGTTCCGGGTGGGCGTTGTATTGATTTTTCGGAAGCGTTAGACCTGTAAGAGAAAAATTTAAATGGTTGGGAAAGGCCATGGGATATAGAAATATTTTTTTCACATTTTATTTCCGTTTAAAAACAGGAAAATCAATAGTGATGTTCGTACGGATAAGTACCCAGTGAACGGTTCGTTTAGCTTTATATATTGTTCCGGGTGGGCGTTGTATTGGTTTTTCAGAAGTGTTAGACCTGTAAGAGAAAAATTTAAATGGTTGGGAAAGGCCATGGGATGTAGAAATATTTTTTTCACATTTTTCTTCCTTATAAAAACAGGAAAATCAATAGGGATTTTCGTACGGATATGTACCCAGTGAACGGTTCATTTAGCTTTATATATTGTTCAGGGTGGGCGTTGTATTGGTTTTTCGGAAGCGTTAGACCTGTAAGAAAAAAATTTAAATGGTTGGGAAAGGCCATGGGATGTAGATATATTTTTTTCACATTTTATTTCCTTGTAAAAACAGGTAAATCAATAGGGTTTTTCGTACGGATAAGTGCCCAGTGAACGGTTTGTTTAGCTTTATACATTGTTCCGGGCGGGCGTTGTATTGTTTTTTCGGAAGTGTTAGACCTGTAAGAGAAAAATTTAAATGGTTGGGAAAGGCCATGGGATGTAGAAATATTTTTTTCACATTTTACTTCCTTGTAAAAACAGGAAAATCGATAGGGATTTTCATACGGATAAGTACCCAGTGAACGGTTCGTTTATCTTTATATATTCTTCCGGGTGGGCGTTGTATTGGTTTTTCGGAAGTGTTAGACCTGTAAGAGAAAAATTTAAATGGTTGGGAAAGGCCATGGGATGTAGAAATATTTTTTTCACATTTACTTCCTTGTAAAAACAGGTAAATCAATAGGGTTTTTCGTACGGATAAGTGCCCAGTGAACGGTTCGTTTAGCTTTATATATTGTTCCGGGTGGGCGTTGTATTGATTTTTCGGAAGCGTTAGACCTGTAAGAGAAAAATTTAAATGGTTGGGAAAGGCCATGGGATATAGAAATATTTTTTTCACATTTTATTTCCGTTTAAAAACAGGAAAATCAATAGTGATGTTCGTACGGATAAGTACCCAGTGAACGGTTCGTTTAGCTTTATATATTGTTCCGGGTGGGCGTTGTATTGGTTTTTCAGAAGTGTTAGACCTGTAAGAGAAAAATTTAAATGGTTGGGAAAGGCCATGGGATGTAGAAATATTTTTTTCACATTTTTCTTCCTTATAAAAACAGGAAAATCAATAGGGATTTTCGTACGGATATGTACCCAGTGAACGGTTCATTTAGCTTTATATATTGTTCCGGGTGGGCGTTGTATTGGTTTTTCGGAAGCGTTAGACCTGTAAGAGAAAAATTTAAATGGTTGGGAAAGGCCATGGGATGTAGAAATATTTTTTTCACATTTTATTTCCTTGTAAAAACAGGTAAATCAATAGGGTTTTTCGTACGGATAAGTGCCCAGTGAACGGTTCGTTTAGCTTTATATATTGTTCCGGGTGGGCGTTGTTTTGGTTTTTCGGAAGTGTTAGACCTGTAAGAGAAAAATTTAAATGGTTGGAAAAGGCCATGGGATGTAGAAATATTTTTTTCACATTTTACTTCCTTGTAAAAACAGGAAAATCGATAGGGATTTTCGTACGGATAAGTACCCAGTGAACGGTTCGTTTATCTTAATATATTCTTCCGGGTGGGCGTTGTATTGGTTTTTCGGAAGTGTTAGACCTGTAAGAGAAAAATTTAAATGGTTGGGAAAGGCCATGGGATGTAGAAATATTTTTTTCACATTTACTTCCTTGTAAAAACAGGTAAATCAATAGGGTTTTTCGTACGGATAAGTACCCAGTGAACCGTTCGTTTAGCTTTATATATTGTTCCGGGTGGGCGTTGTATTGGTTTTTCAGAAGTGTTAGACCTGTAAGAGAAAAATTTAAATGGTTGGGAAAGGCCATGGGATGTAGAAATATTTTTTTCACATTTTACTTCCTTGTAAAAACAGGTAAATCAATAGGGTTTTTCGTACGGATAAGTACCCAGTGAACCGTTCGTTTAGCTTTATATATTGTTCGGGGTGGGCGTTGTATTGGATTTTCGGAAGTGTTAGACCTGTAAGAGAAAAATTTAAATGGTTGGGAAAGGCCATGGGATGTAGAAATATTTTTTTCACATTTTATTTCCTTTTAAAAACAGGTAAATCAATAGGGATTTTCGTACGGATAAGTACCCAGTGAACGGTTCGTTTAGCTTTATATATTGTTCCGGGTGGGCGTTGTATTGGTTTTTTGAAAGTGTTAGACCTGTAAGAGAAAAATTTAAATGGTTGGGAAAGGCCATGGGATGTAGAAATATTTTTTTCACATTTACTTCCTTGTAAAAACAGGTAAATCAATAGGGTTTTTCGTACGGATAAGTACCCAGTGAACGGTTCGTTTAGCTTTATATATTGTTCCGGGTGGGCGTTGTATTGGTTTTTCAGAAGTGTTAGACCTGTAAGAGAAAAATTTAAATGGTTGGGAAAGGCCATGGGATGTAGAAATATTTTTTCACATTTAATTTCCTTTTAAAAACAGGTAAATCAATAGGTTTTTTCGTACGGATAAGTACCCAGTGAACGGTTCGTTTAGCTTTATATATTGTTCCGGGTAGGCGTTGTATTGGTTTTTTGGAAGTGTTAGACCTGTAAGAGAAAAATTTAAATGGTTGGGAAAGGCCATGGGATGTAGAAATATTTTTTTCACATTTTTCTTCCTTATAAAAACAGGAAAATCAATAGGGATTTTCGTACGGATATGTACCCAGTGAACGGTTCGTTTAGCTTTATATATTGTTCCGGGTGGGCGTTGTATTGGTTTTTCGGAAGTGTTAGACCTGTAAGAGAAAAATTTAAATGGTTGGGAAAGGCCATGGGATGTAGAAATATTTTTTTCACATTTTATTTCCTTGTAAAAACAGGTAAATCAATAGGGTTTTTCGTACGGATAAGTGCCCAGTGAACGGTTCGTTTAGCTTTATATATTGTTCCGGGTGGGCGTTGTATTAGTTTTTCGGAAGTGTTAGACCTGTAAGAGAAAAATTTAAATTGTTGGGAAAGGCCATGGGATGTAGAAATATTTTTTTCACATTTTACTTCCTTGTAAAAACAGGAAAATCAATAGGGATTTTCGTACGGATATGTACCCAGTGAACGGTTCGTTTAGCTTTATATATTGTTCCGGGTGGGCGTTGTATTGGTTTTTTGAAAGTGTTAGACCTGTAAGAGAAAAATTTAAATGGTTGGGAAAGGCCATTGGATGTAGAAATATTTTTTTCACATTTACTTCCTTGTAAAAACAGGTAAATCAATAGGGTTTTTCGTACGGATAAGTACCCAGTGAACGGTTCGTTTAGCTTTATATATTGTTCCGGGTGGGCGTTGTATTGGTTTTTCAGAAGTGTTAGACCTGTAAGAGAAAAATTTAAATGGTTGGGAAAGGCCATGGGATGTAGAAATATTTTTTCACATTTAATTTCCTTTTAAAAACAGGTAAATCAATAGGTTTTTTCGTACGGATAAGTACCCAGTGAACGGTTCGTTTAGCTTTATATATTGTTCCGGGTAGGCGTTGTATTGGTTTTTTGGAAGTGTTAGACCTGTAAGAGAAAAATTTAAATGGTTGGGAAAGGCCATGGGATGTAGAAATATTTTTTTCACATTTTTCTTCCTTATAAAAACAGGAAAATCAATAGGGATTTTCGTACGGATATGTACCCAGTGAACGGTTCGTTTAGCTTTATATATTGTTCCGGGTGGGCGTTGTATTGGTTTTTCGGAAGTGTTAGACCTGTAAGAGAAAAATTTAAATGGTTGGGAAAGGCCATGGGATGTAGAAATATTTTTTTCACATTTTATTTCCTTGTAAAAACAGGTAAATCAATAGGGTTTTTCGTACGGATAAGTGCCCAGTGAACGGTTCGTTTAGCTTTATATATTGTTCCGGGTGGGCGTTGTATTAGTTTTTCGGAAGTGTTAGACCTGTAAGAGAAAAATTTAAATTGTTGGGAAAGGCCATGCGATGTAGAAATATTTTTTTCACATTTTACTTCCTTGTAAAAACAGGAAAATCAATAGGGATTTTCGTACGGATATGTACCCAGTGAACGGTTCGTTTAGCTTTATATATTGTTCCGGGTGGGCGTTGTATTGGTTTTTCGGAAGCGTTAGACCTGTAAGAAAAAAATTTAAATGGTTGGGAAAGGCCATGGGATGTAGATATATTTTTTTCACATTTTATTTCCTTGTAAAAACAGGTAAATCAATAGGGTTTTTCGTACGGATAAGTGCCCAGTGAACGGTTCGTTTAGCTTTATATATTGTTCCGGGTGGGCGTTGTTTTGGTTTTTCGGAAGTGTTAGACCTGTAAGAGAAAAATTTAAATGGTTGGAAAAGGCCATGGGATGTAGAAATATTTTTTTCACATTTTACTTCCTTGTAAAAACAGGAAAATCGATAGGGATTTTCGTACGGATAAGTACCCAGTGAACGGTTCGTTTATCTTAATATATTCTTCCGGGTGGGCGTTGTATTGGTTTTTCGGAAGTGTTAGACCTGTAAGAGAAAAATTTAAATGGTTGGGAAAGGCCATGGGATGTAGAAATATTTTTTTCACATTTACTTCCTTGTAAAAACAGGAAAATCAATAGGGTTTTTCGTACGGATAAGTACCCAGTGAACCGTTCGTTTAGCTTTATATATTGTTCCGGGTGGGCGTTGTATTGGTTTTTCGGAAGTGTTAGACCTGTAAGAGAAAAATTTAAATGGTTGGGAAAGGCCATGGGATGTAGAAATATTTTTTTCACATTTACTTCCTTGTAAAAACAGGTAAATCAATAGGGTTTTTCGTACGGATAAGTACCCAGTGAACGGTTCGTTTAGCTTTATATATTCTTCCGGGTGGGCGTTGTATTGGTTTTTCGGAAGTGTTAGACCTGTAAGAGAAAAATTTTAATGGTTGGGAAAGGCCATGGGATGTAGAAATATTTTTTTCACATTTTTCTTCCTTATAAAAACAGGAAAATCAATAGGGATTTTCGTACGGATATGTACCCAGTGAACGGTTCGTTTAGCTTTATATATTGTTCCGGGTGGGCGTTGTATTGGTTTTTCGGAAGTGTTAGACCTGTAAGAGAAAAATTTAAATGGTTGGGAAAGGCCATGGGATGTAGAAATATTTTTTTCACATTTTATTTCCTTGTAAAAACAGGTAAATCAATAGGGTTTTTCGTACGGATAAGTGCCCAGTGAACGGTTCGTTTAGCTTTATATATTGTTCCGGGTGGGCGTTGTATTAGTTTTTCGGAAGTGTTAGACCTGTAAGAGAAAAATTTAAATTGTTGGGAAAGGCCATGCGATGTAGAAATATTTTTTTCACATTTTACTTCCTTGTAAAAACAGGAAAATCAATAGGGATTTTCGTACGGATATGTACCCAGTGAACGGTTCGTTTAGCTTTATATATTGTTCCGGGTGGGCGTTGTATTGGTTTTTCGGAAGCGTTAGACCTGTAAGAAAAAAATTTAAATGGTTGGGAAAGGCCATGGGATGTAGATATATTTTTTTCACATTTTATTTCCTTGTAAAAACAGGTAAATCAATAGGGTTTTTCGTACGGATAAGTGCCCAGTGAACGGTTCGTTTAGCTTTATATATTGTTCCGGGTGGGCGTTGTTTTGGTTTTTCGGAAGTGTTAGACCTGTAAGAGAAAAATTTAAATGGTTGGAAAAGGCCATGGGATGTAGAAATATTTTTTTCACATTTTACTTCCTTGTAAAAACAGGAAAATCGATAGGGATTTTCGTACGGATAAGTACCCAGTGAACGGTTCGTTTATCTTAATATATTCTTCCGGGTGGGCGTTGTATTGGTTTTTCGGAAGTGTTAGACCTGTAAGAGAAAAATTTAAATGGTTGGGAAAGGCCATGGGATGTAGAAATATTTTTTTCACATTTACTTCCTTGTAAAAACAGGAAAATCAATAGGGTTTTTCGTACGGATAAGTACCCAGTGAACCGTTCGTTTAGCTTTATATATTGTTCCGGGTGGGCGTTGTATTGGTTTTTCGGAAGTGTTAGACCTGTAAGAGAAAAATTTAAATGGTTGGGAAAGGCCATGGGATGTAGAAATATTTTTTTCACATTTACTTCCTTGTAAAAACAGGTAAATCAATAGGGTTTTTCGTACGGATAAGTACCCAGTGAACGGTTCGTTTAGCTTTATATATTCTTCCGGGTGGGCGTTGTATTGGTTTTTCGGAAGTGTTAGACCTGTAAGAGAAAAATTTTAATGGTTGGGAAAGGCCATGGGATGTAGAAATATTTTTTTCACATTTACTTCCTTGTAAAAACAGGTAAATCAATAGGGTTTTTCGTACGGATAAGTACCCAGTGAACCGTTCGTTTAGCTTTATATATTGTTCCGGGTGGGCGTTGTATTGGTTTTTCAGAAGTGTTAGACCTGTAAGAGAAAAATTTAAATGGTTGGGAAAGGCCATGGGATGTAGAAATATTTTTTTCACATTTTACTTCCTTGTAAAAACAGGTAAATCAATAGGGTTTTTCGTACGGATAAGTACCCAGTGAACCGTTCGTTTAGCTTTATATATTGTTCGGGGTGGGCGTTGTATTGGATTTTCGGAAGTGTTAGACCTGTAAGAGAAAAATTCAAATGGTTGGGAAAGGCCATGGGATGTAGAAATATTTTTTTCACATTTTATTTCCTTTTAAAAACAGGTAAATCAATAGGGATTTTCGTACGGATAAGTACCCAGTGAACGGTTCGTTTAGCTTTATATATTGTTCCGGGTGGGCGTTGTATTGGTTTTTTGAAAGTGTTAGACCTGTAAGAGAAAAATTTAAATGGTTGGGAAAGGCCATGGGATGTAGAAATATTTTTTTCACATTTACTTCCTTGTAAAAACAGGTAAATCAATAGGGTTTTTCGTACGGATAAGTACCCAGTGAACGGTTCGTTTAGCTTTATATATTGTTCCGGGTGGGCGTTGTATTGGTTTTTCGGAAGTGTTAGACCTGTAAGAGAAAAATTTAAATGGTTGGGAAAGGCCATGGGATGTAGAAATATTTTTTTCACATTTTATTTCCTTGTAAAAACAGGTAAATCAATAGGGTTTTTCGTACGGATAAGTGCCCAGTGAACGGTTCGTTTAGCTTTATATATTGTTCCGGGTGGGCGTTGTATTAGTTTTTCGGAAGTGTTAGACCTGTAAGAGAAAAATTTAAATTGTTGGGAAAGGCCATGGGATGTAGAAATATTTTTTTCACATTTTACTTCCTTGTAAAAACAGGAAAATCAATAGGGATTTTCGTACGGATATGTACCCAGTGAACGGTTCGTTTAGCTTTATATATTGTTCCGGGTGGGCGTTGTATTGGTTTTTTGAAAGTGTTAGACCTGTAAGAGAAAAATTTAAATGGTTGGGAAAGGCCATGGGATGTAGAAATATTTTTTTCACATTTACTTCCTTGTAAAAACAGGTAAATCAATAGGGTTTTTCGTACGGATAAGTACCCAGTGAACGGTTCGTTTAGCTTTATATATTGTTCCGGGTGGGCGTTGTATTGGTTTTTCAGAAGTGTTAGACCTGTAAGAGAAAAATTTAAATGGTTGGGAAAGGCCATGGGATGTAGAAATATTTTTTCACATTTAATTTCCTTTTAAAAACAGGTAAATCAATAGGTTTTTTCGTACGGATAAGTACCCAGTGAACGGTTCGTTTAGCTTTATATATTGTTCCGGGTAGGCGTTGTATTGGTTTTTTGGAAGTGTTAGACCTGTAAGAGAAAAATTTAAATGGTTGGGAAAGGCCATGGGATGTAGAAATATTTTTTTCACATTTTTCTTCCTTATAAAAACAGGAAAATCAATAGGGATTTTCGTACGGATATGTACCCAGTGAACGGTTCGTTTAGCTTTATATATTGTTCCGGGTGGGCGTTGTATTGGTTTTTCGGAAGTGTTAGACCTGTAAGAGAAAAATTTAAATGGTTGGGAAAGGCCATGGGATGTAGAAATATTTTTTTCACATTTTATTTCCTTGTAAAAACAGGTAAATCAATAGGGTTTTTCGTACGGATAAGTGCCCAGTGAACGGTTCGTTTAGCTTTATATATTGTTCCGGGTGGGCGTTGTATTAGTTTTTCGGAAGTGTTAGACCTGTAAGAGAAAAATTTAAATTGTTGGGAAAGGCCATGCGATGTAGAAATATTTTTTTCACATTTTACTTCCTTGTAAAAACAGGAAAATCAATAGGGATTTTCGTACGGATATGTACCCAGTGAACGGTTCGTTTAGCTTTATATATTGTTCCGGGTGGGCGTTGTATTGGTTTTTCGGAAGCGTTAGACCTGTAAGAAAAAAATTTAAATGGTTGGGAAAGGCCATGGGATGTAGATATATTTTTTTCACATTTTATTTCCTTGTAAAAACAGGTAAATCAATAGGGTTTTTCGTACGGATAAGTGCCCAGTGAACGGTTCGTTTAGCTTTATATATTGTTCCGGGTGGGCGTTGTTTTGGTTTTTCGGAAGTGTTAGACCTGTAAGAGAAAAATTTAAATGGTTGGAAAAGGCCATGGGATGTAGAAATATTTTTTTCACATTTTACTTCCTTGTAAAAACAGGAAAATCGATAGGGATTTTCGTACGGATAAGTACCCAGTGAACGGTTCGTTTATCTTAATATATTCTTCCGGGTGGGCGTTGTATTGGTTTTTCGGAAGTGTTAGACCTGTAAGAGAAAAATTTAAATGGTTGGGAAAGGCCATGGGATGTAGAAATATTTTTTTCACATTTACTTCCTTGTAAAAACAGGTAAATCAATAGGGTTTTTCGTACGGATAAGTACCCAGTGAACCGTTCGTTTAGCTTTATATATTGTTCCGGGTGGGCGTTGTATTGGTTTTTCGGAAGTGTTAGACCTGTAAGAGAAAAATTTAAATGGTTGGGAAAGGCCATGGGATGTAGAAATATTTTTTTCACATTTACTTCCTTGTAAAAACAGGTAAATCAATAGGGTTTTTCGTACGGATAAGTACCCAGTGAACGGTTCGTTTAGCTTTATATATTGTTCCGGGTGGGTGTTGTATTGGTTTTTCAGAAGTGTTAGACTTGTAAGAGAAAAATTTAAATGGTTGGGAAAGGCCATGGGATGTAGAAATATTTTTTTCACATTTAATTTCCTTTTAAAAACAGGTAAATCAATAGGTTTTTTCGTACGGATAAGTACCCAGTGAACGGTTCGTTTAGCTTTATATATTGTTCCGGGTGGGCGTTGTATTGGTTTTTTGGAAGTGTTAGACTTGTAAGAGAAAAATTTAAATGGTTGGGAAAGGCCATGGGATGTAGAAATATTTTTTTCACATTTTTCTTCCTTATAAAAACAGGAAAATCAATAGGGATTTTCGTACGGATATGTAACCAGTGAACGGTTCGTTTAGCTTTATATATTGTTCCGGGTGGGCGTTGTATTGGTTTTTCGGAAGCGTTAGACCTGTAAGAGAAAAATTTAAATGGTTGGGAAAGGCCATGGGATGTAGAAATATTTTTTTCACATTTTATTTCCTTGTAAAAACAGGTAGATCAATAGGGTTTTTCGTACGGATAAGTGCCCAGTGAACGGTTCGTTTAGCTTTATATATTGTTCCGGGTGGGCGTTGTATTGGTTTTTCGGAAGTGTTAGACCTGTAAGAAAAAAATTTAAATGGTTGGGAAAGGCCATGGGATGTAGAAATATTTTTTTCACATTTTATTTCCTTGTAAAAACAGGTAAATCAATAGGGTTTTTCGTACGGATAAGTGCCCAGTGAACGGTTTGTTTAGCTTTATACATTGTTCCGCATGGGCGTTGTATTGTTTTTTCGGAAGTGTTAGACCTGTAAGAGAAAAATTTAAATGGTTGGGAAAGGCCATGGGATGTAGAAATATTTTTTTCACATTTTAATTCCTTGTAAAAACAGGAAAATCGATAGGGATTTTCATACGGATAAGTACCCAGTGAACGGTTCGTTTATCTTTATATATTCTTCCGGGTGGGCGTTGTATTGGTTTTTCGGAAGTGTTAGACCTATAAGAGAAAAATTTAAATGGTTGGGAAAGGCCATGGGATGTAGAAATAATTTTTTCACATTTACTTCCTTGTAAAAACAGGTAAATCAATAGGGTTTTTCTTACGGATAAGTGCCCAGTGAACGGTTCGTTTAGCTTTATATATTGTTCCGGGTGGGCGTTGTATTGGTTTTTCGGAAGTGTTAGACCTGTAAGAGAAAAATTTAAATGGTTGGGAAAGGCCATGGGATGTAGAAATATTTTTTTCACATTTTACTTCCTTGTAAAAACAGGAAAATCAATAGGGATTTTCGTACGGATATGTACCCAGTGAACGGTTCGTTTAGCTTTATATATTGTTCCGGGTGGGCGTTGTATTGGTTTTTCGGAAGCGTTAGACCTGTAAGAAAAAAATTTAAATGGTTGGGAAAGGCCATGGGATGTAGAAATATTTTTTTCACATTTTATTTCCTTGTAAAAACAGGTAAATCAATAGGGTTTTTCGTACGGATAAGTGCCCAGTGAACGGTTTGTTTAGCTTTATACATTGTTCCGGATGGGCGTTGTATTGTTTTTTCGGAAGTGTTAGACCTGTAAGAGAAAAATTTAAATGGTTGGGAAAGGCCATGGGATGTAGAAATATTTTTTTCACATTTTAATTCCTTGTAAAAACAGGAAAATCGATAGGGATTTTCATACGGATAAGTACCCAGTGAACGGTTCGTTTATCTTTATATATTCTTCCGGGTGGGCGTTGTATTGGTTTTTCGGAAGTGTTAGACCTGTAAGAGAAAAATTTAAATGGTTGGGAAAGGCCATGGGATGTAGAAATAATTTTTTCACATTTACTTCCTTGTAAAAACAGGTAAATCAATAGGGTTTTTCGTACGGATAAGTACCCAGTGAACGGTTCGTTTAGCTTTATATATTGTTCCGGGTGGGCGTTGTATTGGTTTTTCAGAAGTGTTAGACCTGTAAGAGAAAAATTTAAATGGTTGGGAAAGGCCATGGGATGTAGAAATATTTTTTTCACATTTCATTTCCTTTTAAAAACAGGTAAATCAATAGATTTTTTCGTACGGATAAGTACCCAGTGAACGGTTCGTTTATCTTTATATATTCTTCTGGGTGGGCGTTGTATTGGTTTTTCGGAAGTGTTAGACCTGTAAGAGAAAAATTTAAATGGTTGGGAAAGGCCATGGGATGTAGAAATATTTTTTTCACATTTACTTCCTTGTAAAAACAGGTAAATCAATAGGGTTTTTCGTACGGATAAGTGCCCAGTGAACGGTTCGTTTAGCTTTATATATTGTTCCGGGTGGGCGTTGTATTGGTTTTTCGGAAGTGTTAGACCTGTAAGAAAAAAATTTAAATGGTTGGGAAAGGCCATGGGATGTAGATATATTTTTTTCACATTTTATTTCCTTGTAAAAACAGGTAAATCAATAGGGTTTTTCGTACGGATAAGTGCCCAGTGAACGGTTTGTTTAGCTTTATACATTGTTCCGGGCGGGCGTTGTATTGTTTTTTCGGAAGTGTTAGACCTGTAAGAGAAAAATTTAAATGGTTGGGAAAGGCCATGGGATGTAGAAATATTTTTTTCACATTTTACTTCCTTGTAAAAACAGGAAAATCGATAGGGATTTTCATACGGATAAGTACCCAGTGAACGGTTCGTTTATCTTTATATATTCTTCCGGGTGGGCGTTGTATTGGTTTTTCGGAAGTGTTAGACCTGTAAGAGAAAAATTTAAATGGTTGGGAAAGGCCATGGGATGTAGAAATATTTTTTTCACATTTTCTTCCTTGTAAAAACAGGTAAATCAATAGGGTTTTTCGTACGGATAAGTGCCCAGTGAACGGTTCGTTTAGCTTTATATATTGTTCCGGGTGGGCGTTGTATTGATTTTTCGGAAGCGTTAGACCTGTAAGAGAAAAATTTAAATGGTTGGGAAAGGCCATGGGATATAGAAATATTTTTTTCACATTTTATTTCCGTTTAAAAACAGGTAAATCAATAGTGATTTTCGTACGGATAAGTACCCAGTGAACGGTTCGTTTAGCTTTATATATTGTTCCGGGTGGGCGTTGTATTGGTTTTTCAGAAGTGTTAGACCTGTAAGAGAAAAATTTAAATGGTTGGGAAAGGCCATGGGATGTAGAAATATTTTTTTCACATTTTTCTTCCTTATAAAAACAGGAAAATCAATAGGGATTTTCGTACGGATATGTACCCAGTGAACGGTTCATTTAGCTTTATATATTGTTCCCGGTGGGCGTTGTATTGGTTTTTCGGAAGCGTTAGACCTGTAAGAGAAAAATTTAAATGGTTGGGAAAGGCCATGGGATGTAGAAATATTTTTTTCACATTTTTCTTCCTTATAAAAACAGGAAAATCAATAGGGATTTTCGTACGGATATGTACCCAGTGAACGGTTCATTTAGCTTTATATATTGTTCCCGGTGGGCGTTGTATTGGTTTTTCGGAAGCGTTAGACCTGTAAGAGAAAAATTTAAATGGTTGGGAAAGGCCATGTGATGTAGAAATATTTTTTTCACATTTTATTTCCTTGTAAAAACAGGTAAATCAATAAAGTTTTTCGTACGGATAAGTGCCCAGTGAACGGTTCGTTTAGCTTTATATATTGTTCCGGGTGGGCGTTGTTTTGGTTTTTCGGAAGTGTTAGACCTGTAAGAGAAAAATTTAAATGGTTGGGAAAGGCCATGGGATGTAGAAATATTTTTTTCACATTTTATTTCCTTGTAAAAACAGGTAAATCAATAGGGTTTTTCGTACAGATAAGTGCCCAGTGAACGGTTTGTTTAGCTTTATACATTGTTCCGGATGGGCGTTGTATTGTTTTTTCGGAAGTGTTAGACCTGTAAGAGAAAAATTTAAATGGTTGGGAAAGGCCATGGGATGTAGAAATATTTTTTTCACATTTTTCTTCCTTATAAAAACAGGAAAATCAATAGGGATTTTCGTACGGATATGTACCCAGTGAACGGTTCGTTTAGCTTTATATATTGTTCCGGGTGGGCGTTGTATTGGTTTTTCGGAAGCGTTAGACCTGTAAGAGAAAAATTTAAATGGTTGGGAAAGGCCATGGGATGTAGAAATATTTTTTTCACATTTTATTTCCTTGTAAAAACAGGTAAATCAATAGGGTTTTTCGTACGGATAAGTGCCCAGTGAACGGTTCGTTTAGCTTTATATATTGTTCCGGGTGGGCGTTGTATTGGTTTTTCGGAAGTGTTAGACCTGTAAGAGAAAAATTTAAATGGTTGGGAAAGGCCATGGGATGTAGAAATATTTTTTTCACATTTTACTTCCTTGTAAAAACAGGAAAATCAATAGGGATTTTCGTACGGATATGTACCCAGTGAACGGTTCGTTTAGCTTTATATATTGTTCCGGGTGGGCGTTGTATTGGTTTTTCGGAAGCGTTAGACCTGTAAGAAAAAAATTTAAATGGTTGGGAAAGGCCATGGGATGTAGAAATATTTTTTTCACATTTTATTTCCTTGTAAAAACAGGTAAATCAATAGGGTTTTTCGTACGGATAAGTGCCCAGTGAACGGTTTGTTTAGCTTTATACATTGTTCCGGATGGGCGTTGTATTGTTTTTTCGGAAGTGTTAGACCTGTAAGAGAAAAATTTAAATGGTTGGGAAAGGCCATGGGATGTAGAAATATTTTTTTCACATTTCATTTCCTTTTAAAAACAGGTAAATCAATAGGTTTTTTCGTACGGATAAGTACCCAGTGAACGGTTCGTTTAGCTTTATATATTGTTCCGGGTGGGCGTTGTATTGGTTTTTTGGAAGTGTTAGACTTGTAAGAGAAAAATTTAAATGGTTGGGAAACGCCATGGGATGTAGAAATATTTTTTTCACATTTTTCTTCCTTATAAAAACAGGAAAATCAATAGGGATTTTCGTACGGATATGTACCCAGTGAACGGTTCGTTTAGCTTTATATATTGTTCCGGGTGGGCGTTGTATTGGTTTTTCGGAAGCGTTAGACCTGTAAGAAAAAAATTTAAATGGTTGGGAAAGGCCATGGTATGTAGAAATATTTTTTTCACATTTTATTTCCTTGTAAAAACAGGTAAATCAATAGGGTTTTTCGTACGGATAAGTGCCCAGTGAACGGTTTGTTTAGCTTTATACATTGTTCCGGGTGGGCGTTGTATTGTTTTTTCGGAAGTGTTAGACCTGTAAGAGAAAAATTTAAATGGTTGGGAAAGGCCATGGGATGTAGAAATATTTTTTTCACATTTTAATTCCTTGTAAAAACAGGAAAATTGATAGGGATTTTCATACGGATAAGTACCCAGTGAACGGTTCGTTTATCTTTATATATTCTTCCGGGTGGGCGTTGTATTGGTTTTTCGGAAGTGTTAGACCTGTAAGAGAAAAATTTAAATGGTTGGGAAAGGCCATGGGATGTAGAAATAATTTTTTCACATTTACTTCCTTGTAAAAACAGGTAAATCAATAGGGTTTTTCGTACGGGTAAGTACCCAGTGAACGGTTCGTTTAGCTTTATATATTGTTCCGGGTGGGCGTTGTATTGGTTTTTCAGAAGTGTTAGACCTGTAAGAGAAAAATTTAAATGGTTGGGAAATGCCATGGGATGTAGAAATATTTTTTTCACATTTAATTTCCTTTTAAAAACAGGTAAATCAATAGGTTTTTTCGTACGGATAAGTACCCAGTGAACGGTTCGTTTAGCTTTATATATTGATCCGGGTGGGCGTTGTATTGGTTTTTTGGAAGTGTTAGACTTGTAAGAGAAAAATTTAAATGGTTGGGAAAGGCCATGGGATGTAGAAATATTTTTTTCACATTTTTCTTCCTTATAAAAACAGGAAAATCAATAGGGATTTTCGTACGGATATGTACTCAGTGAACGGTTCGTTTAGCTTTATATATTGTTCCGGGTGGGCGTTGTATTGGTTTTTCGGAAGTGTTAGACCTGTAAGAGAAAAATTTAAATGGTTGGGAAAGGCCATGGGATGTAGAAATATTTTTTTGACATTTTACTTTCTTGTAAAAACAGGAAAATCAATAGGGATTTTCGTACGGATATGTACCCAGAGAACGGTTCGTTTAGCTTTATATATTGTTCCGGGTGGGCGTTGTATTGGTTTTTCGGAAGCGTTAGACCTGTAAGAAAAAAATTTATATGGTTGGGAAAGGCCATGGGATGTAGAAATATTTTTTTCACATTTTATTTCCTTGTAAAAACAGGTAAATCAATAGGGTTTTTCGTACGGATAAGTGCCCAGTGAACGGTTTGTTTAGCTTTATACATTGTTCCGGGTGGGCGTTGTATTGTTTTTTCGGAAGTGTTAGACCTGTAAGAGAAAAATTTAAATGGTTGGGAAAGGCCATGGGATGTAGAAATATTTTTTTCACATTTTAATTCCTTGTAAAAACAGGAAAATCGATAGGGATTTTCATACGGATAAGTACCCAGTGAACGGTTCGTTTATCTTTATATATTCTTCCGGGTGGGCGTTGTATTGGTTTTTCGGAAGTGTTAGACCTGTAAGAGAAAAATTTAAATGGTTGGGAAAGGCCATGGGATGTAGAAATATTTTTTTCACATTTACTTCCTTGTAAAAACAGGTAAATCAATAGGGTTTTTCGTACGGATAAGTGCCCAGTGAACGGTTCGTTTAGCTTTATATATTGTTCCGGGTGGGCGTTGTATTGATTTTTCGGAAGTGTTAGACCTGTAAGAGAAAAATTTAAATGGTTGGGAAAGGCCATGGGATATAGAAATATTTTTTTCACATTTTATTTCCGTTTAAAAACAGGTAAATCAATAGTGATTTTCGAACAGATAAGTACCCAGTGAACGGTTCGTTTAGCTTTATATATTGTTCCGGGTGGGCGTTGTTTTGGTTTTTCAGAAGTGTTAGACCTGTAAGAGAAAAATTTAAATGGTTGGGAAAGGCCATGGGATGTAGAAATATTTTTTTCACATTTTTCTTCCTTATAAAAACAGGAAAATCAATAGGGATTTTCGTACGGATATGTACCCAGTGAACGGTTCGTTTAGCTTTATATATTGTTCCGGGTGGGCGTTGTATTGGTTTTTCGGAAGCGTTAGACCTGTAAGAGAAAAATTTAAATGGTTGGGAAAGGCCATGGGATGTAGAAATATTTTTTTCACATTTTACTTCCTTGTAAAAACAGGAAAATCAATAGGGATTTTCGTACGGATATGTACCCAGTGAACGGTTCGTTTAGCTTTATATATTGTTCCGGGTGGGCGTTGTATTGGTTTTTCGGAAGCGTTAGACCTGTAAGAAAAAAATTTAAATGGTTGGGAAAGGCCATGGGATGTAGAAATATTTTTTTCACATTTTATTTCCTTGTAAAAACAGGTAAATCAATAGGGTTTTTCGTACGGATAAGTGCCCAGTGAACGGTTTGTTTAGCTTTATACATTTTTCCGGGTGGGCGTTGTATTGTTTTTTCGGAAGTGTTAGACCTGTAAGAGAAAAATTTAAATGGTTGGGAAAGGCCATGGGATGTAGAAATATTTTTTTCATATTTTACTTCCTTGTAAAAACAGGAAAATCAATAGGGTTTTTCGTACGGATAAGTGCCCAGTGAACGGTTCGTTTAGCTTTATATATTGTTCCGGGTGGGCGTTGTATTGATTTTTCGGAAGTGTTAGACCTGTAAGAGAAAAATTTAAATGGTTGGGAAAGGCCATGGGATATAGAAATATTTTTTTCACATTTTATTTCCGTTTAAAAACAGGTAAATCAATAGTGATTTTCGTATGGATAAGTACCCAGTGAACGGTTCGTTTAGCTTTATATATTGTTCCGGGTGGGCGTTGTTTTGGTTTTTCAGAAGTGTTAGACCTGTAAGAGAAAAATTTAAATGGTTGGGAAAGGCCATGGGATGTAGAAATATTTTTTTCACATTTTACTTCCTTGTAAAAACAGGAAAATCGATAGGGATTTTCGTACGGATAAGTAGCTAGTGAACGGTTCCTTTATCTTTATATATTCTTCTGGGTGGGCGTTTATTGGATTTTCGGAAGTGTTAGACCTGTAAGAGAAAAATTTAAATGGTTTGGAAAGGCCATGGGATGTAGAAATATTTTTTTCACATTTACTTCCTTGTAAAAACAGGTAAATCAATAGGGTTTTTCGTACGGATAAGTACCCAGTGAACGGTTCGTTTAGCTTTATATATTGTTCCGGGTGGGCGTTGTATTGGTTTTTCGGAAGTGTTAGACCTGTAAGAGAAAAATTTAAACGGTTGGGAAAGGCCATGGGATGTAGAAATATTTTTTTCACATTTTATTTCCTTTTAAAAACAGGTAAATCAATAGGGATTTTCGTACGGATAAGTACCAAGTGAACGGTTCGTTTAGCTTTATATTTTGTTCCGGGTGGGCGTTGTATTGGTTTTTCGGAAGTGTTAGACCTGTAAGAGAAATATTTTAATGGTTGGGAAAGGCCATGGGATGTAGAAATATTTTTTTCACATTTTACTTCCTTGTAAAAACAGGAAAATCAATAGGGATTTTCGTACGGATATGTACCCAGTGAACGGTTCATTTAGCTTTATATATTGTTCCGGGTGGGCGTTGTATTAGTTTTTCGGAAGCGTTAGACCTGTAAGAGAAAAATTTAAATGGTTGGGAAAGGCCATGGGATGTAGAAATATTTTTTTCACATTTTATTTCCTTGTAAAAACAGGTAAATCAATAGGGTTTTTCGTACGGATAAGTGCCCAGTGAACGGTTCGTTTAGCTTTATATATTGTTCCGGGTGGGCGTTGTTTTGGTTTTTCGGAAGTGTTAGACCTGTAAGAGAAAAATTTAAATGGTTGGAAAAGGCCATGGGATGTAGAAATATTTTTTTCACATTTTACTTCCTTGTAAAAACAGGAAAATCGATAGGGATTTTCGTACGGATAAGTACCCAGTGAACGGTTCGTTTAGCTTTATATATTGTTCCGGGTGGGGGTTGTATTGGTTTTTCAGAAGTGTTAGACCTGTAAGAGAAAAATTTAAATGGTTGGGAAAGGCCATGGGATGTAGAAATATTTTTTTCACATTTAATTTCCTTTTAAAAACAGGTAAATCAATAGGTTTTTTCGTACGGATAAGTACCCAGTGAACGGTTCGTTTAGCTTTATATATTGTTCCGGGTGGGCGTTGTATTGGTTTTTGGGAAGTGTTAGACTTGTAAGAGAAAAATTTAAATGGTTGGGAAAGGCCATGGGATGTAGAAATATTTTTTTCACATTTTTCTTCCTTATAAAAACAGGAAAATCAATAGGGATTTTCGTACGGATATGTACCCAGTGAACGGTTCGTTTAGCTTTATATATTGTTCCGGGTGGGCGTTGTATTGGTTTTTCGGAAGCGTTAGACCTGTAAGAGAAAAATTTAAATGGTTGGGAAAGGCCATGGGATGTAGAAATATTTTTTTCACATTTTATTTCCTTGTAAAAACAGGTAAATCAATAGGGTTTTTCGTACGGATAAGTGCCCAGTGAACGGTTCATTTAGCTTTATATATTGTTCCGGGTGGGCGTTGTATTGGTTTTTCGGAAGTGTTAGACCTGTAAGAGAAAAATTTAAATGGTTGGGAAAGGCCATGGGATGTAGAAATATTTTTTTGACATTTTACTTCCTTGTAAAAACAGGAAAATCAATAGGGATTTTCGTACGGATATGTACCCAGAGAACGGTTCGTTTAGCTTTATATATTGTTCCGGGTGGGCGTTGTATTGGTTTTTCGGAAGCGTTAGACCTGTAAGAAAAAAATTTAAATGGTTGGGAAAGGCCATGGGATGTAGAAATATTTTTTTCACATTTTATTTCCTTGTAAAAACAGGTAAATCAATAGGGTTTTTCGTACGGATAAGTGCCCAGTGAACGGTTTGTTTAGCTTTATACATTGTTCCGGGTGGGCGTTGTATTGTTTTTTCGGAAGTGTTAGACCTGTAAGAGAAAAATTTAAATGGTTGGGAAAGGCCATGGGATGTAGAAATATTTTTTTCACATTTTAATTCCTTGTAAAAACAGGAAAATCGATAGGGATTTTCATACGGATAAGTACCCAGTGAACGGTTCGTTTATCTTTATATATTCTTCCGGGTGGGCGTTGTATTGGTTTTTCAGAAGTGTTAGACCTGTAAGAGAAAAATTTAAATGGTTGGGAAAGGCCATGGGATGTAGAAATATTTTTTTCACATTTACTTCCTTGTAAAAACAGGTAAATCAATAGGGTTTTTCGTACGGATAAGTGCCCAGTGAACGGTTCGTTTAGCTTTATATATTGTTCCGGGTGGGCGTTGTATTAATTTTTCGGAAGTGTTAGACCTGTAAGAGAAAAATTTAAATGGTTGGGAAAGGCCATGGGATATAGAAATATTTTTTTCACATTTTATTTCCGTTTAAAAACAGGGAAATCAATAGTGATTTTCGTACGGATAAGTACCCAGTGAACGGTTCGTTTAGCTTTATATATTGTTCCGGGTGGGCGTTGTATTGGTTTTTCAGAAGTGTTAGACCTGTAAGAGAAAAATTTAAATGGTTGGGAAAGGCCATGGGATGTAGAAATATTTTTTTCACATTTTTCTTCCTTATAAAAACAGGAAAATCAATAGGGATTTTCGTACGGATATGTACCCAGTGAACGGTTCGTTTAGCTTTATATATTGTTCCGGGTGGGCGTTGTATTGGTTTTTTGGAAGCGTTAGACCTGTAAGAGAAAAATTTAAATGGTTGGGAAAGGCCATGGGATGTAGAAATATTTTTTTCACATTTTATTTCCTTGTAAAAACAGGTAAATCAATAGGGTTTTTCGTACGGATAAGTGCCCAGTGAACGGTTCGTTTAGCTTTCTATATTGTTCCGGGTGGGCGTTGTATTGGTTTTTCGGAAGTGTTAGACCTGTAAGAGAAAAATTTAAATGGTTGGGAAAGGCCATGGGATGTAGAAATATTTTTTTGACATTTTACTTCCTTGTAAAAACAGGAAAATCAATAGGGATTTTCGTACGGATATGTACCCAGAGAACGGTTCGTTTAGCTTTATATATTGTTCCGGGTGGGCGTTGTATTGGTTTTTCGGAAGCGTTAGACCTGTAAGAAAAAAATTTAAATGGTTGGGAAAGGCCATGGGATGTAGAAATATTTTTTTCACATTTTATTTCCTTGTAAAAACAGGTAAATCAATAGGGTTTTTCGTACGGATAAGTGCCCAGTGAACGGTTTGTTTAGCTTTATACATTGTTCCGGGTGGGCGTTGTATTGTTTTTTCGGAAGTGTTAGACCTGTAAGAGAAAAATTTAAATGGTTGGGAAAGGCCATGGGATGTAGAAATATTTTTTTCACATTTTAATTCCTTGTAAAAACAGGAAAATCGATAGGGATTTTCATACGGATAAGTACCCAGTGAACGGTTCGTTTATCTTTATATATTCTTCCGGGTGGGCGTTGTATTGGTTTTTCGGAAGTGTTAGACCTGTAAGAGAAAAATTTAAATGGTTGGGAAAGGCCATGGGATGTAGAAATATTTTTTTCACATTTACTTCCTTGTAAAAACAGGTAAATCAATAGGGTTTTTCGTACGGATAAGTGCCCAGTGAACGGTTCGTTTAGCTTTATATATTGTTCCGGGTGGGCGTTGTATTAATTTTTCGGAAGTGTTAGACCTGTAAGAGAAAAATTTAAATGGTTGGGAAAGGCCATGGGATATAGAAATATTTTTTTCACATTTTATTTCCGTTTAAAAACAGGGAAATCAATAGTGATTTTCGTACGGATAAGTACCCAGTGAACGGTTCGTTTAGCTTTATATATTGTTCCGGGTGGGCGTTGTATTGGTTTTTCAGAAGTGTTAGACCTGTAAGAGAAAAATTTAAATGGTTGGGAAAGGCCATGGGATGTAGAAATATTTTTTTCACATTTTTCTTCCTTATAAAAACAGGAAAATCAATAGGGATTTTCGTACGGATATGTACCCAGTGAACGGTTCGTTTAGCTTTATATATTGTTCCGGGTGGGCGTTGTATTGGTTTTTTGGAAGCGTTAGACCTGTAAGAGAAAAATTTAAATGGTTGGGAAAGGCCATGGGATGTAGAAATATTTTTTTCACATTTTATTTCCTTGTAAAAACAGGTAAATCAATAGGGTTTTTCGTACGGATAAGTGCCCAGTGAACGGTTCGTTTAGCTTTCTATATTGTTCCGGGTGGGCGTTGTATTGGTTTTTCGGAAGTGTTAGACCTGTAAGAGAAAAATTTAAATGGTTGGGAAAGGCCATGGGATGTAGAAATATTTTTTTCACATTTTACTTCCTTGTAAAAACAGGAAAATCAATAGGGATTTTCGTACGGATATGTACCCAGTGAACGGTTCGTTTAGCTTTATATATTGTTCCGGGTGGGCGTTGTATTGGTTTTTCGGAAGCGTTAGACCTGTAAGAAAAAAATTTAAAAGGTTGGGAAAGGCCATGGGATGTAGAAATATTTTTTTCACATTTTATTTCCTTGTAAAAACAGGTAAATCAATAGGGTTTTTCGTACGGATAAGTGCCCAGTGAACGGTTTGTTTAGCTTTATACATTTTTCCGGGTGGGCGTTGTATTGTTTTTTCGGAAGTGTTAGACCTGTAAGAGAAAAATTTAAATGGTTGGGAAAGGCCATGGGATGTAGAAATATTTTTTTCACATTTTACTTCCTTGTAAAAACAAGAAAATCGATAGGGATTTTCATACGGATATGTACCCAGTGAACGGTTCGTTTAGCTTTATATATTGTTCCGGGTGGGCGTTGTATTGGTTTTTCGGAAGCGTTAGACCTGTAAGAGAAAAATTTAAATGGTTGGGAAAGGCCATGGGATGTAGAAATATTTTTTTCACATTTTATTTCCTTGTAAAAACAGGTAAATCAATAGGGTTTTTCGTACGGATAAGTGCCCAGTGAACGGTTCATTTAGCTTTATATATTGTTCCGGGTGGGCGTTGTATTGGTTTTTCGGAAGTGTTAGACCTGTAAGAGAAAAATTTAAATGGTTGGGAAAGGCCATGGGATGTAGAAATATTTTTTTGACATTTTACTTCCTTGTAAAAACAGGAAAATCAATAGGGATTTTCGTACGGATATGTACCCAGAGAACGGTTCGTTTAGCTTTATATATTGTTCCGGGTGGGCGTTGTATTGGTTTTTCGGAAGCGTTAGACCTGTAAGAAAAAAATTTAAATGGTTGGGAAAGGCCATGGGATGTAGAAATATTTTTTTCACATTTTATTTCCTTGTAAAAACAGGTAAATCAATAGGGTTTTTCGTACGGATAAGTGCCCAGTGAACGGTTTGTTTAGCTTTATACATTGTTCCGGGTGGGCGTTGTATTGTTTTTTCGGAAGTGTTAGACCTGTAAGAGAAAAATTTAAATGGTTGGGAAAGGCCATGGGATGTAGAAATATTTTTTTCACATTTTAATTCCTTGTAAAAACAGGAAAATCGATAGGGATTTTCATACGGATAAGTACCCAGTGAACGGTTCGTTTATCTTTATATATTCTTCCGGGTGGGCGTTGTATTGGTTTTTCGGAAGTGTTAGACCTGTAAGAGAAAAATTTAAATGGTTGGGAAAGGCCATGGGATGTAGAAATATTTTTTTCACATTTACTTCCTTGTAAAAACAGGTAAATCAATAGGGTTTTTCGTACGGATAAGTGCCCAGTGAACGGTTCGTTTAGCTTTATATATTGTTCCGGGTGGGCGTTGTATTAATTTTTCGGAAGTGTTAGACCTGTAAGAGAAAAATTTAAATGGTTGGGAAAGGCCATGGGATATAGAAATATTTTTTTCACATTTTATTTCCGTTTAAAAACAGGGAAATCAATAGTGATTTTCGTACGGATAAGTACCCAGTGAACGGTTCGTTTAGCTTTATATATTGTTCCGGGTGGGCGTTGTATTGGTTTTTCAGAAGTGTTAGACCTGTAAGAGAAAAATTTAAATGGTTGGGAAAGGCCATGGGATGTAGAAATATTTTTTTCACATTTTTCTTCCTTATAAAAACAGGAAAATCAATAGGGATTTTCGTACGGATATGTACCCAGTGAACGGTTCGTTTAGCTTTATATATTGTTCCGGGTGGGCGTTGTATTGGTTTTTTGGAAGCGTTAGACCTGTAAGAGAAAAATTTAAATGGTTGGGAAAGGCCATGGGATGTAGAAATATTTTTTTCACATTTTATTTCCTTGTAAAAACAGGTAAATCAATAGGGTTTTTCGTACGGATAAGTGCCCAGTGAACGGTTCGTTTAGCTTTCTATATTGTTCCGGGTGGGCGTTGTATTGGTTTTTCGGAAGTGTTAGACCTGTAAGAGAAAAATTTAAATGGTTGGGAAAGGCCATGGGATGTAGAAATATTTTTTTCACATTTTACTTCCTTGTAAAAACAGGAAAATCAATAGGGATTTTCGTACGGATATGTACCCAGTGAACGGTTCGTTTAGCTTTATATATTGTTCCGGGTGGGCGTTGTATTGGTTTTTCGGAAGCGTTAGACCTGTAAGAAAAAAATTTAAAAGGTTGGGAAAGGCCATGGGATGTAGAAATAATTTTTTCACATTTTATTTCCTTGTAAAAACAGGTAAATCAATAGGGTTTTTCGTACGGATAAGTGCCCAGTGAACGGTTTGTTTAGCTTTATACATTTTTCCGGGTGGGCGTTGTATTGTTTTTTCGGAAGTGTTAGACCTGTAAGAGAAAAATTTAAATGGTTGGGAAAGGCCATGGGATGTAGAAATATTTTTTTCACATTTTACTTCCTTGTAAAAACAAGAAAATCGATAGGGATTTTCATACGGATAAGTACCCAGTGAACGGTTCGTTTATCTTTATATATTCTTCCGGGTGGGCGTTGTATTGGTTTTTCGGAAGTGTTAGACCTGTAAGAGAAAAATTTAAATGGTTGGGAAAGGCCATGGGATATAGAAATATTTTTTTCACATTTACTTCCTTGTAAAAACAGGTAAATCAATAGGGTTTTTCGTACGGATAAGTGCCCAGTGAACGGTTCGTTTAGCTTTATATATTGTTCCGGGTGGGCGTTGTATTGATTTTTCAGAAGTGTTAGACCTGTAAGAGAAAAATTTAAATGGTTGGGAAAGGCCATGGGATGTAGAAATATTTTTTTCACATTTTACTTCCTTGTAAAAACAGGAAAATCGATAGGGATTTTCGTACGGATAAGTAGCTAGTGAACGGTTCCTTTATCTTTATATATTCTTCTGGGTGGGCGTTGTATTGGATTTTCGGAAGTGTTAGACCTGTAAGAGAAAAATTTAAATGGTTTGGAAAGGCCATGGGATGTAGAAATATTTTTTTCACATTTACTTCCTTGTAAAAACAGGTAAATCAATAGGGTTTTTCGTACGGATAAGTACCCAGTGAACGGTTCGTTTAGCTTTATATATTGTTCCGGGTGGGCGTTGTATTGGTTTTTCAGAAGTGTTAGACCTGTAAGAGAAAAAATTAAATGGTTGGGAAAGGCCATGGGATGTAGAAATATTTTTTTCACATTTTATTTCCTTTTAAAAACAGGTAAATCAATAGGGATTTTCGTACGGATAAGTACCAAGTGAACGGTTCGTTTAGCTTTATATTTTGTTCTGGGTGGGCGTTGTATTGGTTTTTCGGAAGTGTTAGACCTGTAAGAGAAATATTTTAATGGTTGGGAAAGGCCATGGGATGTAGAAATATTTTTTTCACATTTTACTTCCTTGTAAAAACAGGAAAATCAATAGGGATTTTCGTACGGATATGTACCCAGTGAACGGTTCATTTAGCTTTATATATTGTTCCGGGTGGGCGTTGTATTGGTTTTTCGGAAGCGTTAGACCTGTAAGAGAAAAATTTAAATGGTTGGGAAAGGCCATGGGATGTAGAAATATTTTTTTCACATTTTATTTCCTTGTAAAAACAGGTAAATCAATAGGGTTTTTCGTACGGATAAGTGCCCAGTGAACGGTTCGTTTAGCTTTATATATTGTTCCGGGTGGGCGTTGTTTTGGTTTTTCGGAAGTGTTAGACCTGTAAGAGAAAAATTTAAATGGTTGGAAAAGGCCATGGGATGTAGAAATATTTTTTTCACATTTTACTTCCTTGTAAAAACAGGAAAATCGATAGGGATTTTCGTACGGATAAGTACCCAGTGAACGGTTCGTTTATCTTAATATATTCTTCCGGGTGGGCGTTGTATTGGTTTTTCGGAAGTGTTAGACCTGTAAGAGAAAAATTTAAATGGTTGGGAAAGGCCATGGGATGTAGAAATATTTTTTTCACATTTACTTCCTTGTAAAAACAGGTAAATCAATAGGGTTTTTCGTACGGATAAGTGCCCAGTGAACGGTTCATATAGCTTTATATATTGTTCCGGGTGGGCGTTGTATTGTTTTTTCGGAAGTGTTAGACCTGTAAGAGAAAAATTTAAATGGTTGGGAAAGGCCATGGGATTTAGAAATATTTTTTCACATTTTACTTCCTTGTAAAAACAGGAAAATCGATAGGGATTTTCATACGGATAAGTACCCAGTGAACGGTTCGTTTATCTTTATATATTCTTCCGGGTGGGCGTTGTATTGGTTTTTCGGAAGTGTTAGACCTGTAAGAGAAAAATTTAAATGGTTGGGAAAGGCCATGGGATGTAGAAATATTTTTTTCACATTTTACTTCCTTGTAAAAACAGGAAAATCGATAGGGATTTTGGGACGGATAAGTACCTAGTGAACGGTTCGTTTATCTTTATATATTCTTCCGGGTGGGCGTTGTATTGGATTTTCGGAAGTGTTAGACCTATAAGAGAAAAATTTAAATGGTTGGGAAAGGCCATGGGATGTAGAAATATTTTTTTCACATTTACTTCCTTGTAAAAACAGGTAAATCAATAGGGTTTTTCGTACGGATAAGTACCCAGTGAACGGTTCGTTTAGCTTTATATATTGTTCCGGGTGGGCGTGGTATTTGTTTTTCGGAAGTGTTAGACCTGTAAGAGAAAAATTTAAATGGTTGGGAAAGGCCATGGGATGTAGAAATATTTTTTTCACATTTTACTTCCTTGTAAAAACAGGAAAATCAATAGGGATTTTCGTACGGATATGAACCCAGTGAACGGTTCATTTAGCTTTATATATTGTTCCGGGTGGGCGTTGTATTGGTTTTTCGGAAGCGTGAGACCTGTAAGAGAAAAATTTAAATGGTTGGGAAAGGCCATGGGATGTAGAAATATTTTTTTCACATTTTATTTCCTTGTAAAAACAGGTAAATCAATAGGGTTTTTCGTACGGATAAGTGCCCAGTGAACGGTTCGTTTAGCTTTATATATTGTTCCAGGTGGGCGTTGTTTTGGTTTTTCGGAAGTGTTAGACCTGTAAGAGAAACATTTAAATGGTTGGAAAAGGCCATGGGATGTAGAAATATTTTTTTCACATTTTACTTCCTTGTAAAAACAGGAAAATCGATAGGGATTTTCGTACGGATAAGTACCCAGTGAACGGTTCGTTTATCTTAATATATTCTTCCGGGTGGGCGTTGTATTGGTTTTTCGGAAGTGTTAGACCTGTAAGAGAAAAATTTAAATGGTTGGGAAAGGCCATGGGATGTAGAAATATTTTTTTCACATTTACTTCCTTGTAAAAACAGGTAAATCAATAGGGTTTTTTGTACGGATAAGTACCCAGTGAACGGTTCGTTTAGCTTTATATATTGATCCGGGTGGGCGTTGTATTGGTTTTTTGGAAGTGTTAGACCTGTAAGAGAAAAATTTAAATGGTTGGGAAAGGCCATGGGATTTAGAAATATTTTTTCACATTTTACTTCCTTGTAAAAACAGGAAAATCGATAGGGATTTTCATACGGATAAGTACCCAGTGAACGGTTCGTTTATCTTTATATATTCTTCCGGGTGGGCGTTGTATTGGTTTTTCGGAAGTGTTAGACCTGTAAGAGAAAAATTTAAATGGTTGGGAAAGGCCATGGGATGTAGAAATATTTTTTTCACATTTTACTTCCTTGTAAAAACAGGAAAATCGATAGGGATTTTGGGACGGATAAGTACCTAGTGAACGGTTCGTTTATCTTTATATATTCTTCCGGGTGGGCGTTGTATTGGATTTTCGGAAGTGTTAGACCTGTAAGAGAAAAATTTAAATGGTTGGGAAAGGCCATGGGATGTAGAAATATTTTTTTCACATTTACTTCCTTGTAAAAACAGGTAAATCAATAGGGTTTTTCGTACGGATAAGTACCCAGTGAACGGTTCGTTTAGCTTTATATATTGTTCCGGGTGGGCGTTGTATTGGTTTTTCGGAAGTGTTAGACCTGTAAGAGAAAAATTTAAATGGTTGGGAAAGGCCATGGGATGTAGAAATATTTTTTTCACATTTTATTTCCTTTTAAAAACAGGTAAATCAATAGGGATTTTCGTACGGATAAGTACCCAGTGAACGTTTCGTTTAGCTTTATATATTGTTCCGGGTGGGCGTGGTATTTGTTTTTCGGAAGTGTTAGACCTGTAAGAGAAAAATTTAAATGGTTGGGAAAGGCCATGGGATGTAGAAATATTTTTTTCACATTTTACTTCCTTGTAAAAACAGGAAAATCAATAGGGATTTTCGTACGGATATGTACCCAGTGAACGGTTCATTTAGCTTTATATATTGTTCCGGGTGGGCGTTGTATTGGTTTTTCGGAAGCGTTAGACCTGTAAGAGAAAAATTTAAATGGTTGGGAAAGGCCATGGGATGTAGAAATATTTTTTTCACATTTTATTTCCTTGTAAAAACAGGTAAATCAATAGGGTTTTTCGTACGGATAAGTGCCCAGTGAACGGTTCGTTTAGCTTTATATATTGTTCCGGGTGGGCGTTGTATTGGTTTTTCGGAAGCGTTAGACCTGTAAGAGAAAAATTTAAATGGTTGGGAAAGGCCATGGGATGTAGAAATATTTTTTTCACATTTTATTTCCTTGTAAAAACAGGTAAATCAATAGGGTTTTTCGTACGGATAAGTGCCCAGTGAACGGTTCATATAGCTTTATATATTGTTCCGGGTGGGCGTTGTATTGTTTTTTCGGAAGTGTTAGACCTGTAAGAGAAAAATTTAAATGGTTGGGAAAGGCCATGGGATGTAGAAATATTTTTTCACATTTTACTTCCTTGTAAAAACAGGAAAATGGATAGGGATTTTCATACGGATAAGTACCCAGTGAACGGTTCGTTTATCTTTATATATTCTTCCGGGTGGGCGTTGTATTGGTTTTTCGGAAGTGTTAGACCTGTAAGAGAAAAATTTAAATGGTTGGGAAAGGCCATGGGATGTAGAAATATTTTTTTCACATTTTATTTCCTTGTAAAAACAGGTAAATCAATAGGGTTTTTCGTACGGATAAGTGCCCAGTGAATGGTTAGTTTAGCTTTATATATTGTTCCGGGTGGGCGTTGTTTTGGTTTTTCGGAAGTGTTAGACTTGTAAGAAAAAAATTTAAATGGTTGGGAAAGGCCATGGGATGTAGAAATATTTGTTTCACATTTTATTTCCTTGTAAAAACAGGTACATCAATAGGGTTTTTCGTACGGATAAGTGCCCAGTGAACGGTTTGTTTAGCTTTATACATTGTTCCGGGTGGGCGTTGTATTGTTTTTTCGGAAGTGTTAGACCTGTAAGAGAAAAATTTAAATGGTTGGGAAAGGCCATGGGATGTAGAAATATTTTTTTCACATTTTATTTCCTTGTAAAAACAGGAAAATCAATAGGGTTTTTCGTACGGATAAGTGCCCAGTGAACGGTTCGTTTAGCTTTATATATTGTTCCGGGTGGGCGTTGTTTTGGTTTTTCGGAAGTGTTAGACCTGTAAGAGAAAAATTTAAATGGTTGGAAAAGGCCATGGGATGTAGAAATATTTTTTTCACATTTTACTTCCTTGTAAAAACAGGAAAATCGATAGGGATTTTCGTACGGATAAGTACCCAGTGAACGGTTCGTTTATCTTAATATATTCTTCCGGGTGGGCGTTGTATTGGTTTTTCGGAAGTGTTAGACCTGTAAGAGAAAAATTTAAATGGTTGGGAAAGGCCATGGGATGTAGAAATATTTTTTTCACATTTACTTCCTTGTAAAAACAGGTAAATCAATAGGGTTTTTCGTACGGATAAGTGCCCAGTGAACGGTTCACATAGCGTTATATATTGTTCCGGGTGGGCGTTGTATTGTTTTTTCGGAAGTGTTAGACCTGTAAGAGAAAAATTTAAATGGTTGGGAAAGGCCATGGGATTTAGAAATATTTTTTCACATTTTACTTCCTTGTAAAAACAGGAAAATCGATAGGGATTTTCATACGGATAAGTACCCAGTGAACGGTTCGTTTATCTTTATATATTCTTCCGGGTGGGCGTTGTATTGGTTTTTCGGAAGTGTTAGACCTGTAAGAGAAAAATTTAAATGGTTGGGAAAGGCCATGGGATGTAGAAATATTTTTTTCACATTTACTTCCTTGTAAAAACAGGTAAATCAATAGGGTTTTCCGTACGGATAAGTGCCCAGTGAACGGTTCGTTTAGCTTTATATATTGTTCCGGGTGGGCGTTGTTTTGGTTTTTCGGAAGTGTTAGACCTGTAAGAGAAAAATTTAAATGGTTGGGAAAGGCCATGGGATGTAGAAATATTTTTTTCACATTTTATTTCCTTGTAAAAACAGGAAAATCGATAGGGATTTTCGTACGGATAAGTACCCAGTGAACGGTTCGTTTAGCTTTATATATTGTTCCGGGTGGGCGTTGTATTGGTTTTTCGGAAGTGTTAGACCTGTAAGAGAAAAATTTAAATGGTTGGGAAAGGCCATGAGATATAGAAATATTTTTTTTCACATTTTATTTCCGTTTAAAAACAGGTAAATCAATAGTGATTTTCGTACGGATAAGTACCCAGTGAACGGTTCGTTTAGCTTTATATATTGTTCCGGGTGGGCGTTGTATTGGTTTTTCGGAAGTGTTAGACCTGTAAGAGAAAAATTTAAATGGTTGGGAAAGGCCATGGGATGTAGAAATATTTTTTTCACATTTTACTTCCTTGTAAAAACAGGAAAATCGATAGGGATTTTCGGACGGATAAGTACCTAGTGAACGGTTTGTTTATCTTTATATATTCTTCCGGGTGGGCGTTGTATTGGATTTTCGGAAGTGTTAGACCTGTAAGAGAAAAATTTAAATGGTTGGGAAAGGCCATGGGATGTAGAAATATTTTTTTCACATTTTACTTCCTTGTAAAAACAGGAAAATCAATAGGGATTTTCGTACGGATATGTACCCAGTGAACGGTTCATTTAGCTTTATATATTGTTCCGGGTGGGCGTTGTATTGGTTTTTCGGATGTGTTAGACCTGTAAGAGAAGAATTTAAATGGTTGGGAAAGGCCATGGGATGTAGAAATATTTTTTCACATTTTATTTCCTTGTAAAAACAGGTAAATCAATAGGGTTTTTCGTACGGATAAGTGCCCAGTAAACGGTTCGTTTAGCTTTATATATTGTTCCGGGTGGGCATTGTTTTGGTTTTTCGGAAGTGTTAGACTTGTAAGAGAAAAATTTAAATGGTTGGGAAAGGCCATGGGATGTAGAAATATTTTTTTCACATTTTATTTCTTTGTAAAAACAGGAAAATCGATAGGGTTTTTCGTACGGATAAGTGCCCAGTGAACGGTTCGTTTAGCTTTATATATTGTTCCGGGTGGGCGTTGTATTGGTTTTTTGGAAGTGTTAGACCTGTAAGAGAAAAATTTAAATGGTTGGGAAAGGCCATGGGATGTAGAAATATTTTTTTCACATTTTTCTTCCTTATAAAAACAGGAAAATCAATAGGGATTTTCGTACGGATATGTACCCAGTGAACGGTTCGTTTAGCTTTATATATTGTTCTGGGTGGGCGTTGTATTGGTTTTTCGGAAGCGTTAGACCTGTAAGAAAAAAATTTAAATGGTTGGGAAAGGCCATGGGATGTAGAAATATTTTTTCACATTTTATTTCCTTGTAAAAACAGGTAAATCAATAGGGTTTTTCGTACGGATAAGTGCCCAGTGAACGGTTTGTTTAGCTTTATACATTGTTCCGGGTGGGCGTTGTATTGTTTTTTCGGAAGTGTTAGACCTGTAAGAGAAAAATTTAAATGGTTGGGAAAGGCCATGGGATGTAGAAATATTTTTTTCACATTTTACTTCCTTGTAAAAACAGGAAAATCGATAGGGATTTTCATACGGATAAGTACCCAGTGAACGGTTCGTTTATCTTTATATATTCTTCCGGGTGGGCGTTGTATTGGTTTTTCGGAAGTGTTAGACCTGTAAGAGAAAAATTTAAATGGTTGGGAAAGGCCATGGGATGTAGAAATATTTTTTTCACATTTACTTCCTTGTAAAACAGGTAAATCAATAGGGTTTTTCGTATGGATAACTGCCCGGTGAACGGTTCGTTTAGCTTTATATATTGTTCCGGGTGGGCGTTGTATTGATTTTTCGGAAGTGTTAGACCTGTAAGAGAAAAATTTAAATGGTTGGGAAAGGCCATGGGATATAGAAATATTTTTTTCACATTTTATTTCCGTTTAAAAACAGGTAAATCAATAGTGATTTTCGTACGGATAAGTACCCAGTGAACGGTTCGTTTAGCTTTATATATTGTTCCGGGTGGGCGTTGTTTTGGTTTTTCAGAAGTGTTAGACCTGTAAGAGAAAAATGTAAATGGTTGGGAAAGGCCATGGGATGTAGAAATATTTTTTTCACATTTTACTTCCTTGTAAAAACAGGAAAATCGATAGGGATTTTCGTACGGATAAGTACCCAGTGAACGGTTCGTTTATCTTAATATATTCTTCCGGGTGGGCGTTGTATTGGTTTTTCGGAAGTGTTAGACCTGTAAGAGAAAAATTTAAATGGTTGGGAAAGGCCATGGGATGTAGAAATATTTTTTTCACATTTACTTCCTTGTAAAAACAGGTAAATCAATAGGGTTTTTCGTACGGATAAGTACCCAGTGAACCGTTCGTTTAGCTTTATATATTCTTCCGGGTGGGCGTTGTATTGGTTTTTCGGAAGTGTTAGACCTGTAAGAGAAAAATTTAAATGGTTGGGAAAGGCCATGGGATGTAGAAATATTTTTTTCACATTTTATTTCCTTTTAAAAATAGGTCAATCAATAGGGATTTTCTTACGGATAAGTACCCAGTGAACGGTTCGTTTAGCTTTATATATTGTTCCGGGTGGGCGTTGTATTGGTATTTTGGAAGTGTTAGACCTGTAAGAGAAAAATTTAAATGGTTGGGAAAGGCCATGGGATGTAGAATTATTTTTTTCACATTTTACTTCCTTGTAAAAACAGGAAAATCAATAGGGATTTTCGTACGGATATGTACCCAGTGAACGGTTCATTTAGCTTTATATATTGTTCCGGGTGGGCGTTGTATTGGTTTTTCGGAAGCGTTAGACCTGTAAGAGAAAAATTTAAATGGTTGGGAAAGGCCATGGGATGTAGAAATATTTTTTTCACATTTTATTTCCTTGTAAAAACAGGTAAATCAATAGGGTTTTTCGTACGGATAAGTGCCCAGTGAACGGTTCATATAGCTTTATATATTGTTCCGGGTGGGCGTTGTATTGTTTTTTCGGAAGTGTTAGACCTGTAAGAGAAAAATTTAAATGGTTGGGAAAGGCCATGGGATGTAGAAATATTTTTTCACATTTTACTTCCTTGTAAAAACAGGAAAATCGATAGGGATTTTCATACGGATAAGTACCCAGTGAACGGTTCGTTTATCTTTATATATTCTTCCGGGTGGGCGTTGTATTGGTTTTTCGGAAGTGTTAGACCTGTAAGAGAAAAATTTAAATGGTTGGGAAAGGCCATGGGATGTAGAAATATTTTTTTCACATTTTATTTCCTTGTAAAAACAGGTAAATCAATAGGGTTTTTCGTACGGATAAGTGCCCAGTGAATGGTTAGTTTAGCTTTATATATTGTTCCGGGTGGGCGTTGTTTTGGTTTTTCGGAAGTGTTAGACCTGTAAGAAAAAAATTTAAATGGTTGGGAAAGGCCATGGGATGTAGAAATATTTGTTTCACATTTTATTTCCTTGTAAAAACAGGTACATCAATAGGGTTTTTCGTACGGATAAGTGCCCAGTGAACGGTTTGTTTAGCTTTATACATTGTTCCGGGTGGGCGTTGTATTGTTTTTTCGGAAGTGTTAGACCTGTAAGAGAAAAATTTAAATGGTTGGGAAAGGCCATGGGATGTAGAAATATTTTTTTCACATTTACTTCCTTGTAAAAACAGGTAAATCGATAGGGATTTTCATACGGATAAGTACCCAGTGAACGGTTCGTTTATCTTTATATATTCTTCCGGGTGGGCGTTGTATTGGTTTTTCGGAAGTGTTAGACCTGTAAGAGAAAAATTTAAATGGTTGGGAAAGGCCATGGGATGTAGAAATATTTTTTTCACATTTACTTCCTTGTAAAAACAGGTAAATCAATAGGGTTTTTCGTACGGATAAGTGCCCGGTGAACGGTTCGTTTAGCTTTATATATTCTTCCGGGTGGGCGTTGTATTGATTTTTCGGAAGTGTTAGACCTGTAAGAGAAAAATTTAAATGGTTGGGAAAGGCCATGTGATATAGAAATATTTTTTTCACATTTTATTTCCGTTTAATAACAGGTAAATCAATAGTGATTTTCGTACGGATAAGTACCCAGTGAACGGTTCGTTTAGCTTTATATATTGTTCCGGGTGGGCGTTGTATTGGTTTTTCGGAAGTGATAGACCTGTAAGAGAAAAATTTAAATGGTTGGGAAAGGCCATGGGATGTAGAAATATTTTTTTCACATTTTATTTCCTTTTAAAAACAGGTAAATCAATAGGGATTTTCGTACGGATAAGTACCCAGTGAACGGTTCGTTTAGCTTTATATATTGTTCCGGGTAGGCGTTGTATTGGTTTTTCGGAAGTGTTAGACCTGTAAGAGAAAAATTTAAATCGTTGGGAAAGGCCATGGGATGTAGAAATATTTTTTTCACATTTTACTTCCTTGTAAAAACAGGAAAATCAATAGGGATTTTCGTACGGATATGTACCCAATGATCGGTTCGTTTAGCTTTATATATTGTTCCGGGTGGGCGTTGTATTGGTTTTTCGGATGTGTTAGACCTGTAAGAGAAGAATTTAAATGGTTGGGAAAGGCCATGGGATGTAGAAATATTTTTTTCACATTTTATTTCCTTGTAAAAACAGGAAAATCGATAGGGATTTTCATACGGATAAGTACCCAGTGAACGGTTCGTTTATCTTTATATATTCTTCCGGGTGGGTGTTGTATTGGTTTTTCGGAAGTGTTAGACCTGTAAGAGAAAAATTTAAATGGTTGGGAAAGGCCATGGGATGTAGAAATATTTTTTCACATTTTACTTCCTTGTAAAAACAGGAAAATCGATAGGGATTTTCATACGGATAAGTACCCAGTGAACGGTTCGTTTATCTTTATATATTCTTCCGGGTGGGCGTTGTATTGGTTTTTCGGAAGTGTTAGACCTGTAAGAGAAAAATTTAAATGGTTGGGAAAGGCCATGGGATGTAGAAATATTTTTTTCACATTTTATTTCCTTGTAAAAACAGGTAAATCAATAGGGTTTTTCGTACGGATAAGTGCCCAGTGAATGGTTAGTTTAGCTTTATATATTGTTCCGGGTGGGCGTTGTTTTGGTTTTTCGGAAGTGTTAGACCTGTAAGAAAAAAATTTAAATGGTTGGGAAAGGCCATGGGATGTAGAAATATTTTTTTCACATTTTATTTCCTTTTAAAAACAGGTAAATCAATAGGGATTTTCGTACGGATAAGTTCCCAGTGAACGGTTCGTTCAGCTTTATATATTGTTCCGGGTAGGCGTTGTATTGGTTTTTCGGAAGTGTTAGACCTGTAAGAGAAAAATTTAAATCGTTGGGAAAGGCCATGGGATGTAGAAATATTTTTTTCACATTTTACTTCCTTGTAAAAACAGGAAAATCAATAGGGATTTTCGTACGGATATGTACCCAATGATCGGTTCGTTTAGCTTTATATATTGTTCCGGGTGGGCGTTGTATTGGTTTTTCGGATGTGTTAGACCTGTAAGAGAAGAATTTAAATGGTTGGGAAAGGCCATGGGATGTAGAAATATTTTTTTCACATTTTATTTCCTTGTAAAAACAGGAAAATCGATAGGGATTTTCATACGGATAAGTACCCAGTGAACGGTTCGTTTATCTTTATATATTCTTCCGGGTGGGTGTTGTATTGGTTTTTCGGAAGTGTTAGACCTGTAAGAGAAAAATTTAAATGGTTGGGAAAGGCCATGGGATGTAGAAATATTTTTTCACATTTTACTTCCTTGTAAAAACAGGAAAATCGATAGGGATTTTCATACGGATAAGTACCCAGTGAACGGTTCGTTTATCTTTATATATTCTTCCGGGTGGGCGTTGTATTGGTTTTTCGGAAGTGTTAGACCTGTAAGAGAAAAATTTAAATGGTTGGGAAAGGCCATGGGATGTAGAAATATTTTTTTCACATTTTATTTCCTTGTAAAAACAGGTAAATCAATAGGGTTTTTCGTACGGATAAGTGCCCAGTGAATGGTTAGTTTAGCTTTATATATTGTTCCGGGTGGGCGTTGTTTTGGTTTTTCGGAAGTGTTAGACCTGTAAGAAAAAAATTTAAATGGTTGGGAAAGGCCATGGGATGTAGAAATATTTGTTTCACATTTTATTTCCTTGTAAAAACAGGTACATCAATAGGGTTTTTCGTACGGATAAGTGCCCAGTGAACGGTTTGTTTAGCTTTATACATTGTTCCGGGTGGGCGTTGTATTGTTTTTTCGGAAGTGTTAGACCTGTAAGAGAAAAATTTAAATGGTTGGGAAAGGCCATGGGATGTAGAAATATTTTTTTCACATTTACTTCCTTGTAAAAACAGGTAAATCGATAGGGATTTTCATACGGATAAGTACCCAGTGAACGGTTCGTTTATCTTTATATATTCTTCCGGGTGGGTGTTGTATTGGTTTTTCGGAAGTGTTAGACCTGTAAGAGAAAAATTTAAATGGTTGGGAAAGGCCATGGGATGTAGAAATATTTTTTTCACATTTACTTCCTTGTAAAATCAGGTAAATCAATAGGGTTTTTCGTACGGATAAGTGCCCGGTGAACGGTTCGTTTAGCTTTATATATTCTTCCGGGTGGGCGTTGTATTGATTTTTCGGAAGTGTTAGACCTGTAAGAGAAAAATTTAAATGGTTGGGAAAGGCCATGTGATATAGAAATATTTTTTTCACATTTTATTTCCGTTTAATAACAGGTAAATCAATAGTGATTTTCGTACGGATAAGTACCCAGTGAACGGTTCGTTTAGCTTTATATATTGTTCCGGGTGGGCGTTGTATTGGTTTTTCGGAAGTGATAGACCTGTAAGAGAAAAATTTAAATGGTTGGGAAAGGCCATGGGATGTAGAAATATTTTTTTCACATTTTATTTCCTTTTAAAAACAGGTAAATCAATAGGGATTTTCGTACGGATAAGTACCCAGTGAACGGTTCGTTTAGCTTTATATATTGTTCCGGGTAGGCGTTGTATTGGTTTTTCGGAAGTGTTAGACCTGTAAGAGAAAAATTTAAATCGTTGGGAAAGGCCATGGGATGTAGAAATATTTTTTTCACATTTTACTTCCTTGTAAAAACAGGAAAATCAATAGGGATTTTCGTACGGATATGTACCCAATGATCGGTTCGTTTAGCTTTATATATTGTTCCGGGTGGGCGTTGTATTGGTTTTTCGGATGTGTTAGACCTGTAAGAGAAGAATTTAAATGGTTGGGAAAGGCCATGGGATGTAGAAATATTTTTTTCACATTTTATTTCCTTGTAAAAACAGGAAAATCGATAGGGATTTTCATACGGATAAGTACCCAGTGAACGGTTCGTTTATCTTTATATATTCTTCCGGGTGGGTGTTGTATTGGTTTTTCGGAAGTGTTAGACCTGTAAGAAAAAAATTTAAATGGTTGGGAAAGGCCATGGGATGTAGAAATATTTTTTTCACATTTACTTCCTTGTAAAAACAGGTACATCAATAGGGTTTTTCGTACGGATAAGTGCCCAGTGAACGGTTTGTTTAGCTTTATACATTGTTCCGGGTGGGCGTTGTATTGTTTTTTCGGAAGTGTTAGACCTGTAAGAGAAAAATTTAAATGGTTGGGAAAGGCCATGGGATGTAGAAATATTTTTTTCACATTTACTTCCTTGTAAAAACAGGTAAATCGATAGGGATTTTCATACGGATAAGTACCCAGTGAACGGTTCGTTTATCTTTATATATTCTTCCGGGTGGGTGTTGTATTGGTTTTTCAGAAGTGTTAGACCTGTAAGAGAAAAATTTAAATGGTTGGGAAAGGCCATGGGATGTAGAAATATTTTTTTCACATTTACTTCCTTGTAAAAACAGGTAAATCAATAGTGATTTTCGTACGGATAAGTGCCCGGTGAACGGTTCGTTTAGCTTTATATATTCTTTCGGGTGGGCGTTGTATTGATTTTTCGGAAGTGATAGACCTGTAAGAGAAAAATTTAAATGGTTGGGAAAGGCCATGGGATGTAGAAATATTTTTTTCACATTTTATTTCCTTTTAAAAACAGGTAAATCAATAGGGATTTTCGTACGGATAAGTACCCAGTGAACGGTTCGTTTAGCTTTATATATTGTTCCGGGTAGGCGTTGTATTGGTTTTTCGGAAGTGTTAGACCTGTAAGAGAAAAATTTAAATCGTTGGGAAAGGCCATGGGATGTAGAAATATTTTTTTCACATTTTACTTCCTTGTAAAAACAGGAAAATCAATAGGGATTTTCGTACGGATATGTACCCAATGATCGGTTCGTTTAGCTTTATATATTGTTCCGGGTGGGCGTTGTATTGGTTTTTCGGATGTGTTAGACCTGTAAGAGAAGAATTTAAATGGTTGGGAAAGGCCATGGGATGTAGAAATATTTTTTTCACATTTTATTTCCTTGTAAAAACAGGAAAATCGATAGGGATTTTCATACGGATAAGTACCCAGTGAACGGTTCGTTTATCTTTATATATTCTTCCGGGTGGGTGTTGTATTGGTTTTTCGGAAGTGTTAGACCTGTAAGAGAAAAATTTAAATGGTTGGGAAAGGCCATGGGATGTAGAAATATTTTTTTCACATTTACTTCCTTGTAAAAACAGGTAAATCAATAGGGTTTTTCGTACGGATAAGTGCCCGGTGAACGGTTCGTTTAGCTTTATATATTGTTCCGGGTGGGCGTTGTATTGATTTTTCGGAAGTGTTAGACCTGTAAGAGAAAAATTTAAATGGTTGGGAAAGGCCATGTGATATAGAAATATTTTTTTCACATTTTATTTCCGTTTAATAACAGGTAAATCAATAGTGATTTTCGTACGGATAAGTACCCAGTGAACGGTTCGTTTAGCTTTATATATTGTTCCGGGTGGGCGTTGTATTGGTTTTTCGCAAGTGTTAGACCTGTAAGAGAAAAATTTAAATGGTTGGGAAAGACCATGGGATGTAGAAATATTTTTTTCACATTTACTTCCTTGTAAAAACAGGTAAATCAATAGTGATTTTCGTACGGATAAGTGCCCGGTGAACGGTTCGTTTAGCTTTATATATTCTTTCGGGTGGGCGTTGTATTGATTTTTCGGAAGTGATAGACCTGTAAGAGAAAAATTTAAATGGTTGGGAAAGGCCATGGGATGTAGAAATATTTTTTTCACATTTTATTTCCTTTTAAAAACAGGTAAATCAATAGGGATTTTCGTACGGATAAGTACCCAGTGAACGGTTCGTTTAGCTTTATATATTGTTCCGGGTAGGCGTTGTATTGGTTTTTCGGAAGTGTTAGACCTGTAAGAGAAAAATTTAAATCGTTGGGAAAGGCCATGGGATGTAGAAATATTTTTTTCACATTTTACTTCCTTGTAAAAACAGGAAAATCAATAGGGATTTTCGTACGGATATGTACCCAATGATCGGTTCGTTTAGCTTTATATATTGTTCCGGGTGGGCGTTGTATTGGTTTTTCGGATGTGTTAGACCTGTAAGAGAAGAATTTAAATGGTTGGGAAAGGCCATGGGATGTAGAAATATTTTTTTCACATTTTATTTCCTTGTAAAAACAGGAAAATCGATAGGGATTTTCATACGGATAAGTACCCAGTGAACGGTTCGTTTATCTTTATATATTCTTCCGGGTGGGTGTTGTATTGGTTTTTCGGAAGTGTTAGACCTGTAAGAGAAAAATTTAAATGGTTGGGAAAGGCCATGGGATGTAGAAATATTTTTTTCACATTTACTTCCTTGTAAAAACAGGTAAATCAATAGGGTTTTTCGTACGGATAAGTGCCCGGTGAACGGTTCGTTTAGCTTTATATATTGTTCCGGGTGGGCGTTGTATTGATTTTTCGGAAGTGTTAGACCTGTAAGAGAAAAATTTAAATGGTTGGGAAAGGCCATGTGATATAGAAATATTTTTTTCACATTTTATTTCCGTTTAATAACAGGTAAATCAATAGTGATTTTCGTACGGATAAGTACCCAGTGAACGGTTCGTTTAGCTTTATATATTGTTCCGGGTGGGCGTTGTATTGGTTTTTCGCAAGTGTTAGACCTGTAAGAGAAAAATTTAAATGGTTGGGAAAGACCATGGGATGTAGAAATATTTTTTTCACATTTTATTTCCTTTTAAAAACAGGTAAATCAATAGGGATTTTCGTACGGATAAGTACCCAGTGAACGGTTCGTTTAGCTTTATATATTGTTCCGGGTGGGCGTTGTATTGGTTTTTCGGAAGTGTTAGACCTGTAAGAGAAAAATTTAAATGGTTGGGAAAGGCCATGGGATGTAGAAATATTTTTTTCACATTTTATTTCCTTGTAAAAACAGGTAAATCAATAGGGTTTTTCGTACGGATAAGTGCCCAGTGAACGGTTTGTTTAGCTTTATACATTGTTCCGGGTGGGCGTTGTATTGTTTTTTCGGAAGTGTTAGACCTGTAAGAGAAAAATTTAAATGGTTGGGAAAGGCCATGGGATGTAGAAATATTTTTTTCACATTTTATTTCCTTGTAAAAACAGGTAAATCAATAGGGTTTTTCGTACGGATAAGTGCCCAGTGAATGGTTAGTTTAGCTTTATATATTGTTCCGGGTGGGCGTTGTTTTGGTTTTTCGGAAGTGTTAGACCTGTAAGAAAAAATTTAAATGGTTGGGAAAGGCCATGGGATGTAGAAATATTTGTTTCACATTTTATTTCCTTGTAAAAACAGGTAAATCAATAGGGTTTTTCGTACGGATAAGTGCCCAGTGAACGGTTTGTTTAGCTTTATACATTGTTCCGGGTGGGCGTTGTATTGTTTTTTCGGAAGTGTTAGACCTGTAAGAGAAAAATTTAAATGGTTGTGAAAGGCCATGGGATGTAGAAATATTTTTTTCACATTTTACTTCCTTGTAAAAACAGGAAAATCGATAGGGATTTTCATACGGATAAGTACCCAGTGAAAGGTTCGTTTATCTTTATATATTCTTCCGGGTGGGTGTTGTATTGGTTTTTCGGAAGTGTTAGACCTGTAAGAGAAAAATTTAAATGGTTGGGAAAGGCCATGGGATGTAGAAATATTTTTTTCACATTTACTTCCTTGTAAAAACAGGTAAATCAATAGGGTTTTTCGTACGGATAAGTGCCCGGTGAACGGTTCGTTTAGCTTTATATATTGTTCCGGGTGGGCGTTGTATTGATTTTTCGGAAGTGTTAGACCTGTAAGAGAAAAATTTAAATGGTTGGGAAAGGCCATGTGATATAGAAATATTTTTTTCACATTTTATTTCCGTTTAATAACAGGTAAATCAATAGTGATTTTCGTACGGATAAGTACCCAGTGAACGGTTCGTTTAGCTTTATATATTGTTCCGGGTGGGCGTTGTATTGGTTTTTCGGAAGTGTTAGACCTGTAAGAGAAAAATTTAAATGGTTGGGAAAGGCCATGGGATGTAGAAATATTTTTTTCACATTTTATTTCCTTTTAAAAACAGGTAAATCAATAGGGATTTTCGTACGGATAAGTACCCAGTGAACGGTTCGTTTAGCTTTATATATTGTTCCGGGTGGGCGTTGTATTGGTTTTTCGGAAGTGTTAGACCTGTAAGAGAAAAATTTAAATGGTTGGGAAAGGCCATGGGATGTAGAAATATTTTTTTCACATTTTACTTCCTTGTAAAAACAGGAAAATCAATAGGGATTTTCGTAGGGATATGTACCCAATGATCGGTTCGTTTAGCTTTATATATTGTTCCGGGTGGGCGTTGTATTGGTTTTTCGGATGTGTTAGACCTGTAAGAGAAGAATTTAAATGGTTGGGAAAGGCCATGGGATGTAGAAATATTTTTTTCACATTTTATTTCCTTGTAAAACAGGTAAATCAATAGGGTTTTTCGTACGGATAAGTGCCCAGTGAACGGTTCGTTTAGCTTTATATATTGGTCCGGGTGGGCGTTGTTTTGGTTTTTCGGAAGTGTTAGACCTGTAAGAGAAAAATTTAAATGGTTGGGAAAGGCCATGGGATGTAGAAATATTTTTTTCACATTTTACTTCCTTGTAAAAACAGGAAAATCGATAGGGATTTTCATACGGATAAGTACCCAGTGAACGGTTCGTTTATCTTTATATATTCTTCCGGGTGGGTGTTGTATTGGTTTTTCGGAAGTGTTAGACCTGTAAGAGAAAAATTTAAATGGTTGGGAAAGGCCATGGGATGTAGAAATATTTTTTTCACATTTACTTCCTTGTAAAAACAGGTAAATCAATAGGGTTTTTCGTACGGATAAGTGCCCGGTGAACGGTTCGTTTAGCTTTATATATTGTTCCGGGTGGGCGTTGTATTGATTTTTCGGAAGTATTAGACCTGTAAGAGAAAAATTTAAATGGTTGGGAAAGGCCATGTGATATAGAAATATTTTTTTCACATTTTATTTCCGTTTAATAACAGGTAAATCAATAGTGATTTTCGTACAGATAAGTACCCAGTGAACGGTTCGTTTAGCTTTATATATTGTTCCGGGTGGGCGTTGTATTGGTTTTTCGGAAGTGTTAGACCTGTAAGAGAAAAATTTAAATGGTTGGGAAAGGCCATGGGATGTAGAAATATTTTTTTCACATTTTATTTCCTTTTAAAAACAGGTAAATCAATAGGGATTTTCGTACGGATAAGTACCCAGTGAACGGTTCGTTTAGCTTTATATATTGTTCCGGGTGGGCGTTGTATTGGTTTTTCGGAAGTGTTAGACCTGTAAGAGAAAAATTTAAATGGTTGGGAAAGGCCATGGGATGTAGAAATATTTTTTTCACATTTTACTTCCTTGTAAAAACAGGAAAATCAATAGGGATTTTCGTACGGATATGTAACCAATGATCGGTTCGTTTAGCTTTATATATTGTTCCGGGTGGGCGTTGTATTGGTTTTTCGGATGTGTTAGACCTGTAAGAGAAGAATTTAAATGGTTGGGAAAGGCCATGGGATGTAGAAATATTTTTTTCACATTTTATTTCCTTGTAAAACAGGTAAATCAATAGGGTTTTTCGTACGGATAAGTGCCCAGTGAACGGTTCGTTTAGCTTTATATATTGGTCCGGGTGGGCGTTGTTTTGGTTTTTCGGAAGTGTTAGACCTGTAAGAGAAAAATTTAAATGGTTGGGAAAGGCCATGGGATGTAGAAATATTTTTTTCACATTTTATTTCCTTGTAAAAACAGGTAAATCGATAGGGTTTTTCGTACGGATAAGTGCCCAGTGAACGGTTCATTTAGCTTTATATATTCTTCCGGGTGGGCGTTGTTTAGGTTTTTCGGAAGTGTTAGACCTGTAAGAGAAAAATTTAAATGGTTGGGAAAGGCCATGGGATGTAGAAATATTTTTTTCACATTTTACTTCCTTGTAAAATCAGGAAAATCGATAGGGATTTTCGTACGGATAAGTACCCAGTGAACGGTTCGTTTAGCTTTATATATTGTTCCGGGTGGGCGTTGTATTGGTTTTCCGGAAGTGTTAGACCTGTAACAGAAAAATTTAAATGGTTGGGAAAGGCCATGGGATGTAGAAATATTTTTTTCACATTTACTTCCTTGTAAAAACAGGTAAATCAATAGGGATTTTCGTACGGATAAGTACCCAGTGAATGGTTCGTTTAGCTTTATATATTGTTCCGGTTGGGCGTGGTATTGGTTTTTCAGAAGTGTTAGACCTGTAAGAGAAAAATTTAAATGGTTGGAAAAGGCCATAGGATGTAGAAATATTTTTTTCACATTTTACTTCCTTGTAAAAACAGGAAAATCAATAGGGATTTTCGTACGGATAAGTACCCAGTGAACCGTTCGTTTAGCTTTATATATTGTTCCGGGTGGGCGTTGTATTGGTTTTTCGGAAGTGTTAGACCTGTAAGAGAAAAATTTAAATGGTTGGGAAAGGCCATGGGATGTAGAAATATTTTTTTCACATTTACTTCCTTGTAAAAACAGGTAAATCAATAGGGTTTTTCGTACGGATAAGTACCCAGTGAACCGTTCGTTTAGCTTTATATATTGTTCCGGGTGGGCGTTGTATTGGTTTTTCGGAAGTGTTAGACCTGTAAGAGAAAAATTTAAATGGTTGGGAAAGGCCATGGGATGTAGAAATATTTTTTTCACATTTTACTTCCTTGTAAAAACAGGAAAATCAATAGGGATTTTCGTACGGATATGTAACCAATGATCGGTTCGTTTAGCTTTATATATTGTTCCGGGTGGGCGTTGTATTGGTTTTTCGGATGTGTTAGACCTGTAAGAGAAGAATTTAAATGGTTGGGAAAGGCCATGGGATGTAGAAATATTTTTTTCACATTTTATTTCCTTGTAAAACAGGTAAATCAATAGGGTTTTTCGTACGGATAAGTGCCCAGTGAACGGTTCGTTTAGCTTTATATATTGGTCCGGGTGGGCGTTGTTTTGGTTTTTCGGAAGTGTTAGACCTGTAAGAGAAAAATTTAAATGGTTGGGAAAGGCCATGGGATGTAGAAATATTTTTTTCACATTTTATTTCCTTGTAAAAACAGGTAAATCGATAGGGTTTTTCGTACGGATAAGTGCCCAGTGAACGGTTCATTTAGCTTTATATATTCTTCCGGGTGGGCGTTGTTTAGGTTTTTCGGAAGTGTTAGACCTGTAAGAGAAAAATTTAAATGGTTGGGAAAGGCCATGGGATGTAGAAATATTTTTTTCACATTTTACTTCCTTGTAAAATCAGGAAAATCGATAGGGATTTTCGTACGGATAAGTACCCAGTGAACGGTTCGTTTAGCTTTATATATTGTTCCGGGTGGGCGTTGTATTGGTTTTTCGGATGTGTTAGACCTGTAAGAGAAGAATTTAAATGGTTGGGAAAGGCCATGGGATGTAGAAATATTTTTTTCACATTTTATTTCCTTGTAAAAACAGGTAAATCAATAGGGTTTTTCGTACGGATAAGTGCCCAGTGAACGTTCGTTTAGCTTCATATATTGTTCCAGGTGGGCATTGTTTTGGTTTTTCGGAAGTGTTAGACCTGTAAGAGAAAAATTTAAATGGTTGGGAAAGGCCATGGGATGTAGAAATATTTTTTTCACATTTTATTTCCTTGTAAAAACAGGTAAATCAATAGGGTTTTTCGTACGGATAAGTACCCAGTGAATGGTTCGTTTAGCTTTATTTATTGTTCCGGGTGGGCGTTGTATTGGTTTTTCGGAAGTGTTAGACCTGTAAGAGAAAATTTTAAATGGTTGGGAAAGGCCATGGGATGTAGAAATATTTTTTTCACATTTACTTCCTTGTAAAAACAGGTAAATCAATAGGGATTTTCGTACGGATAAGTACCCAGTGAACGGTTCGTTTAGCTTTATATATTGTTCCGGTTGGGCGTGGTATTGGTTTTTCAGAAGTGTTAGACCTGTAAGAGAAAAATTTAAATGGTTGGAAAAGGCCATGGGATGTAGAAATATTTTTTTCACATTTTACTTCCTTGTAAAAACAGAAAAATCAATAGGGATTTTCGTCCGGATATGTACCCAGTGAACGGTTCGTTTAGCTGTATATATTGTTCCGGGTGGGCGTTGTATTGGTTTTTCGGATGTGTTAGACCTGTAAGAGAAGAATTTAAATGGTTGGGAAAGGCCATGGGATGTAGAAATATTTTTTTCACATTTTATTTCCTTGTAAAAACAGGTAAATCAATAGGGTTTTTCGTACGGATAAGTGCCCAGTGAACGTTCGTTTAGCTTTATATATTGTTCCGGGTGGGCATTGTTTTGGTTTTTCGGAAGTGTTAGACCTGTAAGAGAAAAATTTAAATGGTTGGGAAAGGCCATGGGATGTAGAAATATTTTTTTCACATTTTATTTCCTTGTAAAAACAGGTAAATCAATAGGGTTTTTCGTACGGTTAAGTTCCCAGTGAACGGTTCGTTTAGCTTTATATATTGTTCCGGGTGGGCATTGTTTTGGTTTTTCGGAAGTGTTAGACCTGTAAGAGAAAAATTTAAATGGTTGGGAAAGGCCATGGGATGTAGAAATATTTTTTTCACATTTTACTTCCTTGTAAAAACAGGAAAATCGATAGGGATGTTCGGACGGATATGTACCTAGTGAACGGTTCGTTTATCTTTATATATTGTTCGGGGTGGGCGTTGTATTGGATTTTCGGAAGTGTTAGACATGTAAGAGAAAAATTTAAATGGTTGGGAAAGGCCATGGGATGTAGAAATATTTTTTTCACATTTACTTCCTTGTAAAAACAGGTAAATCAATAGGGATTTTCGTACGGATAAGTACCCAGTGAACGGTTCGTTTAGCTTTATATATTCTTCTGGTTGGGCGTGGTATTGGTTTTTCGGAAGTGTTAGACCTGTAAGAGAAAAATTTAAATGGTTGGGAAAGGCCATGGGATGTAGAAATATTTTTTTCACATTTTACTTCCTTGTAAAAACAGGAAAATCGATAGGGATTTTCGTACGGATAAGTACCCAGTGAACGGTTCGTTTATCTTAATATATTCTTCCGGGTGGGCGTTGTATTGGTTTTTCGGAAGTGTTAGACCTGTAAGAGAAAAATTTAAATGGTTGGGAAAGGCCATGGGATGTAGAAATATTTTTTTCACATTTACTTCCTTGTAAAAACAGGTAAATCAATAGGGTTTTTCGTACGGATAAGTACCCAGTGAACCGTTCGTTTAGCTTTATATATTCTTCCGGGTGGGCGTTGTATTGGTTTTTCGGAAGTGTTAGACCTGTAAGAGAAAAATTTAAATGGTTGGGAAAGGCCATGGGATGTAGAAATATTTTTTTCACATTTTATTTCCTTTTAAAAATAGGTAAATCAATAGGGATTTTCGTACGGATAAGTAACCAGTGAACGGTTCGTTTAGCTTTATATATTCTTCTGGTTGGGCGTGGTATTGGTTTTTCGGAAGTGTTAGACCTGTAAGAGAAAAATTTAAATGGTTGGGAAAGGCCATGGGATGTAGAAATATTTTTTTCACATTTTACTTCCTTGTAAAAACAGGAAAATCGATAGGGATTTTCGTACGGATAAGTACCCAGTGAACGGTTCGTTTATCTTAATATATTCTTCCGGGTGGGCGTTGTATTGGTTTTTCGGAAGTGTTAGACCTGTAAGAGAAAAATTTAAATGGTTGGGAAAGGCCATGGGATGTAGAAATATTTTTTTCACATTTACTTCCTTGTAAAAACAGGTAAATCAATAGGGTTTTTCGTACGGATAAGTACCCAGTGAACCGTTCGTTTAGCTTTATATATTCTTCCGGGTGGGCGTTGTATTGGTTTTTCGGAAGTGTTAGACCTGTAAGAGAAAAATTTAAATGGTTGGGAAAGGCCATGGGATGTAGAAATATTTTTTTCACATTTTATTTCCTTTTAAAAATAGGTAAATCAATAGGGATTTTCTTACGGATAAGTACCCAGTGAACGGTTCGTTTAGCTTTATATATTGTTCCGGGTGGGCGTTGTATTGGTTTTTTGGAAGTGTTAGACCTGTAAGAGAAAAATTTAAATGGTTGGGAAAGGCCATGGGATGTAGAATTATTTTTTTCACATTTTACTTCCTTGTAAAAACAGGAAAATCAATAGGGATTTTCGTACGGATATGTACCCAGTGAACGGTTCATTTAGCTTTATATATTGTTCCGGGTGGGCGTTGTATTGGTTTTTCGGAAGCGTTAGACCTGTAAGAGAAAAATTTAAATGGTTGGGAAAGGCCATGGGATGTAGAAATATTTTTTTCACATTTTATTTCCTTGTAAAAACAGGTAAATCAATAGGGTTTTTCGTACGGATAAGTGCCCAGTGAACGGTTCATATAGCTTTATATATTGTTCCGGGTGGGCGTTGTATTGTTTTTTCGGAAGTGTTAGACCTGTAAGAGAAAAATTTAAATGGTTGGGAAAGGCCATGGGATGTAGAAATATTTTTTCACATTTTACTTCCTTGTAAAAACAGGAAAATCGATAGGGATTTTCATACGGATAAGTACCCAGTGAACGGTTCGTTTATCTTTATATATTCTTCCGGGTGGGCGTTGTATTGGTTTTTCGGAAGTGTTAGACCTGTAAGAGAAAAATTTAAATGGTTGGGAAAGGCCATGGGATGTAGAAATATTTTTTTCACATTTTATTTCCTTGTAAAAACAGGTAAATCAATAGGGTTTTTCGTACGGATAAGTGCCCAGTGAATGGTTAGTTTAGCTTTATATATTGTTCCGGGTGGGCGTTGTTTTGGTTTTTCGGAAGTGTTAGACCTGTAAGAAAAAAATTTAAATGGTTGGGAAAGGCCATGGGATGTAGAAATATTTGTTTCACATTTTATTTCTTTGTAAAAACAGGTACATCAATAGGGTTTTTCGTACGGATAAGTGCCCAGTGAACGGTTTGTTTAGCTTTATACATTGTTCCGGGTGGGCGTTGTATTGTTTTTTCGGAAGTGTTAGACCTGTAAGAGAAAAATTTAAATGGTTGGGAAAGGCCATGGGATGTAGAAATATTTTTTTCACATTTACTTCCTTGTAAAAACAGGAAAATCGATAGGGATTTTCATACGGATAAGTACCCAGTGAACGGTTCGTTTATCTTTATATATTCTTCCGGGTGGGTGTTGTATTGGTTTTTCGGAAGTGTTAGACCTGTAAGAGAAAAATTTAAATGGTTGGGAAAGGCCATGGGATGTAGAAATATTTTTTTCACATTTACTTCCTTGTAAAAACAGGTAAATCAATAGGGTTTTTCGTACGGATAAGTGCCCGGTGAACGGTTCGTTTAGCTTTATATATTCTTCCGGGTGGGCGTTGTATTGATTTTTCGGAAGTGTTAGACCTGTAAGAGAAAAATTTAAATGGTTGGGAAAGGCCATGTGATATAGAAATATTTTTTTCACATTTTATTTCCGTTTAATAACAGGTAAATCAATAGTGATTTTCGTACGGATAAGTACCCAGTGAACGGTTCGTTTAGCTTTATATATTGTTCCGGGTGGGCGTTGTATTGGTTTTTCGGAAGTGATAGACCTGTAAGAGAAAAATTTAAATGGTTGGGAAAGGCCATGGGATGTAGAAATATTTTTTTCACATTTTATTTCCTTTTAAAAACAGGTAAATCAATAGGGATTTTCGTACGGATAAGTACCCAGTGAACGGTTCGTTTAGCTTTATATATTGTTCCGGGTAGGCGTTGTATTGGTTTTTCGGAAGTGTTAGACCTGTAAGAGAAAAATTTAAATCGTTGGGAAAGGCCATGGGATGTAGAAATATTTTTTTCACATTTTACTTCCTTGTAAAAACAGGAAAATCAATAGGGATTTTCGTACGGATATGTACCCAATGATCGGTTCGTTTAGCTTTATATATTGTTCCGGGTGGGCGTTGTATTGGTTTTTCGGATGTGTTAGACCTGTAAGAGAAGAATTTAAATGGTTGGGAAAGGCCATGGGATGTAGAAATATTTTTTTCACATTTTATTTCCTTGTAAAAACAGGAAAATCGATAGGGATTTTCATACGGATAAGTACCCAGTGAACGGTTCGTTTATCTTTATATATTCTTCCGGGTGGGTGTTGTATTGGTTTTTCGGAAGTGTTAGACCTGTAAGAGAAAAATTTAAATGGTTGGGAAAGGCCATGGGATGTAGAAATATTTTTTTCACATTTACTTCCTTGTAAAAACAGGTAAATCAATAGGGTTTTTCGTACGGATAAGTGCCCGGTGAACGGTTCGTTTAGCTTTATATATTGTTCCGGGTGGGCGTTGTATTGATTTTTCGGAAGTGTTAGACCTGTAAGAGAAAAATTTAAATGGTTGGGAAAGGCCATGGGATATAGAAATATTTTTTTCACATTTTATTTCCGTTTAATAACAGGTAAATCAATAGTGATTTTCGTACGGATAAGTACCCAGTGAACGGTTCGTTTAGCTTTATATATTGTTCCGGGTGGGCGTTGTATTGGTTTTTCGCAAGTGTTAGACCTGTAAGAGAAAAATTTAAATGGTTGGGAAAGACCATGGGATGTAGAAATATTTTTTTCACATTTTATTTCCTTTTAAAAACAGGTAAATCAATAGGGATTTTCGTACGGATATGTACCCAATGATCGGTTCGTTTAGCTTTATATATTGTTCCGGGTGGGCGTTGTATTGGTTTTTCGGATGTGTTAGACCTGTAAGAGAAGAATTTAAATGGTTGGGAAAGGCCATGGGATGTAGAAATATTTTTTTCACATTTTATTTCCTTGTAAAAACAGGAAAATCGATAGGGATTTTCATACGGATAAGTACCCAGTGAACGGTTCGTTTATCTTTATATATTCTTCCGGGTGGGTGTTGTATTGGTTTTTCGGAAGTGTTAGACCTGTAAGAGAAAAATTTAAATGGTTGGGAAAGGCCATGGGATGTAGAAATATTTTTTTCACATTTACTTCCTTGTAAAAACAGGTAAATCAATAGGGTTTTTCGTACGGATAAGTGCCCGGTGAACGGTTCGTTTAGCTTTATATATTGTTCCGGGTGGGCGTTGTATTGATTTTTCGGAAGTGTTAGACCTGTAAGAGAAAAATTTAAATGGTTGGGAAAGGCCATGGGATATAGAAATATTTTTTTCACATTTTATTTCCGTTTAATAACAGGTAAATCAATAGTGATTTTCGTACGGATAAGTACCCAGTGAACGGTTCGTTTAGCTTTATATATTGTTCCGGGTGGGCGTTGTATTGGTTTTTCGCAAGTGTTAGACCTGTAAGAGAAAAATTTAAATGGTTGGGAAAGACCATGGGATGTAGAAATATTTTTTTCACATTTTATTTCCTTTTAAAAACAGGTAAATCAATAGGGATTTTCGTACGGATAAGTACCCAGTGAACGGTTCGTTTAGCTTTATATATTCTTCCGGGTGGGTGTTGTATTGGTTTTTCGGAAGTGTTAGACCTGTAAGAGAAAAATTTAAATGGTTGGGAAAGGCCATGGGATGTAGAAATATTTTTTTCACATTTACTTCCTTGTAAAAACAGGTAAATCAATAGGGTTTTTCGTACGGATAAGTGCCCGGTGAACGGTTCGTTTAGCTTTATATATTGTTCCGGGTGGGCGTTGTATTGATTTTTCGGAAGTGTTAGACCTGTAAGAGAAAAATTTAAATGGTTGGGAAAGGCCATGTGATATAGAAATATTTTTTTCACATTTTATTTCCGTTTAATAACAGGTAAATCAATAGTGATTTTCGTACGGATAAGTACCCAGTGAACGGTTCGTTTAGCTTTATATATTGTTCCGGGTGGGCGTTGTATTGGTTTTTCGCAAGTGTTAGACCTGTAAGAGAAAAATTTAAATGGTTGGGAAAGACCATGGGATGTAGAAATATTTTTTTCACATTTTATTTCCTTTTAAAAACAGGTAAATCAATAGGGATTTTCGTACGGATAAGTACCCAGTGAACGGTTCGTTTAGCTTTATATATTGTTCCGGGTGGGCGTTGTATTGGTTTTTCGGAAGTGTTAGACCTGTAAGAGAAAAATTTAAATGGTTGGGAAAGGCCATGGGATGTAGAAATATTTTTTTCACATTTACTTCCTTGTAAAAACAGGTAAATCAATAGGGTTTTTCGTACGGATAAGTGCCCGGTGAACGGTTCGTTTAGCTTTATATATTGTTCCGGGTGGGCGTTGTATTGATTTTTCGGAAGTGTTAGACCTGTAAGAGAAAAATTTAAATGGTTGGGAAAGGCCATGGGATATAGAAATATTTTTTTCACATTTTATTTCCGTTTAATAACAGGTAAATCAATAGTGATTTTCGTACGGATAAGTACCCAGTGAACGGTTCGTTTAGCTTTATATATTGTTCCGGGTGGGCGTTGTATTGGTTTTTCGCAAGTGTTAGACCTGTAAGAGAAAAATTTAAATGGTTGGGAAAGACCATGGGATGTAGAAATATTTTTTTCACATTTTATTTCCTTTTAAAAACAGGTAAATCAATAGGGATTTTCGTACGGATATGTACCCAATGATCGGTTCGTTTAGCTTTATATATTGTTCCGGGTGGGCGTTGTATTGGTTTTTCGGATGTGTTAGACCTGTAAGAGAAGAATTTAAATGGTTGGGAAAGGCCATGGGATGTAGAAATATTTTTTTCACATTTTATTTCCTTGTAAAAACAGGAAAATCGATAGGGATTTTCATACGGATAAGTACCCAGTGAACGGTTCGTTTATCTTTATATATTCTTCCGGGTGGGTGTTGTATTGGTTTTTCGGAAGTGTTAGACCTGTAAGAGAAAAATTTAAATGGTTGGGAAAGGCCATGGGATGTAGAAATATTTTTTTCACATTTACTTCCTTGTAAAAACAGGTAAATCAATAGGGTTTTTCGTACGGATAAGTGCCCGGTGAACGGTTCGTTTAGCTTTATATATTGTTCCGGGTGGGCGTTGTATTGATTTTTCGGAAGTGTTAGACCTGTAAGAGAAAAATTTAAATGGTTGGGAAAGGCCATGGGATATAGAAATATTTTTTTCACATTTTATTTCCGTTTAATAACAGGTAAATCAATAGTGATTTTCGTACGGATAAGTACCCAGTGAACGGTTCGTTTAGCTTTATATATTGTTCCGGGTGGGCGTTGTATTGGTTTTTCGCAAGTGTTAGACCTGTAAGAGAAAAATTTAAATGGTTGGGAAAGACCATGGGATGTAGAAATATTTTTTTCACATTTTATTTCCTTTTAAAAACAGGTAAATCAATAGGGATTTTCGTACGGATAAGTACCCAGTGAACGGTTCGTTTAGCTTTATATATTCTTCCGGGTGGGTGTTGTATTGGTTTTTCGGAAGTGTTAGACCTGTAAGAGAAAAATTTAAATGGTTGGGAAAGGCCATGGGATGTAGAAATATTTTTTTCACATTTACTTCCTTGTAAAAACAGGTAAATCAATAGGGTTTTTCGTACGGATAAGTGCCCGGTGAACGGTTCGTTTAGCTTTATATATTGTTCCGGGTGGGCGTTGTATTGATTTTTCGGAAGTGTTAGACCTGTAAGAGAAAAATTTAAATGGTTGGGAAAGGCCATGTGATATAGAAATATTTTTTTCACATTTTATTTCCGTTTAATAACAGGTAAATCAATAGTGATTTTCGTACGGATAAGTACCCAGTGAACGGTTCGTTTAGCTTTATATATTGTTCCGGGTGGGCGTTGTATTGGTTTTTCGCAAGTGTTAGACCTGTAAGAGAAAAATTTAAATGGTTGGGAAAGACCATGGGATGTAGAAATATTTTTTTCACATTTTATTTCCTTTTAAAAACAGGTAAATCAATAGGGATTTTCGTACGGATAAGTACCCAGTGAACGGTTCGTTTAGCTTTATATATTGTTCCGGGTGGGCGTTGTATTGGTTTTTCGGAAGTGTTAGACCTGTAAGAGAAAAATTTAAATGGTTGGGAAAGGCCATGGGATGTAGAAATATTTTTTTCACATTTTATTTCCTTGTAAAAACAGGTAAATCAATAGGGTTTTTCGTACGGATAAGTGCCCAGTGAATGGTTAGTTTAGCTTTATATATTGTTCCGGGTGGGCGTTGTTTTGGTTTTTCGGAAGTGTTAGACCTGTAAGAAAAAAATTTAAATGGTTGGGAAAGGCCATGGGATGTAGAAATATTTGTTTCACATTTTATTTCTTTGTAAAAACAGGTACATCAATAGGGTTTTTCGTACGGATAAGTGCCCAGTGAACGGTTTGTTTAGCTTTATACATTGTTCCGGGTGGGCGTTGTATTGTTTTTTCGGAAGTGTTAGACCTGTAAGAGAAAAATTTAAATGGTTGGGAAAGGCCATGGGATGTAGAAATATATTTTTCACATTTACTTCCTTGTAAAAACAGGAAAATCGATAGGGATTTTCATACGGATAAGTACCCAGTGAACGGTTCGTTTATCTTTATATATTCTTCCGGGTGGGTGTTGTATTGATTTTTCGGAAGTGTTAGACCTGTAAGAGAAAAATTTAAATGGTTGGGAAAGGCCATGGGATGTAGAAATATTTTTTTCACATTTACTTCCTTGTAAAAACAGGTAAATCAATAGGGTTTTTCGTACGGATAAGTGCCCGGTGAACGGTTCGTTTAGCTTTATATATTCTTCCGGGTGGGCGTTGTATTGATTTTTCGGAAGTGTTAGACCTGTAAGAGAAAAATTTAAATGGTTGGGAAAGGCCATGTGATATAGAAATATTTTTTTCACATTTTATTTCCGTTTAATAACAGGTAAATCAATAGTGATTTTCGTACGGATAAGTACCCAGTGAATGGTTCGTTTAGCTTTATATATTGTTCCGGGTGGGCGTTGTATTGGTTTTTCGGAAGTGATAGACCTGTAAGAGAAAAATTTAAATGGTTGGGAAAGGCCATGGGATGTAGAAATATTTTTTTCACATTTTATTTCCTTTTAAAAACAGGTAAATCAATAGGGATTTTCGTACGGATAAGTACCCAGTGAACGGTTCGTTTAGCTTTATATATTGTTCCGGGTAGGCGTTGTATTGGTTTTTCGGAAGTGTTAGACCTGTAAGAGAAAAATTTAAATCGTTGGGAAAGGCCATGGGATGTAGAAATATTTTTTTCACATTTTACTTCCTTGTAAAAACAGGAAAATCAATAGGGATTTTCGTACGGATATGTACCCAATGATCGGTTCGTTTAGCTTTATATATTGTTCCGGGTGGGCGTTGTATTGGTTTTTCGGATGTGTTAGACCTGTAAGAGAAGAATTTAAATGGTTGGGAAAGGCCATGGGATGTAGAAATATTTTTTTCACATTTTATTTCCTTGTAAAAACAGGAAAATCGATAGGGATTTTCATACGGATAAGTACCCAGTGAACGGTTCGTTTATCTTTATATATTCTTCCGGGTGGGTGTTGTATTGGTTTTTCGGAAGTGTTAGACCTGTAAGAGAAAAATTTAAATGGTTGGGAAAGGCCATGGGATGTAGAAATATTTTTTTCACATTTACTTCCTTGTAAAAACAGGTAAATCAATAGGGTTTTTCGTACGGATAAGTGCCCGGTGAACGGTTCGTTTAGCTTTATATATTGTTCCGGGTGGGCGTTGTATTGATTTTTCGGAAGTGTTAGACCTGTAAGAGAAAAATTTAAATGGTTGGGAAAGGCCATGTGATATAGAAATATTTTTTTCACATTTTATTTCCGTTTAATAACAGGTAAATCAATAGTGATTTTCGTACGGATAAGTACCCAGTGAACGGTTCGTTTAGCTTTATATATTGTTCCGGGTGGGCGTTGTATTGGTTTTTCGCAAGTGTTAGACCTGTAAGAGAAAAATTTAAATGGTTGGGAAAGACCATGGGATGTAGAAATATTTTTTTCACATTTTATTTCCTTTTAAAAACAGGTAAATCAATAGGGATTTTCGTACGGATAAGTACCCAGTGAACGGTTCGTTTAGCTTTATATATTGTTCTGGGTAGGCGTTGTATTGGTTTTTCGGAAGTGTTAGACCTGTAAGAGAAAAATTTAAATCGTTGGGAAAGGCCATGGGATGTAGAAATATTTTTTTCACATTTTACTTCCTTGTAAAAACAGGAAAATCAATAGGGATTTTCGTACGGATATGTACCCAATGATCGGTTCGTTTAGCTTTATATATTGTTCCGGGTGGGCGTTGTATTGGTTTTTCGGATGTGTTAGACCTGTAAGAGAAGAATTTAAATGGTTGGGAAAGGCCATGGGATGTAGAAATATTTTTTTCACATTTCATTTCCTTGTAAAAACAGGAAAATCGATAGGGATTTTCATACGGATAAGTACCCAGTGAACGGTTCGTTTATCTTTATATATTCTTCCGGGTGGGTGTTGTATTGGTTTTTCGGAAGTGTTAGACCTGTAAGAGAAAAATTTAAATGGTTGGGAAAGGCCATGGGATGTAGAAATATTTTTTTCACATTTACTTCCTTGTAAAAACAGGTAAATCAATAGGGTTTTTCGTACGGATAAGTGCCCGGTGAACGGTTCGTTTAGCTTTATATATTGTTCCGGGTGGGCGTTGTATTGATTTTTCGGAAGTGTTAGACCTGTAAGAGAAAAATTTAAATGGTTGGGAAAGGCCATGTGATATAGAAATATTTTTTTCACATTTTATTTCCGTTTAATAACAGGTAAATCAATAGTGATTTTCGTACGGATAAGTACCCAGTGAACGGTTCGTTTAGCTTTATATATTGTTCCGGGTGGGCGTTGTATTGGTTTTTCGCAAGTGTTAGACCTGTAAGAGAAAAATTTAAATGGTTGGGAAAGACCATGGGATGTAGAAATATTTTTTTCACATTTTATTTCCTTTTAAAAACAGGTAAATCAATAGGGATTTTCGTACGGATAAGTACCCAGTGAACGGTTGGTTTAGCTTTATATATTGTTCCGGGTGGGCGTTGTATTGGTTTTTCGGAAGTGTTAGACCTGTAAGAGAAAAATTTAAATGGTTGGGAAAGGCCATGGGATGTAGAAATATTTTTTTCACATTTTATTTCCTTGTAAAAACAGGTAAATCAATAGGGTTTTTCGTACGGATAAGTGCCCAGTGAACGGTTTGTTTAGCTTTATACATTGTTCCGGGTGGGCGTTGTATTGTTTTTTCGGAAGTGTTAGACCTGTAAGAGAAAAATTTAAATGGTTGGGAAAGGCCATGGGATGTAGAAATATTTTTTTCACATTTTATTTCCTTGTAAAAACAGGTAAATCAATAGGGTTTTTCGTACGGATAAGTGCCCAGTGAATGGTTAGTTTAGCTTTATATATTGTTCCGGGTGGGCGTTGTTTTGGTTTTTCGGAAGTGTTAGACCTGTAAGAAAAAAATTTAAATGGTTGGGAAAGGCCATGGGATGTAGAAATATTTGTTTCACATTTTATTTCCTTGTAAAAACAGGTAAATCAATAGGGTTTTTCGTACGGATAAGTGCCCAGTGAACGGTTTGTTTAGCTTTATACATTCTTCCGGGTGGGCGTTGTATTGTTTTTTCGGAAGTGTTAGACCTGTAAGAGAAAAATTTAAATGGTTGGGAAAGGCCATGGGATGTAGAAATATTTTTTTCACATTTTACTTCCTTGTAAAAACAGGAAAATCGATAGGGATTTTCATACGGATAAGTACCCAGTGAAAGGTTCGTTTATCTTTATATATTCTTCCGGGTGGGTGTTGTATTGGTTTTTCGGAAGTGTTAGACCTGTAAGAGAAAAATTTAAATGGTTGGGAAAGGCCATGGGATGTAGAAATATTTTTTTCACATTTACTTCCTTGTAAAAACAGGTAAATCAATAGGGTTTTTCGTACGGATAAGTGCCCGGTGAACGGTTCGTTTAGCTTTATATATTGTTCCGGGTGGGCGTTGTATTGATTTTTCGGAAGTGTTAGACCTGTAAGAGAAAAATTTAAATGGTTGGGAAAGGCCATGTGATATAGAAATATTTTTTTCACATTTTATTTCCGTTTAATAACAGGTAAATCAATAGTGATTTTCGTACGGATAAGTACCCAGTGAACGGTTCGTTTAGCTTTATATATTGTTCCGGGTGGGCGTTGTATTGGTTTTTCGGAAGTGTTAGACCTGTAAGAGAAAAATTTAAATGGTTGGGAAAGGCCATGGGATGTAGAAATATTTTTTTCACATTTTATTTCCTTTTAAAAACAGGTAAATCAATAGGGATTTTCGTACGGATAAGTACCCAGTGAACGGTTCGTTTAGCTTTATATATTGTTCCGGGTGGGCGTTGTATTGGTTTTTCGGAAGTGTTAGACCTGTAAGAGAAAAATTTAAATGGTTGGGAAAGGCCATGGGATGTAGAAATATTTTTTTCACATTTTACTTCCTTGTAAAAACAGGAAAATCAATAGGGATTTTCGTAGGGATATGTACCCAATGATCGGTTCGTTTAGCTTTATATATTGTTCCGGGTGGGCGTTGTATTGGTTTTTCGGATGTGTTCGACCTGTAAGAGAAGAATTTAAATGGTTGGGAAAGGCCATGGGATGTAGAAATATTTTTTTCACATTTTATTTCCTTGTAAAACAGGTAAATCAATAGGGTTTTTCGTACGGATAAGTGCCCAGTGAACGGTTCGTTTAGCTTTATATATTGGTCCGGGTGGGCGTTGTTTTGGTTTTTCGGAAGTGTTAGACCTGTAAGAGAAAAATTTAAATGGTTGGGAAAGGCCATGGGATGTAGAAATATTTTTTTCACATTTTACTTCCTTGTAAAAACAGGAAAATCGATAGGGATTTTCATACGGATAAGTACCCAGTGAACGGTTCGTTTATCTTTATATATTCTTCCGGGTGGGTGTTGTATTGGTTTTTCGGAAGTGTTAGACCTGTAAGAGAAAAATTTAAATGGTTGGGAAAGGCCATGGGATGTAGAAATATTTTTTTCACATTTACTTCCTTGTAAAAACAGGTAAATCAATAGGGTTTTTCGTACGGATAAGTGCCCGGTGAACGGTTCGTTTAGCTTTATATATTGTTCCGGGTGGGCGTTGTATTGATTTTTCGGAAGTATTAGACCTGTAAGAGAAAAATTTAAATGGTTGGGAAAGGCCATGTGATATAGAAATATTTTTTTCACATTTTATTTCCGTTTAATAACAGGTAAATCAATAGTGATTTTCGTACAGATAAGTACCCAGTGAACGGTTCGTTTAGCTTTATATATTGTTCCGGGTGGGCGTTGTATTGGTTTTTCGGAAGTGTTAGACCTGTAAGAGAAAAAATTTAAATGGTTGGGAAAGGCCATGGGATGTAGAAATATTTTTTTCACATTTTATTTCCTTTTAAAAACAGGTAAATCAATAGGGATTTTCGTACGGATAAGTACCCAGTGAACGGTTCGTTTAGCTTTATATATTGTTCCGGGTGGGCGTTGTATTGGTTTTTCGGAAGTGTTAGACCTGTAAGAGAAAAATTTAAATGGTTGGGAAAGGCCATGGGATGTAGAAATATTTTTTTCACATTTTACTTCCTTGTAAAAACAGGAAAATCAATAGGGATTTTCGTACGGATATGTAACCAATGATCGGTTCGTTTAGCTTTATATATTGTTCCGGGTGGGCGTTGTATTGGTTTTTCGGATGTGTTAGACCTGTAAGAGAAGAATTTAAATGGTTGGGAAAGGCCATGGGATGTAGAAATATTTTTTTCACATTTTATTTCCTTGTAAAATAGGTATATCAATAGGGTTTTTCGTACGGATAAGTGCCCAGTGAACGGTTCGTTTAGCTTTATATATTGGTCCGGGTGGGCGTTGTTTTGGTTTTTCGGAAGTGTTAGACCTGTAAGAGAAAAATTTAAATGGTTGGGAAAGGCCATGGGATGTAGAAATATTTTTTTCACATTTTATTTCCTTGTAAAAACAGGTAAATCGATAGGGTTTTTCGTACGGATAAGTGCCCAGTGAACGGTTCATTTAGCTTTATATATTCTTCCGGGTGGGCGTTGTTTAGGTTTTTCGGAAGTGTTAGACCTGTAAGAGAAAAATTTAAATGGTTGGGAAAGGCCATGGGATGTAGAAATATTTTTTTCACATTTTACTTCCTTGTAAAAACAGGTAAATCAATAGGGTTTTTCGTACGGATAAGTGCCCAGTGAACGGTTCGTTTAGCTTTATATATTGTTCCGGCTGGGCGTTGTTTTGGTTTTTCGGAAGTGTTAGACCTGTAAGAGAAAAATTTAAATGGTTGGGAAAGGCCATGGGATGTAGAAATATTTTTTTCACATTTTATTTCCTTGTAAAAACAGGTAAATCAATAGGGTTTTTCGTACGGTTAAGTTCCCAGTGAACGGTTCGTTTAGCTTTATATATTGTTCCGGGTGGGCATTGTTTTGGTTTTTCGGAAGTGTTAGACCTGTAAGAGAAAAATTTAAATGGTTGGGAAAGGCCATGGGATGTAGAAATATTTTTTTCACATTTTACTTCCTTGTAAAAACAGGAAAATCGATAGGGATGTTCGGACGGATATGTACCTAGTGAACGGTTCGTTTATCTTTATATATTGTTCGGGGTGGGCGTTGTATTGGATTTTCGGAAGTGTTAGACGTGTAAGAGAAAAATTTAAATGGTTGGGAAAGGCCATGGGATGTAGAAATATTTTTTTCACATTTACTTCCTTGTAAAAACAGGTAAATCAATAGGGATTTTCGTACGGATAAGTACCCAGTGAACGGTTCGTTTAGCTTTATATATTGTTCCGGTTGGGCGTGGTATTGGTTTTTCAGAAGTGTTAGACCTGTAAGAGAAAAATTTAAATGGTTGGAAAAGGCCATGGGATGTAGAAATATTTTTTTCACATTTTACTTCCTTGTAAAAACAGGAAAATCAATAGGGATTTTCGTCCGGATATGTACCCAGTGAACGGTTCGTTTAGCTTTATATATTGTTCCGGGTGGGCGTTGTATTGGTTTTTCGGATGTGTTAGACCTGTAAGAGAAGAATTTAAATGGTTGGGAAAGGCCATGGGATGTAGAAATATTTTTTTCACATTTTATTTCCTTGTAAAAACAGGTAAATCAATAGGGTTTTTCGTACGGATAAGTGCCCAGTGAACGTTCGTTTAGCTTTATATATTGTTCCGGATGGGCATTGTTTTGGTTTTTCGGAAGTGTTAGACCTGTAAGAGAAAAATTTAAATGGTTGAGAAAGGCCATGGGATGTAGAAATATTTTTTTCACATTTTATTTCCTTGTAAAAACAGGTAAATCAATAGGGTTTTTCGTACGGATAAGTACCCAGTGAATGGTTCGTTTAGCTTTATTTATTGTTCCGGGTGGGCGTTGTATTGGTTTTTCGGAAGTGTTAGACCTGTAAGAGAAAATTTTAAATGGTTGGGAAAGGCCATGGGATGTAGAAATATTTTTTTCACATTTACTTCCTTGTAAAAACAGGTAAATCAATAGGGATTTTCGTACGGATAAGTACCAAGTGAACGGTTCGTTTAGCTTTATATATTGTTCCGGTTGGGCGTGGTATTGGTTTTTCAGAAGTGTTAGACCTGTAAGAGAAAAATTTAAATGGTTGGAAAAGGCCATGGGATGTAGAAATATTTTTTTCACATTTTACTTCCTTGTAAAAACAGAAAAATCAATAGGGATTTTCGTCCGGATATGTACCCAGTGAACGGTTCGTTTAGCTGTATATATTGTTCCGGGTGGGCGTTGTATTGGTTTTTCGGATGTGTTAGACCTGTAAGAGAAGAATTTAAATGGTTGGGAAAGGCCATGGGATGTAGAAATATTTTTTTCACATTTTATTTCCTTGTAAAAACAGGTAAATCAATAGGGTTTTTCGTACGGATAAGTGCCCAGTGAACGTTCGTTTAGCTTTATATATTGTTCCGGGTGGGCATTGTTTTGGTTTTTCGGAAGTGTTAGACCTGTAAGAGAAATAATTTAAATGGTTGGGAAAGGCCATGGGATGTAGAAATATTTTTTTCATTTTTTATTTCCTTGTAAAAACAGGTAAATCAATAGGGTTTTTCGTACGGTTAAGTTCCCAGTGAACGGTTCGTTTAGCTTTATATATTGTTCCGGGTGGGCATTGTTTTGGTTTTTCGGAAGTGTTAGACCTGTAAGAGAAAAATTTAAATGGTTGGGAAAGGCCATGGGATGTAGAAATATTTTTTTCACATTTTACTTCCTTGTAAAAACAGGAAAATCGATAGGGATGTTCGGACGGATATGTACCTAGTGAACGGTTCGTTTATCTTTATATATTGTTCGGGGTGGGCGTTGTATTGGATTTTCGGAAGTGTTAGACGTGTAAGAGAAAAATTTAAATGGTTGGGAAAGGCCATGGGATGTAGAAATATTTTTTTCACATTTACTTCCTTGTAAAAACAGGTAAATCAATAGGGTTTTTCGTACGGATAAGTACCCAGTGAATGGTTCGTTTAGCTTTATTTATTGTTCCGGGTGGGCGTTGTATTGGTTTTTCGGAAGTGTTAGACCTGTAAGAGAAAATTTTAAATGGTTGGGAAAGGCCATGGGATTTAGAAATATTTTTTTCACATTTACTTCCTTGTAAAAACAGGTAAATCAATAGGGTTTTTCGTACGGATAAGTACCCAGTGAACGGTTCGTTTAGCTTTATATATTGTTCCGGGTGGGCGTTGTATTGGTTTTTCAGAAGTGTTAGACCTGTAAGAGAAAAATTTAAATGGTTGGGAAAGGCCATGGGATGTAGAAATATTTTTTTCACATTTACTTCCTTGTAAAAACAGGTAAATCTATAGGGTTTTTCGTACGGATAAGTACCCAGTGAACGGTTCGTTTAGCTTTATATATTGTTCCGGGTGGGCGTTGTTTTGGTTTTTCGGAAGTGTTAGACCTGTAAGAGAAAAATTTAAATGGTTGGAAAAGGCCATGGGATGTAGAAATATTTTTTTCACATTTTACTTCCTTGTAAAAACAGGAAAATCGATAGGGATTTTCGTACGGATAAGTACCCAGTGAACGGTTCGTTTATCAATATATTCTTCCGGGTGGGCGTTGTATTGGTTTTTCGGAAGTGTTAGACCTGTAAGAGAAAAATTTAAATGGTTGGGAAAGGCCATGGGATGTAGAAATATTTTTTTCACATTTACTTCCTTGTAAAAACAGGTAAATCAATAGGGTTTTTCGTACGGATAAGTACATAGTGAACGGTTCGTTTATCTTTATATTTTCTTCCGGATGGGCGTTGTATTGGTTTTTCGGAAGTGTTAGACCTGTAAGAGAAAAATTTAAATGGTTGGGAAAGGCCATGGGATGTAGAAATATTTTTTTCACATTTTATTTCCTTTTAAAAACAGGTAAATCAATAGGGATTTTCGTACGGATAAGTACCCAGTGAACGGTTCGTTTAGCTTTATATATTGTTCCGGGTGGGCGTTGTATTGGTTTTTCGGAAGTGTTAGACCTGTAAGAGAAAAATTTAAATGGTTGGGAAAGGCCATGGGATGTAGAAATATTTTTTTCACATTTTATTTCCTTGTAAAAACAGGTAAATCGATAGGGTTTTTCGTACGGATAAGTGCCCAGTGAACGGTTCGTTTAGCTTTATATATTGTTCCGGGTGGGCGTTGTATTGTTTTTTCGGAAGTGTTAGACCTGTAAGACAAAAATTTAAATGGTTGGGAAAGGCCATGGGATGTAGAAATATTTTTTCACATTTTACTTCCTTGTAAAAACAGGAAAATCGATAGGGATTTTCGTACGGATAAGTACCCAGTGAACCGTTCGTTTAGCTTTATATATTGTTCCGGGTGGGCGTTGTATTGTTTTTTCGGAAGTGTTAGACCTGTAAGAGAAAAATTTAAATGGCTGGGAAAGGCCATGGGATGTAGAAATATTTTTTTCACATTTTACTTCCTTGTAAATACAGGAAAATCGATAGGGATTTTCGTACGGATAAGTACCCAGTGAACCGTTCGTTTAGCTTTATATATTGTTCCGGTTGGGCGTTGTTTTGGTTTTTCGGAAGTGTTAGACCTGTAAGAGAAAAATTTAAATGGTTGGGAAAGGCCATGGGATGTAGAAATATTTTTTCACATTTTATTTCCTTGTAAAAACAGGTAAATCAATAGGGTTTTTCGTACGGATAAGTGCCCAGTGAACGGTTCGTTTAGCTTTATATATTGTTCCGGGTGGGCGTTGTTTTGGTTTTTCGGAAGTGTTAGACCTGTAAGAGAAAAATTTAAATGGATGGGAAAGGCCATGGGATGTAGAAATATTTTTTTCACATTTTACTTCCTTGTAAAAACAGGAAAATCGATAGGGATTTTCGGACGGATAAGTACCTAGTGAATGGTTCGTTTATCTTTATATATTCTTCCGGGTGGGCGTTGTATTGGATTTTCGGAAGTGTTAGACCTGTAAGAGAAAAATTTAAATGGTTGGGAAAGGCCATGGTATGTAGAAATATTTTTTTCACATTTACTTCCTTGTAAAAACAGGTAAATCAATAGGGTTTTTTGTACGGATAGGTACCCAGTGAACGGTTCGTTTAGCTTTATATATTGTTCCGGGTGGGCGTTGTATTGGTTTTTCGGAAGTGTTAGACCTGTAAGAGAAAAATTTAAATGGTTGGGAAAGGCCATGGGATGTAGAAATATTTTTTTCACATTTTATTTCCTTTTAAGAACAGGTAAATCAATAGGGATTTTCGTACGGATAAGTACCCAGTGAACGGTTCGTTTAGCTTTATATATTGTTCCGGGTGGGCGTTGTATTGGTTTTTCAGAAGTGTTAGACCTGTAAGAGAAAATTTTAAATGGTTGGGAAAGGCCATGGGATGTAGAAATATTTTTTTCACATTTTACTTCCTTATAAAAACAGGAAAATCAATAGGGATTTTCGTACGGATATGTACCCAGTGAACCCTTCGTTTAGCTTTATATATTGTTCCGGGTGGGCGTTGTATTGGTTTTTCGGAAGCGTTAGACCTGTAAGAAAAAAATTTAAATGGTTGGGAAAGGCCATGGGATGTAGAAATATTTTTTTCACATTTTACTTCCTTGTAAAAACAGGAAAATCGATAGGGATTTTCGTACGGATAAGTAGCTAGTGAACGGTTCGTTTATCTTTATATATTCTTCCGGGTGGGCGTTGTATTCGATTTACGGAAGTGTTAGACCTGTAAGAGAAAAATTTAAATGGTTGGGAAAGGCCATGGGATGTAGAAATATTTTTTTCACATTTACTTCCTTGTAAAAACAGGTAAATCAATAGGGTTTTTCGTACGGATAAGTACCCAGTGAACGGTTCGTTTAGCTTTATATATTGTTCCGGGTGGGCGTTGTATTGGTTTTTCGGAAGTGTTAGAACTGTAAGAGAAAAATTTAAATGGTTGGGAAAGGCCATGGGATGTAGAAATATTTTTTTCACATTTTATTTCCTTTTAAAAACAGGTAAATCAATAGGGATTTTCGTACGGATAAGTACCCAGTGAACGGTTCGTTTAGCTTTATATATTGTTCCGGGTGGGCGTTGTATTGGTTTTTCGCAAGTGTTAGACGTGTAAGTGAAAAATTTAAATGGTTGGGAAAGGCCATGGGATGGAGAAATATTTTTTTCACATTTTACTTCCTTGTAAAAACAGGAAAATCGATAGGGATCTTCGTATGGATAAGTAGCTAGTGAACGGTTCGTTTATCTTTATATATTCTTCTGGGTGGGCATTGTATTGGTTTTTCGGATGTGTTAGACCTGTAAGAGAAGAATTTAAATGGTTGGGAAAGGCCATGGGATGTAGAAATATTTTTTTCACATTTTATTTCCTTGTAAAAACAGGTAAATCAATAGGGTTTTTCGTACGGATAAGTGCCCAGTGAACGGTTCGTTTAGCTTTATATATTGTTCCGGGTGGGCGTTGTTTTGGTTTTTCGGAAGTGTTAGACCTGTAAGAGAAAAAATTAAATGGTTGGGAAAGGCCATGGGATGTAGAAATATTTTTTTCACATTTTATTTCCTTGTAAAAACAGGTAAATCAATAGGGTTTTTCGTACGGATAAGTGCCCAGTGAACGGTTCGTTTAGCTTTATATATTGTTCCGGGTGGGCGTTGTTTTGGTTTTTCGGAAGTGTTAGACCTGTAAGAGAAAAATTTAAATGGTTGGGAAAGGCCATGGGATGTAGAAATATTTTTTTCACATTTTACTTCCTTGTAAAAACAGGAAAATCGATAGGGATTTTTGTACGGATAAGTACCCAGTGAACGGTTCGTTTAGCTTTATATATTGTTCTGGGTGGATGTTGTATTGGTTTTTCGGAAGTGTTAGACCTGTAAGAGAAAAATTTAAATGGTTGGGAAAGGCCATGGCATTTAGAAATATTTTTTTCACATTTTATTTCCTTGTAAATACAGGTAAAACGATAGGGATTTTCGTACGGATAAGTGCCCAGTGAACGATACGTTTAGCTTTATATATTGTTCCGGTGGGCGTTGTTTTGGTTTTTCGGAAGTGTTAGACCTGTAAGAGAAAAATTTAAATGGTTGGGAAAGGCCATGTGATGTAGAAATATTTTTTTCACATTTTACTTCCTTGTAAAAACAGGAAAATCGATAGGGATTTTCGTACGGATAAGTAGCTAGTGAACGGTTCGTTTATCTTTATATATTCTTCCGGGTGGGCGTTGTATTCGATTTTCGGAAGTGTTAGACCTGTAAGAGAAAAATTTAAATGGTTGGGAAAGGCCATTGGATGTAGAAATATTTTTTTCACATTTACTTCCTTGTAAAAACAGGTAAATCAATAGGGTTTTTCGTACGGATAAGTACCCAGTGAACGGTTCGTTTAGCTTTATATATTGTTCCGGGTGGGCGTTGTATTGGTTTTTCGGAAGTGTTAGAATTGTAAGAGAAAAATTTAAATGGTTGGGAAAGGCCATGGGATGTAGAAATATTTTTTTCACATTTTATTTCCTTTTAAAAACAAGTAAATCAATAGGGATATTCGTACGGATAAGTACCCAGTGAACGGTTCGTTTAGCTTTATATATTGTTCCGGGTGGGCGTTGTATTGGTTTTTCGCAAGTGTTAGACCTGTAAGAGAAAAATTTAAATGGTTGGGAAAGGCCATGGGATATAGAAATATTTTTTTCGCATTTTATTTCCGTTTAAAAACAGGTAAATCAATAGTGATTTTCGTACGGATGAGTACCCAGTGAACGGTTCGTTTAGCTTTATATATTGTTCCGGGTGGGCGTTGTTTTGGTTTTTCGGAAGTGTTAGACGTGTAAGTGAAAAATTTAAATGGTTGGGAAAGGCCATGGGATGGAGAAATATTTTTTTCACATTTACTTCCTTGTAAAAACAGGTAAATCCATAGGGTTTTTCGTACGGATAAGTACCCAGTGAACGGTTCGTTTATCTTTATATATTGTTCCGGGTGGGCGTTGTATTGGTTTTTCGGAAGTGTTAGACCTGTAAGAGAAAAATTTAAATGGTTGGGAAAAGCCATGGGATGTAGAAATATTTTTTTCACATTTACTTCCTTGTAAAAACAAGTAAATCAATAGGGTTTTTCGTATGGATAAGTACCCAGTGAACCGTTCGTTTAGCTTTATATATTGTTCCGGGTGGGCGTTGTTTTGGTTTTTCGGAAGTGTTAGACCTGTAAGAGAAAAATTTAAATGGTTGGGAAAGGCCATGGGATGTAGAAATATTTTTTTCACATTTTAATTCCTTTTAAAAACAGGTAACTCAATAGGGATTTTCGTACGGATAAGTACCCAGTGAACGGTTCGTTTAGCTTTATATATTGTTCTGGGTGGGCGTTGTATTGGTTTTTCGGAAGTGTTAGACCTGTAAGAGAAAAATTTAAATGGTTGGGAAAGGCCATGGGATGTAGAAATATTTTTTTCACATTTTACTTCCTTGTAAAAACAGGAAAATCAATAGGGATTTTTGTACGGATAAGTACCCAGTGAACGGTTCGTTTAGCTTTATATATTGTTCCTGGTGGGCGTTGTTTTGGTTTTTCGCAAGTGTTAGACCTGTAAGAGAAAAATTTAAATGGTTGGGAAAGGCCATGGGATGTAGAAATATTTTTTTCACATTTACTTCCTTGTAAAAACAGGTAAATCAATAGGTTTTTTCGTACGGATAAGTACCCAGTGAACGGTTCGTTTAGCTTTATATATTGTTCCGGGTGGGCGTTGTATTGGTTTTTCGGAAGCGTTAGACCTGTAAGAGAAAAATTTAAATGGTTGGGAAAGGCCATGGGATGCAGAAATATTTTTTTCACATTTTATTTCCTTGTAAAAACAGGTAAATCAATAGGGTTTTTCGTACGGATAAGTACCCAGTGAACCGTTGGTTTAGCTTTATATATTGTTCCGGGTGGGCGTTGTATTGTTTTTTCGGAAGTGTTAGACCTGTAAGAGAAAAATTTAAATGGTTGGGAAAGGCCATGGGATGTAGAAATATTTTTTTCACATTTTACTTCCTTGTAAAAACAGGAAAATCAATAGGGATTTTCGTACGGATAAGTACCCAGTGAACCGTTCGTTTAGCTTTATATATTGTTCCGGGTGGGCTTTGTATTGGTTTTTCTGAAGTGTTAGACCTGTAAGAGAAAAATTTAAATGGTTGGGAAAGGCCATGGGATGTAGAAATATTTTTTTCACATTTTACTTCCTTGTAAAAACAGGAAAATCAATAGGGATTTTTGTACGGATAAGTACCCAGTGAACGGTTCGTTTAGCTTTATATATTGTTCCTTGTGGGCGTTGTTTTGGTTTTTCGCAAGTGTTAGACCTGTAAGAGAAAAATTTAAATGGTTGGGAAAGGCCATGGGATGTAGAAATATTTTTTTCACATTTACTTCCTTGTAAAAACAGGTAAATCAATAGGTTTTTTCGTACGGATAAGTACCCAGTGAACGGTTCGTTTAGCTTTATATATTGTTCCGGCTGGGCGTTGTTTTGGTTTTTCGGAAGTGTTAGATCTGTAAGAGAAAAATTTAAATGGTTGGGAAAGGCCATGGGATGTAGAAATATTTTTTTCACATTTTACTTACTTGTAAAAACAGGAAAATCGATAGGGATTTTCGTACGGATAAGTAGCTAGTGAACGGTTCGTTTATCTTTATATATTCTTCAGGGTGGGCGTTGTATTGGATTTTCGGAAGTGTTAGACCTGTAAGGGAAAAATTTAAATGGTTGGGAAAGGCCATGGGATGTAGAAATATTTTTTTCACATTTACTTCCTTGTAAAAACAGGTAAATCAATAGGGTTTTTCTTACGGATAAGTACCCAGTGAACGGTTCGTTTAGCTTTATATATTGTTCCAGGTGGGCGTTGTATTGGTTTTTCAGAAGTGTTAGACCTGTAAGAGAAAAATTTAAATGGTTGGGAAAGGCCATGGGATGTAGAAATATTTTTTTCACATTTTATTTCCTTGTAAAAACAGGTAAATCAATAGGGTTTTTCGTACGGATAAGTGCCCAGTGAACGGTTCGTTTAGCTTTATATATTGTTCCGGCTGGGCGTTGTTTTGGTTTTTCAGAAATGTTAGACCTGTAAGAGAAAAATTTAAATGGTTGGGAAAGGCCATGGGATGTAGAAATATTTTTTTCACATTTTATTTCCTTGTAAAAACAGGTAAATCAATAGGGTTTTTCGTACGGATAAGTACCCAGTGAACGGTTCGTTTAGCTTTATATATTGTTCCGGGTGGGCGTTGTATTGGTTTTTCAGAAGTGTTAGACCTGTATGAGAAAAATTTAAATGGTTGGGAAAGACCATGGGATGTAGAAATGTTTTTTTCACATTTTATTTCCTTGTAAAAACAGGTAAATCAATAGGGTTTTTCGTACGGATAAGTGCCCAGTGAACGGTTCGTTTAGCTTTATATATTTTTCCGGGTGGGCGTTGTATTGGTTTTTCGGAAGTGTTAGAATTGTAAGAGAAAAATTTAAATGGTTGGGAAAGGCCATGGGATGTAGAAAAATTTTTTTCACATTTTATTTCCTTTTAAAAACAGGTAAATCAATAGGGATTTTCGTACGGATAAGTACCCAGTGAACGGTTCGTTTAGCTTTTTATATTGTTCCGGGTGGGCGTTGTTTTGGTTTTTCGGAAGTGTTAGACCTGTAAGAGAAAAATTTAAATGGTTGGGAAAGGCCATGGGATGTAGAAATATTTTTTTCACATTTTACTTCCTTGTAAAAACAGGAAAATCGATAGGGATTTTCGTACGGATAAGTAGCTAGTGAACGGTTCGTTTATCTTTATATATTCTTCTGGGTGGGCGTTGTATTGGATTTTCGGAAGTATTAGACCTGTAAGGGAAAAATTTAAATGGTTGGGAAAGGCCATGGGATGTAGAAATATTTTTTTCACATTTACTTCCTTGTAAAAACAGGTAAATCTATAGGGTTTTTCGTACGGATAAGTACCCATTGAACGGTTCGTTTAGCTTTATATATTGTTCCGGGTGGGTGTTGTATTGGTTTTTCAGAAGTGTTAGACCTGTAAGAGAAAAATTTAAATGGTTGGGAAAGGCCATGGGATGTAGAAATATTTTTTTCACATTTACTTCCTTGTAAAAACAGGTAAATCAATAGGGTTTTTCGTACGGATAAGTGCCCAGTGAACGGTTCGTTTAGCTTTATATATTGTTCCGGCTGGGCGTTGTTTTGGTTTTTCAGAAGTGTTAGACCTGTAAGAGAAAAATTTAAATGGTTGGGAAAGGCCATGGGATGTAGAAATATTTTTTTCACATTTTACTTCCTTGTAAAAACAGGAAAATCAATAGGGATTTTTGTACGGATAAGTACCCAGTGAACGGTTCGTTTAGCTTTATATATTGTTCCTTGTGGGCGTTGTTTTGGTTTTTCGCAAGTGTTAGACCTGTAAGAGAAAAATTTAAATGGTTGGGAAAGGCCATGGGATGTAGAAATATTTTTTTCACATTTACTTCCTTGTAAAAACAGGTAAATCAATAGGTTTTTTCGTACGGATAAGTACCCAGTGAATGGTTCGTTTAGCTTTATATATTGTTCCGGGTGGGCGTTGTATTGGTTTTTCGGAAGTGTTAGACCATGTAAGAGAATAATTTAAATGGTTGGGAAAGGACATGGGATGTAGAAATATTTTTTTCACATTTTATTTCCTTGTAAAAACAGGTAAATCAATAGGGTTTTTCGTACGGATAAGTGCCCAGTGAACGGTTCGTTTAGCTTTATATATTGTTCCGGGTGGGCGTTGTTTTGGTTTTTCGGAAGTGTTAGACCTGTAAGAGAAAAATCTAAATGGTTGGGAATGGCCATGGGATGTAGAAATATTTTTTTCACATTTTACTTCCTTGTAAAAACAGGAAAATCGATAGGGATTTTCGTACGGATAAGTACCCAGTGAACGGTTCGTTTATCTTTATATATTCTTCCGGGTGGGCGTTGTATAGGTTTTTCGGAAGTGTTAGACCTGTAAGAGAAAAATTTAAATGGTTGGGAAAGGCCATGGGATGTAGAAATAATTTTTTCACATTTACTTCCTTGTAAAAACAGGTAAATCAATAGGGTTTTTCGTACGGATAAGTACCCAGTGAACGGTTCGTTTAGCTTTATATATTTTTCTGGGCGGGCGTTGTATTGGTTTTTCGGAAGTGTTAGAACTGTAAGAGAAAAATTTAAATGGTTGGGAAAGGCCATGGGATGTAGAAAAAATTTTTTCACATTTTATTTCCTTTTAAAAACAGGTAAATCAATAGGGATTTTCGTACGGATAAGTACCCAGTGAACGGTTCGTTTAGCTTTATATATTGTTCCGGGTGGGCGTTGTTTTGGTTTTTCGGAAGTGTTAGACCTGTAAGAGAAAAATTTAAATGGTTGGGAAAGGCCATGGGATGTAGACATATTTTTTTCACATTTTACTTCCTTGTAAAAACAGGAAAATCGATAGGCATTTTCGTACGGATAAGTAGCTAGTGAACGGTTCGTTTATCTTTATATATTCTTCTGGGTGGGCGTTGTATTGGATTTTCGGAAGTGTTAGACCTGTAAGGGAAAAATTTAAATGGTTGGGAAAGGCCATGGGATGTAGAAATATTTTTTTCACATTTACTTCCTTGTAAAAACAGGTAAATCTATAGGGTTTTTCGTACGGATAAGTACCCATTGAACGGTTCGTTTAGCTTTATATATTGTTCCGGGTGGGTGTTGTATTGGTTTTTCAGAAGTGTTAGACCTGTAAGAGAAAAATTTAAATGGTTTGGAAAGGCCATGGGATGTAGAAATATTTTTCTCACATTTTATTTCCTTGTAAAAACAGGTAAATCAATAGGGTTTTTCGTACGGATAAGTGCCCAGTGAACGGTTCGTTTAGCTTTATATATTGTTCCGGCTGGGCGTTGTTTTGGTTTTTCAGAAGTGTTAGACCTGTAAGAGAAAAATTTAAATGGTTGGGAAAGGCCATGGGATGTAGAAATATTTTTTTCACATTTTATTTCCTTGTAAAAACAGGTAAATCAATAGGGTTTTTCGTACGGATAAGTACCCAGTGAACGGTTCGTTTAGCTTTATATATTGTTCCGGCTGGGCGTTGTTTTGGTTTTTCGGAAGTGTTAGATCTGTAAGAGAAAAATTTAAATGGTTGGGAAAGGCCATGGGATGTAGAAATATTTTTTTCACATTTTACTTCCTTGTAAAAACAGGAAAATCGATAGGGATTTTCGTACGGATAAGTAGCTAGTGAACGGTTCGTTTATCTTTATATATTCTTCAGGGTGGGCGTTGTATTGGATTTTCGGAAGTGTTAGACCTGTAAGGGAAAAATTTAAATGGTTGGGAAAGGCCATGGGATGTAGAAATATTTTTTTCACATTTACTTCCTTGTAAAAACAGGTAAATCAATAGGGTTTTCTTACGGATAAGTACCCAGTGAACGGTTCGTTTAGCTTTATATATTGTTCCGGGTGGGCGTTGTATTGGTTTTTCAGAAGTGTTAGACCTGTAAGAGAAAAATTTAAATGGTTGGGAAAGGCCATGGGATGTAGAAATATTTTTTTCACATTTTATTTCCTTGTAAAAACAAGTAAATCAATAGGGTTTTTCGTACGGATAAGTGCCCAGTGAACGGTTCGTTTAGCTTTATATATTGTTCCGGCTGGGCGTTGTTTTGGTTTTTCAGAAATGTTAGACCTGTAAGAGAAAAATTTAAATGGTTGGGAAAGGCCATGGGATGTAGAAATATTTTTTTCACATTTTATTTCCTTGTAAAAACAGGTAAATCAATAGGGTTTTTCGTACGGATAAGTACCCAGTGAACGGTTCGTTTAGCTTTATATATTGTTCCGGGTGGGCGTTGTATTGGTTTTTCAGAAGTGTTAGACCTGTAAGAGAAAAATTTAAATGGTTGGGAAAGGCCATGGGATGTAGAAATATTTTTTTCACATTTTATTTCCTTGTAAAAACAGGTAAATCAATAGGGTTTTTCGTACGGATAAGTGCCCAGTGAACGGTTCGTTTAGCTTTATATATTTTTCCGGGTGGGCGTTGTATTGGTTTTTCGGAAGTGTTAGAACTGTAAGAGAAAAATTTAAATGGTTGGGAAAGGCCATGGGATGTAGAAAAATTTTTTTCACATTTTATTTCCTTTTAAAAACAGGTAAATCAATAGGGATTTTCGTACGGATAAGTACCCAGTGAACGGTTCGTTTAGCTTTATATATTGTTCCGGGTGGGCGTTGTTTTGGTTTTTCGGAAGTGTTAGACCTGTAAGAGAAAAATTTAAATGGTTGGGAAAGGCCATGGGATGTAGAAATATTTTTTTCACATTTTACTTCCTTGTAAAAACAGGAAAATCGATAGGGATTTTCGTACGGATAAGTAGCTAGTGAACGGTTCGTTTATCTTTATATATTCTTCTGGGTGGGCGTTGTATTGGATTTTCGGAAGTGTTAGACCTGTAAGGGAAAAATTTAAATGGTTGGGAAAGGCCATGGGATGTAGAAATATTTTTTTCACATTTACTTCCTTGTAAAAACAGGTAAATCTATAGGGTTTTTCGTACGGATAAGTACCCATTGAACGGTTCGTTTAGATTTATATATTGTTCCGGGTGGGTGTTGTATTGGTTTTTCAGAAGTGTTAGACCTGTAAGAGAAAAATTTAAATGGTTGGGAAAGGCCATGGGATGTAGAAATATTTTTTTCACATTTTATTTCCTTGTAAAAACAGGTAAATCAATAGGGTTTTTCGTACGGATAAGTGCCCAGTGAACGGTTCGTTTAGCTTTATATATTGTTCCGGCTGGGCGTTGTTTTGGTTTTTCAGAAGTGTTAGACCTGTAAGAGAAAAATTTAAATGGTTGGGAAAGGCCATGGGATATAGAAATATTTTTTTCACATTTTATTTCCTTGTAAAAACAGGTAAATCAATAGGGTTTTTCGTACGGATAAGTACCCAGTGAACGGTTCGTTTAGCTTTATATATTGTTCCGGCTGGGCGTTGTTTTGGTTTTTCGGAAGTGTTAGATCTGTAAGAGAAAAATTTAAATGGTTGGGAAAGGCCATGGGATGTAGAAATATTTTTTTCACATTTTACTTCCTTGTAAAAACAGGAAAATCGATAGGGATTTTCGTACGGATAAGTAGCTAGTGAACGGTTCGTTTATCTTTATATATTCTTCTGGGTGGGCGTTGTATTGGATTTTCGGAAGTGTTAGACCTGTAAGGGAAAAATTGAAATGGTTGGGAAAGGCCATGGGATGTAGAAATATTTTTTTCACATTTACTTCCTTGTAAAAACAGGTAAATCAATAGGGTTTTTCTTACGGATAAGTACCCAGTGAACGGTTCGTTTAGCTTTATATATTGTTCCGGGTGGGCGTTGTATTGGTTTTTCAGAAGTGTTAGACCTGTAAGAGAAAAATTTAAATGGTTGGGAAAGGCCATGGGATGTAGAAATATTTTTTTCACATTTTATTTCCTTGTAAAAACAGGTAAATCAATAGGGTTTTTCGTACGGATAAGTGCCCAGTGAACGGTTCGTTTAGCTTTATATATTGTTCCGGCTGGGCGTTGTTTTGGTTTTTCAGAAGTGTTAGACCTGTAAGAGAAAAATTTAAATGGTTGGGAAAGGCCATGGGATGTAGAAATATTTTTTTCACATTTTATTTCCTTGTAAAAACAGGTAAATCAATAGGGTTTTTCGTACGGATAAGTACCCAGTGAACGGTTCGTTTAGCTTTATATATTGTTCCGGGTGGGCGTTGTATTGGTTTTTCAGAAGTGTTAGACCTGTAAGAGAAAAATTTAAATGGTTGGGAAAGGCCATGGGATGTAGAAATATTTTTTTCACATTTTATTTCCTTGTAAAAACAGGTAAATCAATAGGGTTTTTCGTACGGATAAGTGCCCAGTGAACGGTTCGTTTAGCTTTATATATTGTTCCGGCTGGGCGTTGTTTTGGTTTTTCGGAAGTGTTAGACCTGTAAGAGAAAAATTTAAATGGTTGGGAAAGTCCATGGGATGTAGAAATATTTTTTTCACATTTTACTTCCTTGTAAAAACAGGAAAATCGATAGGGATTTTCGTACGGATAAGTACCCAGTGAACGGTTCGTTTATCTTTATATATTGTTCCGGGTGGGCGTTGTATTGGTTTTTCGGAAGTGTTAGACCTGTAAGAGAAAAATTTAAATGGTTGGGAAAGGCCATGGGATGTAGAATTATTTTTTTCACATTTTACTTCCTTGTAAAAACAGGAAAATCGATAGGGATTTTCGTACGGATAAGTACCCAGTGAACGGTTCGTTTAGCTTTATATATTGTTCCGGGTGGGCGTTGTATTGGTTTTTCGGAAGTGTTAGACCTGTAAGAGAAAAATTTAAATGGTTGGGAAAGGCCATGGGATGTAGAAATATTTTTTTCACATTTTACTTCCTTGTAAAAACAGGTAAATCAATAGGGTTTTTCGTACGGATAAGTGCCCAGTGAACGGTTCGTTTAGCTTTATATATTGTTCCGGCTGGGCGTTGTTTTGGTTTTTCAGAAGTGTTAGACCTGTAAGAGAAAAATTTAAATGGTTGGGAAAGGCCATGGGATGTAGAAATATTTTTTTCACATTTTATTTCCTTGTAAAAACAGGTAAATCAATAGGGTTTTTCGTACGGATAAGTACCCAGTGAACGGTTCGTTTAGCTTTATATATTGTTCCGGGTGGGCGTTGTATTGGTTTTTCAGAAGTGTTAGACCTGTAAGAGAAAAATTTAAATGGTTGGGAAAGGCCATGGGATGTAGAAATATTTTTTTCACATTTTATTTCCTTGTAAAAACAGGTAAATCAATAGGGTTTTTCGTACGGATAAGTGCCCAGTGAACGGTTCGTTTAGCTATATATATTGTTCCGGCTGGGCGTTGTTTTGGTTTTTCGGAAGTGTTAGACCTGTAAGAGAAAAATTTAAATGGTTGGGAAAGGCCATGGGATGTAGAAATATTTTTTTCACATTTTATTTCCTTGTAAAAACAGGAAAATCGATAGGGATTTTCGTACGGATAAGTACCCAGTGAACGGTTCGTTTATCTTTATATATTGTTCCGGGTGGGCGTTGTATTGGTTTTTCGGAAGTGTTAGACCTGTAAGAGAAAAATTTAAATGGTTGGGAAAGGCCATGGGATGTAGAAATATTTTTTTCACATTTACTTCCTTGTAAAAACAAGTAAATCAATAGGGTTTTTCGTACGGATAAGTACCCAGTGAACTGTTTGTTTAGCTTTATATATTGTTCCGGGTGGGCGTTGTATTGGTTTTTCGGAAGTGTTAGACCTGTAAGAGAAAAATTTAAATGGTTGGGAAAGGCCATGGGATGTAGAATTATTTTTTTCACATTTTACTTCCTTGTAAAAACAGGAAAATCGATAGGGCTTTTCGTACGGATAAGTACCCAGTGAACGGTTCGTTTAGCTTTATATATTGTTCAGGGTGGGCGTTGTATTGGTTTTTCGGAAGTGTTAGACCTGTAAGAGAAAAATTTAAATGGTTGGGAAAGGCCATGGGATGTAGAAATATTTTTTTCACATTTACTTCCTTGTAAAAACAAGTAAATCAATAGGGTTTTTCGTACGGATAAGTACCCAGTGAACTGTTTGTTTAGCTTTATATATTGTTCCGGGTGGGCGTTGTATTGGTTTTTCGGAAGTGTTAGACCTGTAAGAGAAAAATTTAAATGGTTGGGAAAGGCCATGGGATGTAGAATTATTTTTTCCACATTTTACTTCCTTGTAAAAACAGGAAAATCGATAGGGATTTTCGTACGGATAAGTACCCAGTGAACGGTTCGTTTAGCTTTATATATTGTTCCGGGTGGGCGTTGTATTGGTTTTTCGGAAGTGTTAGACCTGTAAGAGAAAAATTTAAATGGTTGGGAAAGGCCATGGGATGTAGAAATAATTTTTTCACATTTTACTTCCTTGTAAAAACAGGTAAATCAATAGGGTTTTTCGTACGGATAAGTGCCCAGTGAACGGTTCGTTTAGCTTTATATATTGTTCCGGCTGGGCGTTGTTTTGGTTTTTCAGAAGTGTTAGACCTGTAAGAGAAAAATTTAAATGGTTGGGAAAGGCCATGGGATGTAGAAATATTTTTTTCACATTTTATTTCCTTGTAAAAACAGGTAAATCAATAGGGTTTTTCGTACGGATAAGTGCCCAGTGAACGGTTGGTTTAGCTTTATATATTTTTCCGGGTGGGCGTTGTATTGGTTTTTCGGAAGTGTTAGAACTGTAAGAGAAAAATTTAAATGGTTGGGAAAGGCCATGGGATGTAGAAAAATTTTTTTCACATTTTATTTCCTTTTAAAAACAGGTAAATCAATAGGGATTTTCGTACGGATAAGTACCCAGTGAACGGTTCGTTTAGCTTTATATATTGTTCCGGGTGGGCGTTGTTTTGGTTTTTCGGAAGTGTTAGACCTGTAAGAGAAAAATTTAAATGGTTGGGAAAGGCCATGGGATGTAGAAATATTTTTTTCACATTTTACTTCCTTGTAAAAACAGGAAAATCGATAGGGATTTTCGTACGGATAAGTAGCTAGTGAACGGTTCGTTTATCTTTATATATTCTTCTGGGTGGGCGTTGTATTGGATTTTCGGAAGTGTTAGACCTGTAAGGGAAAAATTTAAATGGTTGGGAAAGGCCATGGGATGTAGAAATATTTTTTTCACATTTACTTCCTTGTAAAAACAGGTAAATCTATAGGGTTTTTCGTACGGATAAGTACCCATTGAACGGTTCGTTTAGCTTTATATATAGTTCCGGGTGGGTGTTGTATTGGTTTTTCAGACGTGTTAGACCTGTAAGAGAAAAATTTAAATGGTTGGGAAAGGCCATGGGATGTAGAAATATTTTTTTCACATTTTATTTCCTTGTAAAAACAGGTAAATCAATAGGGTTTTTCGTACGGATAAGTGCCCAGTGAACGGTTCGTTTAGCTTTATATATTGTTCCGGCTGGGCGTTGTTTTGGTTTTTCAGAAGTGTTAGACCTGTAAGAGAAAAATTTAAATGGTTGGGAAAGGCCATGGGATATAGAAATATTTTTTTCACATTTTATTTCCTTGTAAAAACAGGTAAATCAATAGGGTTTTTCGTACGGATAAGTACCCAGTGAACGGTTCATTTAGCTTTATATATTGTTCCGGCTGGGCGTTGTTTTGGTTTTTCGGAAGTGTTAGATCTGTAAGAGAAAAATTTAAATGGTTGGGAAAGGCCATGGGATGTAGAAATATTTTTTTCACATTTTACTTCCTTGTAAAAACAGGAAAATCGATAGGGTTTTTCGTACGGATAAGTAGCTAGTGAACGGTTCGTTTATCTTTATATATTCTTCTGGGTGGGCGTTGTATTGGATTTTCGGAAGTGTTAGACCTGTAAGGGAAAAATTTAAATGGTTGGGAAAGGCCATGGGATGTAGAATTATTTTTTTCACATTTACTTCCTTGTAAAAACAGGTAAATCAATAGGGTTTTTCTTACGGATAAGTACCCAGTGAACGGTTCGTTTAGCTTTATATATTGTTCCGGGTGGGCGTTGTATTGGTTTTTCAGAAGTGTTAGACCTGTAAGAGAAAAATTTAAATAGTTGGGAAAGGCCATGGGATGTAGAAATATTTTTTTCACATTTTATTTCCTTGTAAAAACAGGTAAATCAATAGGGTTTTTCGTACGGATAAGTGCCCAGTGAACGGTTCGTTTAGCTTTATATATTGTTCCGGCTGGGCGTTGTTTTGGTTTTTCAGAAGTGTTAGACCTGTAAGAGAAAAATTTAAATGGTTGGGAAAGGCCATGGGATGTAGAAATATTTTTTTCACATTTTATTTCCTTGTAAAAACAGGTAAATCAATAGGGTTTTTCGTACGGATAAGTACCCAGTGAACGGTTCGTTTAGCTTTATATATTGTTCCGGGTGGGCGTTGTATTGGTTTTTCAGAAGTGTTAGACCTGTAAGAGAAAAATTTAAATGGTTGGGAAAGGCCATGGGATGTAGAAATATTTTTTTCACATTTTATTTCCTTGTAAAAACAGGTAAATCAATAGGGTTTTTCGTACGGATAAGTGCCCAGTGAACGGTTCGTTTAGCTTTATATATTGTTCCGGCTGGGCGTTGTTTTGGTTTTTCGGAAGTGTTAGACCTGTAAGAGAAAAATTTAAATGGTTGGGAAAGTCCATGGGATGTAGAAATATTTTTTTCACATTTTACTTCCTTGTAAAAACAGGAAAATCGATAGGGATTTTCGTACGGATAAGTACCCAGTGAACGATTCGTTTAGCTTTATATATTGTTCCGGGTGGGCGTTGTATTGGTTTTTCGGAAGTGTTAGACCTGTAAGAGAAAAATTTAAATGGTTGGGAAAGGCCATGGGATGTAGAAATATTTTTTTCACATTTTACTTCCTTGTAAAAACAGGTAAATCAATAGGGTTTTTCGTACGGATAAGTGCCCAGTGAACGGTTCGTTTAGCTTTATATATTGTTCCGGCTGGGCGTTGTTTTGGTTTTTCAGAAGTGTTAGACCTGTAAGAGAAAAATTTAAATGGTTGGGAAAGGCCATGGGATGTAGAAATATTTTTTTCACATTTTATTTCCTTGTAAAAACAGGTAAATCAATAGGGTTTTTCGTACGGATAAGTACCCAGTGAACGGTTCATTTAGCTTTATATATTGTTCCGGGTGGGCGTTGTATTGGTTTTTCAGAAGTGTTAGACCTGTAAGAGAAAAATTTAAATGGTTGGGAAAGGCCATGGGATGTAGAAATATTTTTTTCACATTTTATTTCCTTGTAAAAACAGGTAAATCAATAGGGTTTTTCGTACGGATAAGTGCCCAGTGAACGGTTCGTTTAGCTTTATATATTGTTCCGGCTGGGCGTTGTTTTGGTTTTTCGGAAGTGTTAGACCTGTAAGAGAAAAATTTAAATGGTTGGGAAAGGCCATGGGATGTAGAAATATTTTTTTCACATTTTATTTCCTTGTAAAAACAGGAAAATCGATAGGGATGTTCGTACGGATAAGTACCCAGTGAACGGTTCGTTTATCTTTATATATTGTTCCGGGTGGGCGTTGTATTGGTTTTTCGGAAGTGTTAGACCTGTAAGAGAAAAATTTAAATGGTTGGGAAAGGCCATGGGATGTAGAAATATTTTTTTCACATTTACTTCCTTGTAAAAACAAGTAAATCAATAGGGTTTTTCGTACGGATAAGTACCCAGTGAACTGTTTGTTTAGCTTTATATATTGTTCCGGGTGGGCGTTGTATTGGTTTTTCGGAAGTGTTAGACCTGTAAGAGAAAAATTTAAATGGTTGGGAAAGGCCATGGGATGTAGAATTATTTTTTTCACATTTTACTTCCTTGTAAAAACAGGAAAATCGATAGGGATTTTCGTACGGATAAGTACCCAGTGAACGGTTCGTTTATCTTTATATATTGTTCCGGGTGGGCGTTGTATTGGTTTTTCGGAAGTGTTAGACCTGTAAGAGAAAAATTTAAATGGTTGGGAAAGGCCATGGGATGTAGAAATATTTTTTTCACATTTACTTCCTTGTAAAAACAAGTAAATCAATAGGGTTTTTCGTACGGATAAGTACCCAGTGAACTGTTTGTTTAGCTTTATATATTGTTCCGGGTGGGCGTTGTATTGGTTTTTCGGAAGTGTTAGACCTGTAAGAGAAAAATTTAAATGGTTGGGAAAGGCCATGGGATGTAGAATTATTTTTTTCACATTTTACTTCCTTGTAAAAACAGGAAAATCGATAGGGATTTTCGTACGGATAAGTACCCAGTGAACGGTTCGTTTAGCTTTATATATTGTTCCGGGTGGGCGTTGTATTGGTTTTTCGGAAGTGTTAGACCTGTAAGAGAAAAATTTAAATGGTTGGGAAAGGCCATGGGATGTAGAAATAATTTTTTCACATTTTACTTCCTTGTAAAAACAGGTAAATCAATAGGGTTTTTCGTACGGATAAGTGCCCAGTGAACGGTTCGTTTAGCTTTATATATTGTTCCGGCTGGGCGTTGTTTTGGTTTTTCAGAAGTGTTAGACCTGTAAGAGAAAAATTTAAATGGTTGGGAAAGGCCATGGGATGTAGAAATATTTTTTTCACATTTTATTTCCTTGTAAAAACAGGTAAATAAATAGGGTTTTTCGTACGGATAAGTACCCAGTGAACGGTTCGTTTAGCTTTATATATTGTTCCAGGTGGGCGTTGTATTGGTTTTTCAGAAGTGTTAGACCTGTAAGAGAAAAATTTAAATGGTTGGGAAAGGCCATGGGATGTAGAAATATTTTTTTCACATTTTATTTCCTTGTAAAAACAGGTAAATCAATAGGGTTTATCGTACGGATAAGTGCCCAGTGAACGGTTCGTTTAGCTTTATATATTGTTCCGGCTGGGCGTTGTTTTGGTTTTTCGGAAGTGTTAGACCTGTAAGAGAAAAATTTAAATGGTTGGGAAAGGCCATGGGATGTAGAATTATTTTTTTCACATTTTAATTCCTTGTAAAAACAGGAAAATCGATAGGGATTTTCGTACGGATAAGTACCCAGTGAACGGTTCGTTTAGCTTTATATATTGTTCCGGGTGGGCGTTGTATTGGTTTTTCGGAAGTGTTAGACCTGTAAGAGAAAAATTTAAATGGTTGGGAAAGGCCATGGGATGTAGAAATATTTTTTTCACATTTTACTTCCTTGTAAAAACAGGAAAATTGATAGGGATTTTCGTACGGATAAGTACCTAGTGAACGGTTCGTTTATCTTTATATATTCTTCCGGGTGGGCGTTGTATTGGATTTTCGGAAGTGTTAGACCCGTAAGAGAAAAATTTAAATGGTTGGGAAAGGCCATGGTTTGTAGAAATATTTTTTTTACATTTTATTTCCTTGTAAATACAGGTAAATCGATAGGGATTTTCGTACGGATAAGTGCCCAGTGAACAGTTCGTTTAGCTTTATATATTGTTCCGGGTGGGCGTTGTATTGGTTTTTCGGAAGTGTTAGACTTGTAAGAGAAAAATTTAAATGGTTGGGAAAGGCCATGGGATGTAGAAATATTTTTTTCACATTTTATTTCCTTGTAAGAACAGGTAAATCAATAGGGTTTTTCGTACGGATAAGTGCCCAGTGATCGGTTCGTTTAGCTTTATATATTGTTCCGGGTGGGAGTTGTTTTGGTTTTTCGGAAGTGTTAGACCTGTAAGAGAAAAATTTAAATGGTTGGGAAAGACCATGGGATGTAGAAATATTTTTTTCACATTTTACTTCCTTGTGAAAACAGGAAAATCAATAGGGATTTTTGTACGGATAAGTACCCAGTGAACGGTTCGTTTAGCTTTATATATTCTTCCGGGTGGGCGTTGTATTGGATTTTCGGAAGTATTAGACCTGTAAGAGAAAAATTTAAATGGTTGGGAAAGGCCATGGGATGTAGAAATATTTTTTTCACATTTTATTTCCTTGTAAAAACAGGTAAAACAATAGGGTTTTTCGTACGGATAAGTGCATAGTGAACGGTTCGTTTAGCTTTATATATTGTTCCGGGTGGGCGTTGTTTTGGTTTATCGGAAGTGTTAGACCTGTAAGAGAAAAATTTAAATGGTTGGGAAAGGCCATGGGATGTAGAAATATTTTTTTCACATTTTACTTCCTTGTAAAAACAGGAAAATCTATAGGGATTTTCGTACGGATAAGTACCTAGTGAACGGTTCGTTTATCTTTATATATTCTTCCGGGTGGGCGTTGTATTGGATTTTCGGAAGTGTTAGACCTGTAAGAGAAAAATTGAAATGGTTGGGAAAGGCCATGGGATGAAGAAATAATTTTTTCACATTTACTTCCTTGTAAAAACAAGTAAATCAATAGGGTTTTTCGTACGGATAAGTACCCAGTGAACGGTTCGTTTAGCTTTATATATTGTTCCGGGTGGGCGTTGTATTGGTTTTTCGGAAGTGTTAGACCTGTAAGAGAAAAATTTAAATAGTTGGGAAAGGCCATGGGATGTAGAAATATTTTTTTCACATTTTATTTCCTTTTAAAAACAGGTAAATCAATAGGGATTTTCGTACGGATAAGTACCAAGTGAACGGTTCGTTTAGCTTTATATATTGTTCCGGGTGGGCGTTGTATTGGTTTTTCGGAAGTGTTAGACCTGTAAGAGAAAAATTTAAATGGTTGGGAAAGGCCATGGGATGAAGAAATATTTTTTTCACATTTTATTTCCTTGTAAAAACAGGTAAATCAATAGGGTTTTTCGTACGGATAAGTGCCCAGTGAACGGTTCGTTTAGCTTTATATATTGTTCCGGGTGGGCGTTGTATTGGTTTTTCGGAAATGTTAGACCTGTAAGAGAAAAATTTAAATGGTTGGGAAAGGCCATGGTATGTAGAAATATTTTTTTCACATTTTATTTCCTTGTAAAAACAGGTAAATCAATAGGGTTTTTCGTACGGATAAGTGCCCAGTGAACGGTTCGTTTAGCTTTATATATTGTTCCGGGTGGGCATTGTTTTGGTTTTTCGGAAGTGTTAGACCTGTAAGAGAAAAATTTAAATGGTTGGGAAAGGGCATGGTTTGGAGAAATATTTTTTTCACATTTTATTTCCTTGTAAATACAGGTAAATCGATAGGGATTTTCGTACGGATAAGTGCCCAGTGAACGGTTCGTTTAGCTTTATATATTGTTCCGGGTGGGCATTGTATTGGTTTTTCGGAAGTGTTAGACCTGTAAGAGAAAAATTTAAATGGTTGGGAAAGGCCATGGGATGTAGAAATATTTTTTTCACATTTTATTTCCTTGTAAAAACAGGTAAATCAATAGGGTTTTTCGTACGGATAAGTGCCCAGTGAACGGTTCGTTTAGCTTTATATATTGTTCCGGGTGGGCGTTGTTTTGGTTTTTCGGAAGTGTTAGACCTGTAAGAGAAAAATTTAAATGGTTGGGAAAGGCCATGGGATGTAGAAAGATTTTTTTCACATTTTATTTCCTTGTAAAAACAGGTAAAACAATAGGGTTTTTCGTACGGATAAGTGCATAGTGAACGGTTCGTTTAGCTTTATATATTGTTCCGGGTGGGCGTTGTTTTGGTTTATCGGAAGTGTTAGTCCTGTAAGAGAAAAATTTAAATGGTTGGGAAAGGCCATGGGATGTAGAAATATTTTTTTCACATTTTACTTCCTTGTAAAAACAGGAAAATCGATAGGGATTTTCGTACGGATAAGTACCTAGTGAACGGTTCGTTTATCTTTATATATTCTTCCGGGTGGGCGTTGTATTGGATTTTCGGAAGTGTTAGACCTGTAAGAGAAAAATTGAAATGGTTGGGAAAGGCCATGGGATGAAGAAATAATTTTTTCACATTTACTTCCTTGTAAAAACAAGTAAATCAATAGGGTTTTTCGTACGGATAAGTACCCAGTGAACGGTTCGTTTAGCTTTATATATTGTTCCGGGTGGGCGTTGTATTGGTTTTTCGGAAGTGTTAGACCTGTAAGAGAAAAATTTAAATAGTTGGGAAAGGCCATGGGATGTAGAAATATTTTTTTCACATTTTATTTCCTTTTAAAAACAGGTAAATCAATAGGGATTTTCGTACGGATAAGTACCAAGTGAACGGTTCGTTTAGCTTTATATATTGTTCCGGGTGGGCGTTGTATTGGTTTTTCGGAAGTGTTAGACCTGTAAGAGAAAAATTTAAATGGTTGGGAAAGGCCATGGGATGAAGAAATATTTTTTTCACATTTTATTTCCTTGTAAAAACAGGTAAATCAATAGGGTTTTTCGTACGGATAAGTGCCCAGTGAACGGTTCGTTTAGCTTTATATATTGTTCCGGGTGGGCGTTGTATTGGTTTTTCGGAAATGTTAGACCTGTAAGAGAAAAATTTAAATGGTTGGGAAAGGCCATGGGATGTAGAAATATTTTTTTCACATTTTATTTCCTTGTAAAAACAGGTAAATCAATAGGGTTTTTCGTACGGATAAGTGCCCAGTGAACGGTTCGTTTAGCTTTATATATTGTTCCGGGTGGGCATTGTTTTGGTTTTTCGGAAGTGTTAGACCTGTAAGAGAAAAATTTAAATGGTTGGGAAAGGGCATGGTTTGGAGAAATATTTTTTTCACATTTTATTTCCTTGTAAATACAGGTAAATCGATAGGGATTTTCGTACGGATAAGTGCCCAGTGAACGGTTCGTTTAGCTTTATATATTGTTCCGGGTGGGCATTGTATTGGTTTTTCGGAAGTGTTAGACCTGTAAGAGAAAAATTTAAATGGTTGGGAAAGGCCATGGGATGTAGAAATATTTTTTTCACATTTTATTTCCTTGTAAAAACAGGTAAATCAATAGGGTTTTTCGTACGGATAAGTGCCCAGTGAACGGTTCGTTTAGCTTTATATATTGTTCCGGGTGGGCGTTGTTTTGGTTTTTCGGAAGTGTTAGACCTGTAAGAGAAAAATTTAAATGGTTGGGAAAGGCCATGGGATGTAGAAAGATTTTTTTCACATTTTATTTCCTTGTAAAAACAGGTAAAACAATAGGGTTTTTCGTACGGATAAGTGCATAGTGAACGGTTCGTTTAGCTTTATATATTGTTCCGGGTGGGCGTTGTTTTGGTTTATCGGAAGTGTTAGACCTGTAAGAGAAAAATTTAAATGGTTGGGAAAGGCCATGGGATGTAGAAATATTTTTTTCACATTTTACTTCCTTGTAAAAACAGGAAAATCGATAGGGATTTTCGTACGGATAAGTACCTAGTGAACGGTTCGTTTATCTTTATATATTCTTCCGGGTGGGCGTTGTATTGGATTTTCGGAAGTGTTAGACCTGTAAGAGAAAAATTTAAATGGTTCGGAAAGGCCATGGGATGAAGAAATATTTTTTTCACATTTACTTCCTTGTAAAAACAGGTAAATCAATAGGGATTTTCGTACGGATAAGTACCAAGTGAACGGTTCGTTTAGCTTTATATATTGTTCCGGGTGGGCGTTGTATTGGTTTTTCGGAAGTGTTAGAACTGTAAGACAAAAATTTAAATGGTTGGGAAAGGCCATGGGATGAAGAAATATTTTTTTCACATTTTATTTCCTTGTAAAAACAGGTAAATCAATAGGGTTTTTCGTACGGATAAGTGCCCAGTGAACGGTTCGTTTAGCTTTATATATTGTTCCGGGTGGGCGTTGTATTGGTTTTTCGGAAGTGTTAGACCTGTAAGAGAAAAATTTACATGGTTGGGAAAGGCCATGGGATGTAGAAATATTTTTTTCACATTTTAATTCCTTTTAAAAACAGGTAAATCAATAGGGATTTTCGTACGGATAAGTACCCAGTGAACTGTTCGTTTATCTTTATATATCCTTCCGGGTGGGCGTTGTATTGGTTTTCCGGAAGTGTTAGACCTGTAAGAGAAAAATTTAAATGGTTGGGAAAGGCCATGGGATGTAGAAATATTTTTTTCACATTTTATTTCCTTGTAAAAACAGGTAAATCGATAGGGTTTTTCGTACGGATAAGTGCCCAGTGAACGGTTCGTTTAGCTTTATATATTGTTCCGGGTGGGCGTTGTATTGGTTTTTCGGAAGTGTTAGACCTGTAAGAGAAAAATTTAAATGGTTGGGAAAGGCCATGGGATGTAGAAATATTTTTTTCACATTTTATTTCCTTGTAAAAACAGGTAAATCAATAGGGTTTTTCGTACGGATATGTGCCCAGTGAACGGTTCGTTTAGCTTTATATATTGTTCCGGGTGGGCGTTGTTTTGGTTTTTCGGAAGTGTTAGACCTGTAAGAGAAAAATTTAAATGGTTGGGAAAGGCCATGGGATGTAGAAATATTTTTTTCACATTTACTTCCTTGTAAAAACAGGTAAATCAATAGGGTTTTTCGTACGGATAAGTACCCAGTGAACGGTTCGTTTAGCTTTATATATTGTTCCGGGTGGGCGTTGTATTGGTTTTTCGGAAGTGTTAGACCTGTAAGAGAAAAATTTAAATGGTTGGGAAAGGCCATGGTATGTAGAAATATTTTTTTCACATTTTAATTCCTTTTAAAAACAGGTAAATCAATAGGGATATTCGTACGGATAAGTACCAAGTGAACGGTTCGTTTAGCTTTATATATTCTTCCGGGTGGGCGTTGTATTGGTTTTTCGGAAGTGTTAGACCTGTAAGAGAAAAATTTAAATGGTTGGGAAAGGCCATGGTATGTAGAAATATTTTTTTCACATTTTAATTCCTTTTAAAAACAGGTAAATCAATAGGGATTTTCGTACGGATAAGTACCCAGTGAACGGTTCGTTTATCTTTATATATTCTTCCGGGTGAGCGTTGTATTGGTTTTTCGGAAGTGTTAGACCTGTAAGAGAAAAATTTAAATGGTTGGGAAAGGCCATGGGATGTAGAAATATTTTTTTCTCATTTTACTTCCTTGTAAAAACAGGAAAATCAATAGGGATTTTCGTACGGATATGTACCCAGTGAACGGTTCGTTTAGCTTTATATATTGTTCCGGGTGGGCGTTGTATTGGTTTTTCGGAAGTGTTAGACCTGTAAGAGAAAAATTTAAATGGTTGGGAAAGGCCATGGGATGTAGAAATATTTTTTTCACATTTTATTTCCTTGTTAAAACAGGTAAATTGATAGGGTTTTTCGTACGGATAAGTGCCCAGTGAACGGTTCGTTTAGCTTTATATATTGTTCCGGGTGGGCGTTGTTTTGGTTTTTCGGAAGTGTTAGACCTGTAAGAGAAAAATTTAAATGGTTGGGAAAGGCCATGGGATGTAGAAATATTTTTTTCACATTTTATTTCCTTGTAAATACAGGTAAATCCATAGGGTTTTTCGTACGGAGAAGTGCCCAGTGAACGGCTCGTTTAGCTTTATATATTGTTCCGGGTGGGCGTTGTATTGGATTTTCGGAAATGTTAGACCTGTAAGAGAAAAATTTAAATGGTTGGGAAAGGCCATGGGATGTAGAAATATTTTTTTCACATTTTATTTCCTTGTAAAAACAGGTAAATCAATAGGGTTTTTCGTACGGATAAGTGCCCAGTGAACGGTTCGTTTAGCTTTATATATTGTTCCGGGTGGGCGTTGTATTGGTTTTTCGGAAGTGTTAGACCTGTAAGAGAAAAATTTAAATGGTTGGGAAAGGCCATGGTTTGGAGAAATATTTTTTTCACATTTTATTTCCTTGTAAATACAGGTAAATCGATAGGGATTTTCGTACGGATAAGTGCCCAGTGAACGGTTCGTTTAGCTTTATATATTGTTCCGGGTGGGCGTTGTATTGGTTTTTCGGAAGTGTTAGACCTGTAAGAGAAAAATTTAAATGGTTGGGAAAGGCCATGGGATGAAGAAATATTTTTTTCACATTTTATTTCCTTGTAAAAACAGGTAAATCAATAGGGTTTTTCGTACGGATAAGTGCCCAGTGAACGGTTCGTTTAGCTTTATATATTGTTCCGGGTGGGCGTTGTATTGGTTTTTCGGAAATGTTAGACCTGTAAGAGAAAAATTTAAATGGTTGGGAAAGGCCATGGGATGTAGAAATATTTTTTTCACATTTTATTTCCTTGTAAAAACAGGTAAATCAATAGGGTTTTTCGTACGGATAAGTGCCCAGTGAACGGTTCGTTTAGCTTTATATATTGTTCCGGGTGGGCATTGTTTTGGTTTTTCGGAAGTGTTAGACCTGTAAGAGAAAAATTTAAATGGTTGGGAAAGGGCATGGTTTGGAGAAATATTTTTTTCACATTTTATTTCCTTGTAAATACAGGTAAATCGATAGGGATTTTCGTACGGATAAGTGCCCAGTGAACGGTTCGTTTAGCTTTATATATTGTTCCGGGTGGGCATTGTATTGGTTTTTCGGAAGTGTTAGACCTGTAAGAGAAAAATTTAAATGGTTGGGAAAGGCCATGGGATGTAGAAATATTTTTTTCACATTTTATTTCCTTGTAAAAACAGGTAAATCAATAGGGTTTTTCGTACGGATAAGTGCCCAGTGAACGGTTCGTTTAGCTTTATATATTGTTCCGGGTGGGCGTTGTTTTGGTTTTTCGGAAGTGTTAGACCTGTAAGAGAAAAATTTAAATGGTTGGGAAAGGCCATGGGATGTAGAAAGATTTTTTTCACATTTTATTTCCTTGTAAAAACAGGTAAAACAATAGGGTTTTTCGTACGGATAAGTGCATAGTGAACGGTTCGTTTAGCTTTATATATTGTTCCGGGTGGGCGTTGTTTTGGTTTATCGGAAGTGTTAGACCTGTAAGAGAAAAATTTAAATGGTTGGGAAAGGCCATGGGATGTAGAAATATTTTTTTCACATTTTACTTCCTTGTAAAAACAGGAAAATCGATAGGGATTTTCGTACGGATAAGTACCTAGTGAACGGTTCGTTTATCTTTATATATTCTTCCGGGTGGGCGTTGTATTGGATTTTCGGAAGTGTTAGACCTGTAAGAGAAAAATTTAAATGGTTCGGAAAGGCCATGGGATGAAGAAATATTTTTTTCACATTTACTTCCTTGTAAAAACAGGTAAATCAATAGGGATTTTCGTACGGATAAGTACCAAGTGAACGGTTCGTTTAGCTTTATATATTGTTCCGGGTGGGCGTTGTATTGGTTTTTCGGAAGTGTTAGAACTGTAAGACAAAAATTTAAATGGTTGGGAAAGGCCATGGGATGAAGAAATATTTTTTTCACATTTTATTTCCTTGTAAAAACAGGTAAATCAATAGGGTTTTTCGTACGGATAAGTGCCCAGTGAACGGTTCGTTTAGCTTTATATATTGTTCCGGGTGGGCGTTGTATTGGTTTTTCGGAAGTGTTAGACCTGTAAGAGAAAAATTTACATGGTTGGGAAAGGCCATGGGATGTAGAAATATTTTTTTCACATTTTAATTCCTTTTAAAAACAGGTAAATCAATAGGGATTTTCGTACGGATAAGTACCCAGTGAACGGTTCGTTTATCTTTATATATCCTTCCGGGTGGGCGTTGTATTGGTTTTTCGGAAGTGTTAGACCTGTAAGAGAAAAATTTAAATGGTTGGGAAAGGCCATGGGATGTAGAAATATTTTTTTCACATTTTATTTCCTTGTAAAAACAGGTAAATCGATAGGGTTTTTCGTACGGATAAGTGCCCAGTGAACGGTTCGTTTAGCTTTATATATTGTTCCGGGTGGGCGTTGTATTGGTTTTTCGGAAGTGTTAGACCTGTAAGAGAAAAATTTAAATGGTTGGGAAAGGCCATGGGATGTAGAAATATTTTTTTCACATTTTATTTCCTTGTAAAAACAGGTAAATCAATAGGGTTTTTCGTACGGATATGTGCCCAGTGAACGGTTCGTTTAGCTTTATATATTGTTCCGGGTGGGCGTTGTTTTGGTTTTTCGGAAGTGTTAGACCTGTAAGAGAAAAATTTAAATGGTTGGGAAAGGCCATGGGATGTAGAAATATTTTTTTCACATTTACTTCCTTGTAAAAACAGGTAAATCAATAGGGTTTTTCGTACGGATAAGTACCCAGTGAACGGTTCGTTTAGCTTTATATATTGTTCCGGGTGGGCGTTGTATTGGTTTTTCGGAAGTGTTAGACCTGTAAGAGAAAAATTTAAATGGTTGGGAAAGGCCATGGTATGTAGAAATATTTTTTTCACATTTTAATTCCTTTTAAAAACAGGTAAATCAATAGGGATATTCGTACGGATAAGTACCAAGTGAACGGTTCGTTTAGCTTTATATATTCTTCCGGGTGGGCGTTGTATTGGTTTTTCGGAAGTGTTAGACCTGTAAGAGAAAAATTTAAATGGTTGGGAAAGGCCATGGTATGTAGAAATATTTTTTTCACATTTTAATTCCTTTTAAAAACAGGTAAATCAATAGGGATTTTCGTACGGATAAGTACCCAGTGAACGGTTCGTTTATCTTTATATATTCTTCCGGGTGAGCGTTGTATTGGTTTTTCGGAAGTGTTAGACCTGTAAGAGAAAAATTTAAATGGTTGGGAAAGGCCATGGGATGTAGAAATATTTTTTTCTCATTTTACTTCCTTGTAAAAACAGGAAAATCAATAGGGATTTTCGTACGGATATGTACCCAGTGAACGGTTCGTTTAGCTTTATATATTGTTCCGGGTGGGCGTTGTATTGGTTTTTCGGAAGTGTTAGACCTGTAAGAGAAAAATTTAAATGGTTGGGAAAGGCCATGGGATGTAGAAATATTTTTTTCACATTTTATTTCCTTGTTAAAACAGGTAAATCGATAGGGTTTTTCGTACGGATAAGTGCCCAGTGAACGGTTCGTTTAGCTTTATATATTGTTCCGGGTGGGCGTTGTTTTGGTTTTTCGGAAGTGTTAGACCTGTAAGAGAAAAATTTAAATGGTTGGGAAAGGCCATGGGATGTAGAAATATTTTTTTCACATTTTATTTCCTTGTAAATACAGGTAAATCCATAGGGTTTTTCGTACGGAGAAGTGCCCAGTGAACGGCTCGTTTAGCTTTATATATTGTTCCGGGTGGGCGTTGTATTGGATTTTCGGAAATGTTAGACCTGTAAGAGAAAAATTTAAATGGTTGGGAAAGGCCATGGGATGTAGAAATATTTTTTTCACATTTTATTTCCTTGTAAAAACAGGTAAATCAATAGGGTTTTTCGTACGGATAAGTGCCCAGTGAACGGTTCGTTTAGCTTTATATATTGTTCCGGGTGGGCGTTGTATTGGTTTTTCGGAAGTGTTAGACCTGTAAGAGAAAAATTTAAATGGTTGGGAAAGGCCATGGTTTGGAGAAATATTTTTTTCACATTTTATTTCCTTGTAAATACAGGTAAATCGATAGGGATTTTCGTACGGATAAGTGCCCAGTGAACGGTTCGTTTAGCTTTATATATTGTTCCGGGTGGGCGTTGTATTGGTTTTTCGGAAGTGTTAGACCTGTAAGAGAAAAATTTAAATGGTTGGGAAAGGCCATGGGATGTAGAAATATTTTTTTCACATTTTATTTCCTTGTAAAAACAGGTAAATCAATAGGGTTTTTCGTACGGATAAGTGCCCAGTGAACGGTTCGTTTAGCTTTATATATTGTTCCGGGTGGGTGTTGTTTTGGTTTTTCGGAAGTGTTAGACCTGTAAGAGAAAAATTTAAATGGTTGGGAAAGGCCATGGGATGTAGAAATATTTTTTTCACATTTTATTTCCTTGTTAAAACAGGTAAATTGATAGGGTTTTTCATACGGATAAGTGCCCAGTGAACGGTTCGTTTAGCTTTATATATTGTTCCGGGTGGGCGTTGTTTTGGTTTTTCGGAAGTGTTAAACCTGTATGAGAAAAATTTCAATGGTTGGGAAAGGCCATGGGATGTAGAAATATTTTTTTCACATTTTACTTCCTTGTAAAAACAGGAAAATCGATAGGGATTTTCGTACAGATAAGTACCCAGTGAACGGTTCGTTTATCTTTATATATTCTTCAGGGTGGGCGTTGTATTGGTTTTTCGGAAGTGTTAGACCTGTAAGAGAAATATTTAAATGGTTGGGAAAGGGCATGGGATGTAGAAATATTTTTTTCACATTTACTTCCTTGTAAAAACAGGTAAATCAATAGGGTTTTTCGTACGGATAAGTACCCAGTGAACGGTTCTTTTAGCTTTATATATTTTTCCGGGTGGGAGTTGTATTGGTTTTTCGCAAGTGTTACACCTGTAAGAGAAAAATTTAAATGGTTGGGAAAGGCCATGGGATGTAGAAATATTTTTTTCACATTTTATTTCCATGTAAAAACAGGTAAATCGATAGGGTTTTTTGTACGGAGAAGTGCCCAGTGAACGGCTCGTTTAGCTTTATATATTGTTCCTGGTGGGCGTTGTATTGGTTTTTTGGAAGTGTTAGACCTGTAAGAGAAAAATTTAAATGGTTGGGAAAGGCCATGGTTTGTAGAAATATTTTTTTCACATTTTATTTACTTGTAAATACAGGTAAATCGATAGGGATTTTCGTACGTATAAGTGCCCAGTGAACGGTTCGTTTAGCTTTATATATTGTTCCGGTTGGGCGTTGTATTGGTTTTTCGGGAGTGTTAGACCTGTAAGAGAAAAATTTAAATGGTTGGGAAAGGCCATGGGATGTAGAAATATTTTTTTCACATTTTATTTCCTTGTAAAAACAGGTAAATCAATAGGGTTTTTCGTACGGATAAGTACCCAGTGAACGGTACGTTTAGCTTTATATATTGTTCCGGGTGGGCGTTGTATTGGTTTTTCAGAAGTGTTAGACCTGTAAGAGAAAAATTTAAATGGTTGGGAAAGGCTATGGTTTGTAGAAATATTTTTTTCACATTTTATTTCCTTGTAAATACAGGTAAATCGATACGGATTTTCGTACGGAGAAGTGCCCAGTGAACGGTTCGTTTAGCTTTATATATTGTTCCGGGTGGGCGTTGTATTGGTTTTTCGGAAGTGTTAGACCTGTAAGAGAAAAATTTAAATGGTTGGGAAAGGCCATGGGATGTAGAAATATTTTTTTCACATTTTATTTCCTTGTAAAAACAGGTAAATCAATAGGGTTTTTCGTACGGATAAGTGCCCAGTGAACGGTTCGTTTAGCTTTATATATTGTTCCGGGTGGGCGTTGTTTTGGTTTTTCGGAAGTGTTAGACCTGTAAGAGAAAAATTTAAATGGTTGGGAAAGGCCATGGGATGTAGAAATATTTTTTTCACATTTTATTTCCTTTTAAAAACAGGTAAATCAATAGGGATTTTCTTACGGTTAAGTACCAAGTGAACGGTTCGTTTAGCTTTATATATTGTTCCGGGTGGGCGTTGTATTGGTTTTTCGGAAGTGTTAGACCTGTAAGAGAAAAATTTAAATGGTTGGGAAAGGCCATGGGATGTAGAAATATTTTTTTCACATTTTACTTCCTTGTAAAAACAGGAAAATCAATAGGGATTTTCGTACGGATATGTACCCAGTGAACGGTTCGTTTAGCTTTATATATTGTTCCGGGTGGGCATTGTTTTGGTTTTTCGGAAGTGTTAGACCTGTAAGAGAAACATTTAAATGGTTGGGAAAGGCCATGGGATGTAGAAATATTTTTTTCACATTTTATTTCCTTGTAAAAACAGGTAAATCAATAGGGTTTTTCGTACGGATAAGTGCCCAGTGAACGGTTCGTTTAGCTTTATATATTGTTCCGGGTGGGCGTTGTTTTGGTTTTTCGGAAGTGTTAGACCTGTAAGAGAAAAATTTAAATGGTTGGGAAAGGCCATGGGATGTAGAAATATTTTTTTCACATTTTATTTCCTTGTTAAAACAGGTAAATCGATAGGGTTTTTCGTACGGATAAGTGCCCAGTGAACGGTTCGTTTAGCTTTATATATTGTTCCGGGTGGGCGTTGTTTTGGTTTTTCGGAAGTGTTAGACCTGTAAGAGAAAAATTTAAATGGTTGGGAAAGGCCATGGGATGTAGAAATATTTTTTTCACATTTTATTTCCTTGTAAATACAGGTAAATCGATAGGGTTTTTCGTACGGAGAAGTGCCCAGTGAACGGCTCGTTTAGCTTTATATATTGTTCCGGGTGGGCGTTGTATTGGTTTTTCGGAAGTGTTAGACCTGTAAGAGAAAAATTTAAATGGTTGGGAAAGGCCATGGGATGTAGAAATATTTTTTTCACATTTTATTTCCTTGTAAAAACAGGTAAATCAATAGGGTTTTTCGTACGGATAAGTGCCCAGTGAACGGTTCGTTTAGCTTTATATATTGTTCCGGGTGGGCGTTGTATTGGTTTTTCGGAAGTGTTAGACCTGTAAGAGAAAAATTTAAATGGTTGGGAAAGGCCATGGTTTGGAGAAATATTTTTTTCACATTTTATTTCCTTGTAAATACAGGTAAATCGATAGGGATTTTCGTACGGATAAGTGCCCAGTGAACGGTTCGTTTAGCGTTATATATTGTTCCGGGTGGGCGTTGTATTGGTTTTTCGGAAATGTTAGACCTGTAAGAGAAAAATTTAAATGGTTGGGAAAGGCCATGGGATGTAGAAATATTTTTTTCACATTTTATTTCCTTGTAAAAACAGGTAAATCAATAGGGTTTTTCGTACGGATAAGTACCCAGTGAACGGTTCGTTTAGCTTTATATATTGTTCCGGGTGGGCGTTGTTTTGGTTTTTCGGAAGTGTTAGACCTGTAAGAGAAAAATTTAAATGCTTGGGAAAGGCCATGGGATGTAGAAATATTTTTTTCACATTTTATTTCCTTTTAAAAACAGGTAAATCAATAGGGATTTTCTTACGGATAAGTACCAAGTGAACGGTTCGTTTAGCTTTATATATTGTTCCGGGTGGGCATTGTATTGGTTTTTCGGAAGTGTTAGACCTGTAAGAGAAAAATTTAAATGGTTGGGAAAGGCCATGGGATGTAGAAATATTTTTTTCACATTTTACTTCCTTGTAAAAACAGGAAAATCAATAGGGATTTTCGTACGGATATGTACCCAGTGAACGGTTCGTTTAGCTTTATATATTGTTCCGGGTGGGCGTTGTTTTGGTTTTTCGGAAGTGTTAGACCTGTAAGAGAAACATTTAAATGGTTGGGAAAGGCCATGGGATGTAGAAATATTTTTTTCACATTTTATTTCCTTGTAAAAACAGGTAAATCAATAGGGTTTATCGTACGGATAAGTGCCCAGTGAACGGTTCGTTTAGCTTTATATATTGTTCCGGCTGGGCGTTGTTTTGGTTTTTCGGAAGTGTTAGACCTGTAAGAGAAAAATTTAAATGGTTGGGAAAGGCCATGGGATGTAGAAATATTTTTTTCACATTTTATTTCCTTGTTAAAACAGGTAAATCGATAGGGTTTTTCGTACGGATAAGTGCCCAGTGAACGGTTCGTTTAGCTTTATATATTGTTCCGGGTGGGCGTTGTTTTGGTTTTTCGGAAGTGTTAGACCTGTAAGAGAAAAATTTAAATGGTTGGGAAAGGCCATGGGATGTAGAAATATTTTTTTCACATTTTATTTCCTTGTAAATACAGGTAAATCGATAGGGTTTTTCGTACGGAGAAGTGCCCAGTGAACGGCTCGTTTAGCTTTATATATTGTTCCGGGTGGGCGTTGTATTGGTTTTTCGGAAGTGTTAGACCTGTAAGAGAAAAATTTAAATGGTTGGGAAAGGCCATGGGATGTAGAAATCTTTTTTTCACATTTTATTTCCTTGTAAAAACAGGTAAATCAATAGGGTTTTTCGTACGGATAAGTGCCCAGTGAACGGTTCGTTTAGCTTTATATATTGTTCCGGGTGGGCGTTGTATTGGTTTTTCGGAAGTGTTAGACCTGTAAGAGAAAAATTTTAATGGTTGGGAAAGGCCATGGTTTGGAGAAATATTTTTTTCACATTTTATTTCCTTGTAAATACAGGTAAATCGATAGGGATTTTCGTACGGATAAGTGCCCAGTGAACGGTTCGTTTAGCTTTATATATTGTTCCGGGTGGGCGTTGTATTGGTTTTTCGGAAATGTTAGACCTGTAAGAGAAAAATTTAAATGGTTGGGAAAGGCCATGGGATGTAGAAATATTTTTTTCACATTTTATTTCCTTGTAAAAACAGGTAAATCAATAGGGTTTTTTGTACGGATAAGTGCCCAGTGAACGGTTCGTTTAGCTTTATATATTGTTCCGGGTGGGCGTTGTTTTGGTTTTTCGGAAGTGTTAGACCTGTAAGAGAAAAATTTAAATGGTTGGGAAAGGCCATGGGATGTAGAAATATTTTTTTCACATTTTATTTCCTTTTAAAAACAGGTAAATCAATAGGGATTTTCTTACGGATAAGTACCAAGTGAACGGTTCGTTTAGCTTTATATATTGTTCCGGGTGGGCGTTGTTTTGGTTTTTCGGAAGTGTTAAACCTGTATGAGAAAAATTTCAATGGTTGGGAAAGGCCATGGGATGTAGAAATATTTTTTTCACATTTTACTTCCTTGTAAAAACAGGAAAATCGATAGGGATTTTCGTACAGATAAGTACCCAGTGAACGGTTCGTTTATCTTTATATATTCTTCCGGGTGGGCGTTGTATTGGTTTTTCGGAAGTGTTAGACCTGTAAGAGAAATATTTAAATGGTTGGGAAAGGCCATGGGATGTAGAAATATTTTTTTCACATTTACTTCCTTGTAAAAACAGGTAAATCAATAGGGTTTTTCGTACGGATAAGTGCCCAGTGAACGGTTCGTTTAGCTTTATATATTGTTCCGGGTGGGCGTTGTATTCGTTTTTCAGAAGTGATAGACCTGTAAGAGAAAAATTTAAATGGTTGGGAAAGGCTATGGTTTGTAGAAATATTTTTTTCACATTTTATTTCCTTGTAAATACAGGTAAATCGATACGGATTTTCGTACGGAGAAGTGCCCAGTGAACGGTTCGTTTAGCTTTATATATTGTTCCGGGTGGGCGTTGTATTGGTTTTTCGGAAGTGTTAGACCTGTAAGAGAAAAATTTAAATGGTTGGGAAAGGCCATGGGATGTAGAAATATTTTTTTCACATTTTATTTCCTTGTAAAAACAGGTAAATCAATAGGGTTTTTCGTATGGATAAGTGCCCAGTGAACGGTTCGTTTAGCTTTATATATTGTTCCAGGTGGGCGTTGTTTTGGTTTTTCGGAAGTGTTAGACCTGTAAGAGAAAAATTTAAATGGTTGGGAAAGGCCATGGGATGTAGAAATATTTTTTTCACATTTTATTTCCTTTTAAAAACAGGTAAATCAATAGGGATTTTCTTACGGATAAGTACCAAGTGAACGGTTCGTTTAGCTTTATATATTGTTCCGGGTGGGCGTTGTATTGGTTTTTCGGAAGTGTTAGACCTGTAAGAGAAAAATTTAAATGGTTGGGAAAGGCCATGGGATGTAGAAATATTTTTTTCACATTTTACTTCCTTGTAAAAACAGGAAAATCAATAGGGATTTTCGTACGGATATGTACCCAGTGAACGGTTCGTTTAGCTTTATATATTGTTCCGGGTGGGCGTTGTTTTGGTTTTTCGGAAGTGTTAGACCTGTAAGAGAAAAATTTAAATGGTTGGGAAAGGCCATGGGATGTAGAAATATTTTTTTCACATTTTATTTCCTTGTAAAAACAGGTAAATCAATAGTGTTTTTCGTACGGTTAAGTGCCCAGTGAACGGTTCATTTAGCTTTATATATTGTTCCGGGTGGGCATTGTTTAGGTTTTTCGGAAGTGTTAGACCTGTAAGAGAAAAATTTAAATGGTTGGGAAAGGCCATGGGATGTAGAAATATTTTTTTCACATTTTATTTCCTTGTAAAAACAGGTAAATCAATAGGGTTTTTCGTATGGAGAAGTGCCAAGTGAACGGTTCGTTTAGCTTTATATATTGTTCCGGGTGGGCGTTGTATTGGTTTTTCGGAAGTGTTAAACCTATAAGAGAAAAATTTAAATGGTTGGGAAAGGCCATGGGATGTAGAAATATTTTTTTCACATTTTACTTCCTTGTAAAAACAGGAAGAGCCTCTTGTGGCGGAAGAGCCTCTTGTGGCGCAGAGTGGTAAGGCAGCCGTCTGAAAGCTTTGCCCATGAGGCTGGGAGTTCGATCCCAGCAGCCGGCTCAAGGTTGACTCAGCCTTCCATCCTTCCGAGGTCGGTAAAATGAGTACCCAGCTTGCTGGGGGGTAATTGGTAATGACTGGGAAAGGCACTGGCAAACCACCCCGTATTGAGTCTGCCATGAAAACGCTGGAGGGCGTCACCTCAAGGGTCAGACATGACTCGGTGCTTGCACAGGGGATACCTTTACCTTTACCTTTAAAAACAGGAAAATCGATAGGGATTTTCGTACGGATAAGTACCCAGTGAACGGTTCGTTTATCTTTATATATTCTTCCGGGTGGGCGTTGTATTGGTTTTTCGGAAGTGTTAGACCTATAAGAGAAAAATTTAAATGGTTGGGAAAGGCCATGGGATGTAGAAATATTTTTTTCACATTTTACTTCCTTGTAAGAACAGGAAAATCAATAGGGATTTTCGTACGGATAAGTACCCAGTGAACGGTTCGTTTAGCTTTATATGTTGTTCCGGGTGGGCATTGTTTAGGTTTTTCAGAAGTGTTAGACCTGTAAGAGAAAAATTTAAATGGTTGGGAAAGGCCATGGGATGTAGAAATATTTTTTTCACATTTTACTTCCTTGTAAAAACAGGTAAATCAATAGGGTTTTTCGTACGGATAAGTGCCAAGTGAACGGTTCGTTTAGCTTTATATATTGTTCCGGGTGGGCGTTGTATTGGTTTTTCGGAAGTGTTAGACCTGTAAGAGAAAAATTTAAATGGTTGGGAAAGGCCATGGTTTGTAGAAATATTTTTTTCACATTTTATTTCCTTGTAAATACAGGTAAATCGATAGGGATTTTCGTACGGATAAGTGCCCAGTGAACGGTTCGTTTAGCTTTATATATTGTTCCGGGTGGGCGTTGTTTTGGTTTTTCGGAAGTGTTAGACCTGTAAGAGAAAAATTTAAATGGTTGGGAAAGGCCATGGGATGTAGAAATATTTTTTTCACATTTTATTTCCTTGTTAAAACAGGTAAATCAATAGGGTTTTTTGTACGGATAAGTGCCCAGTGAACGGTTCGTTTAGCTTTATATATTGTTCCGGGTGGGCGTTGTTTTGGTTTTTCGGAAGTGTTAGACCTGTAAGAGAAAAATTTAAATGGTTGGGAAAGGCCATGGGATGTAGAAATATTTTTTTCACATTTTACTTCCTTGTAAAAACAGGAAAATCGATAGGGATTTTCGTACGGATAAGTACCCAGTGAACGGTTCGTTTATCTTTATATATTCTTCCGGGTGGGCGTTGTATTGGTTTTTCGGAAGTGTTAGACCTGTAAGAGAAAAATTTAAATGGTTGGGAAAGGCCATGGGATGTAGAAATATTTTTTTCACATTTTACTTCCTTGTAAAAACAGGAAAATCTATAGGGATTTTCGTACGGATATGTACCCAGTGAACGGTTCGTTTAGCTTTATATATTGTTCCGGGTGGGCGTTGTATTGGTTTTTCGGAAGTGTTAGACCTGTAAGAGAAAAATTTAAATGGTTGCGAAAGGCCATGGGATGTAGAAATATTTTTTTCACATTTTATTTCCTTGTAAAAACAGGTAAATCAATAGGGTTTTTCGTACGGATAAGTGCCCAGTGAACGGTTCGTTTAGCTTTATATATTGTTCCGGGTGGGCATTGTTTAGGTTTTTCGGAAGTGTTAGACCTGTAAGAGAAAAATTTAAATGGTTGGGAAAGGCCATGGGATGTAGAAATATTTTTTTCACATTTTATTTCCTTGTAAAAACAGGTAAATCAATAGGGTTTTTCGTACGGATAAGTGCCCAGTGAACGGTTCATTTAGCTTTATATATTGTTCCGGGTGGGCGTTGTTTTGGTTTTTCGGAAGTGTTAGACCTGTAAGAGAAAAATTTAAATGGTTGGGAAAGGCCATGGGATGTAGAAATATTTTTTTCACATTTTACTTCCTTGTAAAAACAGGTAAATCAATAGGGTTTTTCGTACGGATAAGTGCCCCGTGAACGGTTCGTATAGCTTTATATATTGTTCCGGGTGGGCGTTGTTTAGGTTTTTCGGAAGTGTTAGACCTGTAACAGATAAATTTAAATGGTTGGGAAAGGCCATGGTTTGTAGAAATATTTTTTTCACATTTTATTTCCTTGTAAATACAGGTAAATCGATAGGGATTTTCGTACGGATAAGTGCCCAGTGAACGGTTCGTTTAGCTTTATATATTGTTCCGGGTGGGCGTTGTTTTGGTTTTTCGGAAGTGTTAGACCTGTAAGAGAAAAATTTAAATGGTTGGGAAAGGCCATGGGATGTAGAAATATTTTTTTCACATTTTATTTCCTTGTTAAAACAGGTAAATCAATAGGGTTTTTCGTACGGATAAGTGCCCAGTAAACGGTTCGTTTAGCTTTATATATTGTTCCGGGTGGGCGTTGTTTTGGTTTTTCGGAAGTATTAGACCTGTAAGAGAAAAATTTAAATGGTTGGGAAAGGCCATGGGATGTAGAAATATTTTTTTCACATTTTACTTCCTTGTAAAAACAGGAAAATCGATAGGGATTTTCGTACGGATAAGTGCCCAGTGAACGGTTCGTATAGCTTTATATATTGTTCCGGGTGGGCATTGTTTAGGTTTTTCGGAAGTGTTAGACCTGTAAGAGAAAAATTTAAATGGTTGGGAAAGGCCATGGGATGTAGAAATATTTTTTTCACATTTTATTTCCTTGTAAAAACAGGTAAATCAATAGGGTTTTTCGTACGGATAAGTGCCCAGTGAACGGTTCATTTAGCTTTATATATTTTTCTGGGTGGGAGTTGTATTGGTTTTTCGCAAGTGTTAGACCTGTAAGAGAAAAATTTAAATGGTTGGGAAAGGCCATGGGATGTAGAAATATTTTTTTCACATTTTATTTCCTTGTAAAAACATTTAAATCGATAGGGTTTTTCGTACGGATAAGTGCCCAGTGAACGGTTCGTTTAGCTTTATATATTGTTCCGGGTGGGCGTTGTATTGGTTTTTCGGAAGTGTTAGACCTGTAAGAGAAAAATTTAAATGGTTGGGAAAGGCCATGGGATGTAGAAATATTTTTTTCACATTTTATTTCCTTGTAAAAACAGGTAAATCAATAGGGTTTTTCGTACGGATAAGTGCCCAGTGAACGGTTCGTTTAGCTTTATATATTGTTCCGGCTGGGCGTTGTTTTGGTTTTTCAGAAGTGTTAGACCTGTAAGAGAAAAATTTAAATGGTTGGGAAAGGCCATGGGATGTAGAAATATTTTTTTCACATTTTATTTCCTTGTAAAAACAGGTAAATCAATAGGGTTTTTCGTACGGATAAGTGCCCAGTGAACGGTTCGTTTAGCTTTATATATTGTTCCGGGTGGGCATTGTTTAGGTTTTTCGGAAGTGTTAGACCTGTAAGAGAAAAATTTAAATGGTTGGGAAAGGCCATGGGATGTAGAAATATTTTTTTCACATTTTATTTCCTTGTAAAAACAGGTAAATCAATAGGGTTTTTCGTACGGATAAGTGCCCAGTGAACGGTTCATTTAGCTTTATATATTGTTCCGGGTGGGCGTTGTTTTGGTTTTTCGGAAGTGTTAGACCTGTAAGAGAAAAATTTAAATGGTTGGGAAAGGCCATGGGATGTAGAAATATTTTTTTCACATTTTACTTCCTTGTAAAAACAGGTAAATCAATAGGGTTTTTCGTACGGATAAGTGCCCCGTGAACGGTTCGTATAGCTTTATATATTGTTCCGGGTGGGCGTTGTTTAGGTTTTTCGGAAGTGTTAGACCTGTAACAGATAAATTTAAATGGTTGGGAAAGGCCATGGTTTGTAGAAATATTTTTTTCACATTTTATTTCCTTGTAAATACAGGTAAATCGATAGGGATTTTCGTACGGATAAGTGCCCAGTGAACGGTTCGTTTAGCTTTATATATTGTTCCGGGTGGGCGTTGTTTTGGTTTTTCGGAAGTGTTAGACCTGTAAGAGAAAAATTTAAATGGTTGGGAAAGGCCATGGGATGTAGAAATATTTTTTTCACATTTTATTTCCTTGTTAAAACAGGTAAATCAATAGGGTTTTTCGTACGGATAAGTGCCCAGTGAACGGTTCATTTAGCTTTATATATTGTTCCGGGTGGGCGTTGTTTTGGTTTTTCGGAAGTATTAGACCTGTAAGAGAAAAATTTAAATGGTTGGGAAAGGCCATGGGATGTAGAAATATTTTTTTCACATTTTACTTCCTTGTAAAAACAGGAAAATCGATAGGGATTTTCGTACGGATAAGTACCCAGTGAACGGTTCGTATAGCTTTATATATTGTTCCGGGTGGGCATTGTTTAGGTTTTTCGGAAGTGTTAGACCTGTAAGAGAAAAATTTAAATGGTTGGGAAAGGCCATGGGATGTAGAAATATTTTTTTCACATTTTATTTTCTTGTAAAAACAGGTAAATCAATAGGGTTTTTCGGACGGATAAGTGCCCAGTGAACGGTTCATTTAGCTTTATATATTTTTCTGGGTGGGAGTTGTATTGGTTTTTCGCAAGTGTTAGACCTGTAAGAGAAAAATTTAAATGGTTGGGAAAGGCCATGGGATGTAGAAATATTTTTTTCACATTTTATTTCCTTGTAAAAACATTTAAATCGATAGGGTTTTTCGTACGGATAAGTGCCCAGTGAACGGTTCGTTTAGCTTTATATATTGTTCCGGGTGGGCGTTGTATTGGTTTTTCGGAAGTGTTAGACCTGTAAGAGAAAAATTTAAATGGTTGGGAAAGGCCATGGGATGTAGAAATATTTTTTTCACATTTTATTTCCTTGTAAAAACAGGTAAATCAATAGGGTTTTTCGTACGGATAAGTGCCCAGTGAACGGTTCGTTTAGCTTTATATATTGTTCCGGCTGGGCGTTGTTTTGGTTTTTCAGAAGTGTTAGACCTGTAAGAGAAAAATTTAAATGGTTGGGAAAGGCCATGGGATGTAGAAATATTTTTTTCACATTTTATTTCCTTGTAAAAACATGTAAATCAATAGGGTTTTTCGTACGGATAAGTACCCAGTGAACGGTTCGTTTAGCTTTATATATTGTTCCGGGTGGGCGTTGTATTGGTTTTTCAGAAGTGTTAGACCTGTAAGAGAAAAATTTAAATGGTTGGGAAAGGCCATGGGATGTAGAAATATTTTTTTCACATTTTATTTCCTTGTAAAAACAGGTAAATCAATAGGGTTTTTCGTACGGATAAGTGCCCAGTGAACGGTTCGTTTAGCTTTATATATTGTTCCGGCTTGGCGTTGTTTTGGTTTTTCGGAAGTGTTAGACCTGTAAGAGAAAAATTTAAATGGTTGGGAAAGGCCATGGGATGTAGAAATATTTTTTTCACATTTTACTTCCTTGTAAAAACAGGAAAATCGATAGGGATTTTCGTACGGATAAGTACCCAGTGAACGGTTCGTTTATCTTTATATATTGTTCCGGGTGGGCGTTGTATTGGTTTTTCGGAAGTGTTAGACCTGTAAGAGAAAAATTTAAATGGTTGGGAAAGGCCATGGGATGTAGAATTATTTTTTTCACATTTTACTTCCTTGTAAAAACAGGAAAATCGATAGGGATTTTCGTACGGATAAGTACCCAGTGAACGGTTCGTTTAGCTTTATATATTGTTCTGGCTGGGCGTTGTATTGGTTTTTCGGAAGTGTTAGACCTGTAAGAGAAAAATTTAAATGGTTGGGAAAGGCCATGGGATGTAGAAATATTTTTTTCACATTTTACTTCCTTGTAAAAACAGGTAAATCAATAGGGTTTTTCGTACGGATAAGTGCCCAGTGAACGGTTCGTTTAGCTTTATATATTGTTCCGGCTGGGCGTTGTTTTGGTTTTTCAGAAGTGTTAGACCTGTAAGAGAAAAATTTAAATGGTTGGGAAAGGCCATGGGATGTAGAAATATTTTTTTCACATTTTATTTCCTTGTAAAAACAGGTAAATCAATAGGGTTTTTCGTACGGATAAGTGCCCAGTGAACGGTTCGTTTAGCTTTATATATTGTTCCGGCTTGGCGTTGTTTTGGTTTTTCGGAAGTGTTAGACTTGTAAGAGAAAAATTTAAATGGTTGGGAAAGGCCATGGGATGTAGAAATATTTTTTTCACATTTTACTTCCTTGTAAAAACAGGAAAATCGATAGGGATTTTCGTACGGATAAGTACCCAGTGAACGGTTCGTTTATCTTTATATATTGTTCCGGGTGGGCGTTGTATTGGTTTTTCGGAAGTGTTAGACCTGTAAGAGAAAAATTTAAATGGTTGGGAAAGGCCAAGGGATGTAGAATTATTTTTTTCACATTTTACTTCCTTGTAAAAACAGGAAAATCGATAGGGATTTTCGTACGGATAAGTACCCAGTGAACGGTTCGTTTAGCTTTATATATTGTTCCGGGTGGGCGTTGTATTGGTTTTTCGGAAGTGTTAGACCTGTAAGAGAAAAATTTAAATGGTTGGGAAAGGCCATGGGATGTAGAAATATTTTTTTCACATTTTACTTCCTTGTAAAAACAGGTAAATCAATAGGGTTTTTCGTACGGATAAGTGCCCAGTGAACGGTTCGTTTAGCTTTATATATTGTTCCGGCTGGGCGTTGTTTTGGTTTTTCAGAAGTGTTAGACCTGTAAGAGAAAAATTTAAATGGTTGGGAAAGGCCATGGGATGTAGAAATATTTTTTTCACATTTTATTTCCTTGTAAAAACAGGTAAATCAATAGGGTTTTTCGTACGGATAAGTACCCAGTGAACGGTTCGTTTAGCTTTATATATTGTTCCGGGTGGGCGTTGTATTGGTTTTTCAGAAGTGTTAGACCTGTAAGAGAAAAATTTAAATGGTTGGGAAAGGCCATGGGATGTAGAAATATTTTTTTCACATTTTATTTCCTTGTAAAAACAGGTAAATCAATAGGGTTTTTCGTACGGATAAGTGCCCAGTGAACGGTTCGTTTAGCTTTATATATTGTTCCGGCTGGGCGTTGTTTTGGTTTTTCGGAAGTGTTAGACCTGTAAGAGAAAAATTTAAATGGTTGGGAAAGGCCATGGGATGTAGAAATATTTTTTTCACATTTTACTTCCTTGTAAAAACAGGAAAATCGATAGGGATTTTCGTACGGATAAGTACCCAGTGAACGGTTCGTTTATCTTTATATATTGTTCCGGGTGGGCGTTGTATTGGTTTTTCGGAAGTGTTAGACCTGTAAGAGAAAAATTTAAATGGTTGGGAAAGGCCATGGGATGTAGAAATATTTTTTTCACATTTACTTCCTTGTAAAAACAAGTAAATCAATAGGGTTTTTCGTACGGATAAGTACCCAGTGAACTGTTTGTTTAGCTTTATATATTGTTCCGGGTGGGCGTTGTATTGGTTTTTCGGAAGTGTTAGACCTGTAAGAGAAAAATTTAAATGGTTGGGAAAGGCCATGGGATGTAGAATTATTTTTTTCACATTTTACTTCCTTGTAAAAACAGGAAAATTGATAGGGATTTTCGTACGGATAAGTACCCAGTGAACGGTTCGTTTATCTTTATATATTGTTCCGGGTGGGCGTTGTATTGGTTTTTCGGAAGTGTTAGACCTGTAAGAGAAAAATTTAAATGGTTGGGAAAGGCCATGGGATGTAGAAATATTTTTTTCACATTTACTTCCTTGTAAAAACAAGTAAATCAATAGGGTTTTTCGTACGGATAAGTACCCAGTGAACTGTTTGTTTAGCTTTATATATTGTTCCGGGTGGGCGTTGTATTGGTTTTTCGGAAGTGTTAGACCTGTAAGAGAAAAATTTAAATGGTTGGGAAAGGCCATGGGATGTAGAAATATTTTTTTCACATTTTACTTCCTTGTAAAAACAGGTAAATCAATAGGGTTTTTCGTACGGATAAGTGCCCAGTGAACGGTTCGTTTAGCTTTATATATTGTTCCGGCTGGGCGTTGTATTGGTTTTTCGGAAGTGTTAGACCTGTAAGAGAAAAATTTAAATGGTTGGGAAAGGCCATGGGATGTAGAAATATTTTTTTCACATTTTACTTCCTTGTAAAAACAGGAAAATTGATAGGGATTTTCGTACGGATAAGTACCTAGTGAACGGTTCGTTTATCTTTATATATTCTTCCGGGTGGGCGTTGTATTGGATTTTCGGAAGTGTTAGACCTGTAAGAGAAAAATTTAAATGGTTGGGAAAGGCCATGGTTTGTAGAAATATTTTTTTCACATTTTATTTCCTTGTAAATACAGGTAAATCGATAGTTATTTTCGTACGGATAAGTGCCCAGTGAACAGTTCGTTTAGCTTTATATATTGTTCCGGGTGGGCGTTGTATTGGTTTTTCGGAAGTGTTAGACTTGTAAGAGAAAAATTTAAATGGTTGGGAAAGGCCATGGGATGTAGAAATATTTTTTTCAAATTTTATTTCCTTGTAAGAACAGGTAAATCAATAGGGTTTTTCGTACGGATAAGTGCCCAGTGATCGGTTCGTTTAGCTTTATATATTGTTCCGGGTGGGCGTTGTTTTGGTTTTTCGGAAGTGTTAGACCTGTAAGAGAAAAATTTAAATGGTTGGGAAAGACCATGGGATGTAGAAATATTTTTTTCACATTTTACTTCCTTGTGAAAACAGGAAAATCAATAGGGATTTTTGTACGGATAAGTACCCAGTGAACGGTTCGTTTAGCTTTATATATTCTTCCGGGTGGGCGTTGTATTGGATTTTCGGAAGTATTAGACCTGTAAGAGAAAAATTTAAATGGTTGGGAAAGGCCATGGGATGTAGAAATATTTTTTTCACATTTTATTTCCTTGTAAAAACAGGTAAAACAATAGGGTTTTTCGTACGGATAAGTGCATAGTGAACGGTTCGTTTAGCTTTATATATTGTTCCGGGTGGGCGTTGTTTTGGTTTATCGGAAGTGTTAGACCTGTAAGAGAAAAATTTAAATGGTTGGGAAAGGCCATGGGATGTAGAAATATTTTTTTCACATTTTATTTCCTTGTAAAAACAGGTAAATCAATAGGGTTTTTCGTACGGATAAGTGCCCAGTGAACGGTTCATTTAGCTTTATATATTGTTCCGGGTGGGCGTTGTTTTGGTTTTTCGGAAGTGTTAGACCTGTAAGAGAAAAATTTAAATGGTTGGGAAAGGCCATGGGATGTAGAAATATTTTTTTCACATTTTACTTCCTTGTAAAAACAGGTAAATCAATAGGGTTTTTCGTACGGATAAGTGCCCCGTGAACGGTTCGTATAGCTTTATATATTGTTCCGGGTGGGCGTTGTTTAGGTTTTTCGGAAGTGTTAGACCTGTAACAGATAAATTTAAATGGTTGGGAAAGGCCATGGTTTGTAGAAATATTTTTTTCACATTTTATTTCCTTGTAAATACAGGTAAATCGATAGGGATTTTCGTACGGATAAGTGCCCAGTGAACGGTTCGTTTAGCTTTATATATTGTTCCGGGTGGGCGTTGTTTTGGTTTTTCGGAAGTGTTAGACCTGTAAGAGAAAAATTTAAATGGTTGGGAAAGGCCATGGGATGTAGAAATATTTTTTTCACATTTTATTTCCTTGTTAAAACAGGTAAATCAATAGGGTTTTTCGTACGGATAAGTGCCCAGTGAACGGTTCGTTTAGCTTTATATATTGTTCCGGGTGGGCGTTGTTTTGGTTTTTCGGAAGTATTAGACCTGTAAGAGAAAAATTTAAATGGTTGGGAAAGGCCATGGGATGTAGAAATATTTTTTTCACATTTTACTTCCTTGTAAAAACAGGAAAATCGATAGGGATTTTCGTACGGATAAGTACCCAGTGAACGGTTCGTATAGCTTTATATATTGTTCCGGGTGGGCATTGTTTAGGTTTTTCGGAAGTGTTAGACCTGTAAGAGAAAAATTTAAATGGTTGGGAAAGGCCATGGGATGTAGAAATATTTTTTTCACATTTTATTTTCTTGTAAAAACAGGTAAATCAATAGGGATTTTCGTACGGATAAGTGCCCAGTGAACGGTTCATTTAGCTTTATATATTTTTCTGGGTGGGAGTTGTATTGGTTTTTCGCAAGTGTTAGACCTGTAAGAGAAAAATTTAAATGGTTGGGAAAGGCCATGGGATGTAGAAATATTTTTTTCACATTTTATTTCCTTGTAAAAACATTTAAATCGATAGGGTTTTTCGTACGGATAAGTGCCCAGTGAACGGTTCGTTTAGTTTTATATATTGTTCCGGGTGGGCGTTGTATTGGTTTTTCGGAAGTGTTAGACCTGTAAGAGAAAAATTTAAATGGTTGGGAAAGGCCATGGGATGTAGAAATATTTTTTTCACATTTTATTTCCTTGTAAAAACAGGTAAATCAATAGGGTTTTTCGTACGGATAAGTGCCCAGTGAACGGTTCGTTTAGCTTTATATATTGTTCCGGCTGGGCGTTGTTTTGGTTTTTCAGAAGTGTTAGACCTGTAAGAGAAAAATTTAAATGGTTGGGAAAGGCCATGGGATGTAGAAATATTTTTTTCACATTTTATTTCCTTGTAAAAACAGGTAAATCAATAGGGTTTTTCGTACGGATAAGTACCCAGTGAACGGTTCGTTTAGCTTTATATATTGTTCCGGGTGGGCGTTGTATTGGTTTTTCAGAAGTGTTAGACCTGTAAGAGAAAAATTTAAATGGTTGGGAAAGGCCATGGGATGTAGAAATATTTTTTTCACATTTTATTTCCTTGTAAAAACAGGTAAATCAATAGGGTTTTTCGTACGGATAAGTGCCCAGTGAACGGTTCGTTTAGCTTTATATATTGTTCCGGCTTGGCGTTGTTTTGGTTTTTCGGAAGTGTTAGACCTGTAAGAGAAAAATTTAAATGGTTGGGAAAGGCCATGGGATGTAGAAATATTTTTTTCACATTTTACTTCCTTGTAAAAACAGGAAAATCGATAGGGATTTTCGTACGGATAAGTACCCAGTGAACGGTTCGTTTATCTTTATATATTGTTCCGGGTGGGCGTTGTATTGGTTTTTCGGAAGTGTTAGACCTGTAAGAGAAAAATTTAAATGGTTGGGAAAGGCCATGGGATGTAGAATTATTTTTTTCACATTTTACTTCCTTGTAAAAACAGGAAAATCGATAGGGATTTTCGTACGGATAAGTACCCAGTGAACGGTTCGTTTAGCTTTATATATTGTTCTGGCTGGGCGTTGTATTGGTTTTTCGGAAGTGTTAGACCTGTAAGAGAAAAATTTAAATGGTTGGGAAAGGCCATGGGATGTAGAAATATTTTTTTCACATTTTACTTCCTTGTAAAAACAGGTAAATCAATAGGGTTTTTCGTACGGATAAGTGCCCAGTGAACGGTTCGTTTAGCTTTATATATTGTTCCGGCTGGGCGTTGTTTTGGTTTTTCAGAAGTGTTAGACCTGTAAGAGAAAAATTTAAATGGTTGGGAAAGGCCATGGGATGTAGAAATATTTTTTTCACATTTTATTTCCTTGTAAAAACAGGTAAATCAATAGGGTTTTTCGTACGGATAAGTGCCCAGTGAACGGTTCGTTTAGCTTTATATATTGTTCCGGCTTGGCGTTGTTTTGGTTTTTCGGAAGTGTTAGACCTGTAAGAGAAAAATTTAAATGGTTGGGAAAGGCCATGGGATGTAGAAATATTTTTTTCACATTTTACTTCCTTGTAAAAACAGGAAAATCGATAGGGATTTTCGTACGGATAAGTACCCAGTGAACGGTTCGTTTATCTTTATATATTGTTCCGGGTGGGCGTTGTATTGGTTTTTCGGAAGTGTTAGACCTGTAAGAGAAAAATTTAAATGGTTGGGAAAGGCCAAGGGATGTAGAATTATTTTTTTCACATTTTACTTCCTTGTAAAAACAGGAAAATCGATAGGGATTTTCGTACGGATAAGTACCCAGTGAACGGTTCGTTTAGCTTTATATATTGTTCCGGGTGGGCGTTGTATTGGTTTTTCGGAAGTGTTAGACCTGTAAGAGAAAAATTTAAATGGTTGGGAAAGGCCATGGGATGTAGAAATATTTTTTTCACATTTTACTTCCTTGTAAAAACAGGTAAATCAATAGGGTTTTTCGTACGGATAAGTGCCCAGTGAACGGTTCGTTTAGCTTTATATATTGTTCCGGCTGGGCGTTGTTTTGGTTTTTCAGAAGTGTTAGACCTGTAAGAGAAAAATTTAAATGGTTGGGAAAGGCCATGGGATGTAGAAATATTTTTTTCACATTTTATTTCCTTGTAAAAACAGGTAAATCAATAGGGTTTTTCGTACGGATAAGTACCCAGTGAACGGTTCGTTTAGCTTTATATATTGTTCCGGGTGGGCGTTGTATTGGTTTTTCAGAAGTGTTAGACCTGTAAGAGAAAAATTTAAATGGTTGGGAAAGGCCATGGGATGTAGAAATATTTTTTTCACATTTTATTTCCTTGTAAAAACAGGTAAATCAATAGGGTTTTTCGTACGGATAAGTGCCCAGTGAACGGTTCGTTTAGCTTTATATATTGTTCCGGCTGGGCGTTGTTTTGGTTTTTCGGAAGTGTTAGACCTGTAAGAGAAAAATTTAAATGGTTGGGAAAGGCCATGGGATGTAGAAATATTTTTTTCACATTTTACTTCCTTGTAAAAACAGGAAAATCGATAGGGATTTTCGTACGGATAAGTACCCAGTGAACGGTTCGTTTATCTTTATATATTGTTCCGGGTGGGCGTTGTATTGGTTTTTCGGAAGTGTTAGACCTGTAAGAGAAAAATTTAAATGGTTGGGAAAGGCCATGGGATGTAGAAATATTTTTTTCACATTTACTTCCTTGTAAAAACAAGTAAATCAATAGGGTTTTTCGTACGGATAAGTACCCAGTGAACTGTTTGTTTAGCTTTATATTTTGTTCCGGGTGGGCGTTGTATTGGTTTTTCGGAAGTGTTAGACCTGTAAGAGAAAAATTTAAATGGTTGGGAAAGGCCATGGGATGTAGAATTATTTTTTTCACATTTTACTTCCTTGTAAAAACAGGAAAATTGATAGGGATTTTCGTACGGATAAGTACCCAGTGAACGGTTCGTTTATCTTTATATATTGTTCCGGGTGGGCGTTGTATTGGTTTTTCGGAAGTGTTAGACCTGTAAGAGAAAAATTTAAATGGTTGGGAAAGGCCATGGGATGTAGAAATATTTTTTTCACATTTACTTCCTTGTAAAAACAAGTAAATCAATAGGGTTTTTCGTACGGATAAGTACCCAGTGAACTGTTTGTTTAGCTTTATATATTGTTCCGGGTGGGCGTTGTATTGGTTTTTCGGAAGTGTTAGACCTGTAAGAGAAAAATTTAAATGGTTGGGAAAGGCCATGGGATGTAGAAATATTTTTTTCACATTTTACTTCCTTGTAAAAACAGGTAAATCAATAGGGTTTTTCGTACGGATAAGTGCCCAGTGAACGGTTCGTTTAGCTTTATATATTGTTCCGGCTGGGCGTTGTATTGGTTTTTCGGAAGTGTTAGACCTGTAAGAGAAAAATTTAAATGGTTGGGAAAGGCCATGGGATGTAGAAATATTTTTTTCACATTTTACTTCCTTGTAAAAACAGGAAAATTGATAGGGATTTTCGTACGGATAAGTACCTAGTGAACGGTTCGTTTATCTTTATATATTCTTCCGGGTGGGCGTTGTATTGGATTTTCGGAAGTGTTAGACCTGTAAGAGAAAAATTTAAATGGTTGGGAAAGGCCATGGTTTGTAGAAATATTTTTTTCACATTTTATTTCCTTGTAAATACAGGTAAATCGATAATTATTTTCGTACGGATAAGTGCCCAGTGAACAGTTCGTTTAGCTTTATATATTGTTCCGGGTGGGCGTTGTATTGGTTTTTCGGAAGTGTTAGACTTGTAAGAGAAAAATTTAAATGGTTGGGAAAGGCCATGGGATGTAGAAATATTTTTTTCAAATTTTATTTCCTTGTAAGAACAGGTAAATCAATAGGGTTTTTCGTACGGATAAGTGCCCAGTGATCGGTTCGTTTAGCTTTATATATTGTTCCGGGTGGGCGTTGTTTTGGTTTTTCGGAAGTGTTAGACCTGTAAGAGAAAAATTTAAATGGTTGGGAAAGACCATGGGATGTAGAAATATTTTTTTCACATTTTACTTCCTTGTGAAAACAGGAAAATCAATAGGGATTTTTGTACGGATAAGTACCCAGTGAACGGTTCGTTTAGCTTTATATATTCTTCCGGGTGGGCGTTGTATTGGATTTTCGGAAGTATTAGACCTGTAAGAGAAAAATTTAAATGGTTGGGAAAGGCCATGGGATGTAGAAATATTTTTTTCACATTTTATTTCCTTGTAAAAACAGGTAAAACAATAGGGTTTTTCGTACGGATAAGTGCATAGTGAACGGTTCGTTTAGCTTTATATATTGTTCCGGGTGGGCGTTGTTTTGGTTTATCGGAAGTGTTAGACCTGTAAGAGAAAAATTTAAATGGTTGGGAAAGGCCATGGGATGTAGAAATATTTTTTTCACATTTTACTTCCTTGTAAAAACAGGAAAATCTATAGGGATTTTCGTACGGATAAGTACCTAGTGAACGGTTCGTTTATCTTTATATATTCTTCCGGGTGGGCGTTGTATTGGATTTTCGGAAGTGTTAGACCTGTAAGAGAAAAATTTAAATGGTTGGGAAAGGCCATGGGATGAAGAAATATTTTTTTCACATTTACTTCCTTGTAAAAACAGGTAAATCAATAGGGTTTTTCGTACGGATAAGTACCCAGTGAACGGTTCGTTTAGCTTTATATATTGTTCCGGGTGGGCGTTGTATTGGTTTTTCGGAAGTGTTAGACCTGTAAGAGAAAAATTTAAATAGTTGGGAAAGGCCATGGGATGTAGAAATATTTTTTTCACATTTTATTTCCTTTTAAAAACAGGTAAATCAATAGGGATTTTCGTACGGATAAGTACCAAGTGAACGGTTCGTTTAGCTTTATATATTGTTCCGGGTGGGCGTTGTATTGGTTTTTCGGAAGTGTTAGACCTGTAAGAGAAAAATTTAAATGGTTGGGAAAGGCCATGGGATGAAGAAATATTTTTTTCACATTTTATTTCCTTGTAAAAAAAGGTAAATCAATAGGGTTTTTCGTACGGATAAGTGCCCAGTGAACGGTTCGTTTAGCTTTATATATTGTTCCGGGTGGGCGTTGTATTGGTTTTTCGGAAGTGTTAGACCTGTAAGAGAAAAATTTAAATGGTTGGGAAAGGCCATGGGATGTAGAAATATTTTTTTCACATTTTATTTCCTTGTAAAAACAGGTAAATCAATAGGGTTTTTCGTACGGATAAGTGCCCAGTGAACGGTTCGTTTAGCTTTATATATTGTTCCGGGTGGGCATTGTTTTGGTTTTTCGGAAGTGTTAGACCTGTAAGAGAAAAATTTAAATGGTTGGGAAAGGGCATGGTTTGGAGAAATATTTTTTTCACATTTTATTTCCTTGTAAATACAGGTAAATCGATAGGGATTTTCGTACGGATAAGTGCCCAGTGAACGGTTCGTTTAGCTTTATATATTGTTCCGGGTGGGCGTTGTATTGGTTTTTCGGAAGTGTTAGACCTGTAAGAGAAAAATTTAAATGGTTGGGAAAGGCCATGGGATGTAGAAATATTTTTTTCATATTTTATTTCCTTGTAAAAACAGGTAAATCAATAGGGTTTTTCGTACGGATAAGTGCCCAGTGAACGGTTCGTTTAGCTTTATATATTGTTCCGGGTGGGCGTTGTTTTGGTTTTTCGGAAGTGTTAGACCTGTAAGAGAAAAATTTAAATGGTTGGGAAAGGCCATGGGATGTAGAAAGATTTTTTTCACATTTTATTTCCTTGTAAAAACAGGTAAAACAATAGGGTTTTTCGTACGGATAAGTGCATAGTGAACGGTTCGTTTAGCTTTATATATTGTTCCGGGTGGGCGTTGTTTTGGTTTATCGGAAGTGTTAGACCTGTAAGAGAAAAATTTAAATGGTTGGGAAAGGCCATGGGATGTAGAAATATTTTTTTCACATTTTACTTCCTTGTAAAAACAGGAAAATCGATAGGGATTTTCGTACGGATAAGTACCTAGTGAACGGTTCGTTTATCTTTATATATTCTTCCGGGTGGGCGTTGTATTGGATTTTCGGAAGTGTTAGACCTGTAAGAGAAAAATTTAAATGGTTCGGAAAGGCCATGGGATGAAGAAATATTTTTTTCACATTTACTTCCTTGTAAAAACAGGTAAATCAATAGGGATTTTCGTACGGATAAGTACCAAGTGAACGGTTCGTTTAGCTTTATATATTGTTCCGGGTGGGCGTTGTATTGGTTTTTCGGAAGTGTTAGACCTGTAAGAGAAAAATTTAAATGGTTGGGAAAGGCCATGGGATGAAGAAATATTTTTTTCACATTTTATTTCCTTGTAAAAACAGGTAAATCAATAGGGTTTTTCGTACGGATAAGTACCCAGTGAACGGTTCGTTTAGCTTTATATATTGTTCCGGGTGGGCGTTGTATTGGTTTTTCGGAAGTGTTAGACCTGTAAGAGAAAAATTTAAATGGTTGGGAAAGGCCATGGGATGTAGAAATATTTTTTTCACATTTTACTTCCTTGTAAAAACAGGTAAATCAATAGGGTTTTTCGTACGGATAAGTGCCCAGTGAACGGTTCGTTTAGCTTTATATATTGTTCCGGCTGGGCGTTGTTTTGGTTTTTCAGAAGTGTTAGACCTGTAAGAGAAAAATTTAAATGGTTGGGAAAGGCCATGGGATGTAGAAATATTTTTTTCACATTTTATTTCCTTGTAAAAACAGGTAAATCAATAGGGTTTTTCGTACGGATAAGTGCCCAGTGAACGGTTCGTTTAGCTTTATATATTGTTCTGGCTTGGCGTTGTTTTGGTTTTTCGGAAGTGTTAGACCTGTAAGAGAAAAATTTAAATGGTTGGGAAAGGCCATGGGATGTAGAAATATTTTTTTCACATTTTACTTCCTTGTAAAAACAGGAAAATCGATAGGGATTTTCGTACGGATAAGTACCCAGTGAACGGTTCGTTTATCTTTATATATTGTTCCGGGTGGGCGTTGTATTGGTTTTTCGGAAGTGTTAGACCTGTAAGAGAAAAATTTAAATGGTTGGGAAAGGCCATGGGATGTAGAATTATTTTTTTCACATTTTACTTCCTTGTAAAAACAGGAAAATCGATAGGGATTTTCGTACGGATAAGTACCCAGTGAACGGTTCGTTTAGCTTTATATATTGTTCCGGGTGGGCGTTGTATTGGTTTTTCGGAAGTGTTAGACCTGTAAGAGAAAAATTTAAATGGTTGGGAAAGGCCATGGGATGTAGAAATATTTTTTTCACATTTTACTTCCTTGTAAAAACAGGTAAATCAATAGGGTTTTTCGTACGGATAAGTGCCCAGTGAACGGTTCGTTTAGCTTTATATATTGTTCCGGCTGGGCGTTGTTTTGGTTTTTCAGAAGTGTTAGACCTGTAAGAGAAAAATTTAAATGGTTGGGAAAGGCCACGGGATGTAGAAATATTTTTTTCACATTTTATTTCCTTGTAAAAACAGGTAAATCAATAGGGTTTTTCGTACGGATAAGTACCAAGTGAACGGTTCGTTTAGCTTTATATATTGTTCCGGGTGGGCGTTGTATTGGTTTTTCAGAAGTGTTAGACCTGTAAGAGAAAAATTTAAATGGTTGGGAAAGGCCATGGGATGTAGAAATATTTTTTTCACATTTTATTTCCTTGTAAAAACAGGTAAATCAATAGGGTTTTTCGTACGGATAAGTGCCCAGTGAACGGTTCGTTTAGCTTTATATATTGTTCCGGCTTGGCGTTGTTTTGGTTTTTCAGAAGTGTTAGACCTGTAAGAGAAAAATTTAAATGGTTGGGAAAGGCCATGGGATGTAGAAATATTTTTTTCACATTTTATTTCCTTGTAAAAACAGGTAAATCAATAGGGTTTTTCGTACGGATAAGTACCCAGTGAACGGTTCGTTTAGCTTTATATATTGTTCCGGGTGGGCGTTGTATTGGTTTTTCAGAAGTGTTAGACCTGTAAGAGAAAAATTTAAATGGTTGGGAAAGGCCATGGGATGTAGAAATATTTTTTTCACATTTTATTTCCTTGTAAAAACAGGTAAATCAATAGGGTTTTTCGTACGGATAAGTGCCCAGTGAACGGTTCGTTTAGCTTTATATATTGTTCCGGCTGGGCGTTGTTTTGGTTTTTCGGAAGTGTTAGACCTGTAAGAGAAAAATTTAAATGGTTGGGAAAGGCCATGGGATGTAGAAATATTTTTTTCACATTTTACTTCCTTGTAAAAACAGGAAAATCGATAGGGATTTTAGTACGGATAAGTACCCAGTGAACGGTTCGTTTATCTTTATATATTGTTCCGGGTGGGCGTTGTATTGGTTTTTCGGAAGTGTTAGACCTGTAAGAGAAAAATTTAAATGGTTGGGAAAGGCCATGGGATGTAGAAATATTTTTTTCACATTTACTTCCTTGTAAAAACAAGTAAATCAATAGGGTTTTTCGTACGGATAAGTACCCAGTGAACTGTTTGTTTAGCTTTATATATTGTTCCGGGTGGGCGTTGTATTGGTTTTTCGGAAGTGTTAGACCTGTAAGAGAAAAATTTAAATGGTTGGGAAAGGCCATGGGATGTAGAATTATTTTTTTCACATTTTAATTCCTTGTAAAAACAGGAAAATCGATAGGGATTTTCGTACGGATAAGTACCCAGTGAACGGTTCGTTTAGCTTTATATATTGTTCCGGGTGGGCGTTGTATTGGTTTTTCGGAAGTGTTAGACCTGTAAGAGAAAAATTTAAATGGTTGGGAAAGGCCATGGGATGTAGAAATATTTTTTTCACATTTTACTTCCTTGTAAAAACAGGAAAATTGATAGGGATTTTCGTACGGATAAGTACCTAGTGAACGGTTCGTTTATCTTTATATATTCTTCCGGGTGGGCGTTGTATTGGATTTTCGGAAGTGTTAGACCTGTAAGAGAAAAATTTAAATGGTTGGGAAAGGCCATGGTTTGTAGAAATATTTTTTTCACATTTTATTTCCTTGTAAATACAGGTAAATCGATAGGGATTTTCGTACGGATAACTGCCCAGTGAACAGTTCGTTTAGCTTTATATATTGTTCCGGGTGGGCGTTGTATTGGTTTTTCGGAAGTGTTAGACTTGTAAGAGAAAAATTTAAATGGTTTGGAAAGGCCATGGGATGTAGAAATATTTTTTTCAAATTTTATTTCCTTGTAAGAACAGGTAAATCAATAGGGTTTTTCGTATGGATAAGTGCCCAGTGATCGGTTCGTTTAGCTTTATATATTGTTCCGGGTGGGCGTTGTTTTGGTTTTTCGGAAGTGTTAGACCTGTAAGAGAAAAATTTAAATGGTTGGGAAAGACCATGGGATGTAGAAATATTTTTTTCACATTTTACTTCCTTGTGAAAACAGGAAAATCAATAGGGATTTTTGTACGGATAAGTACTCAGTGAACGGTTCGTTTAGCTTTATATATTCTTCCGGGTGGGCGTTGTATTGGATTTTCGGAAGTATTAGACCTGTAAGAGAAAAATTTAAATGGTTGGGAAAGGCCATGGGATGTAGAAATATTTTTTTCACATTTTATTTCCTTGTAAAAACAGGTAAAACAATAGGGTTTTTCGTACGGATAAGTGCATAGTGAACGGTTCGTTTAGCTTTATATATTGTTCCGGGTGGGCGTTGTTTTGGTTTATCGGAAGTGTTAGACCTGTAAGAGAAAAATTTAAATGGTTGGGAAAGGCCATGGGATGTAGAAATATTTTTTTCACATTTTATTTCCTTGTAAAAACAGGAAAATCTATAGGGATTTTCGTACGGATAAGTACCTAGTGAACGGTTCGTTTATCTTTATATATTCTTCCGGGTGGGCGTTGTATTGGATTTTCGGAAGTGTTAGACCTGTAAGAGAAAAATTTAAATGGTTGGGAAAGGCCATGGGATGAAGAAATATTTTTTTCACATTTATTTCCTTGTAAAAACAGGTAAATCAATAGGGTTTTTCGTACGGATAAGTACCCAGTGAACGGTTCGTTTAGCTTTATATATTGTTCCGGGTGGGCGTTGTATTGGTTTTTCGGAAGTGTTAGACCTGTAAGAGAAAAATTTAAATAGTTGGGAAAGGCCATGGGATGTAGAAATATTTTTTTCACATTTTATTTCCTTTTAAAAACAGGTAAATCAATAGGGATTTTCGTACGGATATGTACCAAGTGAACGGTTCGTTTAGCTTTATATATTGTTCCGGGTGGGCGTTGTATTGGTTTTTCGGAAGTGTTAGACCTGTAAGAGAAAAATTTAAATGGTTGGGAAAGGCCATGGGATGAAGAAATATTTTTTTCACATTTTATTTCCTTGTAAAAACAGGTAAATCAATAGGGTTTTTCGTACGGATATGTACCCAGTGAACGGTTCGTTTAGCTTTATATATTGTTCCGGGTGGGCGTTGTATTGGTTTTTCGGAAGTGTTAGACCTGTAAGAGAAAAATTTAAATGGTTGGGAAAGGCCATGGGATGTAGAAATATTTTTTTCACATTTTATTTCCTTGTAAAAACAGCTAAATCAAAAGGGTTTTTCGTTCGGATAAGTGCCCAGTGAACGGTTCGTTTAGCTTTATATATTGTTCCGGGTGGGCATTGTTTAGGTTTTTCGGAAGTGTTAGACCTGTAAGAGAAAAATTTAAATGGTTGGGAAAGGCCATGGGATGTAGAAATATTTTTTTCACATTTTATTTCCTTGTAAAAACAGGTAAATCAATAGGGTTTTTCGTACGGATAAGTGCCCAGTGAACGGTTCGTTTAGCTTTATATATTGTTCCGGGTGGGCGTTGTATTGGTTTTTCGGAAGTGTTAGACCTGTAAGAGAAAAATTTAAATGGTTGGGAAAGGCCATGGGATGTAGAAATGTTTTTTTCACATTTTACTTCCTTGTAAAAACAGGTAAATCAATAGGGTGTTTCGTACGTATAAGTGCCCAGTGAACGGTTCGTTTAGCTTTATATATTGTTCCGGGTGGGCGTTGTATTGGTTTTTCGGAAGTGTTAGACCTGTAAGAGAAAAATTTAAATGGTTGGGAAAGGCCATGGTTTGTAGAAATATTTTTTTCACATTTTATTTCCTTGTAAATACAGGTAAATCGATAGGGATTTTCGTACGGATAAGTGCTCAGTGAACGGTTCGTTTAGCTTTATATATTGTTCCGGGTGGGCGTTGTATTGGTTTTTCGGAAGTGTTAGACCTGTAAGAGAAATATTTAAATGGTTGGGAAAGGCCATGGGATGTAGAAATATTTTTTTCACATTTTACTTCCTTGTAAAAACAGGAAAATGGATAGGGATTTTCGTACAGATAAGTACGCAGTGAACGGTTCGTTTAGCTTTATATATTGTTCCGGGTGGGCGTTGTATTGGTTTTTCGGTAGTGTTAGACCTGTAAGAGAAATATTTAAATGGTTGGGAAAGGCCATGGGATGTAGAAATATTTTTTTCACATTTACTTCCTTGTAAAAACAGGTAAATCAATAGGGTTTTTCGTATGGAGAAGTGCCAAGTGAACGGTTCGTTTAGCTTTATATATTGTTCCGGGTGGGCGTTGTATTGGTTTTTCGGAAGTGTTAAACCTATAAGACAAAAATTTAAATGGTTGGGAAAGGCCATGGGATGTAGAAATATTTTTTTCACATTTTACTTCCTTGTAAAAACAGGAAAATCAATAGGGATTTTCGTACGGATATGTACCCAGTGAACGGTTCGTTTAGCTTTATATATTGTTCCGGGTGGGCGTTGTATTGGTTTTTCGGAAGTGTTAGACCTGTAAGAGAAAAATTTAAATGGTTGGGAAAGGCCATGGGATGTAGAAATATTTTTTTCACATTTTATTTCCTTGTAAAAACAGGTAAATCAATAGGGTTTTTCGTACGGATAAGTGCCCAGTGAACGGTTCGTTTAGCTTTATATATTGTTCCGGGTGGGCATTGTTTAGGTTTTTCGGAAGTGTTAGACCTGTAAGAGAAAAAATTAAATGGTTGGGAAAGGCCATGGGATGTAGAAATATTTTTTTCACATTTTATTTCCTTGTAAAAACAGGTAAATCAATAGGGTTTTTCGTACGGATAAGTGCCCAGTGAACGGTTCGTTTAGCTTTATATATTGTTCCGGGTTGGCGTTGTATTGTTTTTCAGAAGTGTTAAACCTGTAAGAGAAAAATTAAAATGGTTGGGAAAGGCCATGGGATGTAGAAATATTTTTTTCACATTTTATTTCCTTGTTAAAACAGGTAAATCAATAGGGTTTTTCGTACGGATAAGTGCCCAGTGAACGGTTCGTTTACCTTTATATATTGTTCCGGGTGGGCGTTGTTTTGGTTTTTCGGAAGTGTTAGACCTGTAAGAGAAAAATTTAAATGGTTGGGAAAGGCCATGGGATGTAGAAATATTTTTTTCCCATTTTACTTCCTTGTAAAAACAGGAAAATCGATAGGGATTTTCGTACGGATAAGTACCCAGTGAACGGTTCGTTTATCTTTATATATTCTTCCGGGTGGGCGTTGTATTGGTTTTTCGGAAGTGTTAGACCTATAAGAGAAAAATTTAAATGGTTGGGAAAGGCCATGGGATGTAGAAATATTTTTTTCACATTTTACTTCCTTGTAAGAACAGGAAAATCAATAGGGATTTTCGTACGGATATGTACCCAGTGAACGGTTCGTTTAGCTTTATATATTGTTCCGGGTGGGCGTTGTATTGGTTTTTCGGAAGTGTTAGACCTGTAAGAGAAATATTTAAATGGTTGGGAAAGGCCATGGGATGTAGAAATATTTTTTTCACATTTTACTTCCTTGTAAAAACAGGAAAATGGATAGGGATTTTCGTACAGATAAGTACGCAGTGAACGGTTCGTTTAGCTTTATATATTGTTCCGGGTGGGCGTTGTATTGGTTTTTCGGTAGTGTTAGACCTGTAAGAGAAATATTTAAATGGTTGGGAAAGGCCATGGGATGTAGAAATATTTTTTTCACATTTACTTCCTTGTAAAAACAGGTAAATCAATAGGGTTTTTCGTATGGAGAAGTGCCAAGTGAACGGTTCGTTTAGCTTTATATATTGTTCCGGGTGGGCGTTGTATTGGTTTTTCGGAAGTGTTAAACCTATAAGACAAAAATTTAAATGGTTGGGAAAGGCCATGGGATGTAGAAATATTTTTTTCACATTTTACTTCCTTGTAAAAACAGGAAAATCAATAGGGATTTTCGTACGGATATGTACCCAGTGAACGGTTCGTTTAGCTTTATATATTGTTCCGGGTGGGCGTTGTATTGGTTTTTCGGAAGTGTTAGACCTGTAAGAGAAAAATTTAAATGGTTGGGAAAGGCCATGGGATGTAGAAATATTTTTTTCACATTTTATTTCCTTGTAAAAACAGGTAAATCAATAGGGTTTTTCGTACGGATAAGTGCCCAGTGAACGGTTCGTTTAGCTTTATATATTGTTCCGGGTGGGCATTGTTTAGGTTTTTCGGAAGTGTTAGACCTGTAAGAGAAAAAATTAAATGGTTGGGAAAGGCCATGGGATGTAGAAATATTTTTTTCACATTTTATTTCCTTGTAAAAACAGGTAAAACAATAGGGTTTTTCGTACGGATAAGTGCCCAGTGAACGGTTCGTTTAGCTTTATATATTGTTCCGGGTTGGCGTTGTTTTGGTTTTTCGGAAGTGTTAGACCTGTAAGAGAAAAATTTAAATGGTTGGGAAAGGCCATGGGATGTAGAAATATTTTTTTCACATTTTATTTCCTTGTTAAAACAGGTAAATCAATAGGGTTTTTCGTACGGATAAGTGCCCAGTGAACGGTTCGTTTAGCTTTATATATTGTTCCGGGTGGGCGTTGTTTTGGTTTTTCGGAAGTATTAGACCTGTAAGAGAAAAATTTAAATGGTTGGGAAAGGCCATGGGATGTAGAAATATTTTTTTCACATTTTACTTCCTTGTAAAAACAGGAAAATCGATAGGGATTTTCGTACGGATAAGTACCCAGTGAACGGTTCGTTTATCTTTATATATTCTTCCGGGTGGGCGTTGTATTGGTTTTTCGGAAGTGTTAGACCTGTAAGAGAAAAATTTAAATGGTTGGGAAAGGCCATGGGATGTAGAAATATTTTTTTCACATTTTACTTCCTTGTAAGAACAGGAAAATCAATAGGGATTTTCGTACGGATATGTACCCAGTGAACGGTTCGTTTAGCTTTATATATTGTTCCGGGTGGGCGTTGTATTGGTTTTTCGGAAGTGTTAGACCTGTAAGAGAAAAATTTAAATGGTTGGGAAAGGCCATGGGATGTAGAAATATTTTTTTCACATTTTATTTCCTTGTAAAAACAGGTAAATCAATAGGGTTTTTCGTACGGATAAGTGCCCAGTGAACGGTTCATTTAGCTTTATATATTGTTCCGGGTGGGCGTTGTTTTGGTTTTTCGGAAGTGTTAGACCTGTAAGAGAAAAATTTAAATGGTTGGGAAAGGCCATGGGATGTAGAAATATTTTTTTCACATTTTACTTCCTTGTAAAAACAGGTAAATCAATAGGGTTTTTCGTACGGATAAGTGCCCAGTGAACGGTTCGTATAGCTTTATATATTGTTCCGGGTGGGCGTTGTATTGGTTTTTCGGAAGTGTTAGACCTGTAAGAGAAAAATTTAAATGGTTGGGAAAGGCCATGGTTTGTAGAAATTTTTTTTTCACATTTTATTTCCTTGTAAATACAGGTAAATCGATAGGGATTTTCGTACGGATAAGTGCCCAGTGAACTGTTCGTTTAGCTTTATATATTGTTCCGGGTGGGCGTTGTATTGGTTTTTCGGAAGTGTTAGACCTGTAAGAGAAAAATTTCAATGGTTGGGAAAGGCCATGGGATGTAGAAATATTTTTTTCACATTTTACTTCCTTGTAAAAACAGGAAAATCGATAGGGATTTTCGTACAGATAAGTACCCAGTGAACGGTTCGTTTATCTTTATATATTCTTCAGGGTGGGCGTTGTATTGGTTTTTCGGAAGTGTTAGACCTGTAAGAGAAATATTTAAATGGTTGGGAAAGGCCATGGGATGTAGAAATATTTTTTTCACATTTACTTCCTTGTAAAAACAGGTAAATCAATAGGGTTTTTCGTACGGATAAGTACCCAGTGAACGGTTCGTTTAGCTTTATATATTTTTCTGGGTGGGAGTTGTATTGGTTTTTCGCAAGTGTTAGACCTGTAAGAGAAAAATTTAAATGGTTGGGAAAGGCCATGGGATGTAGAAATATTTTTTTCACATTTTATTTCCTTGTAAAAACATTTAAATCGATAGGGTTTTTCGTACGGATAAGTGCCCAGTGAACGGTTCGTTTAGCTTTATATATTGTTCCGGGTGGGCATTGTATTGGTTTTTCGGAAGTGTTAGACCTGTAAGAGAAAAATTTAAATGGTTGGGAAAGGCCATGGTTTGTAGAAATATTTTTTTCACATTTTATTTCCTTGTAAATACAGGTAAATCGATAGGGATTTTCGTACGGATAAGTGCCCAGTGAACTGTTCGTTTAGCTTTATATATTGTTCCGGGTGGGCGTTGTATTGGTTTTTCGGAAGTGTTAAACCTGTAAGAGAAAAATTTCAATGGTTGGGAAAGGCCATGGGATGTAGAAATATTTTTTTCACATTTTACTTCCTTGTAAAAACAGGAAAATCGATAGGGATTTTCGTACAGATAAGTACCCAGTGAACGGTTCGTTTATCTTTATATATTCTTCAGGGTGGGCGTTGTATTGGTTTTTCGGAAGTGTTAGACATGTAAGAGAAATATTTAAATGGTTGGGAAAGGCCATGGGATGTAGAAATATTTTTTTCACATTTACTTCCTTGTAAAAACAGGTAAATCAATAGGGTTTTTCGTACGGATAAGTACCCAGTGAACGGTTCGTTTAGCTTTATATATTTTTCTGGGTGGGAGTTGTATTGGTTTTTCGCAAGTGTTAGACCTGTAAGAGAAAAATTTAAATGGTTGGGAAAGGCCATGGGATGTAGAAATATTTTTTTCACATTTTATTTCCTTGTAAAAACAGGTAAATCGATAGGGTTTTTCGTACGGATAAGTGCCCAGTGAACGGTTCGTTTAGCTTTATATATTGTTCCGGGTGGGCGTTGTATTGGTTTTTCAGAAGTGTTAGACCTGTAAGAGAAAAATTTAAATGGTTGGGAAAGGCCATGGTTTGTAGAAATATTTTTTTCACATTTTATTTCCTTGTAAATACAGGTAAATCGATAGGGATTTTCGTACGGAGAAGTGCCCAGTGAACTGTTCGTTTAGCTTTATATATTGTTCCGGGTGGGCGTTGTATTGGTTTTTCGGAAGTGTTAAACCTGTAAGAGAAAAATTTCAATGGTTGGGAAAGGCCATGGGATGTAGAAATATTTTTTTCACATTTTACTTCCTTGTAAAAACAGGAAAATCGATAGGGATTTTCGTACAGATAAGTACCCAGTGAACGGTTCATTTATCTTTATATATTCTTCCGGGTGGGCGTTGTATTGGTTTTTCGCAAGTGTTAGACCTATAAGAGAAATATTTAAATGGTAGGGAAAGGCCATGGGATGTAGAAATATTTTTTTCACATTTACTTCCTTGTAAAAACAGGTAAATCAATAGGGTTTTTCGTACGGATAAGTACCCAGTGAACGGTTCGTTTAGCTTTATATATTTTTCCGGGTGGGAGTTGTATTGGTTTTTCGCAAGTGTTAGACCTGTAAGAGAAAAATTTAAATGGTTGGGAAAGGCCATGGGATGTAGAAATATTTTTTTCACATTTTATTTCCTTGTAAAAACAGGTAAATCAATAGGGTTTTTCGTACGGATAAGTGCCCAGTGAACGGTTCGTTTAGCTTTATATATTGTTCCGGGTGGGCGTTGTATTGTTTTTTCGGAAGTGTTAGACATGTAAGAGAAAAATTTAAATGGTTGGGAAAGGCCATGGGATGTAGAAATATTTTTTTCACATTTTATTTCCTTGTAAAAACAGGTAAATCAATAGGGTTTTTCGTACGGATAAGTGCCCAGTGAACGGTTCGTTTAGCTTTATATATTGTTCCGGGTGGGCGTTGTATGGTTTTTCGGAAGTGTTAGACCTGTAAGAGAAAAATTTAAATGGTTGGGAAAGGCCATGGTTTGTAGAAATATTTTTTTCACATTTTATTTCCTTGTAAATACAGGTAAATCGATAGGGATTTTCGTACGTATAAGTGCCCAGTGAACGGTTTGTTTAGCTTTATATATTGTTCCGGGTGGGCGTTGTATTGGTTTTTCGGAAGTGTTAGACCTGTAAGAGAAAAATTTAAATGGTTGGGAAAGGCCATGGGATGTAGAAATATTTTTTTCACATTTTATTTCCTTGTAAAAACAGGTAAATCAATAGGGTTTTTCGTACGGATAAGTGCCCAGTGAACGGTTCGTTTAGCTTTATATATTGTTCCGGGTGGGCGTTGTATTGGTTTTTCGGAAGTGTTAGACCTGTAAGAGAAAAATTTAAATGGTTGGGAAAGGCCATGGTTTGTAGAAATATTTTTTTCACATTTTATTTCCTTGTAAATACAGGTAAATCGATAGGGATTTTCGTACGGATAAGTGCCCAGTGAACGGTTCGTCTAGCTTTATATATTGTTCCGGGTGGGCGTTGTTTTGGTTTTTCGGAAGTGTTAGACCTGTAAGAGAAAAATTTAAATGGTTGGGAAAGGCCATGGGATGTAGAAATATTTTTTTTCACATTTTACTTCCTTGTAAAAACAGGAAAATCGATAGGGATTTTTGTACGGATAAGTACCTAGTGAACGGTTCGTTTATCTTTATATATTCTTCCGGGTGGGCGTTGTATTGGATTTTCGGAAGTGTTAGACCTGTAAGAGAAAAATTTAAATGGTTGGGAAAGGCCATGGGATGTAGAAATATTTTTTTCACATTTACTTCCTTGTAAAAACAGGTAAATCAATAGGGATTTTCGTACAGATAAGTACCCAGTGAACGGTTCGTTTATCTTTATATATTCTTCAGGGTGGGCGTTGTATTGGTTTTTCGGAAGTGTTAGACCTGTAAGAGAAATATTTAAATGGTTGGGAAAGGCCATGGGATGTAGAAATATTTTTTTCACATTTACTTCCTTGTAAAAACAGGTAAATCAATAGGGTTTTTCGTACGGATAAGTACCCAGTGAACGGTTCGTTTAGCTTTATATATTTTTCTGGGTGGGAGTTGTATTGGTTTTTCGCAAGTGTTAGACATGTAAGAGAAAAATTTAAATGGTTGGGAAAGGCCATGGGATGTAGATATATTTTTTTCACATTTTATTTCCTTGTAAAAACAGGTAAATCGATAGGGTTTTTCGTACGGATAAGTGCCCAGTGAACGGTTCGTTTAGCTTTATATATTGTTCCGGGTGGGCGTTGTATAGGTTTTTCGGAAGTGTTAGACCTGTAAGAGAAAAATTTAAATGGTTGGGAAAGGCCATGGTTTGTAGAAATATTTTTTTCACATTTTATTTCCTTGTAAATACAGGTAAATCGATAGGTATTTTCGTACGGATAAGTGCCCAGTGAACTGTTCGTTTAGCTTTATATATTGTTCCGGGTGGGCGTTGTATTGGTTTTTCGGAAGTGTTAAACCTGTAAGAGAAAAATTTCAATGGTTGGGAAAGGCCATGGGATGTAGAAATATTTTTTTCACATTTTACTTCCTTGTAAAAACAGGAAAATCGATAGGGATTTTCGTACAGATAAGTACCCAGTGAACGGTTCATTTATCTTTATATATTCTTCCGGGTGGGCGTTGTATTGTTTTTTCGCAAGTGTTAGACCTATAAGAGAGATATTTAAATGGTAGGGAAAGGCCATGGGATGTAGAAATATTTTTTTCACATTTACTTCCTTGTAAAAACAGGTAAATCAATAGGGTTTTTTGTACGGATAAGTACCCAGTGAACGGTTCGTTTAGCTTTATATATTGTTCCGGGTGGGCGTTGTATTGGTTTTTCGGAAGTGTTAAACCTGTAAGAGAAAAATTTAAATGGTTGGGAAAGGCCATGGGATGTAGAAATATTTTTTTCACATTTTATTTCCTTGTAAAAACAGGTAAATCAATAGGGTTTTTCGTACGGATAAGTGCCCAGTGAACGGTTCGTTTAGCTTTATATATTGTTCCGGGTGGGCGTTGTATGGTTTTTCGGAAGTGTTAGACCTGTAAGAGAAAAATTTAAATCGTTGGGAAAGGCCATGGTTTGTAGAAATATTTTTTTCACATTTTATTTCCTTGTAAATACAGGTAAATCGATAGGGATTTTCGTACGTATAAGTGCCCAGTGAACGGTTTGTTTAGCTTTATATATTGTTCCGGGTGGGCGTTATATTGGTTTTTCGGAAGTGTTAGACCTGTAAGAGAAAAATTTAAATGGTTGGGAAAGGCCATGGGATGTAGAAATATTTTTTTCACATTTTATTTCCTTGTAAAAACAGGTAAATCAATAGGGTTTTTTGTACGGATAAGTACCCAGTGAACGGTTCGTTTAGCTTTATATATTGTTCCGGGTGGGCGTTGTATTGGTTTTTCGGAAGTGTTAAACCTGTAAGAGAAAAATTTAAATCGTTGGGAAAGGCCATGGTTTGTAGAAATATTTTTTTCACATTTTATTTCCTTGTAAATACAGGTAAATCGATAGGGATTTTCGTACGTATAAGTGCCCAGTGAACGGTTTGTTTAGCTTTATATATTGTTCCGGGTGGGCGTTATATTGGTTTTTCGGAAGTGTTAGACCTGTAAGAGAAAAATTTAAATGGTTGGGAAAGGCCATGGGATGTAGAAATATTTTTTTCACATTTTATTTCCTTGTAAAAACAGGTAAATCAATAGGGTTTTTCGTACGGATAAGTGCCCAGTGAACGGTTCGTTTAGCTTTATATATTGTTCCGGGTGGGCGTTGTATTGGTTTTTCGGAAGTGTTAGACCTGTAAGAGAAAAATTTAAATGGTTGGGAAAGGCCATGGTTTGTAGAAATATTTTTTTCACATTTTATTTCCTTGTAAATACAGGTAAATCGATAGGGATTTTCGTACGGATAAGTGCCCAGTGAACGGTTCGTTTAGCTTTATATATTGTTCCGGGTGAGCGTTGTTTTGGTTTTTCGGAAGTGTTAGACCTGTAAGAGAAAAATTTAAATGGTTGGGAAAGGCCATGGGATGTAGAAATATTTTTTTTCACATTTTACTTCCTTGTAAAAACAGGAAAATCGATAGGGATTTTTGTACGGATAAGTACCTAGTGAACGGTTCGTTTATCTTTATATATTCTTCCGGGTGGGCGTTGTATTGGATTTTCGGAAGTGTTAGACCTGTAAGAGAAAAATTTAAATGGTTGGGAAAGGCCATGGGATGTAGAAATATTTTTTTCACATTTACTTCCTTGTAAAAACAGGTAAATCAATAGGGTTTTTCGTACGGATAAGTACCCAGTGAACGGTTCGTTTAGCTTTATATATTTTTCCGGGTGGGAGTTGTATTGGTTTTTCGCAAGTGTTAGACCTGTAAGAGAAAAATTTAAATGGTTGGGAAACGCCATGGGATGTAGAAATATTTTTTTCACATTTTATTTCCTTGTAAAAACAGGTAAATCAATAGGGTTTTTCGTACGGAGAAGTGCCCAGTGAATGGTTCGTTTAGCTTTATATATTGTTCCGGGTGGGCGTTGTATTGTTTTTTCGGAAGTGTTAGACCTGTAAGAGAAAAATTTAAATGGTTGGGAAAGGCCATGGGATGTAGAAATATTTTTTTCACATTTTATTTCCTTGTAAAAACAGGTAAATCCATAGGGTTTTTCGTACGGATAAGTGCCCAGTGAACGGTTCGTTTAGCTTTATATATTGTTCCGGGTGGGCGTTGTATTGGTTTTTCGGAAGTGTTAGACGTGTAAGAGAAAAATTTAAATGGTTGGGAAAGGCCATGGTTTGTAGAAATATTTTTTTCACATTTTATTTCCTTGTAAATACAGGTAAATCGATAGGGATTTTCGTACGTATAAGTGCCCAGTGAACGGTTTGTTTAGCTTTATATATTGTTCCGGGCGTTGTATTGGTTTTTCGGAAGTGTTAGACCTGTAAGAGAAAAATTTAAATGGTTGGGAAAGGCCATGGGATGTAGAAATATTTTTTTCACATTTACTTCCTTGTAAAAACAGGTAAATCAATAGGGTTTTTCGTACGGATAAGTACCCAGTGAACGGTTCGTTTAGCTTTATATATTGTTCCAGGTGGGCGTTGTATTGGTTTTTCGGAAGTGTTAGACCTGTAAGAGAAAAATTTAAATGGTTGGGAAAGGCCATAGGATGTAGAAATATTTTTTTCACATTTTATTTCCTTTTAAAAACAGGTAAATCAATAGGGATTTTCGTACGGATAAGTACCAAGAGAACGGTTCGTTTAGCTTTATATATTGTTCCGGGTGGGCGTTGTATTGGTTTTTCGGAAGTGTTAGACCTGTAAGAGAAAAATTTAAATGGTTGGGAAAGGCCATGGGATGTAGAAATATTTTTTTCACATTTTACTTCCTTGTAAAAACAGGTAAATCAATAGGGTTTTTCGTACGGATAAGTGCCCAGTGAACGGTTCGTTTAGCTTTATATATTGTTCCGGGTGGGCGTTGTTTTGGTTTTTCGGATCTGTTAGACCTGTAAGAGAAAAATTTAAATGGTTGGGAAAGGCCATGGGATGTAGAAATATTTTTTTCACATTTTACTTCCTTGTAAAAACAGGAAAATCGATAGGGATTTTCGTACGGATATGTACCCAGTGAACGGTTCGTTTATCTTTATATATTCTTCCGGGTGGGCGTTGTATTGGTTTTTCAGAAGTGTTAGACCTGTAAGAGAAAAATTTAAATGGTTGGGAAAGGCCATGGGATGTAGAAATATTTTTTTCACATTTTATTTCCTTGTAAAAATAGGTAAATCAATAGGGTTTTTCGTACGGATAAGTGCCCAGTGAACGGTTCGTTTAGCTTTATATATTGTTCCGGGTGGGCATTGTTTAGGTTTTTCGGAAGTGTTAGACCTGTAAGAGAAAAATTTAAATGGTTGGGAAAGGACATGGGATGCAGAAATATTTTTTTCACGTTTTATTTCCTTGTAAAAACAGGTAAATCAATAGGGTTTTTCGTACGTATAAGTGCCCAGTGAACGGTTCGTTTAGCTTTATATATTGTTCCGGGTGGGCGTTGTATTGGTTTTTCGGAAGTGTTAGACCTGTAAGAGAAAAATTTAAATGGTTGGGAAAGGCCATGGTTTGTAGAAATATTTTTTTCACATTTTATTTCCTTGTAAATACAGGTAAATCGATAGGGATTTTCGTACGGATAAGTGCCCAGTGAACGGTTCGTTTAGCTTTATATATTGTTCCGGGTGGGCGTTGTATTGGTTTTTCGGAAGTGTTAGACCTGTAAGAGAAAAATTTAAATGGTTGGGAAAGGCCATGGGATGTAGAAATATTTTTTTCACATTTTATTTCCTTGTAAAAACAGGTAAATCAATAGGGTTTTTCGTACGGATAAGTGCCCAGTGAACGGTTCGTTTAGCTTTATATATTGTTCCGGGTGGGCGTTGTTTTGGTATTTCGGAAGTGTTAGACCTGTAAGAGAAAAATTTAAATGGTTGGGAAAGGCCATGGGATGTAGAAATATTTTTTTCACATTTTACTTCCTTGTAAAAACAGGAAAATCGATAGGGATTTTTGTACGGATAAGTACCTAGTGAACGGTTCGTTTATCTTTATATATTCTTCCGGGTGGGCGTTGTATTGGATTTTCGGAAGTGTTAGACCTGTAAGAGAAAAATTTAAATCGTTGGGAAAGGCCATGGGATGTAGAAATATTTTTTTCACATTTACTTCCTTGTAAAAACAGGTAAATCAATAGGGTTTTTCGTACGGATAAGTACCCAGTGAACGGTTCATTTAGCTTTATATATTGTTCCGGGTGGGCGTTGTATTGGTTTTTCGGAAGTGTTAGACCTGTAAGAGAAAAATTTAAATGGTTGGGAAAGGCCATGGGATGTAGAAATATTTTTTTCACATTTTACTTCCTTGTAAAAACAGGTAAATCAATAGGGTTTTTCGTACGGATAAGTGCCCAGTGAACGGTTCGTATAGCTTTATATATTGTTCCGGGTGGGCGTTGTATTGGTTTTTCGGAAGTGTTAGACCTGTAAGAGAAAAATTTAAATGGTTGGGAAAGGCCATGGTTTGTAGAAATATTTTTTTCACATTTTATTTCCTTGTAAATACAGGTAAATCGATAGGGATTTTCGTACGGATAAGTGCCCAGTGAACTGTTCGTTTAGCTTTATATATTGTTCCGGGTGGGCGTTGTATTGGTTTTTCGGAAGTGTTAGACCTGTAAGAGAAAAATTTCAATGGTTGGGAAAGGCCATGGGATGTAGAAATATTTTTTTCACATTTTACTTCCTTGTAAAAACAGGAAAATCGATAGGGATTTTCGTACAGATAAGTACCCAGTGAACGGTTCGTTTATCTTTATATATTCTTCCGGGTGGGCGTTGTATTGGTTTTTCGGAAGTGTTAGACCTGTAAGAGAAATATTTAAATGGTTGGGAAAGGCCATGGGATGTAGAAATATTTTTTTCACATTTACTTCCTTGTAAAAACAGGTAAATCAATAGGGTTTTTCGTACGGATAAGTACCCAGTGAACGGTTCGTTTAGCTTTATATATTTTTCTGGGTGGGAGTTGTATTGGTTTTTCGCAAGTGTTAGACCTGTAAGAGAAAAATTTAAATGGTTGGGAAAGGCCATGGGATGTAGAAATATTTTTTTCACATTTTATTTCCTTGTAAAAACATTTAAATCGATAGGGTTTTTCGTACGGATAAGTGCCCAGTGAACGGTTCGTTTAGCTTTATATATTGTTCCGGGTGGGCATTGTATTGGTTTTTCGGAAGTGTTAGACCTGTAAGAGAAAAATTTAAATGGTTGGGAAAGGCCATGGTTTGTAGAAATATTTTTTTCACATTTTATTTCCTTGTAAATACAGGTAGATCGATAGGGATTTTCGTACGGATAAGTGCCCAGTGAACTGTTCGTTTAGCTTTATATATTGTTCCGGGTGGGCGTTGTATTGGTTTTTCGGAAGTGTTAAACCTGTAAGAGAAAAATTTCAATGGTTGGGAAAGGCCATGGGATGTAGAAATATTTTTTTCACATTTTAATTCCTTGTAAAAACAGGAAAATCGATAGGGATTTTCGTACAGATAAGTACCCAGTGAACGGTTCGTTTATCTTTATATATTCTTCAGGGTGGGCGTTGTATTGGTTTTTCGGAAGTGTTAGACCTGTAAGAGAAATATTTAAATGGTTGGGAAAGGCCATGGGATGTAGAAATATTTTTTTCACATTTACTTCCTTGTAAAAACAGGTAAATCAATAGGGTTTTTCGTACGGATAAGTACCCAGTGAACGGTTCGTTTAGCTTTATATATTTTTCTGGGTGGGAGTTGTATTGGTTTTTCGCAAGTGTTAGACCTGTAAGAGAAAAATTTAAATGGTTGGGAAAGGCCATGGGATGTAGAAATATTTTTTTCACATTTTATTTCCTTGTAAAAACAGGTAAATCGATAGGGTTTTTCGTACGGATAAGTGCCCAGTGAACGGTTCGTTTAGCTTTATATATTGTTCCGGGTGGGCGTTGTATTGGTTTTTCAGAAGTGTTAGACCTGTAAGAGAAAAATTTAAATGGTTGGGAAAGGCCATGGTTTGTAGAAATATTTTTTTCACATTTTATTTCCTTGTAAATACAGGTAAATCGATAGGGATTTTCGTACGGATAAGTGCCCAATGAACTGTTCGTTTAGCTTTATATATTGTTCCGGGTGGGCGTTGTATTGGTTTTTCGGAAGTGTTAAACCTGTAAGAGAAAAATTTCAATGGTTGGGAAAGGCCATGGGATGTAGAAATATTTTTTTCACATTTTACTTCCTTGTAAAAACAGGAAAATCGATAGGGATTTTCGTACAGATAAGTACCCAGTGAACGGTTCATTTATCTTTATATATTCTTCCGGGTGGGCGTTGTATTGGTTTTTCGCAAGTGTTAGACCTATAAGAGAAATATTTAAATGGTAGGGAAAGGCCATGGGATGTAGAAATATTTTTTTCACATTTACTTCCTTGTAAAAACAGGTAAATCAATAGGGTTTTTCGTACGGATAAGTACCCAGTGAACGGTTCGTTTAGCTTTATATATTTTTCCGGGTGGGAGTTGTATTGGTTTTTCGCAAGTGTTAGACCTGTAAGAGAAAAATTTAAATGGTTGGGAAAGGCCATGGGATGTAGAAATATTTTTTTCACATTTTATTTCCTTGTAAAAACAGGTAAATCAATAGGGTTTTTCGTACGGATAAGTGCCCAGTGAACGGTTCGTTTAGCTTTATATATTGTTCCGGGTGGGCGTTGTATTGTTTTTTCGGAAGTGTTAGACATGTAAGAGAAAAATTTAAATGGTTGGGAAAGGCCATGGGATGTAGAAATATTTTTTTCACATTTTATTTCCTTGTAAAAACAGGTAAATCAATAGGGTTTTTCGTACGGATAAGTGCCCAGTGAACGGTTCGTTTAGCTTTATATATTGTTCCGGGTGGGCGTTGTATTGGTTTTTCGGAAGTGTTAGACCTGTAAGAGAAAAATTTAAATGGTTGGGAAAGGCCATGGTTTGTAGAAATATTTTTTTCACATTTTATTTCCTTGTAAATACAGGTAAATCGATAGGGATTTTCTACGTATAAGTGCCCAGTGAACGGTTTGTTTAGCTTTATATATTGTTCCGGGTGGGCGTTGTATTGGTTTTTCGGAAGTGTTAGACCTGTAAGAGAAAAATTTAAATGGTTGGGAAAGGCCATGGGATGTAGAAATATTTTTTTCACATTTTATTTCCTTGTAAATACAGGTAAATCGATAGGGATTTTCGTACGGATAAGTGCCCAGTGAACGGTTCGTTTAGCTTTATATATTGTTCCGGGTGGGTGTTGTTTTGGTTTTTCGGAAGTGTTAGACCTGTAAGAGAAAAATTTAAATGGTTGGGAAAGGCCATGGTTTGTAGAAATATTTTTTTCACATTTTATTTCCTTGTAAATACAGGTAAATCGATAGGGATTTTCGTACGGATAAGTGCCCAGTGAACGGTTCGTTTAGCTTTATATATTGTTCCGGGTGGGCGTTGTTTTGGTTTTTCGGAAGTGTTAGACCTGTAAGAGAAAAATTTAAATGGTTGGGAAAGGCCATGGGATGTAGAAATATTTTTTTTCACATTTTACTTCCTTGTAAAAACAGGAAAATCGATAGGGATTTTTGTACGGATAAGTACCTAGTGAACGGTTCGTTTATCTTTATATATTCTTCCGGGTGGGCGTTGTATTGGATTTTCGGAAGTGTTAGACCTGTAAGAGAAAAATTTAAATGGTTGGGAAAGGCCATGGGATGTAGAAATATTTTTTTCACATTTTATTTCCTTGTAAATACAGGTAAATCGATAGGGATTTTCGTACGGATAAGTGCCCAGTGAACGGTTCGTTTAGCTTTATATATTGTTCCGGGTGGGTGTTGTTTTGGTTTTTCGGAAGTGTTAGACCTGTAAGAGAAAAATTTAAATGGTTGGGAAAGGCCATGGGATGTAGAAATATTTTTTTCACATTTTATTTCCTTGTAAATACAGGTAAATCGATAGGGTTTTTCGTACGGATAAGTACCCAGTGAACGGTTCGTTTAGCTTTATATATTTTTCCGGGTGGGAGTTGTATTGGTTTTTCGCAAGTGTTAGACCTGTAAGAGAAAAATTTAAATGGTTGGGAAACGCCATGGGATGTAGAAATATTTTTTTCACATTTTATTTCCTTGTAAAAACAGGTAAATCAATAGGGTTTTTCGTACGGAGAAGTGCCCAGTGAACGGTTCGTTTAGCTTTATATATTGTTCCGGGTGGGCGTTGTATTGTTTTTTCGGAAGTGTTAGACCTGTAAGAGAAAAATTTAAATGGTTGGGAAAGGCCATGGGATGTAGAAATATTTTTTCACATTTTATTTCCTTGTAAAAACAGGTAAATCAATAGGGTTTTTCGTACGGATAAGTGCCCAGTGAACGGTCTGTTTAGCTTTATATATTGTTCCGGGTGGGCGTTGTATTGGTTTTTCGGAAGTGTTAGACGTGTAAGAGAAAAATTTAAATGGTTGGGAAAGGCCATGGTTTGTAGAAATATTTTTTTCACATTTTATTTCCTTGTAAATACAGGTAAATCGATAGGGATTTTCGTACGTATAAGTGCCCAGTGAACGGTTTGTTTAGCTTTATATATTGTTCCGGGCGTTGTATTGGTTTTTCGGAAGTGTTAGACTTGTAAGAGAAAAATTTAAATGGTTGGGAAAGGCCATGGGATGTAGAAATATTTTTTTCACATTTTATTTCCTTGTAAAAACAGGTAAATCAATAGGGTTTTTCGTACGGATAAGTGCCCAGTGAACGGTTCGTTTAGCTTTATATATTGTTCCGGGTGGGCGTTGTATTGGTTTTTCGGAAGTGTTAGACCTGTAAGAGAAAAATTTAAATGGTTGGGAAGGCCATGGTTTGTAGAAATATTTTTTTCACATTTTATTTCCTTGTAAATACAGGTAAATCGATAGGGATTTTCGTACGTATAAGTGCCCAGTGAACGGTTTGTTTAGCTTTATATATTGTTCCGGGTGGGCGTTGTATTGGTTTTTCGGAAGTGTTAGACCTGTAAGAGAAAAATTTAAATGGTTGGGAAAGGCCATGGGATGTAGAAATATTTTTTTCACATTTTATTTCCTTGTAAATACAGGTAAATCGATAGGGATTTTCGTACGGATAAGTGCCCAGTGAACGGTTCGTTTAGCTTTATATATTGTTCCGGGTGGGCGTTGTTTTGGTTTTTCGGAAGTGTTAGACCTGTAAGAGAAAAATTTAAATGGTTGGGAAAGGCCATGGTTTGTAGAAATATTTTTTTCACATTTTATTTCCTTGTAAATACAGGTAAATCGATAGGGATTTTCGTACGGATAAGTGCCCAGTGAACGGTTCGTTTAGCTTTATATATTGTTCCGGGTGGGCGTTGTTTTGGTTTTTCGGAAGTGTTAGACCTGTAAGAGAAAAATTTAAATGGTTGGGAAAGGCCATGGGATGTAGAAATATTTTTTTTCACATTTTACTTCCTTGTAAAAACAGGAAAATCGATAGGGATTTTTGTACGGATAAGTACCTAGTGAACGGTTCGTTTATCTTTATATATTCTTCCGGGTGGGCGTTGTATTGGATTTTCGGAAGTGTTAGACCTGTAAGAGAAAAATTTAAATGGTTGGGAAAGGCCATGGGATGTAGAAATATTTTTTTCACATTTACTTCCTTGTAAAAACAGGTAAATCAATAGGGTTTTTCGTACGGATAAGTACCCAGTGAACGGTTCGTTTAGCTTTATATATTTTTCCGGGTGGGAGTTGTATTGGTTTTTCGCAAGTGTTAGACCTGTAAGAGAAAAATTTAAATGGTTGGGAAACGCCATGGGATGTAGAAATATTTTTTTCACATTTTATTTCCTTGTAAAAACAGGTAAATCAATAGGGTTTTTCGTACGGAGAAGTGCCCAGTGAACGGTTCGTTTAGCTTTATATATTGTTCCGGGTGGGCGTTGTATTGTTTTTTCGGAAGTGTTAGACCTGTAAGAGAAAAATTTAAATGGTTGGGAAAGGCCATGGGATGTAGAAATATTTTTTTCACATTTTATTTCCTTGTAAAAACAGGTAAATCAATAGGGTTTTTCGTACGGATAAGTGCCCAGTGAACGGTTCGTTTAGCTTTATATATTGTTCCGGGTGGGCGTTGTATTGGTTTTTCGGAAGTGTTAGACGTGTAAGAGAAAAATTTAAATGGTTGGGAAAGGCCATGGTTTGTAGAAATATTTTTTTCACATTTTATTTCCTTGTAAATACAGGTAAATCGATAGGGATTTTCGTACGTATAAGTGCCCAGTGAACGGTTTGTTTAGCTTTATATATTGTTCCGGGCGTTGTATTGGTTTTTCGGAAGTGTTAGACCTGTAAGAGAAAAATTTAAATGGTTGGGAAAGGCCATGGGATGTAGAAATATTTTTTTTACATTTTATTCCCTTGTAAATACAGGTAAATCGATAGGGATTTTCGTACGGATAAGTGCCCAGTGAACGGTTCGTTTAGCTTTATATATTGTTCCGGGTGGGTGTTGTTTTGGTTTTTCGGAAGTGTTAGACCTGTAAGAGAAAAATTTAAATGGTTGGGAAAGGCCATGGTTTGTAGAAATATTTTTTTCACATTTTATTTCCTTGTAAATACAGGTAAATCGATAGGGATTTTCGTACGGATAAGTGCACAGTGAACGGTTCGTTTAGCTTTATATATTGTTCCGGGTGGGCGTTGTTTTGGTTTTTCGGAAGTGTTAGACCTGTAAGAGAAAAATTTAAATGGTTGGGAAAGGCCATGGGATGTAGAAATATTTTTTTTCACATTTTACTTCCTTGTAAAAACAGGAAAATCGATAGGGATTTTTGTACGGATAAGTACCTAGTGAACGGTTCGTTTATCTTTATATATTCTTCCGGGTGGGCGTTGTATTGGATTTTCGGAAGTGTTAGACCTGTAAGAGAAAAATTTAAATGGTTGGGAAAGGCCATGGGATGTAGAAATATTTTTTTCACATTTTATTTCCTTGTAAATACAGGTAAATCGATAGGGATTTTCGTACGGATAAGTGCCCAGTGAACGGTTCGTTTAGCTTTATATATTGTTCCGGGTGGGTGTTGTTTTGGTTTTTCGGAAGTGTTAGACCTGTAATAGAAAAATTTAAATGGTTGGGAAAGGCCATGGGATGTAGAAATATTTTTTTCACATTTTATTTCCTTGTAAATACAGGTAAATCGATAGGGTTTTTCGTACGGATAAGTACCCAGTGAACGGTTCGTTTAGCTTTATATATTTTTCCGGGTGGGAGTTGTATTGGTTTTTCGCAAGTGTTAGACCTGTAAGAGAAAAATTTAAATGGTTGGGAAACGCCATGGGATGTAGAAATATTTTTTTCACATTTTATTTCCTTGTAAAAACAGGTAAATCAATAGGGTTTTTCGTACGGAGAAGTGCCCAGTGAACGGTTCGTTTAGCTTTATATATTGTTCCGGGTGGGCGTTGTATTGTTTTTTCGGAAGTGTTAGACCTGTAAGAGAAAAATTTAAATGGTTGGGAAAGGCCATGGGATGTAGAAATATTTTTTCACATTTTATTTCCTTGTAAAAACAGGTAAATCAATAGGGTTTTTCGTACGGATAAGTGCCCAGTGAACGGTCTGTTTAGCTTTATATATTGTTCCGGGTGGGCGTTGTATTGGTTTTTCGGAAGTGTTAGACGTGTAAGAGAAAAATTTAAATGGTTGGGAAAGGCCATGGTTTGTAGAAATATTTTTTTCACATTTTATTTCCTTGTAAATACAGGTAAATCGATAGGGATTTTCGTACGTATAAGTGCCCAGTGAACGGTTTGTTTAGCTTTATATATTGTTCCGGGCGTTGTATTGGTTTTTCGGAAGTGTTAGACTTGTAAGAGAAAAATTTAAATGGTTGGGAAAGGCCATGGGATGTAGAAATATTTTTTTCACATTTTATTTCCTTGTAAAAACAGGTAAATCAATAGGGTTTTTCGTACGGATAAGTGCCCAGTGAACGGTTCGTTTAGCTTTATATATTGTTCCGGGTGGGCGTTGTATTGGTTTTTCGGACGTGTTAGACCTGTAAGAGAAAAATTTAAATGGTTGGGAAGGCCATGGTTTGTAGAAATATTTTTTTCACATTTTATTTCCTTGTAAATACAGGTAAATCGATAGGGATTTTCGTACGTATAAGTGCCCAGTGAACGGTTTGTTTAGCTTTATATATTGTTCCGGGTGGGCGTTGTATTGGTTTTTCGGAAGTGTTAGACCTGTAAGAGAAAAATTTAAATGGTTGGGAAAGGCCATGGGATGTAGAAATATTTTTTTCACATTTTATTTCCTTGTAAATACAGGTAAATCGATAGGGATTTTCGTACGGATAAGTGCCCAGTGAACGGTTCGTTTAGCTTTATATATTGTTCCGGGTGGGCGTTGTTTTGGTTTTTCGGAAGTGTTAGACCTGTAAGAGAAAAATTTAAATGGTTGGGAAAGGCCATGGTTTGTAGAAATATTTTTTTCACATTTTATTTCCTTGTAAATACAGGTAAATCGATAGGGATTTTCGTACGGATAAGTGCCCAGTGAACGGTTCGTTTAGCTTTATATATTGTTCCGGGTGGGCGTTGTTTTGGTTTTTCGGAAGTGTTAGACCTGTAAGAGAAAAATTTAAATGGTTGGGAAAGGCCATGGGATGTAGAAATATTTTTTTTCACATTTTACTTCCTTGTAAAAACAGGAAAATCGATAGGGATTTTTGTACGGATAAGTACCTAGTGAACGGTTCGTTTATCTTTATATATTCTTCCGGGTGGGCGTTGTATTGGATTTTCGGAAGTGTTAGACCTGTAAGAGAAAAATTTAAATGGTTGGGAAAGGCCATGGGATGTAGAAATATTTTTTTCACATTTACTTCCTTGTAAAAACAGGTAAATCAATAGGGTTTTTCGTACGGATAAGTACCCAGTGAACGGTTCGTTTAGCTTTATATATTTTTCCGGGTGGGAGTTGTATTGGTTTTTCGCAAGTGTTAGACCTGTAAGAGAAAAATTTAAATGGTTGGGAAACGCCATGGGATGTAGAAATATTTTTTTCACATTTTATTTCCTTGTAAAAACAGGTAAATCAATAGGGTTTTTCGTACGGAGAAGTGCCCAGTGAACGGTTCGTTTAGCTTTATATATTGTTCCGGGTGGGCGTTGTATTGTTTTTTCGGAAGTGTTAGACCTGTAAGAGAAAAATTTAAATGGTTGGGAAAGGCCATGGGATGTAGAAATATTTTTTTCACATTTTATTTCCTTGTAAAAACAGGTAAATCAATAGGGTTTTTCGTACGGATAAGTGCCCAGTGAACGGTTCGTTTAGCTTTATATATTGTTCCGGGTGGGCGTTGTATTGGTTTTTCGGAAGTGTTAGACGTGTAAGAGAAAAATTTAAATGGTTGGGAAAGGCCATGGTTTGTAGAAATATTTTTTTCACATTTTATTTCCTTGTAAATACAGGTAAATCGATAGGGATTTTCGTACGTATAAGTGCCCAGTGAACGGTTTGTTTAGCTTTATATATTGTTCCGGGCGTTGTATTGGTTTTTCGGAAGTGTTAGACCTGTAAGAGAAAAATTTAAATGGTTGGGAAAGGCCATGGGATGTAGAAATATTTTTTTCACATTTTACTTCCTTGTAAAAACAGGTAAATCGATAGGGATTTTCGTACGGATATGTACCCAGTGAACGGTTCGTTTATCTTTATATATTCTTCCGGGTGGGCGTTGTATTGGTTTTTCAGAAGTGTTAGACCTGTAAGAGAAAAATTTAAATGGTTGGGAAAGGCCATGGGATGTAGAAATATTTTTTTCACATTTTATTTCCTTGTAAAAATAGGTAAATCAATAGGGTTTTTCGTACGGATAAGTGCCCAGTGAACGGTTCGTTTAGCTTTATATATTGTTCCGGGTGGGCATTGTTTAGGTTTTTCGGAAGTGTTAGACCTGTAAGAGAAAAATTTAAATGGTTGGGAAAGGACATGGGATGCAGAAATATTTTTTTCACGTTTTATTTCCCTGTAAAAACAGGTAAATCAATAGGGTTTTTCGTACGTATAAGTGCCCAGTGAACGGTTCGTTTAGCTTTATATATTGTTCCGGGTGGGCGTTGTATTGGTTTTTCGGAAGTGTTAGACCTGTAAGAGAAAAATTTAAATGGTTGGGAAAGGCCATGGGATGTAGAAATATTTTTTTCACATTTTATTTCCTTGTAAAAACAGGTAAATCAATAGGGTTTTTCGTACGGATAAGTGCCCAGTGAACGGTTCGTTTAGCTTTATATATTGTTCCGGGTGGGCGTTGTATTGGTTTTTCGGAAGTGTTAGACCTGTAAGAGAAAAATTTAAATGGTTGGGAAAGGCCATGGGATGTAGAAATATTTTTTTCACATTTTATTTCCTTTTAAAAACAGGTAAATCAATAGGGATTTTCGTACGGATAAGTACCCAGTGAACGGTTCGTTTAGCTTTATATATTGTTCCGGGTGGGCATTGTATTGGTTTTTTGGAAGTGTTAGACCTGTAAGAGAAAATCTTAAATGGTTGGGAAAGGCCATGGGATGTAGAAATATTTTTTTCACATTTACTTCCTTGTAAAAACAGGTAAATCAATAGGGTTTTTCGTGCGGATAAGTACCCAGTGAACGGTTCGTTTAGCTTTATATATTGTTCCGGGTGGGCGTTGTATTGGTTTTTCAGAAGTGTTAGACCTGTAAGAGAAAAATTTAAATGGTTGGGAAAGGCCATGGGATGTAGAAATATTTTTTTCACATTTTACTTCCTTATAAAAACAGGAAAATCAATAGGGATTTTCGTACGGATATGTACCCAGTGAACGGTTCGTTTAGCTTTATATATTGTTCCGGGTGGGCGTTGTATTGGTTTTTCGGAAGCGTTATACCTGTAAGAAAAAAATTTAAATGGTTGGGAAAGGCCATGGGATGTAGAAATATTTTTTTCACATATACTTCCTTGTAAAAACAGGTAAATCAATAGGGTTTTTCGTACGGATAAGTACCCAGTGAACGGTTCGTTTAGCTTTATATATTGTTCCGGGTGGGCGTTGTATTGGTTTTTCAGAAGTGTTAGACCTGTAAAAGAAAAATTTAAATGGTTGGGAAAGGCCATGGGATGTAGAAATATTTTTTTCACATTTTACTTCCTTGTAAAAACAGGAAAATCGATAGGTATTTTCATACGGATAAGTACCCAGTGAACGGTTCGTTTATCTTTATATATTCTTCCGGGTGGGCGTTGTATTGGTTTTTCGGAAGTGTTAGACCTGTAAGAGAAAAATTTAAATGGTTGGGAAAGGCCATGGGATGTAGAAATATTTTTTTCACATTTACTTCCTTGTAAAAACAGGTAAATCAATAGGGTTTTTCGTACGGATAAGTACCCAGTGAACCGTTCGTTTAGCTTTATATATTGTTCCGGGTGGGCGTTGTATTGTTTTTTCGGAAGTGTTAGACCTGTAAGAGAAAAATTTAAATGGTTGGGAAAGGCCATGGGATGTAGAAATATTTTTTTTCACATTTTACTTCCTTGTAAAAACAGGAAAATCTATAGGGATTTTCGTACGGATAAGTACCCAGTGAACCGTTCGTTTAGCTTTATATATTGTTCCGGGTGGGCGTTGTTTTGGTTTTTCGGAAGTGTTAGACCTGTAAGAGAAAAATTTAAATGGTTGAGAAAGGCCATGGGATGTAGAAATATTTTTTTCACATTTTACTTCCTTATAAAAACAGGAAAATCAATAGGGATTTTCGTACGGATATGTACCCAGTGAACGGTTCGTTTAGCTTTATATATTGTTCCGGGTGGGCATTGTATTGGTTTTTCGGAAGCGTTAGACCTGTAAGAAAAAAATTTAAATGGTTGGGAAAGGCCATGGGATGTAGAAATATTTTTTTCACATTTTACTTCCTTGTAAAAACAGGAAAATCAATAGGGATTTTCGTACGGATAAGTACCCAGTGAACCGTTCGTTTAGCTTTATATATTGTTCCGGGTGGGCGTTGTATTGGTTTTTTGGAAGTGTTAGACCTGTAAGAGAAAAATTTAAATGGTTGAGAAAGGCCATGGGATGTAGAAATATTTTTTTCACATTTTACTTCCTTATAAAAACAGGAAAATCAATAGGGATTTTCGTACGGATATGTACCCAGTGAACGGTTCGTTTAGCTTTATATATTGTTCTGGGTGGGCGTTGTATTGGTTTTTCGGAAGCGTTAGACCTGTAAGAAAAAAATTTAAATGGTTGGGAAAGGCCATGGGATGTAGAAATATTTTTTTCACATTTTACTTCCTTGTAAAAACAGGAAAATCAATAGGGATTTTCGTACGGATAAGTACCCAGTGAACCGTTCGTTTAGCTTTATATATTGTTCCGGGTGGGTGTTGTTTTGGTTTTTCGGAAGTGTTAGACCTGTAAGAGAAAAATTTTAAATGGTTGGGAAAGGACATGGGATGTAGAAATATTTTTTTCACATTTTACTTCCTTGTAAAAACAGGAAAATCGATAGGGATTTTCATATGGATAAGTACCCAGTGAACGGTTCGTTTATCTTTATATATTCTTCCGGGTGGGCGTTGTATTGGTTTTTCGGAAGTGTTAGACCTGTAAGAGAAAAATTTAAATGGTTGGGAAAGGCCATGGGATGTAGAAATATTTTTTTCACATTTACTTCCTTGTAAAAACAGGTAAATCAATAGGGTTTTTCGTACGGATAAGTACCCAGTGAACCATTCGTTTAGCTTTATATATTGTTCCGGGTGGGCGTTGTATTGTTTTTTCGGAAGTGTTAGACCTGTAAGAGAAAAATTTAAATGGTTGGGAAAGGCCATGGGATGTAGAAATATTTTTTTTCACATTTTACTTCCTTGTAAAAACAGGAAAATCAATAGGGATTTTCGTACGGATAAGTACCCAGTGAACCGTTCGTTTAGCTTTATATATTGTTCCGGGTGGGCGTTGTTTTGGTTTTTCGGAAGTGTTAGACCTGTAAGAGAAAAATTTAAATGGTTGAGAAAGGGCATGGGATGTAGAAATATTTTTTTCACATTTTACTTCCTTATAAAAACAGGAAAATCAATAGGGATTTTCGTACGGATATGTACCCAGTGAACGGTTCGTTTAGCTTTATATATTGTTCCGGGTGGGCATTGTATTGGTTTTTCGGAAGCGTTAGACCTGTAAGAAAAAAATTTAAATGGTTGGAAAAGGCCATGGGATGTAGAAATATTTTTTTCACATTTTACTTCCTTGTAAAAACAGGAAAATCAATAGGGATTTTCGTACGGATAAGTACCCAGTGAACCGTTCGTTTAGCTTTATATATTGTTCCGGGTGGGCGTTGTATTGGTTTTTTGGAAGTGTTAGACCTGTAAGAGAAAAATTTAAATGGTTGAGAAAGGCCATGGGATGTAGAAATATTTTTTTCACATTTTACTTCCTTATAAAAACAGGAAAATCAATAGGGATTTTCGTACGGATATGTACCCAGTGAACGGTTCGTTTAGCTTTATATATTGTTCCGGGTGGGTTTTGTTTTGGTTTTTCGGAAGTGTTAGACCTGTAAGAGAAAAATTTTAAATGGTTTGGAAAGGCCATGGGATGTAGAAATATTTTTTTCACATTTTACTTCCTTGTAAAAACAGGAAAATCGATAGGGATTTTCATATGGATAAATACCCAGTGAACGGTTCGTTTATCTTTATATATTCTTCTGGGTGGGCGTTGTATTGGTTTTTCGGAAGTGTTAGACCTGTAAGAGAAAAATTTAAATGGTTGGGAAAGGCCATGGGATGTAGAAATATTTTTTTCACATTTACTTCCTTGTAAAAACAGGTAAATCAATAGGGTTTTTCGTACGGATAAGTACCCAGTGAACCGTTCGTTTAGCTTTATATATTGTTCCGGGTGGGCGTTGTATTGGTTTTTTGGAAGTGTTAGACCTGTAAGAGAAAAATGTAAATGGTTGAGAAAGGCCATGGGATGTAGAAATATTTTTTTCACATTTACTTCCTTATAAAAACAGGAAAATCAATAGGGATTTTCGTACGGATATGTACCCAGTGAACGGTTCGTTTAGCTTTATATATTGTTCCGGGTGGGCGTTGTATTGGTTTTTCGGAAGCGTTAGACCTGTAAGAAAAAAATTTAAATGGTTGGGAAAGGCCATGGGATGTAGAAATATTTTTTTCACATTTTACTTCCTTGTAAAAACAGGAAAATCAATAGGGATTTTCGTACGGATAAGTACCCAGTGAACCGTTCGTTTAGCTTTATATATTGTTCCGGGTGGGTTTTGTTTTGGTTTTTCGGAAGTGTTAGACCTGTAAGAGAAAAATTTTAAATGGTTTGGAAAGGCCATGGGATGTAGAAATATTTTTTTCACATTTTACTTCCTTGTAAAAACAGGAAAATCGATAGGGATTTTCATATGGATAAGTACCCAGTGAACGGTTCGTTTATCTTTATATATTCTTCCGGGTGGGCGTTGTATTGGTTTTTCGGAAGTGTTAGACCTGTAAGAGAAAAATTTAAATGGTTGGGAAAGGCCATGGGATGTAGAAATATTTTTTTCACATTTACTTCCTTGTAAAAACAGGTAAATCAATAGGGTTTTTCGTACGGATAAGTACCCAGTGAACCGTTCGTTTAGCTTTATATATTGTTCCGGGTGGGCGTTGTATTGTTTTTTCGGAAGTGTTAGACCTGTAAGAGAAAAATTTAAATGGTTGGGAAAGGCCATGGGATGTAGAAATATTTTTTTCACATTTACTTCCTTGTAAAAATAGGTAAATCAATAGGGTTTTTCGTACGGATAAGTACCCAGTGAACGGTTCGTTTAGCTTTATATATTCTTCCGGGTGGGCGTTGTATTGGTTTTTCGGAAGTGTTAGACCTGTAAGAGAAAAATTTAAATGGTTGGGAAAGGCCATGGGATGTAGAAATATTTTTTTCACATTTACTTCCTTGTAAAAACAGGTAAATCAATAGGGTTTTTCGTACGGATAAGTACCCAGTGAACCGTTCGTTTAGCTTTATATATTGTTCCGGGTGGGCGTTGTATTGTTTTTTCGGAAGTGTTAGACCTGTAAGAGAAAAATTTAAATGGTTGGGAAAGGCCATGGGATGTAGAAATATTTTTTTCACATTTTACTTCCTTGTAAAAACAGGAAAATCAATAGGGATTTTTGTACGGATAAGTACCCAGTGAACCGTTCGTTTAGCTTTATATATTGTTCCGGGTGGGCATTGTATTGGTTTTTTGGAAGTGTTAGACCTGTAAGAGAAAATCTTAAATGGTTGGGAAAGGCCATGGGATGTAGAAATATTTTTTTCACATTTACTTCCTTGTAAAAACAGGTAAATCAATAGGGTTTTTCGTACGGATAAGTACCCAGTGAACGGTTCGTTTAGCTTTATATATTGTTCCGGGTGGGCGTTGTATTGGTTTTTCAGAAGTGTTAGACCTGTAAGAGAAAAATTTAAATGGTTGGGAAAGGCCATGGGATGTAGAAATATTTTTTTCACATTTTACTTCCTTATAAAAACAGGAAAATCAATAGGGATTTTCGTACGGATATGTACCCAGTGAACGGTTCGTTTAGCTTTATATATTGTTCCGGGTGGGCGTTGTATTGGTTTTTCGGAAGCGTTAGACCTGTAAGAAAAAAATTTAAATGGTTGGGAAAGGCCATGGGATGTAGAAATATTTTATTCACATTTTACTTCCTTGTAAAAACAGGAAAATCTATAGGGATTTTTGTACGGATAAGTACCCAGTGAACCGTTCGTTTAGCTTTATATATTGTTCCGGGTGGGCGTTGTTTTGGTTTTTCGGAAGTGTTAGACCTGTAAGAGAAAAATTTAAATGGTTGGGAAAGGCCATGGGATGTAGAAATATTTTTTTCACATTTACTTCCTTGTAAAAACAGGTAAATCAATAGGGTTTTTCGTACGGATAAGTACCCAGTGAACGGTTCGTTTAGCTTTATATATTGTTCCGGGTGGGCGTTGTATTGGTTTTTCAGAAGTTTTAGACCTGTAAAAGAAAAATTTAAATGGTTGGGAAAGGCCATGGGATGTAGAAATATTTTTTTCACATTTTACTTCCTTGTAAAAACAGGTAAATCGATAGGTATTTTCATACGGATAAGTACCCAGTGAACGGTTCGTTTATCTTTATATATTCTTCCGGGTGGGCGTTGTATTGGTTTTTCGGAAGTGTTAGACCTGTAAGAGAAAAATTTAAATGGTTGGGAAAGGCCATGGGATGTAGAAATATTTTTTTCACATTTACTTCCTTGTAAAAACAGGTAAATCAATAGGGTTTTTCGTACGGATAAGTACCCAGTGAACCGTTCGTTTAGCTTTATATATTGTTCCGGGTGGGCGTTGTATTGTTTTTTCGGAAGTGTTAGACCTGTAAGAGAAAAATTTAAATGGTTGGGAAAGGCCATGGGATGTAGAAATATTTTTTTTCACATTTTACTTCCTTGTAAAAACAGGAAAATCAATAGGGATTTTCGTACGGATAAGTACCCAGTGAACCGTTCGTTTAGCTTTATATATTGTTCCGGGTGGGCGTTGTTTTGGTTTTTCGGAAGTGTTAGACCTGTAAGAGAAAAATTTAAATGGTTGGGAAAGGCCATGGGATGTAGAAATATTTTTTTCACATTTACTTCCTTGTAAAAATAGGTAAATCAATAGGGTTTTTCGTACGGATAAGTACCCAGTGAACGGTTCGTTTAGCTTTATATATTGTTCCGGGTGGGCGTTGTATTGGTTTTTCAGAAGTGTTAGACCTGTAAGAGAAAAATTTAAATGGTTGGGAAAGGCCATGGGATGTAGAAATATTTTTTTCACATTTACTTCCTTGTAAAAACAGGTAAATCAATAGGGTTTTTCGTACGGATAAGTACCCAGTGAACGGTTCGTTTAGCTTTATATATTGTTCCGGGTGGGCATTGTATTGGTTTTTCAGAAGTGTTAGACCTGTAAGAGAAAAATTTAAATGGTTGGGAAAGGCCATGGGATGTAGAAATATTTTTTTCACATTTTACTTCCTTATAAAAACAGGAAAATCAATAGGGATTTTCGTACGGATATGTACCCAGTGAACGGTTCGTTTAGCTTTATATATTGTTCCGGGTGGGCGTTGTATTGGTTTTTCGGAAGCGTTAGACCTGTAAGAAAAAAATTTAAATGGTTGGGAAAGGCCATGGGATGTAGAAATATTTTTTTCACATTTTACTTCCTTGTAAAAACAGGAAAATCAATAGGGATTTTCGTACGGATAAGTACCCAGTGAACCGTTCGTTTAGCTTTATATATTGTTCTGGGTGGGCGTTGTTTTGGTTTTTCGGAAGTGTTAGACCTGTAAGAGAAAAATTTAAATGGTTGGGAAAGGCCATGGGATGTAGAAATATTTTTTTCACATTTTACTTCCTTGTAAAAACTGGAAAATCGATAGGGATTTTCATACGGATAAGTACCCAGTGAACGGTTCATTTATCTTTATATATTGTTCCGGGTGGGCGTTGTATTGGTTTTTCGGAAGTGTTAGACCTGTAAGAGAAAAATTTAAATGGTTGGGAAAGGCCATGGGATGTAGAAATATTTTTTTCACATTTACTTCCTTGTAAAAACAGGTTAATCAATAGGGTTTTTCGTACGGATAAGTACCCAGTGAACCGTTCGTTTAGCTTTATATATTGTTCCGGGTGGGCGTTGTATTGTTTTTTCGGAAGTGTTAGACCTGTAAGAGAAAAATTTAAATGGTTGGGAAAGGCCATGGGATGTAGAAATATTTTTTTCACATTTTACTTCCATATAAAAACAGGAAAATCAATAGGGATTTTCGTACGGATAAGTACCCAGTGAACCGTTCGTTTAGCTTTATATATTGTTCCGGGTGGGCGTTGTTTTGGTTTTTCGGAAGTGTTAGACCTCTAAGAGAAAAATTTAAACGGTTGGGAAAGGCCATGGGATGTAGAAATATTTTTTTCACATTTTATTTCCTTGTAAAAACAGGTAAATCAATAGGGTTTTTCGTACGGATAAGTGCCCAGTGAACGGTTCGTTTAGCTTTATATATTGTTCCGGGTGGGCGTTGTTTTGGTTTTTCAGAAGTATTAGACCTGTAAGAGAAAAATTTAAATGGTTGGGAAAGGCCATGGGATGTAGAAATATTTTTTTCACATATACTTCCTTGTAAAAACAGGTAAATCAATAGGGTTTTTCGTACGGATAAGTACCCAGTGAACGGTTCGTTTAGCTTTATATATTGTTCCGGGTGGGCGTTGTATTGGTTTTTCGGAAGTGTTAGACCTGTAAGAGAAAAATTTAAATGGCTGGGAAAGGCCATGGGATGTAGAAATATTTTTTTCACATTTACTTCCTTGTAAAAACAGGTAAATCAATAGGGTTTTTCGTACGGAAAAGTACCCAGTGAACGGTTCGTTTAGCTTTATATATTGTTCCGGGTGGGCGTTGTATTGGTTTTTCGGAAGTGTTAGACCTGTAAGAGAAAAATTTAAATGGTTGGGAAAGGCCATGGGATGTAGAAATATTTTTTTCACATTTTATTTCCTTTTAAAAACAGGTAAATCAATAGGGATTTTCGTACGGATAAGTGCCCAGTGAACGGGTTGTTTAGCTTTATACATTGTTCCGGGTGGGCGTTGTATTGTTTTTTCGGAAGTGTTAGACCTGTAAGAGAAAAATTTAAATGGTTGGGAAAGGCCATGCGATGTAGAAATATTATTTTCACATTTTACTTCCTTGTAAAAACAGGAAAATCGATAGGGATTTTCATACGGATAAGTACCCAGTGAACGGTTCGTTTATATTTATATATTCTTCCGGGTGGGCGTTGTATTGGTTTTTCAGAAGTGTTAGACCTGTAAGAGAAAAATTTAAATGGTTGGGAAAGGCCATGGGATGTAGAAATATTTTTTTCACATTTACTTCCTTGTAAAAACAGGTAAATCAATAGGGTTTTTCGTACGGATAAGTACCCAGTGAACCGTTCGTTTAGCTTTATATATTGTTCCGGGTGGGCGTTGTATTGTTTTTTTGGAAGTGTTAGACCTGTAAGAGAAAAATTTAAATGGTTGGGAAAGGCCATGGGATGTAGAAATATTTTTTTCACATTTTACTTCCTTATAAAAACAGGAAAATCAATAGGGATTTTCGTACGGATAAGTACCCAGTGAACCGTTCGTTTAGCTTTATATATTGTTCCGGGTGGGCGTTGTTTTGGTTTTTCGGAAGTGTTAGACCTCTAAGAGAAAAATTTAAATGGTTGGGAAAGGCCATGGGATGTAGAAATATTTTTTTCACATTTTATTTCCTTGTAAAAACAGGCAAATCAATAGGGTTTTTCGTACGGATAAGTGCCCAGTGAACGGTTCGTTTAGCTTTATATATTGTTCCGGGTGGGCGTTGTTTTGGTTTTTCAGAAGTATTAGACCTGTAAGAGAAAAATTTAAATGGTTGGGAAAGGCCATGGGATGTAGAAATATTTTTTTCACATATACTTCCTTGTAAAAACAGGTAAATCAATAGGGTTTTTCGTACGGATAAGTACCCAGTGAACGGTTCGTTTAGCTTTATATATTGTTCCGGGTGGGCGTTGTATTGGTTTTTCGGAAGTGTTAGACCTGTAAGAGAAAAATTTAAATGGTTGGGAAAGGCCATGGGATGTAGAAATATTTTTTTCACATTTACTTCCTTGTAAAAACAGGTAAATCAATAGGGTTTTTAGTACGGATAAGTACCCAGTGAACGGTTCGTTTAGCTTTATATATTGTTCCGGGTGGGCGTTGTATTGGTTTTTCAGAAGTGTTAGACCTGTAAAAGAAAAATTTAAATGGTTGGGAAAGGCCATGGGATGTAGAAATATTTTTTTCACATTTTATTTCCTTTTAAAAACAGGTAAATCAATAGGGATTTTCGTACGGATAAGTACCCAGTGAACGGTTCGTTTAGCTTTATATATTGTTCCGGGTGGGCGTTGTATTGGTTTTTTGGAAGTGTTAGACCTGTAAGAGAAAAATTTAAATGGCTGGGAAAGGCCATGGGATGTAGAAATATTTTTTTCACATTTACTTCCTTGTAAAAACAGGTAAATCAATAGGGTTTTTCGTACGGAAAAGTACCCAGTGAACGGTTCGTTTAGCTTTATATATTGTTCCGGGTGGGCGTTGTATTGGTTTTTCAGAAGTGTTAGACCTGTAAGAGAAAAATTTAAATGGTTGGGAAAGGCCATGGGATGTAGAAATATTTTTTTCACATTTTATTTCCTTTTAAAAACAGGTAAATCAATAGGGATTTTCGTACGGATAAGTGCCCAGTGAACGGGTTGTTTAGCTTTATACATTGTTCCGGGTGGGCGTTGTATTGTTTTTTCGGAAGTGTTAGACCTGTAAGAGAAAAATTTAAATGGTTGGGAAAGGCCATGCGATGTAGAAATATTATTTTCACATTTTACTTCCTTGTAAAAACAGGAAAATCGATAGGGATTTTCATACGGATAAGTACCCAGTGAACGGTTCGTTTATATTTATATATTCTTCCGGGTGGGCGTTGTATTGGTTTTTCAGAAGTGTTAGACCTGTAAGAGAAAAATTTAAATGGTTGGGAAAGGCCATGGGATGTAGAAATATTTTTTTCACATTTACTTCCTTGTAAAAACAGGTAAATCAATAGGGTTTTTCGTACGGATAAGTACCCAGTGAACCGTTCGTTTAGCTTTATATATGGTTCCGGGTGGGTGTTGTATTGGTTTTTCGGAAGTGTTAGACCTGTAAGAGAAAAATTTAAATGGTTGGGAAAGGCCATGGGATGTAGAAATATTTTTTTCACATTTTACTTCCTTGTAAAAACAGGAAAATCAATAGGGATTTTCGTACGGATAAGTACCCAGTGAACCGTTCGTTTAGCTTTATATATTGTTCCGGGTGGGCGTTGTTTTGGTTTTTCGGAAGTGTTAGACCTGTAAGAGAAAAATTTAAATGGTTGGGAAAAACCATGGGATGTAGAAATATTTTTTTCACATTTTACTTCCTTGTAAAAACAGGAAAATCGATAGGGATTTTCATACAGATAAGTACCCAGTGAACGGTTCGTTTATCTTTATATATTCTTCCGGGTGGGCGTTGTATTGGTTTTTCGGAAGTGTTAGACCTGTAAGGGAAAAATTTAAATTGTTGGGAAAGGCCATGGGATGTAGAAATATTTTTTTCACTTTTACTTCCTTGTAAAAACAGGTAAATCAATAGGGTTTTTCGTACGGATAAGTACCCAGTGAACCGTTCGTTTAGCTTTATATATTGTTCCGGGTGGGCGTTGTATTGGTTTTTCGGAAGTGTTAGACCTGTAAGAGAAAAATTTAAATGGTTGGGAAAGGCCATGGGATGTAGAAATATTTTTTTCACATTTACTTCCTTGTAAAAACAGGTAAATCAATAGGGTTTTTAGTACGGATAAGTACCCAGTGAACGGTTCGTTTAGCTTTATATATTGTTCCGGGTGGGCGTTGTATTGGTTTTTCAGAAGTGTTAGACCTGTAAAAGAAAAATTTAAATGGTTGGGAAAGGCCATGGGATGTAGAAATATTTTTTTCACATTTTATTTCCTTTTAAAAACAGGTAAATCCATAGGGATTTTCGTACGGATAAGTACCCAGTGAACGGTTCGTTTAGCTTTATATATTGTTCCGGGTGGGCGTTGTATTGGTTTTTTGGAAGTGTTAGACCTGTAAGAGAAAAATTTAAATGGCTGGGAAAGGCCATGGGATGTAGAAATATTTTTTTCACATTTACTTCCTTGTAAAAACAGGTAAATCAATAGGGTTTTTCGTACGGAAAAGTACCCAGTGAACGGTTCGTTTAGCTTTATATATTGTTCCGGGTGGGCGTTGTATTGGTTTTTCAGAAGTGTTAGACCTGTAAGAGAAAAATTTAAATGGTTGGGAAAGGCCATGGGATGTAGAAATATTTTTTTCACATTTTATTTCCTTTTAAAAACAGGTAAATCAATAGGGATTTTCGTACGGATAAGTGCCCAGTGAACGGGTTGTTTAGCTTTATACATTGTTCCGGGTGGGCGTTGTATTGTTTTTTCGGAAGTGTTAGACCTGTAAGAGAAAAATTTAAATGGTTGGGAAAGGCCATGCGATGTAGAAATATTATTTTCACATTTTACTTCCTTGTAAAAACAGGAAAATCGATAGGGATTTTCATACGGATAAGTACCCAGTGAACGGTTCGTTTATATTTATATATTCTTCCGGGTGGGCGTTGTATTGGTTTTTCAGAAGTGTTAGACCTGTAAGAGAAAAATTTAAATGGTTGGGAAAGGCCATGGGATGTAGAAATATTTTTTTCACATTTACTTCCTTGTAAAAACAGGTAAATCAATAGGGTTTTTCGTACGGATAAGTACCCAGTGAACCGTTCGTTTAGCTTTATATATGGTTCCGGGTGGGCGTTGTATTGGTTTTTCGGAAGTGTTAGACCTGTAAGAGAAAAATTTAAATGGTTGGGAAAGGCCATGGGATGTAGAAATATTTTTTTCACATTTTACTTCCTTGTAAAAACAGGAAAATCAATAGGGATTTTCGTACGGATAAGTACCCAGTGAACCGTTCGTTTAGCTTTATATATTGTTCCGGGTGGGCGTTGTTTTGGTTTTTCGGAAGTGTTAGACCTGTAAGAGAAAAATTTAAATGGTTGGGAAAAACCATGGGATGTAGAAATATTTTTTTCACATTTTACTTCCTTGTAAAAACAGGAAAATCGATAGGGATTTTCATACGGATAAGTACCCAGTGAACGGTTCGTTTATCTTTATATATTCTTCCGGGTGGGCGTTGTATTGGTTTTTCGGAAGTGTTAGACCTGTAAGGGAAAAATTTAAATTGTTGGGAAAGGCCATGGGATGTAGAAATATTTTTTTCACTTTTACTTCCTTGTAAAAACAGGTAAATCAATAGGGTTTTTCGTACGGATAAGTACCCAGTGAACCGTTCGTTTAGCTTTATATATTGTTCCGGGTGGGCGTTGTATTGTTTTTTCGGAAGTGTTAGACCTGTAAGAGAAAAATTTAAATGGTTGGGAAAGGCCATGGGATGTAGAAATATTTTTTTCACATTTTACTTCCTTGTAAAAACAGGAAAATCAATAGGGATTTTCGTACGGATAAGTACCCAGTGAACGGTTCGTTTAGCTTTATATATAGTTCCGGGTGGGCGTTGTATTGGTTTTTTGGAAGTGTTAGACCTGTAAGAGAAAAATTTAAATGGCTGGGAAAGGCCATGGGATGTAGAAATATTTTTTTCACATTTACTTCCTTGTAAAAACAGGTAAATCAATAGGGTTTTTCGTACGGAAAAGTACCCAGTGAACGGTTCGTTTAGCTTTATATATTGTTCCGGGTGGGCGTTGTATTGGTTTTTCAGAAGTGTTAGACCTGTAAGAGAAAAATTTAAATGGTTGGGAAAGGCCATGGGATGTAGAAATATTTTTTTCACATTTTATTTCCTTTTAAAAACAGGTAAATCAATAGGGATTTTCGTACGGATAAGTGCCCAGTGAACGGGTTGTTTAGCTTTATACATTGTTCCGGGTGGGCGTTGTATTGTTTTTTCGGAAGTGTTAGACCTGTAAGAGAAAAAATTAAATGGTTGGGAAAGGCCATGCGATGTAGAAATATTATTTTCACATTTTACTTCCTTGTAAAAACAGGAAAATCGATAGGGATTTTCATACGGATAAGTACCCAGTGAACGGTTCGTTTATATTTATATATTCTTCCGGGTGGGCGTTGTATTGGTTTTTCAGAAGTGTTAGACCTGTAAGAGAAAAATTTAAATGGTTGGGAAAGGCCATGGGATGTAGAAATATTTTTTTCACATTTACTTCCTTGTAAAAACAGGTAAATCAATAGGGTTTTTCGTACGGATAAGTACCCAGTGAACCGTTCGTTTAGCTTTATATATTGTTCCGGGTGGGCGTTGTATTGTTTTTTTGGAAGTGTTAGACCTGTAAGAGAAAAATTTAAATGGTTGGGAAAGGCCATGGGATGTAGAAATATTTTTTTCACATTTTATTTCCTTGTAAAAACAGGCAAATCAATAGGGTTTTTCGTACGGATAAGTGCCCAGTGAACGGTTCGTTTAGCTTTATATATTGTTCCGGGTGGGCGTTGTTTTGGTTTTTCAGAAGTATTAGACCTGTAAGAGAAAAATTTAAATGGTTGGGAAAGGCCATGGGATGTAGAAATATTTTTTTCACATATACTTCCTTGTAAAAACAGGTAAATCAATAGGGTTTTTCGTACGGATAAGTACCCAGTGAACGGTTCGTTTAGCTTTATATATTGTTCCGGGTGGGCGTTGTATTGGTTTTTCGGAAGTGTTAGACCTGTAAGAGAAAAATTTAAATGGTTGGGAAAGGCCATGGGATGTAGAAATATTTTTTTCACATTTACTTCCTTGTAAAAACAGGTAAATCAATAGGGTTTTTAGTACGGATAAGTACCCAGTGAACGGTTCGTTTAGCTTTATATATTGTTCCGGGTGGGCGTTGTATTGGTTTTTCAGAAGTGTTAGACCTGTAAAAGAAAAATTTAAATGGTTGGGAAAGGCCATGGGATGTAGAAATATTTTTTTCACATTTTATTTCCTTTTAAAAACAGGTAAATCAATAGGGATTTTCGTACGGATAAGTACCCAGTGAACGGTTCGTTTAGCTTTATATATTGTTCCGGGTGGGCGTTGTATTGGTTTTTTGGAAGTGTTAGACCTGTAAGAGAAAAATTTAAATGGCTGGGAAAGGCCATGGGATGTAGAAATATTTTTTTCACATTTACTTCCTTGTAAAAACAGGTAAATCAATAGGGTTTTTCGTACGGAAAAGTACCCAGTGAACGGTTCGTTTAGCTTTATATATTGTTCCGGGTGGGCGTTGTATTGGTTTTTCAGAAGTGTTAGACCTGTAAGAGAAAAATTTAAATGGTTGGGAAAGGCCATGGGATGTAGAAATATTTTTTTCACATTTTATTTCCTTTTAAAAACAGGTAAATCAATAGGGATTTTCGTACGGATAAGTGCCCAGTGAACGGGTTGTTTAGCTTTATACATTGTTCCGGGTGGGCGTTGTATTGTTTTTTCGGAAGTGTTAGACCTGTAAGAGAAAAATTTAAATGGTTGGGAAAGGCCATGCGATGTAGAAATATTATTTTCACATTTTACTTCCTTGTAAAAACAGGAAAATCGATAGGGATTTTCATACGGATAAGTACCCAGTGAACGGTTCGTTTATATTTATATATTCTTCCGGGTGGGCGTTGTATTGGTTTTTCAGAAGTGTTAGACCTGTAAGAGAAAAATTTAAATGGTTGGGAAAGGCCATGGGATGTAGAAATATTTTTTTCACATTTACTTCCTTGTAAAAACAGGTAAATCAATAGGGTTTTTCGTACGGATAAGTACCCAGTGAACCGTTCGTTTAGCTTTATATATGGTTCCGGGTGGGTGTTGTATTGGTTTTTCGGAAGTGTTAGACCTGTAAGAGAAAAATTTAAATGGTTGGGAAAGGCCATGGGATGTAGAAATATTTTTTTCACATTTTACTTCCTTGTAAAAACAGGAAAATCAATAGGGATTTTCGTACGGATAAGTACCCAGTGAACCGTTCGTTTAGCTTTATATATTGTTCCGGGTGGGCGTTGTTTTGGTTTTTCGGAAGTGTTAGACCTGTAAGAGAAAAATTTAAATGGTTGGGAAAAACCATGGGATGTAGAAATATTTTTTTCACATTTTACTTCCTTGTAAAAACAGGAAAATCGATAGGGATTTTCATACGGATAAGTACCCAGTGAACGGTTCGTTTATCTTTATATATTCTTCCGGGTGGGCGTTGTATTGGTTTTTCGGAAGTGTTAGACCTGTAAGGGAAAAATTTAAATTGTTGGGAAAGGCCATGGGATGTAGAAATATTTTTTTCACTTTTACTTCCTTGTAAAAACAGGTAAATCAATAGGGTTTTTCGTACGGATAAGTACCCAGTGAACCGTTCGTTTAGCTTTATATATTGTTCCGGGTGGGCGTTGTATTGTTTTTTCGGAAGTGTTAGACCTGTAAGAGAAAAATTTAAATGGTTGGGAAAGGCCATGGGATGTAGAAATATTTTTTTCACATTTTACTTCCTTGTAAAAACAGGAAAATCAATAGGGATTTTCGTACGGATAAGTACCCAGTGAACCGTTCGTTTAGCTTTATATATTGTTCGCGGTGGGCGTTGTATTGGATTTTCGGAAGTGTTAGACCTGTAAGAGAAAAATTTAAATGGTTGGGAAAGGCCATGGGATGTAGAAATATTTTTTTCACATTTTACTTCCTTGTAAAAACAGGAAAATCGATAGGGATTTTCGGACGGATAAGTACCTAGTGAACGGTTCGTTTATCTTTATATATTGTTCGGGGTGGGCGTTGTATTGGATTTTCAGAAGTGTTAGACCTGTAAGAGAAAAATTTAAATGGTTGGGAAAGGCAATGGGATGTAGAAATATTTTTTTCACATTTACTTCCATGTAAAAACAGGTAAATCAATAGGGTTTTTCGTACGGATAAGTACCCAGTGAACTGTTCGTTTAGCTTTATATATTGTTCCGGGTGGGCGTTGTATTGGGTTTTGGGAAGTGTTAGACCTGTAAGAGAAAAATTTAAATGGTTGGGAAAGGCCATGGGATGTAGAAATATTTTTTTCACATTTTATTTCCTTTTAAAAACAGGTAAATCAATAGGGATTTTCGTACGGATAAGTACCCAGTGAACGGTTCGTTTAGCTTTATATATTGTTCCGGGTGGGCGTTGTATTGGTTTTTTGAAAGTGTTAGACCTGTAAGAGAAAAATTTAAATGGTTGGGAAAGGCCATGGGATGTAGAAATATTTTTTTCACATTTACTTCCTTGTAAAAACAGGTAAATCAATAGGGTTTTTCGTACGGATAAGTACCCAGTGAACGGTTCGTTTAGCTTTATATATTGTTCCGGGTGGGCGTTGTATTGGTTTTTCAGAAGTGTTAGAACTGTAAAAGAAAAATTTAAATGGTTGGGAAAGGCCATGGGATGTAGAAATATTTTTTTCACATTTTATTTCCTTTTAAAAACAGGTAAATCAATAGGGATTTTCGTACGGATAAGTACCCAGTGAACGGTTCGTTTAGCTTTATATATTGTTCCGGGTTGGCATTGTATTGGTTTTTTGGAAGTGTTAGACCTGTAAGAGAAAAATTTAAATGGTTGGGAAAGGCCATGGGATGGTGAAATATTTTTTTCACATTTACTTCCTTGTAAAAACAGGTAAATCAATAGGGTTTTTCGTACGGATAAGTACCCAGTGAACCGTTCGTTTAGCTTTATATATTGTTCCGGATGGGCGTTGTATTGTTTTTTCGGAAGTGTTAGACCTGTAAGAGAAAGATTTAAATGGTTGGGAAAGGCCATGGGATGTAGAAATATTTTTTTCACATTTTACTTCCTTATAAAAACAGGAAAATCAATAGGGATTTTCGTACGGATAAGTACCCAGTGAACGGTTCGTTTAGCTTTATATATTGTTCCGGGTGGGCGTTGTATTGGTTTTTCAGAAGTGTTAGAACTGTAAAAGAAAAATTTAAATGGTTGGGAAAGGCCATGGGATGTAGAAATATTTTTTTCACATTTTATTTCCTTTTAAAAACAGGTAAATCAATAGGGATTTTCGTACGGATAAGTACCCAGTGAACGGTTCGTTTAGCTTTATATATTGTTCCGGGTTGGCATTGTATTGGTTTTTTGGAAGTGTTAGACCTGTAAGAGAAAAATTTAAATGGTTGGGAAAGGCCATGGGATGGTGAAATATTTTTTTCACATTTACTTCCTTGTAAAAACAGGTAAATCAATAGGGTTTTTCGTACGGATAAGTACCCAGTGAACCGTTCGTTTAGCTTTATATATTGTTCCGGATGGGCGTTGTATTGTTTTTTCGGAAGTGTTAGACCTGTAAGAGAAAGATTTAAATGGTTGGGAAAGGCCATGGGATGTAGAAATATTTTTTTCACATTTTACTTCCTTATAAAAACAGGAAAATCAATAGGGATTTTCGTACGGATAAGTACCCAGTGAACCGTTCGTTTAGCTTTATATATTGTTCCGGGTGGGCGTTGTTTTGGGTTTTCGGAAGTGTTAGACCTGTAAGAGAAAAATTTAAATGGTTGGGAAAGGCCATGGGATGTAGAAATATTTTTTTCACATTTTATTTCCTTGTAAAAACAGGTAAATCAATAGGGTTTTTCGTACGGATAAGTGCCCAGTGAACGGTTCGTTTAGCTTTATATATTGTTCCGGGTGGGCGTTGTTTTGGTTTTTCAGAAGTGTTAGACCTGTAAGAGAAAAATTTAAATGGTTGGGAAAGGCCATGGGATGTAGAAATATTTTTTTCACATATACTTCCTTGTAAAAACAGGTAAATCAATAGGGTTTTTCGTACGGATAAGTACCCAGTGAACGGTTCGTTTAGCTTTATATATTGTTCCGGGTGGGCGTTGTATTGGTTTTTCGGAAGTGTTAGACCTGTAAGAGAAAAATTTAAATGGTTGGGAAAGGCCATGGGTTGTAGAAATATTTTTTTCACATTTACTTCCTTGTAAAAACAGGTAAATCAATAGGGTTTTTCGTACGGATAAGTACCCAGTGAACGGTTCGTTTAGCTTTATATATTGTTCCGGGTGGGCGTTGTATTGGTTTTTCAGAAGTGTTAGACCTGTAAAAGAAAAATTTAAATGGTTGGGAAAGGCCATGGGATGTAGAAATATTTTTTTCATATTTTATTTCCTTTTAAAAACAGGTAAATCAATAGGGATTTTCGTAGTGATAAGTACCCAGTGAACGGTTCGTTTAGCTTTATATATTGTTCCGGGTGGGCGTTGTATTGGTTTTTTGGAAGTGTTAGACCTGTAAGAGAAAAATTTAAATGGCTGGGAAAGGCCATGGTATGTAGAAATATTTTTTTCACATTTACTTCCTTGTAAAAACAGGTAAATCAATAGGGTTTTTCGTACGGATAAGTACCCAGTGAACGGTATGTTTAGCTTTATATATTGTTCCGGGTGGGCGTTGTATTGGTTTTTCAGAAGTGTTAGAGCTGTAAGAGAAAAATTTAAATGGTTGGGAAAGGCCATGGGATGTAGAAATATTTTTTTCACATTTTATTTCCTTTTAAAAACAGGTAAATCAATAGGGATTTTCGTACGGATTACCCAGTGAACGGTTCGTTTATATTTATATATTCTTCCGGGTGGGCGTTGTATTGGTTTTTCAGAAGTGTTAGACCTGTAAGAGAAAAATTTAAATGGTTGGGAAAGGCCATGGGATGTAGAAATATTTTTTTCACATTTACTTCCTTGTAAAAACAGGTAAATCAATAGGGTTTTTCGTACGGATAAGTACCCAGTGAACGGTTCGTTTAGCTTTATATATTGTTCCGGGTGGGCGTTGTATTGTTTTTTCAGAAGTGTTAGACCTGTAAGAGAAAAATTTAAATGGTTGGGAAAGGCCATGGGATGTAGAAATATTTTTTTCACATTTTATTTCCTTTTAAAAACAGGTAAATCAATAGGGATTTTCGTACGGATAAGTACCCAGTGAACGGTTCGTTTAGCTTTATATATTGTTCCGGGTGGGCGTTGTATTGGTTTTTTGAAAGTGTTAGACCTATAAGAGAAAAATTTAAATGGTTGGGAAATGCCATGGGATGTAGAAATATTTTTTTCACATTTACTTCCTTGTAAAAACAGGTAAATCAATAGGGTTTTTCGTACGGATAAGTACCCAGTGAACGGTTCGTTTAGCTTTATATATTGTTCCGGGTGGGCGTTGTATTGGTTTTTCAGAAGTGTTAGACCTGTAAAAGAAAAATTTAAATGGTTGGGAAAGGCCATGGGATGTAGAAATATTTTTTTCACATTTACTTCCTTTTAAAAACAGGTAAATCAATAGGGATTTTCGTACGGATAAGTACCCAGTGAACGGTTCGTTTAGCTTTATATATTGTTCCGGGTGGGCGTTGTATTGGTTTTTTGGAAGTGTTAGACCTGTAAGAGAAAAATTTAAATGGCTGGGAAAGGCCATGGGATGTAGAAATATTTTTTTCACATTTACTTCCTTGTAAAAACAGGTAAATCAATAGGGTTTTTCGTACGGATAAGTACCCAGTGAACGGTTCGTTTAGCTTTATATATTGTTCCGGGTGGGCGTTGTATTGGTTTTTCAGAAGTGTTAGACCTGTAAGAGAAAAATTTAAATGGTTGGGAAAGGCCATGGGATGTAGAAATATTTTTTTCACATTTTATTTCCTTTTAAAAACAGGTAAATCAATAGGGATTTTCGTACGGATAATTACCCAGTGAACGGTTCGTTTAGCTTTATATATTGTTCCGGGTGGGCGTTGTATTGGTTTTTTGGAAGTGTTAGACCTGTAAGAGAAAAATTTAAATGGTTGGGAAAGGCCATGGGATGTAGAAATATTTTTTTCACATTTTACTTCCTTATAAAAACAGGAAAATCAATAGGGTTTTTCGTACGGATAAGTGCCCAGTGAACGGTTTGTTTAGCTTTATACATTGTTCCGGGTGGGCGTTGTATTGTTTTTTCGGAAGTGTTAGACCTTTAAGAGAAAAATTTAAATGGTTGGGAAAGGCCATGGGATGTAGAAATATTTTTTTCACATTTTACTTCCTTGTAAAAACAGGAAAATCGATAGGGATTTTCATACGGATAAGTACCCAGTGAACGGTTCGTTTATATTTATATATTCTTCCGGGTGGGCGTTGTATTGGTTTTTCGGAAGTGTTAGACCTGTAACAGAAAAATTTAAATGGTTGGGAAAGGCCATGGGATGTAGAAATATTTTTTTCACATTTACTTCCTTGTAAAAACAGGTAAATCAATAGGGTTTTTCGTAAGGATAAGTACCCAGTGAACGGTTCGTTTAGCTTTATATATTGTTCCGGGTGGGCGTTGTATTGGTTTTTCAGAAGTGTTAGACCTGTAAAAGAAAAATTTAAATGGTTGGGAAAGGCCATGGGATGTAGAAATATTTTTTTCACATTTTATTTTTTTTTAAAAACAGGTAAATCAATAGGGATTTTCGTACGGATAAGTACCCAGTGAACCGTTCGTTTAGCTTTATATATTGTTCCGGGTGGGCGTTGTATTGGTTTTTCGGAAGTGTTAGACCTGTAAGAGAAAAATTTAAATGGTTGGGAAAGGCCATGGGATGTAGAAATATTTTTTTCACATTTACTTCCTTGTAAAAACAGGTAAATCAATAGGGTTTTTCGTACGGATAAGTACCCAGTGAACCGTTCGTTTAGCTTTATATATTGTTCCGGGTGGGCGTTGTTTTGGTTTTTCGGAAGTGTTAGACCTGTAAGAGAAAAATTTAAATGGTTGGGAAATGCCATGGGATGTAGAAATATTTTTTTCACATTTACTTCCTTGTAAAAACAGGTAAATCAATAGGGTTTTTCGTACGGATAAGTACCCAGTGAACGGTTCGTTTAGCTTTATATATTGTTCCGGGTGGGCGTTGTATTGGTTTTTCGGAAGTGTTAGACCTGTAAGAGAAAAATTTAAATGGTTGGGAAAGGCCATGGGATGTAGAAATATTTTTTTCACATTTACTTCCTTGTAAAAACAGGTAAATCAATAGGGTTTTTCGTACGGATAAGTACCCAGTGAACGGTTCGTTTAGCTTTATATATTGTTCCGGGTGGGCGTTGTATTGGTTTTTCAGAAGTGTTAGACCTGTAAAAGAAAAATTTAAATGGTTGGGAAAGGCCATGGGATGTAGAAATATTTTTTTCACATTTTATTTCCTTTTAAAAACAGGTAAATCAATAGGGATTTTCGTACGGATAAGTACCCAGTGAACGGTTCGTTTAGCTTTATATATTGTTCCGGGTGGGCGTTGTATTGGTTTTTTGGAAGTGTTAGACCTGTAAGAGAAAAATTTAAATGGCTGGGAAAGGCCATGGGATGTAGAAATATTTTTTTCACATTTACTTCCTTGTAAAAACAGGTAAATCAATATGGTTTTTCGTACGGATAAGTACCCAGTGAACGGTTCGTTTAGCTTTATATATTGTTCCGGGTGGGCGTTGTATTGGTTTTTCAGAAGTGTTAGACCTGTAAGAGAAAAATTTAGATGGTTGGGAAAGGCCATGGGATGTAGAAATATTTTTTTCACATTTTATTTCCTTTTAAAAACAGGTAAATCAATAGGGATTTTCGTACGGATAATTACCCAGTGAACGGTTCGTTTAGCTTTATATATTGTTCCGGGTGGGCGTTGTATTGGTTTTTTGGAAGTGTTAGACCTGTAAGAGAAAAATTTAAATGGTTGGGAAAGGCCATGGGATGTAGAAATATTTTTTTCACATTTTACTTCCTTATAAAAACAGGAAAATCAATAGGGTTTTTCGTACGGATAAGTGCCCAGTGAACGGTTTGTTTAGCTTTATACATTGTTCCGGGTGGGCGTTGTATTGTTTTTTCGGAAGTGTTAGACCTTTAAGAGAAAAATTTAAATGGTTGGGAAAGGCCATGGGATGTAGAAATATTTTTTTCACATTTTACTTCCTTGTAAAAACAGGTAAATCAATAGGGTATTTCGTACGGATAAGTGCCCAGTGAACGGTTCGTTTAGCTTTATATATTGTTCCGGGTGGGCGTTGTATTGGTTTTTCGGAAGTGTTAGGCCTGTAAGAGAAAAATTTAAATGGTTGGGAAAGGCCATGGGATGTAGAAATATTTTTTCACATTTTACTTCCTTGTAAAAACAGGAAAATCCATAGGGATTTTTGTACGGATAAGTACCCAGTGAACGGTTCATTTAGCTTTATATATTGTTCCTGGTGGGCGTTGTTTTGGTTTTTCGGAAGTGGTAGACCTGTAAGAGAAAAATTTAAATGGTTGGGAAAGGCCATGGGATGTAGAAATATTTTTTTCACATTTACGTCCTTGTAAGAACAGGTAAATCAATAGGGTTTTTCGTACGAATAAGTGCCCAGTGAACGGTTCGTTTAGCTTTATATATTGTTCTGGGTTGGCGTTGTTTTGGTTCTTCAGAAGTGTTAGACCTGTAAGAGAAAAATTTAAATGGTTGGGAAAGGCCATGGGATGTAGAAATATTTTTTTCACATTTTATTTCCTTTTAAAAACAGGTAAATCAATAGGGATTTTCGTACGGATATGTACCCAGTGAACGGTTCGTTTAGCTTTATATATTGTTCCGGGTGGGCGTTGTATTGGTTTTTTGGAAGTGTTAGACCTGTAAGAGAAAAATTTAAATGGTTGGGAAAGGCCATGGGATGTAGAAATATTTTTTTCACATTTTACTTCCTTATAAAAACAGGAAAATCAATAGGGATTTTCGTACGGATATGTACCCAGTGAACGGTTCGTTTAGCTTTATATATTGTTCCGGGTGGGCGTTGTATTGGTTTTTCGGAAGCGTTAGACCTGTAAGAAAAAAATTTAAATGGTTGGGAAAGGCCATGGGATGTAGAAATATTTTTTTCACATTTTATTTCCTTGTAAAAACAGGTAAATCAATAGGGTATTTCGTACGGATAAGTGCCCAGTGAACGGTTCGTTTAGCTTTATACATTGTTCCGGGTAGGCGTTGTATTGTTTTTTCGGAAGTGTTAGACCTGTAAGAGAAAAATTTAAATGGTTGGGAAAGGCCATGGGATGTAGAAATATTTTTTTCACATTTTACTTCCTTGTAAAAACAGGAAAATCGATAGGGATTTTCATACGGATAAGTACCCAGTGAACGGTTCGTTTATCTTTATATATTCTTCCGGGTGGGCGTTGTATTAATTTTTCGGAAGTGTTAGATCTGTAAGAGAAAAATTTAAATGGTTGGGAAAGGCCATGGGATGTAGAAATATTTTTTTCACATTTACTTCCTTGTAAAAACAGGTAAATCAATAGGGTTTTACGTACGGATAAGTACCCAGTGAACCGTTCGTTTAGCTTTATATATTGTTCCGGGTGGGCGTTGTATTGTTTTTTCGGAAGTGTTAGACCTGTAAGAGAAAAATTTAAATGGTTGGGAAAGGCCATGGGATGTAGAAATATTTTTTTCACATTTTACTTCCTTGTAAAAACAGGAAAATCAATAGGGATTTTCGTACGGATAAGTACCCAGTGAACCGTTCGTTTAGCTTTATATATTGTTCCGGGTGGGCGTTGTATTGGTTTTTCGGAAGTGTTAGACCTGTAAGAGAAAAATTTAAATGGTTGGGAAAGGCCATGGGACGTAGAAATATTTTTTTCACATTTACTTCCTTGTAAAAACAGGTAAATCAATAGGGATTTTCGTACGGATAAGTACCCAGTGAACGGTTCGTTTATCTTTATATATTCTTCCGGGTGGGCGTTGTATTAATTTTTCGGAAGTGTTAGACCTGTAAGAGAAAAATTTAAATGGTTGGGAAAGGCCATGGGATGTAGAAATATTTTTTTCACATTTACTTCCTTGTAAAAACAGGTAAATCAATAGGGTTTTACGTACGGATAAGTACCCAGTGAACCGTTCGTTTAGCTTTATATATTGTTCCGGGTGGGCGTTGTATTGTTTTTTCGGAAGTGTTAGACCTGTAAGAGAAAAATTTAAATGGTTGGGAAAGGCCATGGGATGTAGAAATATTTTTTTCACATTTTACTTCCTTGTAAAAACAGGAAAATCAATAGGGATTTTCGTACGGATAAGTACCCAGTGAACCGTTCGTTTAGCTTTATATATTGTTCCGGGTGGGCGTTGTATTGGTTTTTTGGAAGTGTTAGACCTGTAAGAGAAAAATTTAAATGGTTGAGAAAGGCCATGGGATGTAGAAATATTTTTTTCACATTTTATTTCCTTTTAAAAACATGTAAATCAATAGGGTTTTTCGTACGGATAAGTACCCAGTGAACGGTTCGTTTAGCTTTATATATTGTTCCGGGTGGGCGTTGTATTGGTTTTTTGGAAGTGTTAGACCTGTAAGAGAAAAATTTAAATGGTTGAGAAAGGCCATGGGATGTAGAAATATTTTTTTCACATTTTACTTCCTTATAAAAACAGGAAAATCAATAGGGATTTTCGTATGGTAAGTACCCAGTGAACGGTTCGTTTAGCTTTATATATTGTTCCGGGTGGGCGTTGTATTGGTTTTTCGGAAGTGTTAGACCTGTAAGAGAAAAATTTAAATGGTTGGGAAAGGCCATGGGATGTAGAAATATTTTTTTCACATTTACTTCCTTGTAAAAACAGGTAAATCAATAGGGTTTTTCGTACGGATAAGTACCCAGTGAACGGTTCGTTTAGCTTTATATATTGTTCCGGGTGGGCGTTGTATTGGTTTTTCAGAAGTGTTAGACCTGTAAAAGAAAAATTTAAATGGTTGGGAAAGGCCATGGGATGTAGAAATATTTTTTTCACATTTAATTCCTTTTAAAAACAGGTAAATCAATAGGGATTTTCGTACGGATAAGTACCCAGTGAACCGTTCGTTTAGCTTTATATATTGTTCCGGGTGGGCGTTGTATTGTTTTTTCGGAAGTGTTAGACCTGTAAGAGAAAAAATTAAATGGTTGGGAAAGGCCATGGGATGTAGAAATATTTTTTTCACATTTTACTTCCTTGTAAAAACAGGAAAATCAATAGGGATTTTCGTACGGATAAGTACCCAGTGAACGGTTCGTTTAGCTTTATATATTGTTTCGGGTGGGCGTTGTATTGGTTTTTCAGAAGTGTTAGACCTGTAAAAGAAAAATTTAAATGGTTGGGAAAGGCCATGGGATGTAGAAATATTTTTTTCACATTTTACTTCCTTGTAAAAACAGGAAAATCAATAGGGATTTTCGTACGGATAAGTACCCAGTGAACCGTTCGTTTAGCTTTATATATTGTTCCGGGTGGGCGTTGTATTGGTTTTTCGGAAGTGTTAGACCTGTAAGAGAAAAATTTAAATGGTTGGGAAAGGCCATGGGACGTAGAAATATTTTTTTCACATTTACTTCCTTGTAAAAACAGGTAAATCAATAGGGATTTTCGTACGGATAAGTACCCAGTGAACGGTTCGTTTATCTTTATATATTCTTCCGGGTGGGCGTTGTATTAATTTTTCGGAAGTGTTAGACCTGTAAGAGAAAAATTTAAATGGTTGGGAAAGGCCATGGGATGTAGAAATATTTTTTTCACATTTACTTCCTTGTAAAAACAGGTAAATCAATAGGGTTTTTCGTACGGATAAGTACCCAGTGAACGGTTCGTTTAGCTTTATATATTGTTCCGGGTGGGCGTTGTATTGGTTTTTCAGAAGTGTTAGACCTGTAAAAGAAAAATTTAAATGGTTGGGAAAGGCCATGGGATGTAGAAATATTTTTTTCACATTTAATTCCTTTTAAAAACAGGTAAATCAATAGGGATTTTCGTACGGATAAGTACCCAGTGAATCGTTCTTTTAGCTTTATATATTGTTCCGGGTGGGCGTTGTATTGTTTTTTCGGAAGTGTTAGACCTGTAAGAGAAAAAATTAAATGGTTGGGAAAGGCCATGGGATGTAGAAATATTTTTTTCACATTTTACTTCCTTGTAAAAACAGGAAAATCAATAGGGATTTTCGTACGGATAAGTACCCAGTGAACGGTTCGTTTAGCTTTATATATTGTTTCGGGTGGGCGTTGTATTGGTTTTTCAGAAGTGTTAGACCTGTAAAAGAAAAATTTAAATGGTTGGGAAAGGCCATGGGATGTAGAAATATTTTTTTCACATTTTACCTCCTTGTAAAAACAGGAAAATCAATAGGGATTTTCGTACGGATAAGTACCCAGTGAACCGTTCGTTTAGCTTTATATATTGTTCCGGGTGGGCGTTGTATTGGTTTTTCGGAAGTGTTAGACCTGTAAGAGAAAAATTTAAATGGTTGGGAAAGGCCATGGGACGTAGAAATATTTTTTTCACATTTACTTCCTTGTAAAAACAGGTAAATCAATAGGGATTTTCGTACGGATAAGTACCCAGTGAACGGTTCGTTTATCTTTATATATTCTTCCGGGTGGGCGTTGTATTAATTTTTCGGAAGTGTTAGACCTGTAAGAGAAAAATTTAAATGGTTGGGAAAGGCCATGGGATGTAGAAATATTTTTTTCACATTTACTTCCTTGTAAAAACAGGTAAATCAATAGGGTTTTACGTACGGATAAGTACCCAGTGAACCGTTCGTTTAGCTTTATATATTGTTCCGGGTGGGCGTTGTATTGTTTTTTCGGAAGTGTTAGACCTGTAAGAGAAAAATTTAAATGGTTGGGAAAGGCCATGGGATGTAGAAATATTTTTTTCACATTTTACTTCCTTGTAAAAACAGGAAAATCAATAGGGATTTTCGTACGGATAAGTACCCAGTGAACCGTTCGTTTAGCTTTATATATTGTTCCGGGTGGGCGTTGTATTGGTTTTTCGGAAGTGTTAGACCTGTAAGAGAAAAATTTAAATGGTTGGGAAAGGCCATGGGATGTAGAAATATTTTTTTCACATTTACTTCCTTGTAAAAACAGGTAAATCAATAGGGTTTTTCGTACGGATAAGTACCCAGTGAACGGTTCGTTTAGCTTTATATATTGTTCCGGGTGGGCGTTGTATTGGTTTTTCAGAAGTGTTAGACCTGTAAGAGAAAAATTTAAATGGTTGAGAAAGGCCATGGGATGTAGAAATATTTTTTTCACATTTTATTTCCTTTTAAAAACATGTAAATCAATAGGGTTTTTCGTACGGATAAGTACCCAGTGAACGGTTCGTTTAGCTTTATATATTGTTCCGGGTGGGCGTTGTATTGGTTTTTTGGAAGTGTTAGACCTGTAAGAGAAAAATTTAAATGGTTGAGAAAGGCCATGGGATGTAGAAATATTTTTTTCACATTTTACTTCCTTATAAAAACAGGAAAATCAATAGGGATTTTCGTATGGATAAGTACCCAGTGAACGGTTCGTTTAGCTTTATATATTGTTCCGGGTGGGCGTTGTATTGGTTTTTCGGAAGTGTTAGACCTGTAAGAGAAAAATTTAAATGGTTGGGAAAGGCCATGGGATGTAGAAATATTTTTTTCACATTTACTTCCTTGTAAAAACAGGTAAATCAATAGGGTTTTTCGTACGGATAAGTACCCAGTGAACGGTTCGTTTAGCTTTATATATTGTTCCGGGTGGGCGTTGTATTGGTTTTTCAGAAGTGTTAGACCTGAAAAGAAAAATTTAAATGGTTGGGAAAGGCCATGGGATGTAGAAATATTTTTTTCACATTTAATTCCTTTTAAAAACAGGTAAATCAATAGGGATTTTCGTACGGATAAGTACCCAGTGAACCGTTCGTTTAGCTTTATATATTGTTCCGGGTGGGCGTTGTATTGTTTTTTCGGAAGTGTTAGACCTGTAAGAGAAAAAATTAAATGGTTGGGAAAGGCCATGGGATGTAGAAATATTTTTTTCACATTTTACTTCCTTGTAAAAACAGGAAAATCAATAGGGATTTTCGTACGGATAAGTACCCAGTGAACGGTTCGTTTAGCTTTATATATTGTTTCGGGTGGGCGTTGTATTGGTTTTTCAGAAGTGTTAGACCTGTAAAAGAAAAATTTAAATGGTTGGGAAAGGCCATGGGATGTAGAAATATTTTTTTCACATTTTATTTCCTTTTAAAAACAGGTAAATCAATAGGGATTTTCGTACGGATAAGTACCCAGTGAACGGTTCGTTTAGCTTTATATATTGTTCCGGGTGGGCATTGTATTGGTTTTTTGGAAGTGTTAGACCTGTAAGAGAAAATCTTAAATGGTTGGGAAAGGCCATGGGATGTAGAAATATTTTTTTCACATTTACTTCCTTGTAAAAACAGGTAAATCAATAGGGTTTTTCGTACGGATAAGTACCCAGTGAACGGTTCGTTTAGCTTTATATATTGTTCCGGGTGGGCGTTGTATTGGTTTTTCAGAAGCGTTAGACCTGTAAGAGAAAAATTTAAATGGTTGGGAAAGGCCATGGGATGTAGAAATATTTTTTTCACATTTTACTTCCTTATAAAAACAGGAAAATCAATAGGGATTTTCGTACGGATATGTACCCAGTGAACGGTTCGTTTAGCTTTATATATTGTTCCGGGTGGGCGTTGTATTGGTTTTTCGGAAGCGTTAGACCTGTAAGAAAAAAATTTAAATGGTTGAGAAAGGCCATGGGATGTAGAAATATTTTTTTCACATTTACTTCCTTGTAAAAACAGGTAAATCAATAGGGTTTTTCGTACGGATAAGTACCCAGTGAACCGTTCGTTTAGCTTTATATATTGTTCCGGGTGGGCGTTGTATTGGTTTTTCAGAAGTGTTAGACCTGTAAGAGAAAAATTTAAATGGTTGGGAAAGGCCATGGGATGTAGAAATATTTTTTTCACATTTTATTTCCTTTTAAAAACAGGTAAATCAATAGGGATTTTCGTACGGATAATTACCCAGTGAACGGTTCGTTTGGCTTTATATATTGTTCCGGGTGGGCGTTGTATTGGTTTTTTGGAAGTGTTAGACCTGTAAGAGAAAAATTTAAATGGTTGGGAAAGGCCATGGGATGTAGAAATATTTTTTTCACATTTTACTTCCTTATAAAAACAGGAAAATCAATAGGGTTTTTCGTACGGATAAGTGCCCAGTGAACGGTTTGTTTAGCTTTATACATTGTTCCGGGTGGGCGTTGTATTGTTTTTTCGGAAGTGTTAGACCTTTAAGAGAAAAATTTAAATGGTTGGGAAAGGCCATGGGATGTAGAAATATTTTTTTCACATTTTACTTCCTTGTAAAAACAGGTAAATCAATAGGGTATTTCGTACGGATAAGTGCCCAGTGAACGGTTCGTTTAGCTTTATATATTGTTCCGGGTGGGCGTTGTATTGGTTTTTCGGAAGTGTTAGACCTGTAAGAGAAAAATTTAAATGGTTGGGAAAGGCCATGGGATGTAGAAATATTTTTTCACATTTTACTTCCTTGTAAAAACAGGAAAATCCATAGGGATTTTTGTACGGATAAGTACCCAGTGAACGGTTCATTTAGCTTTATATATTGTTCCTGGTGGGCGTTGTTTTGGTTTTTCGGAAGTGGTAGACCTGTAAGAGAAAAATTTAAATGGTTGGGAAAGGCCATGGGATGTAGAAATATTTTTTTCACATTTACGTCCTTGTAAGAACAGGTAAATCAATAGGGTTTTTCGTACGAATAAGTGCCCAGTGAACGGTTCGTTTAGCTTTATATATTGTTCTGGGTTGGCGTTGTTTTGGTTCTTCAGAAGTGTTAGACCTGTAAGAGAAAAATTTAAATGGTTGGGAAAGGCCATGGGATGTAGAAATATTTTTTTCACATTTTATTTCCTTTTAAAAACAGGTAAATCAATAGGGATTTTCGTACGGATATGTACCCAGTGAACGGTTCGTTTAGCTTTATATATTGTTCCGGGTGGGCGTTGTATTGGTTTTTTGGAAGTGTTAGACCTGTAAGAGAAAAATTTAAATGGTTGGGAAAGGCCATGGGATGTAGAAATATTTTTTTCACATTTTACTTCCTTATAAAAACAGGAAAATCAATAGGGATTTTCGTACGGATATGTACCCAGTGAACGGTTCGTTTAGCTTTATATATTGTTCCGGGTGGGCGTTGTATTGGTTTTTCGGAAGCGTTAGACCTGTAAGAAAAAAATTTAAATGGTTGGGAAAGGCCATGGGATGTAGAAATATTTTTTTCACATTTTATTTCCTTGTAAAAACAGGTAAATCAATAGGGTATTTCGTACGGATAAGTGCCCAGTGAACGGTTCGTTTAGCTTTATACATTGTTCCGGGTGGGCGTTGTATTGTTTTTTCGGAAGTGTTAGACCTGTAAGAGAAAAATTTAAATGGTTGGGAAAGGCCATGGGATGTAGAAATATTTTTTTCACATTTTACTTCCTTGTAAAAACAGGAAAATCGATAGGGATTTTCATACGGATAAGTACCCAGTGAACGGTTCGTTTATCTTTATATATTCTTCCGGGTGGGCGTTGTATTAATTTTTCGGAAGTGTTAGATCTGTAAGAGAAAAATTTAAATGGTTGGGAAAGGCCATGGGATGTAGAAATATTTTTTTCACATTTACTTCCTTGTAAAAACAGGTAAATCAATAGGGTTTTACGTACAGATAAGTACCCAGTGAACCGTTCGTTTAGCTTTATATATTGTTCCGGGTGGGCGTTGTATTGTTTTTTCGGAAGTGTTAGACCTGTAAGAGAAAAATTTAAATGGTTGGGAAAGGCCATGGGATGTAGAAATATTTTTTTCACATTTTACTTCCTTGTAAAAACAGGAAAATCAATAGGGATTTTCGTACGGATAAGTACCCAGTGAACCGTTCGTTTAGCTTTATATATTGTTCCGGGTGGGCGTTGTATTGGTTTTTCGGAAGTGTTAGACCTGTAAGAGAAAAATTTAAATGGTTGGGAAAGGCCATGGGACGTAGAAATATTTTTTTCACATTTACTTCCTTGTAAAAACAGGTAAATCAATAGGGATTTTCGTACGGATAAGTACCCAGTGAACGGTTCGTTTATCTTTATATATTCTTCCGGGTGGGCGTTGTATTAATTTTTCGGAAGTGTTAGACCTGTAAGAGAAAAATTTAAATGGTTGGGAAAGGCCATGGGATGTAGAAATATTTTTTTCACATTTACTTCCTTGTAAAAACAGGTAAATCAATAGGGTTTTACGTACGGATAAGTACCCAGTGAACCGTTCGTTTAGCTTTATATATTGTTCCGGGTGGGCGTTGTATTGTTTTTTCGGAAGTGTTAGACATGTAAGAGAAAAATTTAAATGGTTGGGAAAGGCCATGGGATGTAGAAATATTTTTTTCACATTTTACTTCCTTGTAAAAACAGGAAAATCAATAGGGATTTTCGTACGGATAAGTACCCAGTGAACCGTTCGTTTAGCTTTATATATTGTTCCGGGTGGGCGTTGTATTGGTTTTTCGGAAGTGTTAGACCTGTAAGAGAAAAATTTAAATGGTTGGGAAAGGCCATGGGATGTAGAAATATTTTTTTCACATTTACTTCCTTGTAAAAACAGGTAAATCAATAGGGTTTTTCGTACGGATAAGTACCCAGTGAACGGTTCGTTTAGCTTTATATATTGTTCCGGGTGGGCGTTGTATTGGTTTTTCAGAAGTGTTAGACCTGTAAGAGAAAAATTTAAATGGTTGGGAAAGGCCATGGGATGTAGAAATATTTTTTTCACATTTTATTTCCTTTTAAAAACAGGTAAATCAATAGGGATTTTCGTACGGATAAGTACCCAGTGAACGGTTCGTTTAGCTTTATATATTGTTCCGGGTGGGCGTTGTATTGGTTTTTTGGAAGTGTTAGACCTGTAAGAGAAAAATTTAAATGGTTGAGAAAGGCCATGGGATGTAGAAATATTTTTTTCACATTTTATTTCCTTTTAAAAACATGTAAATCAATAGGGTTTTTCGTACGGATAAGTACCCAGTGAACGGTTCGTTTAGCTTTATATATTGTTCCGGGTGGGCGTTGTATTGGTTTTTTGGAAGTGTTAGACCTGTAAGAGAAAAAATTTAAATGGTTGAGAAAGGCCATGGGATGTAGAAATATTTTTTTCACATTTTACTTCCTTATAAAAACAGGAAAATCAATAGGGATTTTCGTATGGATAAGTACCCAGTGAACGGTTCGTTTAGCTTTATATATTGTTCCGGGTGGGCGTTGTATTGGTTTTTCGGAAGTGTTAGACCTGTAAGAGAAAAATTTAAATGGTTGGGAAAGGCCATGGGATGTAGAAATATTTTTTTCACATTTACTTCCTTGTAAAAACAGGTAAATCAATAGGGTTTTTCGTACGGATAAGTACCCAGTGAACGGTTCGTTTAGCTTTATATATTGTTCCGGGTGGGCGTTGTATTGGTTTTTCAGAAGTGTTAGACCTGTAAAAGAAAAATTTAAATGGTTGGGAAAGGCCATGGGATGTAGAAATATTTTTTTCACATTTAATTCCTTTTAAAAACAGGTAAATCAATAGGGATTTTCGTACGGATAAGTACCCAGTGAACCGTTCGTTTAGCTTTATATATTGTTCCGGGTGGGCGTTGTATTGTTTTTTCGGAAGTGTTAGACCTGTAAGAGAAAAAATTAAATGGTTGGGAAAGGCCATGGGATGTAGAAATATTTTTTTCACATTTTACTTCCTTGTAAAAACAGGAAAATCAATAGGGATTTTCGTACGGATAAGTACCCAGTGAACGGTTCGTTTAGCTTTATATATTGTTTCGGGTGGGCGTTGTATTGGTTTTTCAGAAGTGTTAGACCTGTAAAAGAAAAATTTAAATGGTTGGGAAAGGCCATGGGATGTAGAAATATTTTTTTCACATTTTATTTCCTTTTAAAAACAGGTAAATCAATAGGGATTTTCGTACGGATAAGTACCCAGTGAACGGTTCGTTTAGCTTTATATATTGTTCCGGGTGGGCATTGTATTGGTTTTTTGGAAGTGTTAGACCTGTAAGAGAAAATCTTAAATGGTTGGGAAAGGCCATGGGATGTAGAAATATTTTTTTCACATTTACTTCCTTGTAAAAACAGGTAAATCAATAGGGTTTTTCGTACGGATAAGTACCCAGTGAACGGTTCGTTTAGCTTTATATATTGTTCCGGGTGGGCGTTGTATTGGTTTTTCAGAAGCGTTAGACCTGTAAGAGAAAAATTTAAATGGTTGGGAAAGGCCATGGGATGTAGAAATATTTTTTTCACATTTTACTTCCTTATAAAAACAGGAAAATCAATAGGGATTTTCGTACGGATATGTACCCAGTGAACGGTTCGTTTAGCTTTATATATTGTTCCGGGTGGGCGTTGTATTGGTTTTTCGGAAGCGTTAGACCTGTAAGAAAAAAATTTAAATGGTTGAGAAAGGCCATGGGATGTAGAAATATTTTTTTCACATTTACTTCCTTGTAAAAACAGGTAAATCAATAGGGTTTTTCGTACGGATAAGTACCCAGTGAACCGTTCGTTTAGCTTTATATATTGTTCCGGGTGGGCGTTGTATTGTTTTTTCGGAAGTGTTAGACCTGTAAGAGAAAAATTTAAATGGTTGGGAAAGGCCATGGGATGTAGAAATATTTTTTTTCACATTTTACTTCCTTGTAAATCAGGAAAATCAATAGGGATTTTCGTACGGATAAGTACCCAGTGAACCGTTCGTTTAGCTTTATATATTATTCCGGGTGGGCGGTGTTTTGGTTTTTCGGAAGTGTTAGACCTGTAAGAGAAAAATTTAAATGGTTGGGAAAGGCCATGGGATGTAGAAATATTTTTTTCACATTTTATTTCCTTGTAAAAACAGGTAAATCAATAGGGTTTTTCGTACGGATAAGTGCCCAGTGAACGGTTCGTTTAGCTTTATATATTGTTCCGGGTGGGCGTTGTATTGGTTTTTTGGAAGTGTTAGACCTGTAAGAGAAAATCTTAAATGGTTGGGAAAGGCCATGGGATGTAGAAATATTTTTTTCACATTTACTTCCTTGTAAAAACAGGTAAATCAATAGGGTTTTTCGTACGGATAAGTACCCAGTGAACGGTTCGTTTAGCTTTATATATTGTTCCGGGTGGGCGTTGTATTGGTTTTTCAGAAGCGTTAGACCTGTAAGAGAAAAATTTAAATGGTTGGGAAAGGCCATGGGATGTAGAAATATTTTTTTCACATTTTACTTCCTTATAAAAACAGGAAAATCAATAGGGATTTTCGTACGGATATGTACCCAGTGAACGGTTCGTTTAGCTTTATATATTGTTCCGGGTGGGCGTTGTATTGGTTTTTCGGAAGCGTTAGACCTGTAAGAAAAAAATTTAAATGGTTGAGAAAGGCCATGGGATGTAGAAATATTTTTTTCACATTTACTTCCTTGTAAAAACAGGTAAATCAATAGGGTTTTTCGTACGGATAAGTACCCAGTGAACCGTTCGTTTAGCTTTATATATTGTTCCGGGTGGGCGTTGTATTGTTTTTTCGGAAGTGTTAGACCTGTAAGAGAAAAATTTAAATGGTTGGGAAAGGCCATGGGATGTAGAAATATTTTTTTTCACATTTTACTTCCTTGTAAATCAGGAAAATCAATAGGGATTTTCGTACGGATAAGTACCCAGTGAACCGTTCGTTTAGCTTTATATATTATTCCGGGTGGGCGGTGTTTTGGTTTTTCGGAAGTGTTAGACCTGTAAGAGAAAAATTTAAATGGTTGGGAAAGGCCATGGGATGTAGAAATATTTTTTTCACATTTTATTTCCTTGTAAAAACAGGTAAATCAATAGGGTTTTTCGTACGGATAAGTGCCCAGTGAACGGTTCGTTTAGCTTTATATATTGTTCCGGGTGGGCGTTGTTTTGGTTTTTCAGAAGTGTTAGACCTGTAAGAGAAAAATTTAAATGGTTGGGAAAGGCCATGGGATGTAGAAATATTTTTTTCACATTTACTTCCTTGTAAAAACAGGTAAATCAATAGGGTTTTTCGTACGGATAAGTACCCAGTGAACGGTTCGTTTAGCTTTATATATTGTTCCGGGTGGGCGTTGTATTGGTTTTTCAGAAGCGTTAGACCTGTAAGAGAAAAATTTAAATGGTTGGGAAAGGCCATGGGATGTAGAAATATTTTTTTCACATTTTACTTCCTTATAAAAACAGGAAAATCAATAGGGATTTTCGTACGGATATGTACCCAGTGAACGGTTCGTTTAGCTTTATATATTGTTCCGGGTGGGCGTTGTATTGGTTTTTCGGAAGCGTTAGACCTGTAAGAAAAAAATTTAAATGGTTGAGAAAGGCCATGGGATGTAGAAATATTTTTTTCACATTTACTTCCTTGTAAAAACAGGTAAATCAATAGGGTTTTTCGTACGGATAAGTACCCAGTGAACCGTTCGTTTAGCTTTATATATTGTTCCGGGTGGGCGTTGTATTGTTTTTTCGGAAGTGTTAGACCTGTAAGAGAAAAATTTAAATGGTTGGGAAAGGCCATGGGATGTAGAAATATTTTTTTTCACATTTTACTTCCTTGTAAATCAGGAAAATCAATAGGGATTTTCGTACGGATAAGTACCCAGTGAACCGTTCGTTTAGCTTTATATATTATTCCGGGTGGGCGGTGTTTTGGTTTTTCGGAAGTGTTAGACCTGTAAGAGAAAAATTTAAATGGTTGGGAAAGGCCATGGGATGTAGAAATATTTTTTTCACATTTTATTTCCTTGTAAAAACAGGTAAATCAATAGGGTTTTTCGTACGGATAAGTGCCCAGTGAACGGTTCGTTTAGCTTTATATATTGTTCCGGGTGGGCGTTGTATTGGTTTTTTGGAAGTGTTAGACCTGTAAGAGAAAATCTTAAATGGTTGGGAAAGGCCATGGGATGTAGAAATATTTTTTTCACATTTACTTCCTTGTAAAAACAGGTAAATCAATAGGGTTTTTCGTACGGATAAGTACCCAGTGAACGGTTCGTTTAGCTTTATATATTGTTCCGGGTGGGCGTTGTATTGGTTTTTCAGAAGCGTTAGACCTGTAAGAGAAAAATTTAAATGGTTGGGAAAGGCCATGGGATGTAGAAATATTTTTTTCACATTTTACTTCCTTATAAAAACAGGAAAATCAATAGGGATTTTCGTACGGATATGTACCCAGTGAACGGTTCGTTTAGCTTTATATATTGTTCCGGGTGGGCGTTGTATTGGTTTTTCGGAAGCGTTAGACCTGTAAGAAAAAAATTTAAATGGTTGAGAAAGGCCATGGGATGTAGAAATATTTTTTTCACATTTACTTCCTTGTAAAAACAGGTAAATCAATAGGGTTTTTCGTACGGATAAGTACCCAGTGAACCGTTCGTTTAGCTTTATATATTGTTCCGGGTGGGCGTTGTATTGTTTTTTCGGAAGTGTTAGACCTGTAAGAGAAAAATTTAAATGGTTGGGAAAGGCCATGGGATGTAGAAATATTTTTTTTCACATTTTACTTCCTTGTAAATCAGGAAAATCAATAGGGATTTTCGTACGGATAAGTACCCAGTGAACCGTTCGTTTAGCTTTATATATTATTCCGGGTGGGCGGTGTTTTGGTTTTTCGGAAGTGTTAGACCTGTAAGAGAAAAATTTAAATGGTTGGGAAAGGCCATGGGATGTAGAAATATTTTTTTCACATTTTATTTCCTTGTAAAAACAGGTAAATCAATAGGGTTTTTCGTACGGATAAGTGCCCAGTGAACGGTTCGTTTAGCTTTATATATTGTTCCGGGTGGGCGTTGTTTTGGTTTTTCAGAAGTGTTAGACCTGTAAGAGAAAAATTTAAATGGTTGGGAAAGGCCATGTGATGTAGAAATATTTTTTTCACATATACTTCCTTGTAAAAACTGGTAAATCAATAGGGTTTTTCGTACGGATAAGTACCCAGTGAACGGTTCGTTTAGCTTTATATATTGTTCCGGGTGGGCGTTGTATTGGTTTTTCGGAAGTGTTAGACCTGTAAAAGAAAAATTTAAATGGTTGGGAAAGGCCATGGGATGTAGAAATATTTTTTTCACATTTACTTCCTTGTAAAAATAGGTAAATCAATAGGGATTTTCGTACGGATAAGTACCCAGTGAACCGTTCGTTTAGCTTTATATATTATTCCGGGTGGGCGGTGTTTTGGTTTTTCGGAAGTGTTAGACCTGTAAGAGAAAAATTTAAATGGTTGGGAAAGGCCATGGGATGTAGAAATATTTTTTTCACATTTTATTTCCTTGTAAAAACAGGTAAATCAATAGGGTTTTTCGTACGGATAAGTGCCCAGTGAACGGTTCGTTTAGCTTTATATATTGTTCCGGGTGGGCGTTGTATTGGTTTTTTGGAAGTGTTAGACCTGTAAGAGAAAATCTTAAATGGTTGGGAAAGGCCATGGGATGTAGAAATATTTTTTTCACATTTACTTCCTTGTAAAAACAGGTAAATCAATAGGGTTTTTCGTACGGATAAGTACCCAGTGAACGGTTCGTTTAGCTTTATATATTGTTCCGGGTGGGCGTTGTATTGGTTTTTCAGAAGCGTTAGACCTGTAAGAGAAAAATTTAAATGGTTGGGAAAGGCCATGGGATGTAGAAATATTTTTTTCACATTTTACTTCCTTATAAAAACAGGAAAATCAATAGGGATTTTCGTACGGATATGTACCCAGTGAACGGTTCGTTTAGCTTTATATATTGTTCCGGGTGGGCGTTGTATTGGTTTTTCGGAAGCGTTAGACCTGTAAGAAAAAAATTTAAATGGTTGAGAAAGGCCATGGGATGTAGAAATATTTTTTTCACATTTTATTTCCTTGTAAAAACAGGTAAATCAATAGGGTTTTTCGTACGGATAAGTGCCCAGTGAACGGTTCGTTTAGCTTTATATATTGTTCCGGGTGGGCGTTGTTTTGGTTTTTCAGAAGTGTTAGACCTGTAAGAGAAAAATTTAAATGGTTGGGAAAGGCCATGGGATGTAGAAATATTTTTTTCACATTTACTTCCTTGTAAAAACAGGTAAATCAATAGGGTTTTTCGTACGGATAAGTACCCAGTGAACCGTTCGTTTAGCTTTATATATTGTTCCGGGTGGGCGTTGTATTGTTTTTTCGGAAGTGTTAGACCTGTAAGAGAAAAATTTAAATGGTTGGGAAAGGCCATGGGATGTAGAAATATTTTTTTTCACATTTTACTTCCTTGTAAATCAGGAAAATCAATAGGGATTTTCGTACGGATAAGTACCCAGTGAACCGTTCGTTTAGCTTTATATATTATTCCGGGTGGGCGGTGTTTTGGTTTTTCGGAAGTGTTAGACCTGTAAGAGAAAAATTTAAATGGTTGGGAAAGGCCATGGGATGTAGAAATATTTTTTTCACATTTTATTTCCTTGTAAAAACAGGTAAATCAATAGGGTTTTTCGTACGGATAAGTGCCCAGTGAACGGTTCGTTTAGCTTTATATATTGTTCCGGGTGGGCGTTGTTTTGGTTTTTCAGAAGTGTTAGACCTGTAAGAGAAAAATTTAAATGGTTGGGAAAGGCCATGTGATGTAGAAATATTTTTTTCACATATACTTCCTTGTAAAAACTGGTAAATCAATAGGGTTTTTCGTACGGATAAGTACCCAGTGAACGGTTCGTTTAGCTTTATATATTGTTCCGGGTGGGCGTTGTATTGGTTTTTCGGAAGTGTTAGACCTGTAAAAGAAAAATTTAAATGGTTGGGAAAGGCCATGGGATGTAGAAATATTTTTTTCACATTTACTTCCTTGTAAAAATAGGTAAATCAATAGGGTTTTTCGTACGGATAAGTACCCAGTGAACGGTTCGTTTAGCTTTATATATTGTTCCGGGTGGGCGTTGTATTGGTTTTTCAGAAGTGTTAGACCTGTAAAAGAAAAATTTAAATGGTTGGGAAAGGCCATGGGATGTAGAAATATTTTTTTCACATTTTATTTCCTTTTAAAAACAGGTAAATCAATAGGGATTTTCGTACTGATAAGTACCCAGTGAACGGTTCGTTTAGCTTTATATATTGTTCCGGGTGGGCATTGTATTGGTTTTTTGGAAGTGTTAGACCTGTAAGAGAAAAATTTAAATGGTTGGGAAAGGCCATGGGATGTAGAAATATTTTTTTACATTTACTTCCTTGTAAAAACAGGTAAATCAATAGGGTTTTTCGTACGGATAAGTACCCAGTGAACGGTTCGTTTAGCTTTATATATTGTTACGGGTGGGCGTTGTATTGGTTTTTCAGAAGTGTTAGACCTGTAAAAGAAAAATTTAAATGGTTGGGAAAGGCCATGGGATGTAGAAATATTTTTTTCACATTTTATTTCCTTTTAAAAACAGGTAAATCAATAGGGATTTTCGTACGGATAAGTACCCAGTGAACGGTTCGTTTAGCTTTATATATTGTTCCGGGTGGGCGTTGTATTGGTTTTTTGGAAGTGTTAGACCTGTAAGAGAAAAATTTAAATGGTTGAGAAAGGCCATGGGATGTAGAAATATTTTTTTCACATTTTACTTCCTTATAAAAACAAGAAAATCAATAGGGATTTTCGTACGGATATGTACCCAGTGAACGGTTCGTTTAGCTTTATATATTGTTCCGGGTGGGCGTTGTATTGGTTTTTCGGAAGCGTTAGACCTGTAAGAAAAAAATTTAAATGGTTGGGAAAGGCCATGGGATGTAGAAATATTTTTTTCACATTTACTTCCTTGTAAAAACAGGTAAATCAATAGGGTTTTTCGTACGGATAAGTACCCAGTGAACGGTTCGTTTAGCTTTATATATTGTTCCGGGTGGGCGTTGTATTGGTTTTTCGGAAGTGTTAGACCTGTAAGAGAAAAATTTAAATGGTTGGGAAAGGCCATGGGATGTAGAAATATTTTTTTCACATTTACTTCCTTGTAAAAACAGGTAAATCAATAGGGTTTTTCATACGGATAAGTACCCAGTGAACGGTTCGTTTAGCTTTATATATTGTTCCGGGTGGGCGTTGTATTGGTTTTTCAGAAGTGTTAGACCTGTAAAAGAAAAATTTAAATGTTTGGGAAAGGCCATGGGATGTAGAAATATTTTTTTCACATTTTATTTCCTTTTAAAAACAGGTAAATCAATAGGGATTTTCGTACGGAGAAGTACCCAGTGAACGGTTCGTTTAGCTTTATATATTGTTCCGGGTGGGCGTTGTATTGGTTTTTTGGAAGTGTTAGACCTGTAAGAGAAAAATTTAAATGGTTGAGAAAGGCCATGGGATGTAGAAATATTTTTTTCACATTTTACTTCCTTATAAAAACAGGAAAATCAATAGGGATTTTCGTACGGATATGTACCCAGTGAACGGTTCGTTTAGATTTATATATTGTTCCGGGTGGGCGTTGTATTGGTTTTTCGGAAGCGTTAGACCTGTAAGAAAAAAATTTAAATGGTTGGGAAAGGCCATGGGATGTAGAAATATTTTTTTCACATTTTACTTCCTTGTAAAAACAGGAAAATCAATAGGGATTTTCGTACGGATAACTACCCAGTGAACCGTTCGTTTAGCTTTATATATTGTTCCGGGTGGGCGTTGTATTGGTTTTTCGGAAGTGTTAGACCTGTAAGAGAAAAATTTAAATGGTTGGCAAAGGCCATGGGATGTAGAAATATTTTTTTCACATTTACTTCCTTGTAAAAACAGGTAAATCAATAGGGTTTTTCGTACGGATAAGTACCCAGTGAACGGTTCGTTTAGCTTTATATATTGTTCCGGGTGGGCGTTGTATTGGTTTTTCGGAAGTGTTAGACCTGTAAGAGAAAAATTTAAATGGTTGGGAAAGGCCATGGGATGTAGAAATATTTTTTTCACATTTACTTCCTTGTAAAAACAGGTAAATCAATAGGGTTTTTCGTACGGATAAGTACCCAGTGAACGGTTCGTTTAGCTTTATATATTGTTCCGGGTGGGCGTTGTATTGGTTTTACAGAAGTGTTAGACCTGTAAAAGAAAAATTTAAATGGTTGGGAAAGGCCATGGGATGTAGAAATATTTTTTTCACATTTTATTTCCTTTTAAAAACAGGTAAATCAATAGGGATTTTCGTACGGATAAGTACCCAGTGAACGGTTCGTTTAGCTTTATATATTGTTCCGGGTGGGCGTTGTATTGGTTTTTTGGAAGTGTTAGACCTGTAAGAGAAAAATTTAAATGGCTGGGAAAGGCCATGGGATGTAGAAATATTTTTTTCACATTTACTTCCTTGTAAAAACAGGTAAATCAATAGGGTTTTTCGTACGGATAAGTACCCAGTGAACGGTTCGTTTAGCTTTATATATTGTTCCGGGTGGGCGTTGTATTGGTTTTTCAGAAGTGTTAGACCTGTAAGAGAAAAATTTAAATGGTTGGGAAAGGCCATGGGATGTAGAAATATTTTTTTCACATTTTATTTCCTTTTAAAAACAGGTAAATCAATAGGGATTTTCGTACGGATAATTACCCAGTGAACGGTTCGTTTAGCTTTATATATTGTTCCGGGTGGGCGTTGTATTGGTTTTTTGGAAGTGTTAGACCTGTAAGAGAAAAATTTAAATGGTTGGGAAAGGCCATGGGATGTAGAAATATTTTTTCACATTTTACTTCCTTATAAAAACAGGAAAATCAATAGGGATTTTCGTCCGGATATGTACCCAGTGAACGGTTCGTTTAGCTTTATATATTGTTCCGGGTGGGCGTTGTATTGGTTTTTCGGAAGTGTTAGACCTGTAAGAGAAAAATTTAAATGGTTGGGAAAGGCCATGGGATGTAGAAATATTTTTTTCACATTTACTTCCTTGTAAAAACAGGTAAATCAATAGGGTTTTTCGTATGGATAAGTACCCAGTGAACCGTTCGTTTAGCTTTATATATTGTTCCGGGTGGGCGTTGTATTGGTTTTTCGGAAGCGTTAGACCTGTAAGAAAAAAATTTAAATGGTTGGGAAAGGCCATGGGATGTAGAAATATTTTTTTCACATTTTACTTCCTTGTAAAAACAGGAAAATCAATAGGGATTTTCGTACGGATAAGTACCCAGTGAACCGTTCGTTTAGCTTTATATATTGTTCCGGGTGGGCGTTGTATTGGTTTTTCGGAAGTGTTAGACCTGTAAGAGAAAAATTTAAATGGTTGGGAAAGGCCATGGGATGTAGAAATATTTTTTTCACATTTACTTCCTTGTAAAAACAGGTAAATCAATAGGGTTTTTCGTATGGATAAGTACCCAGTGAACGGTTCGTTTAGCTTTATATATTGTTCCGGGTGGGCGTTGTATTGGTTTTTCGGAAGTGTTAGACCTGTAAGAGAAAAATTTAAATGGTTGGGAAAGGCCATGGGATGTAGAAATATTTTTTTCACATTTACTTCCTTGTAAAAACAGGTAAATCAATAGGGTTTTTCATACGGATAAGTACCCAGTGAACGGTTCGTTTAGCTTTATATATTGTTCCGGGTGGGCGTTGTATTGGCTTTTCAGAAGTGTTAGACCTGTAAAAGAAAAATTTAAATGTTTGGGAAAGGCCATGGGATGTAGAAATATTTTTTTCACATTTTATTTCCTTTTAAAAACAGGTAAATCTATAGGGATTTTCGTACGGATAAGTACCCAGTGAACGGTTCGTTTAGCTTTATATATTGTTCCGGGTGGGCGTTGTATTGGTTTTTTGGAAGTGTTAGACCTGTAAGAGAAAAATTTAAATGGTTGAGAAAGGCCATGGGATGTAGAAATATTTTTTTCACATTTTACTTCCTTATAAAAACAGGAAAATCAATAGGGATTTTCGTACGGATATGTACCCAGTGAACGGTTCGTTTAGATTTATATATTGTTCGGGGTGGGCGTTGTATTGGTTTTTCGGAAGCGTTAGACCTGTAAGAAAAAAAATTAAATGGTTGGGAAAGGCCATGGGATGTAGAAATATTTTTTTCACATTTTACTTCCTTGTAAAAACAGGAAAATCAATAGGGATTTTCGTACGGATAAGTACCCAGTGAACCGTTCGTTTAGCTTTATATATTGTTCCGGGTGGGCGTTGTATTGGTTTTTCGGAAGTGTTAGACCTGTAAGAGAAAAATTTAAATGGTTGGGAAAGGCCATGGGATGTAGAAATATTTTTTTCACATTTACTTCCTTGTAAAAACAGGTAAATCAATAGGGTTTTTCGTACGGATAAGTACCCAGTGAACGGTTCGTTTAGCTTTATATATTGTTCCGGGTGGGCGTTGTATTGGTTTTTCGGAAGTGTTAGACCTGTAAGAGAAAAATTTAAATGGTTGGGAAAGGCCATGGGATGTAGAAATATTTTTTTCACATTTACTTCCTTGTAAAAACAGGTAAATCAATAGGGTTTTTCGTACGGATAAGTACCCAGTGAACGGTTCGTTTAGCTTTATATATTGTTCCGGGTGGGCGTTGTATTGGTTTTACAGAAGTGTTAGACCTGTAAAAGAAAAATTTAAATGGTTGGGAAAGGCCATGGGATGTAGAAATATTTTTTTCACATTTTATTTCCTTTTAAAAACAGGTAAATCAATAGGGATTTTCGTACGGATAAGTACCCAGTGAACGGTTCGTTTAGCTTTATATATTGTTCCGGGTGGGCGTTGTATTGGTTTTTTGGAAGTGTTAGACCTGTAAGAGAAAAATTTAAATGGCTGGGAAAGGCCATGGGATGTAGAAATATTTTTTTCACATTTACTTCCTTGTAAAAACAGGTAAATCAATAGGGTTTTTCGTACGGATAAGTACCCAGTGAACGGTTCGTTTAGCTTTATATATTGTTCCGGGTGGGCGTTGTATTGGTTTTTCAGAAGTGTTAGACCTGTAAGAGAAAAATTTAAATGGTTGGGAAAGGCCATGGGATGTAGAAATATTTTTTTCACATTTTATTTCCTTTTAAAAACAGGTAAATCAATAGGGATTTTCGTACGGATAATTACCCAGTGAACGGTTCGTTTAGCTTTATATATTGTTCCGGGTGGGCGTTGTATTGGTTTTTTGGAAGTGTTAGACCTGTAAGAGAAAAATTTAAATGGTTGGCAAAGGCCATTGGATGTAGAAATATTTTTTCACATTTTACTTCCTTATAAAAACAGGAAAATCAATAGGGATTTTCGTCCGGATATGTACCCAGTGAACGGTTCGTTTAGCTTTATATATTGTTCCGGGTGGGCGTTGTATTGGTTTTTCGGAAGTGTTAGACCTGTAAGAGAAAAATTTTAAATGGTTGGGAAAGGCCATGGGATGTAGAAATATTTTTTTCACATTTTACTTCCTTGTAAAAACAGGAAAATCGATAGGGATTTTCATATGGATAAGTACCCAGTGAACGGTTCGTTTATCTTTATATATTCTTCCGGGTGGGCGTTGTATTGGTTTTTCGGAAGTGTTAGACCTGTAAGAGAAAAATTTAAATGGTTGGGAAAGGCCATGGGATGTAGAAATATTTTTTTCACATTTACTTCCTTGTAAAAACAGGTAAATCAATATGGTTTTTCGTACGGATAAGTACCCAGTGAACCGTTCGTTTAACTTTATATATTGTTCCGGGTGGGCGTTGTATTGTTTTTTCGGAAGTGTTAGACCTGTAAGAGAAAAAATTAAATGGTTGGGAAAGGCCATGGGATGTAGAAATATTTTTTTCACATTTTACTTCCTTGTAAAAACAGGAAAATCAATAGGGATTTTCGTACGGATAAGTACCCAGTGAACCGTTCGTTTAGCTTTATATATTGTTCCGGGTGGGCGTTGTTTTGGTTTTTCGGAAGTGTTAGACCTGTAAGAGAAAAATTTAAATGGTTGGGAAAGGCCATGGGATGTAGAAATATTTTTTTCACATTTACTTCCTTGTAAAAACAGGTAAATCAATAGGGTTTTTCGTACGGATAAGTAGCCAGTGAACGGTTCGTTTAGCTTTATATATTGGCAGGTAAGAGGGCAGTGTTGGCGGAATAAGGACGCGACACTGTTTAGTTTGGCTTAAATAGGCCACAGCTTTTTATTTCAACCTGCCTCCTTGAGGAGGGTTGGCACTGCCTGGAACAATGAGCCACCTAAGCAGCCAGCCGGCTGCTGCCCCACGAACCAGCAATAAGGAGCCCATCACTAATCCCCGCTGGGATACGGGTCTCCTTATGTGGCCCTGCTAAATGGGAGGCGACCCTGATGGGGGAGCCAAAGGGCGCAAACCTCCTTGGCATCCCCCGGAGTCGCCCGGTCAATAACGAGCCGCATTAACCTACCCCGCCGGGCAGGCCTGCTCGTGACTTACCACCCCTTTAAAGGGGTCCCAACCCTTGTGGGGAGACCGATCGCACACCGGCTCCCCACTAAACAGGCTCATTATCCAGTGCAGACCCCGCCACTGAACGGAAGTATTGACGTTCCCGCCAACCCCCGACCTCAGCTAACCACAAAAGGAGTGCACCTCTGATGTCGTGAAGCCATAAATCATGACCCCAATCAGAGAGGTGCACCCCGTCCGGGCGATAAAGAGCATCCAGCTGATTATCAATATCCGGATGCCATATCACTCTGCCCCCCAGTTGTAACATCAATTTAACGATAACGCGATTAACTTTACTCTTAACACGATTAATAACCGCGGGACGTTTTTCGCTCTTCCAACATTGCCGGCTCAACATTTCTGACCACATTAGCGTTGTGTTAGGGAGACGTTGATGCAGAATTTTTAAATCGTCGCACATAATGTTTATCAGACGTCGACCTGGCACTCCTGGAATATCGTTTTCCCCTAACTGGATGATCAAAACGTTGGGTGTCCCCCATCGAAAAACAGCTTGAGCAGCGACGTCCAGAAGCGAGCGCCATTTTAAGCCGCGGTGGCCGTTCCAAGTGAGCTGCAGGCTCTCCTCCAACCCGAGGTGACAGCCCCAACCGGTTGAATCGGCATACCGGCCGGCCCAATGGACCACGCTGTGCCCCAGCAATAAGACCGACCGCACCTGGGGCGATGTTCCTGGAACAAAAAACTGATCAGTCCAAGGCATTTGGGCGAACATAACATTTATAGACATTAGAGCGCCACCTCCCTAGATTACGAATCCTGGCAGGTGAAGCCCCATCCATGAATGCCTGTGTGGCCGCGCCGATTCTAAATGAGTGCGTTCCAAAATTTAAAGGGTTCATTCCCAATCGGATAAGACAAGCTTTCAAGATGGCGTGAAACTGAAAGCGAGAAAAATAAGACCCGTCCTTATGTACGAATAAAGGACCTCCGCATCCAGGACGGGCCTTCATATATTGTACCATCCACCATCTTGGGCATATGAATTTATTTTTGGACCTTTTAAGAAAAATGGAAGTGCCGCGGCCTGTTTTATCGGTCTTAGATTTTTGCAGCCACACTGAAATCCCGTCCCTAGATACTGAGACGTCTGTCAGCTGCACTGTATTGCACCCAGGGCCATGTCGAGATGGGGACACCAACTCCCCACAACGAAAGGCCCCAAAATAGGCCATAGTAAAGGCAGCCCCTGCTAAGGAAATCTCATAGTTATCAAAACAAACGTCTGTTAACCGTCTCAACAAATTTTTTAATAACTCCTTTGTTATAGGATGCCTAGCATCCTTGGTGGCCGGTTTTTCCCGCCTCCAACCCTTTATCGCTTGTAGGGCTAGAAATGATGAACTAGGGTCCCAACCCCCGATAAATTTGCTGAAAAAGGATAGTCCTGCCAGCTGAACGCGCATGGTTCTGGGGGACATGCCGGACTCCTTAAGGGAAACCAAATAACGTAATAAAAGGCTTTCCTTCATGGGCCAACGATCTCTGTGCCCTCTGGTGGCGGCAAACGCTCGAAATCTCCTTGCCGCTCCCTCATAAGCTCGACGTGTGGAGGCGGCCAATGACCCCAACGCGCCCTGGATAATCACTTGTTGCCAAGCTCCCAAAGTTCTTCCGGGAAGATGTCCGGATCTGGGTTTGCCTCGGGGGCCAGACGACGAAATCTCTCGTCCTGGAAACGAGAGAGGGCGTCGGCCACCTCGTTGTTGACCCCTGGCACATGTTTTGCGCGAAAGGTAATATTAAGCGAGAGACAGGTCAGCACTAGACGACGGACCACTCCCATGACCCGCATGGATTTTGAAGACAACTTGTTCACTATGAGAACCACGGCTTGGTTATCGCACCAAAATGTTACCTTCTTATCTTTAAAGTGCCGACCCCAAAGAACCACCGCCACTAAAATGGGAAACGCCTCCAAAAATGACAGGTCCCTGCGGACCTCCTCCCCCCAAGTCTGTGGCCACCGCTTTGCGCACCAGTGGTTCCCGTAAAATACGCCAAATCCTATTCCGCCTGCTGCATCAGAATGAATTTGTAGGCATTCTCCTAAACAGAGTTGTGATTGCCAGATGGCCACACCGTTAAATTTGACCAAAAACTCACGCCAGATCTTGATATCTTCCTTTGTTTGTGCGTTTACCCGTATTCGATGATGCGGTTTTCTCATCCCTGCAGTTGAATGTGCCATTCGAGCGCAAAAAGCCCTGCCCGGCACAATCACTTTGCAGGCAAAATTTAAATGGCCTATTAAGGACTGCATTTCCTTTAACGTACATTTTTTTCTATGAAACATCTCATCCAATAGGCCCTGCAAAACCTCCAACTTACCCCGCGGCAACCTGGAAAGGCCTGCCTCGGAATCCAACTCAATTCCGAGGTAAGTCAAACAGGGAGACGGTCCTTCCGTTTTTTCCTCCGCGAGAGGGACCCCCAACTCGGCGGCCAATGCCTGAAACATGGCCAGGCGATCACCGCACGCCCGGGATTCGCGGGGCCCCACGAAAAGGAAGTCATCGAGATAGTGCGTGACTTCTCGAAAAGACCCCTTCTTCTTAACCGCCCATTCCAAGAATGTACTAAATGTCTCAAAGGCAGCGCATGCCACTGCGCACCCCATGGGCATGGCCTTATCGACGTACCACTTACCTTGGAAGCGCATCCCCAAAAGATTGAAGTCCTCGGGATGCACTGGGAGAAGCCGAAATGCGGATTTTATATCGCATTTGGCCATTAGGGCTCCCTTCCCGCAACCCCGAACTAATGACACTGCCTTGTCAAAAGGAGCGTAACGCACTGAACAGAGTTCTGGTGCGATCCCGTCGTTAACCGAACTGCCCCGGGGGTACGATAGATGCTGTATTAAGCGAAATTCCCCTGGGGCTTTCTTGGGTACCACTCCCAACGGAGATACCCGCAGGTTAGGGATGGGAGGAAAATCAAACGGCCCTGCAATGCGCCCTTCAGCGCATTCCTTTCTTAACTTCTGTGCCACCACCTCAGGCATTTCCCTTGCAGATCTGAGGTTATCACATTGGGTAACTGCCCGCTCCCCCACGTAGGGAATGCGAAAACCCAACTCAAACCCGTTCCGTAGATATTCCGCACCTTCTCTGTCTGGATAGTGCAGTAACCACTCGTTCAATTTTAATAAACTTACCGGAGAATGTGCCATGCAGGTAAGTGAGGGAACTGAGGTCTTACGAGGTTTTGGATGTGCCAGCAGGTGCAGTGGTTCCCGATCCCCCGTCCTTTTTCCCAGAGGATCGGGCCCCGCGAAAGGGCGCCTGGGAAGTGCCTCGTGTGCATGCCGGAAGCGCATGATTGCCACCGCATGCCTCGCATCTATGGTCAAAACGACACTTGCGCCTACGGCATCCCTTATTATTGTAGTCCCAGCATGGGAGCGAGGAAAAACGTCTGCCTTGCGTCCTCTGCTGTCCCTTTTCCCTTGGGCGACGGGCACTCGAGCCCACATATACCATCCAGGTATCTGTGTGCTTCAAGTCCCATCTGACGTCCTCGTTTTGTGAGGCCAGCTCACGGAACACTCGATCGTATTCCATGGCGGCCTCTTCTCCGGCCAGATCTTTTGCCTCCAAAATGTGGCACATGTAACGCCCCAAGTGCCACGCCCGTTCTGGGTAAGCACCCACAATCAATGTGAAGTACTCCCCGAAGCCCCTCATCCAGTTGTCGAAGGAATATTCAACTGGGGGAGATTCCCTCCTCCGTTTTTTATCCCTTCGGCTACCGGTGTCTCCCCCTTGGGTCTGCCCTTTTATCAAAGAAAAGAAATCGATAAAATACCCTTCCAGGGCTCTTTCCCGGATTTTCGCCGGCAAATGCACCCCCGGTGGCGCTTCATTCGCCCTGTACCTAACCGGGGGTGCTCTGGCCTTTTTTGGAATCCCGGCCTCGTCCAATAATCGCTCGGAATTCAAGCGGCGGTGGTTCATCCACTTTGGGATGCCGGGCACGTATGCCCCCTCTAACCAGTACCAGCCTTCCCGCCGGACAAAGTTACCCTCATCCCCAGAGGTGGACTCACCCGATGAGGGGCTGACCTGGACGGCTCTTTTTCGCTTGCTGCCCACCGAGCCGTGGTGCTGCCGTTCCTTGGCTTCAGCCTTCCTCAACGGCTTTGGTGACTCCTCTGGTGAAAGGCTTCCTGTATCACTTGAAGCCGCACCAAGATCAAGTCCTGTACTAAGCCCGCTTTTTTCTTTTTTCCTTGCCATATGTTCCACGGCGCGAGCATAACCCCTACAATAAGTGTCCAGTTGACTGGCTCTGGTAGATGATGCTCGCTTGCCGTGTGTTTGGAAAACCCCTTCAGAGCTGCTGCCACTCTGCATTGAAGCCTGCTCATCAGAGCTCGATGAAGCAGGACTGCCACCCCTCAGCTCCATAGCCGCCCTGCGAAGACTCCCTTTTGGGGCCTTGCTGCGGCTTGCGTTTTTGCTTCCCATCCTCTGATGACCACTGCTCTGCTCTACATGTGCTCTTTTATCTTTTCTAAGCGCCCTGGGGCTACTAGAACTATCGCTGGAGGATGCCTCGCTCAGCGTGTCCCCGGTTGCCTGTGCTCTGCCAGAAGCCCCTTTTTGAGGCCTCTTTACCATGCTGGCAAAGCGCTCTCCCGTGGCCCTCCGCCTGGACCCCTTGGAAGCCAGTAAGCTCCTGCCCCGATATTTTTCCGGGCTGGCCTTTTTGCCCCGAGAACTGCTGTTCCGGGGTTTCGGCTTGGACCCGGAGCGGTCCCTAGGCCTGCGGACTGGGCTCCTCCCCGTTCTACCTCCCCCCCGAGTGGGCCCAGTTCTGACCCGTGAGGCCGGTGTAACTGCCACCCAGGCCTCGCGCGCCTTTGACGCGCTTGCTCTGCGAGGGGTGCGGCCCTCTCGGCCCGCGCCGCCCTCGCCCCCGTCCGCCGCCGTCCGGGCTTGTCTCCCGGTCCTGCTGGCGGCTCGGCCTGAAGCGCCGCGTCGTCTCCCCGCCATTTTTTTTTTTTTTTAATCGCAGTAGCGAGGAGGAAGAATTCCACCCGCGAGCCTCTCGCCCCGAAAGCAACCTATAGAGGTAATTAGAGGCGTGAAATTGTCGGAGCCCTCAATAGCCCAATAGCTGGCCTACCGCGTCTCCCAACCGGCGAAGCCGAACGACCGTTCAACTCGTCGCCGTCTTGGCAAGAGGCGGGAAAGACACCCAGGCAGCGTCCTATATCAGACGCTCCTGGCCCCGCCTCCTGCCGCGCGCGCTGCGTTGCAGCGCGCGCGAGAAGCCTCCAGCTGGGCCCGCCCGTGCCGCCTCCTTACCCGCTCGCCCTCCACCCGCCAAATGGCGACCCGGGTAAGTCCCGGCCTCCTATTGTTTCGGGTGGGCGTTGTATTGGTTTTTCAGAAGTGTTAGACCTGTAAAAGAAAAATTTAAATGGTTGGGAAAGGCCATGGGATGTAGAAATATTTTTTTCACATTTTATTTCCTTTTAAAAACAGGTATATCAATAGGGATTTTCGTACGGATAAGTACCCAGTGAACGGTTCGTTTAGCTTTATATATTGTTCCGGGTGGGCATTGTATTGGTTTTTTGGAAGTGTTAGACCTGTAAGAGAAAATCTTAAATGGTTGGGAAAGGCCATGGGATGTAGAAATATTTTTTTCACATTTACTTCCTTGTAAAAACAGGTAAATCAATAGGGATTTTCGTACGGATATGTACCCAGTGAACGGTTCGTTTAGCTTTATATATTGTTCCGGGTGGGCGTTGTATTGGTTTTTCGGAAGCGTTAGACCTGTAAGAAAAAAATTTAAATGGTTGGGAAAGGCCATGGGATGTAGAAATATTTTTTTCACATTTTACTTCCTTGTAAAAACAGGAAAATCAATAGGGATTTTCGTACGGATAAGTACCCAATGAACCGTTCGTTTAGCTTTATATATTGTTCCGGGTGGGCGTTGTATTGGTTTTTCGGAAGTGTTAGACCTGTAAGAGAAAAATTTAAATGGTTGGGAAAGGCCATGGGATGTAGAAATATTTTTTTCACATTTACTTCCTTGTAAAAACAGGTAAATCAATAGGGTTTTTCGTACGGATAAGTACCCAGTGAACGGTTCGTTTAGCTTTATATATTGTTCCGGGTGGGCGTTGTATTGGTTTTTCGGAAGTGTTAGACCTGTAAGAGAAAAATTTAAATGGTTGGGAAAGGCCATGGGATGTAGAAATATTTTTTTCACATTTACTTCCTTGTAAAAACAGGTAAATCAATAGGGTTTTTCGTACGGATAAGTACCCAGTGAACCGTTCGTTTAGCTTTATATATTGTTCCGGGTGGGCGTTGTATTGGTTTTTCGGAAGTGTTAGACCTGTAAGAGAAAAATTTAAATGGTTGGGAAAGGCCATGGGACGTAGAAATATTTTTTTCACATTTACTTCCTTGTAAAAACAGGTAAATCAATAGGGATTTTCGTACGGATAAGTACCCAGTGAACGGTTCGTTTATCTTTATATATTCTTCCGGGTGGGCGTTGTATTAATTTTTCGGAAGTGTTAGACCTGTAAGAGAAAAATTTAAATGGTTGGGAAAGGCCATGGGATGTAGAAATATTTTTTTCACATTTACTTCCTTGTAAAAACAGGTAAATCAATAGGGTTTTACGTACGGATAAGTACCCAGTGAACCGTTCGTTTAGCTTTATATATTGTTCCGGGTGGGCGTTGTATTGTTTTTTCGGAAGTGTTAGACATGTAAGAGAAAAATTTAAATGGTTGGGAAAGGCCATGGGATGTAGAAATATTTTTTTCACATTTTACTTCCTTGTAAAAACAGGAAAATCAATAGGGATTTTCGTACGGATAAGTACCCAGTGAACCGTTCGTTTAGCTTTATATATTGTTCCGGGTGGGCGTTGTATTGGTTTTTCGGAAGTGTTAGACCTGTAAGAGAAAAATTTAAATGGTTGGGAAAGGCCATGGGATGTAGAAATATTTTTTTCACATTTACTTCCTTGTAAAAACAGGTAAATCAATAGGGTTTTTCGTACGGATAAGTACCCAGTGAACGGTTCGTTTAGCTTTATATATTGTTCCGGGTGGGCGTTGTATTGGTTTTTCAGAAGTGTTAGACCTGTAAGAGAAAAATTTAAATGGTTGGGAAAGGCCATGGGATGTAGAAATATTTTTTTCACATTTTATTTCCTTTTAAAAACAGGTAAATCAATAGGGATTTTCGTACGGATAAGTACCCAGTGAACGGTTCGTTTAGCTTTATATATTGTTCCGGGTGGGCGTTGTATTGGTTTTTTGGAAGTGTTAGACCTGTAAGAGAAAAATTTAAATGGTTGAGAAAGGCCATGGGATGTAGAAATATTTTTTTCACATTTTATTTCCTTTTAAAAACATGTAAATCAATAGGGTTTTTCGTACGGATAAGTACCCAGTGAACGGTTCGTTTAGCTTTATATATTGTTCCGGGTGGGCGTTGTATTGGTTTTTTGGAAGTGTTAGACCTGTAAGAGAAAAAATTTAAATGGTTGAGAAAGGCCATGGGATGTAGAAATATTTTTTTCACATTTTACTTCCTTATAAAAACAGGAAAATCAATAGGGATTTTCGTATGGATAAGTACCCAGTGAACGGTTCGTTTAGCTTTATATATTGTTCCGGGTGGGCGTTGTATTGGTTTTTCGGAAGTGTTAGACCTGTAAGAGAAAAATTTAAATGGTTGGGAAAGGCCATGGGATGTAGAAATATTTTTTTCACATTTACTTCCTTGTAAAAACAGGTAAATCAATAGGGTTTTTCGTACGGATAAGTACCCAGTGAACGGTTCGTTTAGCTTTATATATTGTTCCGGGTGGGCGTTGTATTGGTTTTTCAGAAGTGTTAGACCTGTAAAAGAAAAATTTAAATGGTTGGGAAAGGCCATGGGATGTAGAAATATTTTTTTCACATTTAATTCCTTTTAAAAACAGGTAAATCAATAGGGATTTTCGTACGGATAAGTACCCAGTGAACCGTTCGTTTAGCTTTATATATTGTTCCGGGTGGGCGTTGTATTGTTTTTTCGGAAGTGTTAGACCTGTAAGAGAAAAAATTAAATGGTTGGGAAAGGCCATGGGATGTAGAAATATTTTTTTCACATTTTACTTCCTTGTAAAAACAGGAAAATCAATAGGGATTTTCGTACGGATAAGTACCCAGTGAACGGTTCGTTTAGCTTTATATATTGTTTCGGGTGGGCGTTGTATTGGTTTTTCAGAAGTGTTAGACCTGTAAAAGAAAAATTTAAATGGTTGGGAAAGGCCATGGGATGTAGAAATATTTTTTTCACATTTTATTTCCTTTTAAAAACAGGTAAATCAATAGGGATTTTCGTACGGATAAGTACCCAGTGAACGGTTCGTTTAGCTTTATATATTGTTCCGGGTGGGCATTGTATTGGTTTTTTGGAAGTGTTAGACCTGTAAGAGAAAATCTTAAATGGTTGGGAAAGGCCATGGGATGTAGAAATATTTTTTTCACATTTACTTCCTTGTAAAAACAGGTAAATCAATAGGGTTTTTCGTACGGATAAGTACCCAGTGAACGGTTCGTTTAGCTTTATATATTGTTCCGGGTGGGCGTTGTATTGGTTTTTCAGAAGCGTTAGACCTGTAAGAGAAAAATTTAAATGGTTGGGAAAGGCCATGGGATGTAGAAATATTTTTTTCACATTTTACTTCCTTATAAAAACAGGAAAATCAATAGGGATTTTCGTACGGATATGTACCCAGTGAACGGTTCGTTTAGCTTTATATATTGTTCCGGGTGGGCGTTGTATTGGTTTTTCGGAAGCGTTAGACCTGTAAGAAAAAAATTTAAATGGTTGAGAAAGGCCATGGGATGTAGAAATATTTTTTTCACATTTACTTCCTTGTAAAAACAGGTAAATCAATAGGGTTTTTCGTACGGATAAGTACCCAGTGAACCGTTCGTTTAGCTTTATATATTGTTCCGGGTGGGCGTTGTATTGTTTTTTCGGAAGTGTTAGACCTGTAAGAGAAAAATTTAAATGGTTGGGAAAGGCCATGGGATGTAGAAATATTTTTTTTCACATTTTACTTCCTTGTAAATCAGGAAAATCAATAGGGATTTTCGTACGGATAAGTACCCAGTGAACCGTTCGTTTAGCTTTATATATTATTCCGGGTGGGCGGTGTTTTGGTTTTTCGGAAGTGTTAGACCTGTAAGAGAAAAATTTAAATGGTTGGGAAAGGCCATGGGATGTAGAAATATTTTTTTCACATTTTATTTCCTTGTAAAAACAGGTAAATCAATAGGGTTTTTCGTACGGATAAGTGCCCAGTGAACGGTTCGTTTAGCTTTATATATTGTTCCGGGTGGGCGTTGTATTGGTTTTTTGGAAGTGTTAGACCTGTAAGAGAAAATCTTAAATGGTTGGGAAAGGCCATGGGATGTAGAAATATTTTTTTCACATTTACTTCCTTGTAAAAACAGGTAAATCAATAGGGTTTTTCGTACGGATAAGTACCCAGTGAACGGTTCGTTTAGCTTTATATATTGTTCCGGGTGGGCGTTGTATTGGTTTTTCAGAAGCGTTAGACCTGTAAGAGAAAAATTTAAATGGTTGGGAAAGGCCATGGGATGTAGAAATATTTTTTTCACATTTTACTTCCTTATAAAAACAGGAAAATCAATAGGGATTTTCGTACGGATATGTACCCAGTGAACGGTTCGTTTAGCTTTATATATTGTTCCGGGTGGGCGTTGTATTGGTTTTTCGGAAGCGTTAGACCTGTAAGAAAAAAATTTAAATGGTTGAGAAAGGCCATGGGATGTAGAAATATTTTTTTCACATTTACTTCCTTGTAAAAACAGGTAAATCAATAGGGTTTTTCGTACGGATAAGTACCCAGTGAACCGTTCGTTTAGCTTTATATATTGTTCCGGGTGGGCGTTGTATTGTTTTTTCGGAAGTGTTAGACCTGTAAGAGAAAAATTTAAATGGTTGGGAAAGGCCATGGGATGTAGAAATATTTTTTTTCACATTTTACTTCCTTGTAAATCAGGAAAATCAATAGGGATTTTCGTACGGATAAGTACCCAGTGAACCGTTCGTTTAGCTTTATATATTATTCCGGGTGGGCGGTGTTTTGGTTTTTCGGAAGTGTTAGACCTGTAAGAGAAAAATTTAAATGGTTGGGAAAGGCCATGGGATGTAGAAATATTTTTTTCACATTTTATTTCCTTGTAAAAACAGGTAAATCAATAGGGTTTTTCGTACGGATAAGTGCCCAGTGAACGGTTCGTTTAGCTTTATATATTGTTCCGGGTGGGCGTTGTTTTGGTTTTTCAGAAGTGTTAGACCTGTAAGAGAAAAATTTAAATGGTTGGGAAAGGCCATGGGATGTAGAAATATTTTTTTCACATTTACTTCCTTGTAAAAACAGGTAAATCAATAGGGTTTTTCGTACGGATAAGTACCCAGTGAACGGTTCGTTTAGCTTTATATATTGTTCCGGGTGGGCGTTGTATTGGTTTTTCAGAAGCGTTAGACCTGTAAGAGAAAAATTTAAATGGTTGGGAAAGGCCATGGGATGTAGAAATATTTTTTTCACATTTTACTTCCTTATAAAAACAGGAAAATCAATAGGGATTTTCGTACGGATATGTACCCAGTGAACGGTTCGTTTAGCTTTATATATTGTTCCGGGTGGGCGTTGTATTGGTTTTTCGGAAGCGTTAGACCTGTAAGAAAAAAATTTAAATGGTTGAGAAAGGCCATGGGATGTAGAAATATTTTTTTCACATTTACTTCCTTGTAAAAACAGGTAAATCAATAGGGTTTTTCGTACGGATAAGTACCCAGTGAACCGTTCGTTTAGCTTTATATATTGTTCCGGGTGGGCGTTGTATTGTTTTTTCGGAAGTGTTAGACCTGTAAGAGAAAAATTTAAATGGTTGGGAAAGGCCATGGGATGTAGAAATATTTTTTTTCACATTTTACTTCCTTGTAAATCAGGAAAATCAATAGGGATTTTCGTACGGATAAGTACCCAGTGAACCGTTCGTTTAGCTTTATATATTATTCCGGGTGGGCGGTGTTTTGGTTTTTCGGAAGTGTTAGACCTGTAAGAGAAAAATTTAAATGGTTGGGAAAGGCCATGGGATGTAGAAATATTTTTTTCACATTTTATTTCCTTGTAAAAACAGGTAAATCAATAGGGTTTTTCGTACGGATAAGTGCCCAGTGAACGGTTCGTTTAGCTTTATATATTGTTCCGGGTGGGCGTTGTATTGGTTTTTTGGAAGTGTTAGACCTGTAAGAGAAAATCTTAAATGGTTGGGAAAGGCCATGGGATGTAGAAATATTTTTTTCACATTTACTTCCTTGTAAAAACAGGTAAATCAATAGGGTTTTTCGTACGGATAAGTACCCAGTGAACGGTTCGTTTAGCTTTATATATTGTTCCGGGTGGGCGTTGTATTGGTTTTTCAGAAGCGTTAGACCTGTAAGAGAAAAATTTAAATGGTTGGGAAAGGCCATGGGATGTAGAAATATTTTTTTCACATTTTACTTCCTTATAAAAACAGGAAAATCAATAGGGATTTTCGTACGGATATGTACCCAGTGAACGGTTCGTTTAGCTTTATATATTGTTCCGGGTGGGCGTTGTATTGGTTTTTCGGAAGCGTTAGACCTGTAAGAAAAAAATTTAAATGGTTGAGAAAGGCCATGGGATGTAGAAATATTTTTTTCACATTTACTTCCTTGTAAAAACAGGTAAATCAATAGGGTTTTTCGTACGGATAAGTACCCAGTGAACCGTTCGTTTAGCTTTATATATTGTTCCGGGTGGGCGTTGTATTGTTTTTTCGGAAGTGTTAGACCTGTAAGAGAAAAATTTAAATGGTTGGGAAAGGCCATGGGATGTAGAAATATTTTTTTTCACATTTTACTTCCTTGTAAATCAGGAAAATCAATAGGGATTTTCGTACGGATAAGTACCCAGTGAACCGTTCGTTTAGCTTTATATATTATTCCGGGTGGGCGGTGTTTTGGTTTTTCGGAAGTGTTAGACCTGTAAGAGAAAAATTTTAATGGTTGGGAAAGGCCATGGGATGTAGAAATATTTTTTTCACATTTTATTTCCTTGTAAAAACAGGTAAATCAATAGGGTTTTTCGTACGGATAAGTGCCCAGTGAACGGTTCGTTTAGCTTTATATATTGTTCCGGGTGGGCGTTGTTTTGGTTTTTCAGAAGTGTTAGACCTGTAAGAGAAAAATTTAAATGGTTGGGAAAGGCCATGTGATGTAGAAATATTTTTTTCACATATACTTCCTTGTAAAAACTGGTAAATCAATAGGGTTTTTCGTACGGATAAGTACCCAGTGAACGGTTCGTTTAGCTTTATATATTGTTCCGGGTGGGCGTTGTATTGGTTTTTCGGAAGTGTTAGACCTGTAAAAGAAAAATTTAAATGGTTGGGAAAGGCCATGGGATGTAGAAATATTTTTTTCACATTTACTTCCTTGTAAAAATAGGTAAATCAATAGGGATTTTCGTACGGATAAGTACCCAGTGAACCGTTCGTTTAGCTTTATATATTATTCCGGGTGGGCGGTGTTTTGGTTTTTCGGAAGTGTTAGACCTGTAAGAGAAAAATTTAAATGGTTGGGAAAGGCCATGGGATGTAGAAATATTTTTTTCACATTTTATTTCCTTGTAAAAACAGGTAAATCAATAGGGTTTTTCGTACGGATAAGTGCCCAGTGAACGGTTCGTTTAGCTTTATATATTGTTCCGGGTGGGCGTTGTATTGGTTTTTTGGAAGTGTTAGACCTGTAAGAGAAAATCTTAAATGGTTGGGAAAGGCCATGGGATGTAGAAATATTTTTTTCACATTTACTTCCTTGTAAAAACAGGTAAATCAATAGGGTTTTTCGTACGGATAAGTACCCAGTGAACGGTTCGTTTAGCTTTATATATTGTTCCGGGTGGGCGTTGTATTGGTTTTTCAGAAGCGTTAGACCTGTAAGAGAAAAATTTAAATGGTTGGGAAAGGCCATGGGATGTAGAAATATTTTTTTCACATTTTACTTCCTTATAAAAACAGGAAAATCAATAGGGATTTTCGTACGGATATGTACCCAGTGAACGGTTCGTTTAGCTTTATATATTGTTCCGGGTGGGCGTTGTATTGGTTTTTCGGAAGCGTTAGACCTGTAAGAAAAAAATTTAAATGGTTGAGAAAGGCCATGGGATGTAGAAATATTTTTTTCACATTTACTTCCTTGTAAAAACAGGTAAATCAATAGGGTTTTTCGTACGGATAAGTACCCAGTGAACCGTTCGTTTAGCTTTATATATTGTTCCGGGTGGGCGTTGTATTGTTTTTTCGGAAGTGTTAGACCTGTAAGAGAAAAATTTAAATGGTTGGGAAAGGCCATGGGATGTAGAAATATTTTTTTTCACATTTTACTTCCTTGTAAATCAGGAAAATCAATAGGGATTTTCGTACGGATAAGTACCCAGTGAACCGTTCGTTTAGCTTTATATATTATTCCGGGTGGGCGGTGTTTTGGTTTTTCGGAAGTGTTAGACCTGTAAGAGAAAAATTTAAATGGTTGGGAAAGGCCATGGGATGTAGAAATATTTTTTTCACATTTTATTTCCTTGTAAAAACAGGTAAATCAATAGGGTTTTTCGTACGGATAAGTGCCCAGTGAACGGTTCGTTTAGCTTTATATATTGTTCCGGGTGGGCGTTGTTTTGGTTTTTCAGAAGTGTTAGACCTGTAAGAGAAAAATTTAAATGGTTGGGAAAGGCCATGTGATGTAGAAATATTTTTTTCACATATACTTCCTTGTAAAAACTGGTAAATCAATAGGGTTTTTCGTACGGATAAGTACCCAGTGAACGGTTCGTTTAGCTTTATATATTGTTCCGGGTGGGCGTTGTATTGGTTTTTCGGAAGTGTTAGACCTGTAAAAGAAAAATTTAAATGGTTGGGAAAGGCCATGGGATGTAGAAATATTTTTTTCACATTTACTTCCTTGTAAAAATAGGTAAATCAATAGGGTTTTTCGTACGGATAAGTACCCAGTGAACGGTTCGTTTAGCTTTATATATTGTTCCGGGTGGGCGTTGTATTGGTTTTTCAGAAGTGTTAGACCTGTAAAAGAAAAATTTAAATGGTTGGGAAAGGCCATGGGATGTAGAAATATTTTTTTCACATTTTATTTCCTTTTAAAAACAGGTAAATCAATAGGGTTTTTCGTACGGATAAGTACCCAGTGAACGGTTCGTTTAGCTTTATATATTGTTCCGGGTGGGCGTTGTATTGGTTTTTCAGAAGCGTTAGACCTGTAAGAGAAAAATTTAAATGGTTGGGAAAGGCCATGGGATGTAGAAATATTTTTTTCACATTTTACTTCCTTATAAAAACAGGAAAATCAATAGGGATTTTCGTACGGATATGTACCCAGTGAACGGTTCGTTTAGCTTTATATATTGTTCCGGGTGGGCGTTGTATTGGTTTTTCGGAAGCGTTAGACCTGTAAGAAAAAAATTTAAATGGTTGAGAAAGGCCATGGGATGTAGAAATATTTTTTTCACATTTACTTCCTTGTAAAAACAGGTAAATCAATAGGGTTTTTCGTACGGATAAGTACCCAGTGAACCGTTCGTTTAGCTTTATATATTGTTCCGGGTGGGCGTTGTATTGTTTTTTCGGAAGTGTTAGACCTGTAAGAGAAAAATTTAAATGGTTGGGAAAGGCCATGGGATGTAGAAATATTTTTTTTCACATTTTACTTCCTTGTAAATCAGGAAAATCAATAGGGATTTTCGTACGGATAAGTACCCAGTGAACCGTTCGTTTAGCTTTATATATTATTCCGGGTGGGCGGTGTTTTGGTTTTTCGGAAGTGTTAGACCTGTAAGAGAAAAATTTAAATGGTTGGGAAAGGCCATGGGATGTAGAAATATTTTTTTCACATTTTATTTCCTTGTAAAAACAGGTAAATCAATAGGGTTTTTCGTACGGATAAGTGCCCAGTGAACGGTTCGTTTAGCTTTATATATTGTTCCGGGTGGGCGTTGTTTTGGTTTTTCAGAAGTGTTAGACCTGTAAGAGAAAAATTTAAATGGTTGGGAAAGGCCATGTGATGTAGAAATATTTTTTTCACATATACTTCCTTGTAAAAACTGGTAAATCAATAGGGTTTTTCGTACGGATAAGTACCCAGTGAACGGTTCGTTTAGCTTTATATATTGTTCCGGGTGGGCGTTGTATTGGTTTTTCGGAAGTGTTAGACCTGTAAAAGAAAAATTTAAATGGTTGGGAAAGGCCATGGGATGTAGAAATATTTTTTTCACATTTACTTCCTTGTAAAAATAGGTAAATCAATAGGGTTTTTCGTACGGATAAGTACCCAGTGAACGGTTCGTTTAGCTTTATATATTGTTCCGGGTGGGCGTTGTATTGGTTTTTCAGAAGTGTTAGACCTGTAAAAGAAAAATTTAAATGGTTGGGAAAGGCCATGGGATGTAGAAATATTTTTTTCACATTTTATTTCCTTTTAAAAACAGGTAAATCAATAGGGATTTTCGTACTGATAAGTACCCAGTGAACGGTTCGTTTAGCTTTATATATTGTTCCGGGTGGGCATTGTATTGGTTTTTTGGAAGTGTTAGACCTGTAAGAGAAAAATTTAAATGGTTGGGAAAGGCCATGGGATGTAGAAATATTTTTTTACATTTACTTCCTTGTAAAAACAGGTAAATCAATAGGGTTTTTCGTACGGATAAGTACCCAGTGAACGGTTCGTTTAGCTTTATATATTGTTACGGGTGGGCGTTGTATTGGTTTTTCAGAAGTGTTAGACCTGTAAAAGAAAAATTTAAATGGTTGGGAAAGGCCATGGGATGTAGAAATATTTTTTTCACATTTTATTTCCTTTTAAAAACAGGTAAATCAATAGGGATTTTCGTACGGATAAGTACCCAGTGAACGGTTCGTTTAGCTTTATATATTGTTCCGGGTGGGCGTTGTATTGGTTTTTTGGAAGTGTTAGACCTGTAAGAGAAAAATTTAAATGGTTGAGAAAGGCCATGGGATGTAGAAATATTTTTTTCACATTTTACTTCCTTATAAAAACAAGAAAATCAATAGGGATTTTCGTACGGATATGTACCCAGTGAACGGTTCGTTTAGCTTTATATATTGTTCCGGGTGGGCGTTGTATTGGTTTTTCGGAAGCGTTAGACCTGTAAGAAAAAAATTTAAATGGTTGGGAAAGGCCATGGGATGTAGAAATATTTTTTTCACATTTACTTCCTTGTAAAAACAGGTAAATCAATAGGGTTTTTCGTACGGATAAGTACCCAGTGAACGGTTCGTTTAGCTTTATATATTGTTCCGGGTGGGCGTTGTATTGGTTTTTCGGAAGTGTTAGACCTGTAAGAGAAAAATTTAAATGGTTGGGAAAGGCCATGGGATGTAGAAATATTTTTTTCACATTTACTTCCTTGTAAAAACAGGTAAATCAATAGGGTTTTTCATACGGATAAGTACCCAGTGAACGGTTCGTTTAGCTTTATATATTGTTCCGGGTGGGCGTTGTATTGGTTTTTCAGAAGTGTTAGACCTGTAAAAGAAAAATTTAAATGTTTGGGAAAGGCCATGGGATGTAGAAATATTTTTTTCACATTTTATTTCCTTTTAAAAACAGGTAAATCAATAGGGATTTTCGTACGGAGAAGTACCCAGTGAACGGTTCGTTTAGCTTTATATATTGTTCCGGGTGGGCGTTGTATTGGTTTTTTGGAAGTGTTAGACCTGTAAGAGAAAAATTTAAATGGTTGAGAAAGGCCATGGGATGTAGAAATATTTTTTTCACATTTTACTTCCTTATAAAAACAGGAAAATCAATAGGGATTTTCGTACGGATATGTACCCAGTGAACGGTTCGTTTAGATTTATATATTGTTCCGGGTGGGCGTTGTATTGGTTTTTCGGAAGCGTTAGACCTGTAAGAAAAAAATTTAAATGGTTGGGAAAGGCCATGGGATGTAGAAATATTTTTTTCACATTTTACTTCCTTGTAAAAACAGGAAAATCAATAGGGATTTTCGTACGGATAACTACCCAGTGAACCGTTCGTTTAGCTTTATATATTGTTCCGGGTGGGCGTTGTATTGGTTTTTCGGAAGTGTTAGACCTGTAAGAGAAAAATTTAAATGGTTGGCAAAGGCCATGGGATGTAGAAATATTTTTTTCACATTTACTTCCTTGTAAAAACAGGTAAATCAATAGGGTTTTTCGTACGGATAAGTACCCAGTGAACGGTTCGTTTAGCTTTATATATTGTTCCGGGTGGGCGTTGTATTGGTTTTTCGGAAGTGTTAGACCTGTAAGAGAAAAATTTAAATGGTTGGGAAAGGCCATGGGATGTAGAAATATTTTTTTCACATTTACTTCCTTGTAAAAACAGGTAAATCAATAGGGTTTTTCGTACGGATAAGTACCCAGTGAACGGTTCGTTTAGCTTTATATATTGTTCCGGGTGGGCGTTGTATTGGTTTTACAGAAGTGTTAGACCTGTAAAAGAAAAATTTAAATGGTTGGGAAAGGCCATGGGATGTAGAAATATTTTTTTCACATTTTATTTCCTTTTAAAAACAGGTAAATCAATAGGGATTTTCGTACGGATAAGTACCCAGTGAACGGTTCGTTTAGCTTTATATATTGTTCCGGGTGGGCGTTGTATTGGTTTTTTGGAAGTGTTAGACCTGTAAGAGAAAAATTTAAATGGCTGGGAAAGGCCATGGGATGTAGAAATATTTTTTTCACATTTACTTCCTTGTAAAAACAGGTAAATCAATAGGGTTTTTCGTACGGATAAGTACCCAGTGAACGGTTCGTTTAGCTTTATATATTGTTCCGGGTGGGCGTTGTATTGGTTTTTCAGAAGTGTTAGACCTGTAAGAGAAAAATTTAAATGGTTGGGAAAGGCCATGGGATGTAGAAATATTTTTTTCACATTTTATTTCCTTTTAAAAACAGGTAAATCAATAGGGATTTTCGTACGGATAATTACCCAGTGAACGGTTCGTTTAGCTTTATATATTGTTCCGGGTGGGCGTTGTATTGGTTTTTTGGAAGTGTTAGACCTGTAAGAGAAAAATTTAAATGGTTGGGAAAGGCCATGGGATGTAGAAATATTTTTTCACATTTTACTTCCTTATAAAAACAGGAAAATCAATAGGGATTTTCGTCCGGATATGTACCCAGTGAACGGTTCGTTTAGCTTTATATATTGTTCCGGGTGGGCGTTGTATTGGTTTTTCGGAAGTGTTAGACCTGTAAGAGAAAAATTTAAATGGTTGGGAAAGGCCATGGGATGTAGAAATATTTTTTTCACATTTACTTCCTTGTAAAAACAGGTAAATCAATAGGGTTTTTCGTATGGATAAGTACCCAGTGAACCGTTCGTTTAGCTTTATATATTGTTCCGGGTGGGCGTTGTATTGGTTTTTCGGAAGCGTTAGACCTGTAAGAAAAAAATTTAAATGGTTGGGAAAGGCCATGGGATGTAGAAATATTTTTTTCACATTTTACTTCCTTGTAAAAACAGGAAAATCAATAGGGATTTTCGTACGGATAAGTACCCAGTGAACCGTTCGTTTAGCTTTATATATTGTTCCGGGTGGGCGTTGTATTGGTTTTTCGGAAGTGTTAGACCTGTAAGAGAAAAATTTAAATGGTTGGGAAAGGCCATGGGATGTAGAAATATTTTTTTCACATTTACTTCCTTGTAAAAACAGGTAAATCAATAGGGTTTTTCGTATGGATAAGTACCCAGTGAACGGTTCGTTTAGCTTTATATATTGTTCCGGGTGGGCGTTGTATTGGTTTTTCGGAAGTGTTAGACCTGTAAGAGAAAAATTTAAATGGTTGGGAAAGGCCATGGGATGTAGAAATATTTTTTTCACATTTACTTCCTTGTAAAAACAGGTAAATCAATAGGGTTTTTCATACGGATAAGTACCCAGTGAACGGTTCGTTTAGCTTTATATATTGTTCCGGGTGGGCGTTGTATTGGCTTTTCAGAAGTGTTAGACCTGTAAAAGAAAAATTTAAATGTTTGGGAAAGGCCATGGGATGTAGAAATATTTTTTTCACATTTTATTTCCTTTTAAAAACAGGTAAATCTATAGGGATTTTCGTACGGATAAGTACCCAGTGAACGGTTCGTTTAGCTTTATATATTGTTCCGGGTGGGCGTTGTATTGGTTTTTTGGAAGTGTTAGACCTGTAAGAGAAAAATTTAAATGGTTGAGAAAGGCCATGGGATGTAGAAATATTTTTTTCACATTTTACTTCCTTATAAAAACAGGAAAATCAATAGGGATTTTCATACGGATATGTACCCAGTGAACGGTTCGTTTAGATTTATATATTGTTCGGGGTGGGCGTTGTATTGGTTTTTCGGAAGCGTTAGACCTGTAAGAAAAAAAATTAAATGGTTGGGAAAGGCCATGGGATGTAGAAATATTTTTTTCACATTTTACTTCCTTGTAAAAACAGGAAAATCAATAGGGATTTTCGTACGGATAAGTACCCAGTGAACCGTTCGTTTAGCTTTATATATTGTTCCGGGTGGGCGTTGTATTGGTTTTTCGGAAGTGTTAGACCTGTAAGAGAAAAATTTAAATGGTTGGGAAAGGCCATGGGATGTAGAAATATTTTTTTCACATTTACTTCCTTGTAAAAACAGGTAAATCAATAGGGTTTTTCGTACGGATAAGTACCCAGTGAACGGTTCGTTTAGCTTTATATATTGTTCCGGGTGGGCGTTGTATTGGTTTTTCGGAAGTGTTAGACCTGTAAGAGAAAAATTTAAATGGTTGGGAAAGGCCATGGGATGTAGAAATATTTTTTTCACATTTACTTCCTTGTAAAAACAGGTAAATCAATAGGGTTTTTCGTACGGATAAGTACCCAGTGAACGGTTCGTTTAGCTTTATATATTGTTCCGGGTGGGCGTTGTATTGGTTTTTCGGAAGTGTTAGACCTGTAAGAGAAAAATTTAAATGGTTGGGAAAGGCCATGGGATGTAGAAATATTTTTTTCACATTTACTTCCTTGTAAAAACAGGTAAATCAATAGGGTTTTTCGTACGGATAAGTACCCAGTGAACGGTTCGTTTAGCTTTATATATTGTTCCGGGTGGGCGTTGTATTGGTTTTACAGAAGTGTTAGACCTGTAAAAGAAAAATTTAAATGGTTGGGAAAGGCCATGGGATGTAGAAATATTTTTTTCACATTTTATTTCCTTTTAAAAACAGGTAAATCAATAGGGATTTTCGTACGGATAAGTACCCAGTGAACGGTTCGTTTAGCTTTATATATTGTTCCGGGTGGGCGTTGTATTGGTTTTTTGGAAGTGTTAGACCTGTAAGAGAAAAATTTAAATGGCTGGGAAAGGCCATGGGATGTAGAAATATTTTTTTCACATTTACTTCCTTGTAAAAACAGGTAAATCAATAGGGTTTTTCGTACGGATAAGTACCCAGTGAACGGTTCGTTTAGCTTTATATATTGTTCCGGGTGGGCGTTGTATTGGTTTTTCAGAAGTGTTAGACCTGTAAGAGAAAAATTTAAATGGTTGGGAAAGGCCATGGGATGTAGAAATATTTTTTTCACATTTTATTTCCTTTTAAAAACAGGTAAATCAATAGGGATTTTCGTACGGATAATTACCCAGTGAACGGTTCGTTTAGCTTTATATATTGTTCCGGGTGGGCGTTGTATTGGTTTTTTGGAAGTGTTAGACCTGTAAGAGAAAAATTTAAATGGTTGGCAAAGGCCATTGGATGTAGAAATATTTTTTCACATTTTACTTCCTTATAAAAACAGGAAAATCAATAGGGATTTTCGTCCGGATATGTACCCAGTGAACGGTTCGTTTAGCTTTATATATTGTTCCGGGTGGGCGTTGTATTGGTTTTTCGGAAGTGTTAGACCTGTAAGAGAAAAATTTTAAATGGTTGGGAAAGGCCATGGGATGTAGAAATATTTTTTTCACATTTTACTTCCTTGTAAAAACAGGAAAATCGATAGGGATTTTCATATGGATAAGTACCCAGTGAACGGTTCGTTTATCTTTATATATTCTTCCGGGTGGGCGTTGTATTGGTTTTTCGGAAGTGTTAGACCTGTAAGAGAAAAATTTAAATGGTTGGGAAAGGCCATAGGATGTAGAAATATTTTTTTCACATTTACTTCCTTGTAAAAACAGGTAAATCAATATGGTTTTTCGTACGGATAAGTACCCAGTGAACCGTTCGTTTAACTTTATATATTGTTCCGGGTGGGCGTTGTATTGTTTTTTCGGAAGTGTTAGACCTGTAAGAGAAAAAATTAAATGGTTGGGAAAGGCCATGGGATGTAGAAATATTTTTTTCACATTTTACTTCCTTGTAAAAACAGGAAAATCAATAGGGATTTTCGTACGGATAAGTACCCAGTGAACCGTTCGTTTAGCTTTATATATTGTTCCGGGTGGGCGTTGTTTTGGTTTTTCGGAAGTGTTAGACCTGTAAGAGAAAAATTTAAATGGTTGGGAAAGGCCATGGGATGTAGAAATATTTTTTTCACATTTACTTCCTTGTAAAAACAGGTAAATCAATAGGGTTTTTCGTACGGATAAGTAGCCAGTGAACGGTTCGTTTAGCTTTATATATTGGCAGGTAAGAGGGCAGTGTTGGCGGAATAAGGACGCGACACTGTTTAGTTTGGCTTAAATAGGCCACAGCTTTTTATTTCAACCTGCCTCCTTGAGGAGGGTTGGCACTGCCTGGAACAATGAGCCACCTAAGCAGCCAGCCGGCTGCTGCCCCACGAACCAGCAATAAGGAGCCCATCACTAATCCCCGCTGGGATACGGGTCTCCTTATGTGGCCCTGCTAAATGGGAGGCGACCCTGATGGGGGAGCCAAAGGGCGCAAACCTCCTTGGCATCCCCCGGAGTCGCCCGGTCAATAACGAGCCGCATTAACCTACCCCGCCGGGCAGGCCTGCTCGTGACTTACCACCCCTTTAAAGGGGTCCCAACCCTTGTGGGGAGACCGATCGCACACCGGCTCCCCACTAAACAGGCTCATTATCCAGTGCAGACCCCGCCACTGAACGGAAGTATTGACGTTCCCGCCAACCCCCGACCTCAGCTAACCACAAAAGGAGTGCACCTCTGATGTCGTGAAGCCATAAATCATGACCCCAATCAGAGAGGTGCACCCCGTCCGGGCGATAAAGAGCATCCAGCTGATTATCAATATCCGGATGCCATATCACTCTGCCCCCCAGTTGTAACATCAATTTAACGATAACGCGATTAACTTTACTCTTAACACGATTAATAACCGCGGGACGTTTTTCGCTCTTCCAACATTGCCGGCTCAACATTTCTGACCACATTAGCGTTGTGTTAGGGAGACGTTGATGCAGAATTTTTAAATCGTCGCACATAATGTTTATCAGACGTCGACCTGGCACTCCTGGAATATCGTTTTCCCCTAACTGGATGATCAAAACGTTGGGTGTCCCCCATCGAAAAACAGCTTGAGCAGCGACGTCCAGAAGCGAGCGCCATTTTAAGCCGCGGTGGCCGTTCCAAGTGAGCTGCAGGCTCTCCTCCAACCCGAGGTGACAGCCCCAACCGGTTGAATCGGCATACCGGCCGGCCCAATGGACCACGCTGTGCCCCAGCAATAAGACCGACCGCACCTGGGGCGATGTTCCTGGAACAAAAAACTGATCAGTCCAAGGCATTTGGGCGAACATAACATTTATAGACATTAGAGCGCCACCTCCCTAGATTACGAATCCTGGCAGGTGAAGCCCCATCCATGAATGCCTGTGTGGCCGCGCCGATTCTAAATGAGTGCGTTCCAAAATTTAAAGGGTTCATTCCCAATCGGATAAGACAAGCTTTCAAGATGGCGTGAAACTGAAAGCGAGAAAAATAAGACCCGTCCTTATGTACGAATAAAGGACCTCCGCATCCAGGACGGGCCTTCATATATTGTACCATCCACCATCTTGGGCATATGAATTTATTTTTGGACCTTTTAAGAAAAATGGAAGTGCCGCGGCCTGTTTTATCGGTCTTAGATTTTTGCAGCCACACTGAAATCCCGTCCCTAGATACTGAGACGTCTGTCAGCTGCACTGTATTGCACCCAGGGCCATGTCGAGATGGGGACACCAACTCCCCACAACGAAAGGCCCCAAAATAGGCCATAGTAAAGGCAGCCCCTGCTAAGGAAATCTCATAGTTATCAAAACAAACGTCTGTTAACCGTCTCAACAAATTTTTTAATAACTCCTTTGTTATAGGATGCCTAGCATCCTTGGTGGCCGGTTTTTCCCGCCTCCAACCCTTTATCGCTTGTAGGGCTAGAAATGATGAACTAGGGTCCCAACCCCCGATAAATTTGCTGAAAAAGGATAGTCCTGCCAGCTGAACGCGCATGGTTCTGGGGGACATGCCGGACTCCTTAAGGGAAACCAAATAACGTAATAAAAGGCTTTCCTTCATGGGCCAACGATCTCTGTGCCCTCTGGTGGCGGCAAACGCTCGAAATCTCCTTGCCGCTCCCTCATAAGCTCGACGTGTGGAGGCGGCCAATGACCCCAACGCGCCCTGGATAATCACTTGTTGCCAAGCTCCCAAAGTTCTTCCGGGAAGATGTCCGGATCTGGGTTTGCCTCGGGGGCCAGACGACGAAATCTCTCGTCCTGGAAACGAGAGAGGGCGTCGGCCACCTCGTTGTTGACCCCTGGCACATGTTTTGCGCGAAAGGTAATATTAAGCGAGAGACAGGTCAGCACTAGACGACGGACCACTCCCATGACCCGCATGGATTTTGAAGACAACTTGTTCACTATGAGAACCACGGCTTGGTTATCGCACCAAAATGTTACCTTCTTATCTTTAAAGTGCCGACCCCAAAGAACCACCGCCACTAAAATGGGAAACGCCTCCAAAAATGACAGGTCCCTGCGGACCTCCTCCCCCCAAGTCTGTGGCCACCGCTTTGCGCACCAGTGGTTCCCGTAAAATACGCCAAATCCTATTCCGCCTGCTGCATCAGAATGAATTTGTAGGCATTCTCCTAAACAGAGTTGTGATTGCCAGATGGCCACACCGTTAAATTTGACCAAAAACTCACGCCAGATCTTGATATCTTCCTTTGTTTGTGCGTTTACCCGTATTCGATGATGCGGTTTTCTCATCCCTGCAGTTGAATGTGCCATTCGAGCGCAAAAAGCCCTGCCCGGCACAATCACTTTGCAGGCAAAATTTAAATGGCCTATTAAGGACTGCATTTCCTTTAACGTACATTTTTTTCTATGAAACATCTCATCCAATAGGCCCTGCAAAACCTCCAACTTACCCCGCGGCAACCTGGAAAGGCCTGCCTCGGAATCCAACTCAATTCCGAGGTAAGTCAAACAGGGAGACGGTCCTTCCGTTTTTTCCTCCGCGAGAGGGACCCCCAACTCGGCGGCCAATGCCTGAAACATGGCCAGGCGATCACCGCACGCCCGGGATTCGCGGGGCCCCACGAAAAGGAAGTCATCGAGATAGTGCGTGACTTCTCGAAAAGACCCCTTCTTCTTAACCGCCCATTCCAAGAATGTACTAAATGTCTCAAAGGCAGCGCATGCCACTGCGCACCCCATGGGCATGGCCTTATCGACGTACCACTTACCTTGGAAGCGCATCCCCAAAAGATTGAAGTCCTCGGGATGCACTGGGAGAAGCCGAAATGCGGATTTTATATCGCATTTGGCCATTAGGGCTCCCTTCCCGCAACCCCGAACTAATGACACTGCCTTGTCAAAAGGAGCGTAACGCACTGAACAGAGTTCTGGTGCGATCCCGTCGTTAACCGAACTGCCCCGGGGGTACGATAGATGCTGTATTAAGCGAAATTCCCCTGGGGCTTTCTTGGGTACCACTCCCAACGGAGATACCCGCAGGTTAGGGATGGGAGGAAAATCAAACGGCCCTGCAATGCGCCCTTCAGCGCATTCCTTTCTTAACTTCTGTGCCACCACCTCAGGCATTTCCCTTGCAGATCTGAGGTTATCACATTGGGTAACTGCCCGCTCCCCCACGTAGGGAATGCGAAAACCCAACTCAAACCCGTTCCGTAGATATTCCGCACCTTCTCTGTCTGGATAGTGCAGTAACCACTCGTTCAATTTTAATAAACTTACCGGAGAATGTGCCATGCAGGTAAGTGAGGGAACTGAGGTCTTACGAGGTTTTGGATGTGCCAGCAGGTGCAGTGGTTCCCGATCCCCCGTCCTTTTTCCCAGAGGATCGGGCCCCGCGAAAGGGCGCCTGGGAAGTGCCTCGTGTGCATGCCGGAAGCGCATGATTGCCACCGCATGCCTCGCATCTATGGTCAAAACGACACTTGCGCCTACGGCATCCCTTATTATTGTAGTCCCAGCATGGGAGCGAGGAAAAACGTCTGCCTTGCGTCCTCTGCTGTCCCTTTTCCCTTGGGCGACGGGCACTCGAGCCCACATATACCATCCAGGTATCTGTGTGCTTCAAGTCCCATCTGACGTCCTCGTTTTGTGAGGCCAGCTCACGGAACACTCGATCGTATTCCATGGCGGCCTCTTCTCCGGCCAGATCTTTTGCCTCCAAAATGTGGCACATGTAACGCCCCAAGTGCCACGCCCGTTCTGGGTAAGCACCCACAATCAATGTGAAGTACTCCCCGAAGCCCCTCATCCAGTTGTCGAAGGAATATTCAACTGGGGGAGATTCCCTCCTCCGTTTTTTATCCCTTCGGCTACCGGTGTCTCCCCCTTGGGTCTGCCCTTTTATCAAAGAAAAGAAATCGATAAAATACCCTTCCAGGGCTCTTTCCCGGATTTTCGCCGGCAAATGCACCCCCGGTGGCGCTTCATTCGCCCTGTACCTAACCGGGGGTGCTCTGGCCTTTTTTGGAATCCCGGCCTCGTCCAATAATCGCTCGGAATTCAAGCGGCGGTGGTTCATCCACTTTGGGATGCCGGGCACGTATGCCCCCTCTAACCAGTACCAGCCTTCCCGCCGGACAAAGTTACCCTCATCCCCAGAGGTGGACTCACCCGATGAGGGGCTGACCTGGACGGCTCTTTTTCGCTTGCTGCCCACCGAGCCGTGGTGCTGCCGTTCCTTGGCTTCAGCCTTCCTCAACGGCTTTGGTGACTCCTCTGGTGAAAGGCTTCCTGTATCACTTGAAGCCGCACCAAGATCAAGTCCTGTACTAAGCCCGCTTTTTTCTTTTTTCCTTGCCATATGTTCCACGGCGCGAGCATAACCCCTACAATAAGTGTCCAGTTGACTGGCTCTGGTAGATGATGCTCGCTTGCCGTGTGTTTGGAAAACCCCTTCAGAGCTGCTGCCACTCTGCATTGAAGCCTGCTCATCAGAGCTCGATGAAGCAGGACTGCCACCCCTCAGCTCCATAGCCGCCCTGCGAAGACTCCCTTTTGGGGCCTTGCTGCGGCTTGCGTTTTTGCTTCCCATCCTCTGATGACCACTGCTCTGCTCTACATGTGCTCTTTTATCTTTTCTAAGCGCCCTGGGGCTACTAGAACTATCGCTGGAGGATGCCTCGCTCAGCGTGTCCCCGGTTGCCTGTGCTCTGCCAGAAGCCCCTTTTTGAGGCCTCTTTACCATGCTGGCAAAGCGCTCTCCCGTGGCCCTCCGCCTGGACCCCTTGGAAGCCAGTAAGCTCCTGCCCCGATATTTTTCCGGGCTGGCCTTTTTGCCCCGAGAACTGCTGTTCCGGGGTTTCGGCTTGGACCCGGAGCGGTCCCTAGGCCTGCGGACTGGGCTCCTCCCCGTTCTACCTCCCCCCCGAGTGGGCCCAGTTCTGACCCGTGAGGCCGGTGTAACTGCCACCCAGGCCTCGCGCGCCTTTGACGCGCTTGCTCTGCGAGGGGTGCGGCCCTCTCGGCCCGCGCCGCCCTCGCCCCCGTCCGCCGCCGTCCGGGCTTGTCTCCCGGTCCTGCTGGCGGCTCGGCCTGAAGCGCCGCGTCGTCTCCCCGCCATTTTTTTTTTTTTTTAATCGCAGTAGCGAGGAGGAAGAATTCCACCCGCGAGCCTCTCGCCCCGAAAGCAACCTATAGAGGTAATTAGAGGCGTGAAATTGTCGGAGCCCTCAATAGCCCAATAGCTGGCCTACCGCGTCTCCCAACCGGCGAAGCCGAACGACCGTTCAACTCGTCGCCGTCTTGGCAAGAGGCGGGAAAGACACCCAGGCAGCGTCCTATATCAGACGCTCCTGGCCCCGCCTCCTGCCGCGCGCGCTGCGTTGCAGCGCGCGCGAGAAGCCTCCAGCTGGGCCCGCCCGTGCCGCCTCCTTACCCGCTCGCCCTCCACCCGCCAAATGGCGACCCGGGTAAGTCCCGGCCTCCTATTGTTTCGGGTGGGCGTTGTATTGGTTTTTCAGAAGTGTTAGACCTGTAAAAGAAAAATTTAAATGGTTGGGAAAGGCCATGGGATGTAGAAATATTTTTTTCACATTTTATTTCCTTTTAAAAACAGGTATATCAATAGGGATTTTCGTACGGATAAGTACCCAGTGAACGGTTCGTTTAGCTTTATATATTGTTCCGGGTGGGCATTGTATTGGTTTTTTGGAAGTGTTAGACCTGTAAGAGAAAATCTTAAATGGTTGGGAAAGGCCATGGGATGTAGAAATATTTTTTTCACATTTACTTCCTTGTAAAAACAGGTAAATCAATAGGGATTTTCGTACGGATATGTACCCAGTGAACGGTTCGTTTAGCTTTATATATTGTTCCGGGTGGGCGTTGTATTGGTTTTTCGGAAGCGTTAGACCTGTAAGAAAAAAATTTAAATGGTTGGGAAAGGCCATGGGATGTAGAAATATTTTTTTCACATTTTACTTCCTTGTAAAAACAGGAAAATCAATAGGGATTTTCGTACGGATAAGTACCCAATGAACCGTTCGTTTAGCTTTATATATTGTTCCGGGTGGGCGTTGTATTGGTTTTTCGGAAGTGTTAGACCTGTAAGAGAAAAATTTAAATGGTTGGGAAAGGCCATGGGATGTAGAAATATTTTTTTCACATTTACTTCCTTGTAAAAACAGGTAAATCAATAGGGTTTTTCGTACGGATAAGTACCCAGTGAACGGTTCGTTTAGCTTTATATATTGTTCCGGGTGGGCGTTGTATTGGTTTTTCGGAAGTGTTAGACCTGTAAGAGAAAAATTTAAATGGTTGGGAAAGGCCATGGGATGTAGAAATATTTTTTTCACATTTACTTCCTTGTAAAAACAGGTAAATCAATAGGGTTTTTCGTACGGATAAGTACCCAGTGAACCGTTCGTTTAGCTTTATATATTGTTCCGGGTGGGCGTTGTATTGGTTTTTCGGAAGTGTTAGACCTGTAAGAGAAAAATTTAAATGGTTGGGAAAGGCCATGGGACGTAGAAATATTTTTTTCACATTTACTTCCTTGTAAAAACAGGTAAATCAATAGGGATTTTCGTACGGATAAGTACCCAGTGAACGGTTCGTTTATCTTTATATATTCTTCCGGGTGGGCGTTGTATTAATTTTTCGGAAGTGTTAGACCTGTAAGAGAAAAATTTAAATGGTTGGGAAAGGCCATGGGATGTAGAAATATTTTTTTCACATTTACTTCCTTGTAAAAACAGGTAAATCAATAGGGTTTTACGTACGGATAAGTACCCAGTGAACCGTTCGTTTAGCTTTATATATTGTTCCGGGTGGGCGTTGTATTGTTTTTTCGGAAGTGTTAGACATGTAAGAGAAAAATTTAAATGGTTGGGAAAGGCCATGGGATGTAGAAATATTTTTTTCACATTTTACTTCCTTGTAAAAACAGGAAAATCAATAGGGATTTTCGTACGGATAAGTACCCAGTGAACCGTTCGTTTAGCTTTATATATTGTTCCGGGTGGGCGTTGTATTGGTTTTTCGGAAGTGTTAGACCTGTAAGAGAAAAATTTAAATGGTTGGGAAAGGCCATGGGATGTAGAAATATTTTTTTCACATTTACTTCCTTGTAAAAACAGGTAAATCAATAGGGTTTTTCGTACGGATAAGTACCCAGTGAACGGTTCGTTTAGCTTTATATATTGTTCCGGGTGGGCGTTGTATTGGTTTTTCAGAAGTGTTAGACCTGTAAGAGAAAAATTTAAATGGTTGGGAAAGGCCATGGGATGTAGAAATATTTTTTTCACATTTTATTTCCTTTTAAAAACAGGTAAATCAATAGGGATTTTCGTACGGATAAGTACCCAGTGAACGGTTCGTTTAGCTTTATATATTGTTCCGGGTGGGCGTTGTATTGGTTTTTTGGAAGTGTTAGACCTGTAAGAGAAAAATTTAAATGGTTGAGAAAGGCCATGGGATGTAGAAATATTTTTTTCACATTTTATTTCCTTTTAAAAACATGTAAATCAATAGGGTTTTTCGTACGGATAAGTACCCAGTGAACGGTTCGTTTAGCTTTATATATTGTTCCGGGTGGGCGTTGTATTGGTTTTTTGGAAGTGTTAGACCTGTAAGAGAAAAAATTTAAATGGTTGAGAAAGGCCATGGGATGTAGAAATATTTTTTTCACATTTTACTTCCTTATAAAAACAGGAAAATCAATAGGGATTTTCGTATGGATAAGTACCCAGTGAACGGTTCGTTTAGCTTTATATATTGTTCCGGGTGGGCGTTGTATTGGTTTTTCGGAAGTGTTAGACCTGTAAGAGAAAAATTTAAATGGTTGGGAAAGGCCATGGGATGTAGAAATATTTTTTTCACATTTACTTCCTTGTAAAAACAGGTAAATCAATAGGGTTTTTCGTACGGATAAGTACCCAGTGAACGGTTCGTTTAGCTTTATATATTGTTCCGGGTGGGCGTTGTATTGGTTTTTCAGAAGTGTTAGACCTGTAAAAGAAAAATTTAAATGGTTGGGAAAGGCCATGGGATGTAGAAATATTTTTTTCACATTTAATTCCTTTTAAAAACAGGTAAATCAATAGGGATTTTCGTACGGATAAGTACCCAGTGAACCGTTCGTTTAGCTTTATATATTGTTCCGGGTGGGCGTTGTATTGTTTTTTCGGAAGTGTTAGACCTGTAAGAGAAAAAATTAAATGGTTGGGAAAGGCCATGGGATGTAGAAATATTTTTTTCACATTTTACTTCCTTGTAAAAACAGGAAAATCAATAGGGATTTTCGTACGGATAAGTACCCAGTGAACGGTTCGTTTAGCTTTATATATTGTTTCGGGTGGGCGTTGTATTGGTTTTTCAGAAGTGTTAGACCTGTAAAAGAAAAATTTAAATGGTTGGGAAAGGCCATGGGATGTAGAAATATTTTTTTCACATTTTATTTCCTTTTAAAAACAGGTAAATCAATAGGGATTTTCGTACGGATAAGTACCCAGTGAACGGTTCGTTTAGCTTTATATATTGTTCCGGGTGGGCATTGTATTGGTTTTTTGGAAGTGTTAGACCTGTAAGAGAAAATCTTAAATGGTTGGGAAAGGCCATGGGATGTAGAAATATTTTTTTCACATTTACTTCCTTGTAAAAACAGGTAAATCAATAGGGTTTTTCGTACGGATAAGTACCCAGTGAACGGTTCGTTTAGCTTTATATATTGTTCCGGGTGGGCGTTGTATTGGTTTTTCAGAAGCGTTAGACCTGTAAGAGAAAAATTTAAATGGTTGGGAAAGGCCATGGGATGTAGAAATATTTTTTTCACATTTTACTTCCTTATAAAAACAGGAAAATCAATAGGGATTTTCGTACGGATATGTACCCAGTGAACGGTTCGTTTAGCTTTATATATTGTTCCGGGTGGGCGTTGTATTGGTTTTTCGGAAGCGTTAGACCTGTAAGAAAAAAATTTAAATGGTTGAGAAAGGCCATGGGATGTAGAAATATTTTTTTCACATTTACTTCCTTGTAAAAACAGGTAAATCAATAGGGTTTTTCGTACGGATAAGTACCCAGTGAACCGTTCGTTTAGCTTTATATATTGTTCCGGGTGGGCGTTGTATTGTTTTTTCGGAAGTGTTAGACCTGTAAGAGAAAAATTTAAATGGTTGGGAAAGGCCATGGGATGTAGAAATATTTTTTTTCACATTTTACTTCCTTGTAAATCAGGAAAATCAATAGGGATTTTCGTACGGATAAGTACCCAGTGAACCGTTCGTTTAGCTTTATATATTATTCCGGGTGGGCGGTGTTTTGGTTTTTCGGAAGTGTTAGACCTGTAAGAGAAAAATTTAAATGGTTGGGAAAGGCCATGGGATGTAGAAATATTTTTTTCACATTTTATTTCCTTGTAAAAACAGGTAAATCAATAGGGTTTTTCGTACGGATAAGTGCCCAGTGAACGGTTCGTTTAGCTTTATATATTGTTCCGGGTGGGCGTTGTATTGGTTTTTTGGAAGTGTTAGACCTGTAAGAGAAAATCTTAAATGGTTGGGAAAGGCCATGGGATGTAGAAATATTTTTTTCACATTTACTTCCTTGTAAAAACAGGTAAATCAATAGGGTTTTTCGTACGGATAAGTACCCAGTGAACGGTTCGTTTAGCTTTATATATTGTTCCGGGTGGGCGTTGTATTGGTTTTTCAGAAGCGTTAGACCTGTAAGAGAAAAATTTAAATGGTTGGGAAAGGCCATGGGATGTAGAAATATTTTTTTCACATTTTACTTCCTTATAAAAACAGGAAAATCAATAGGGATTTTCGTACGGATATGTACCCAGTGAACGGTTCGTTTAGCTTTATATATTGTTCCGGGTGGGCGTTGTATTGGTTTTTCGGAAGCGTTAGACCTGTAAGAAAAAAATTTAAATGGTTGAGAAAGGCCATGGGATGTAGAAATATTTTTTTCACATTTACTTCCTTGTAAAAACAGGTAAATCAATAGGGTTTTTCGTACGGATAAGTACCCAGTGAACCGTTCGTTTAGCTTTATATATTGTTCCGGGTGGGCGTTGTATTGTTTTTTCGGAAGTGTTAGACCTGTAAGAGAAAAATTTAAATGGTTGGGAAAGGCCATGGGATGTAGAAATATTTTTTTTCACATTTTACTTCCTTGTAAATCAGGAAAATCAATAGGGATTTTCGTACGGATAAGTACCCAGTGAACCGTTCGTTTAGCTTTATATATTATTCCGGGTGGGCGGTGTTTTGGTTTTTCGGAAGTGTTAGACCTGTAAGAGAAAAATTTAAATGGTTGGGAAAGGCCATGGGATGTAGAAATATTTTTTTCACATTTTATTTCCTTGTAAAAACAGGTAAATCAATAGGGTTTTTCGTACGGATAAGTGCCCAGTGAACGGTTCGTTTAGCTTTATATATTGTTCCGGGTGGGCGTTGTTTTGGTTTTTCAGAAGTGTTAGACCTGTAAGAGAAAAATTTAAATGGTTGGGAAAGGCCATGGGATGTAGAAATATTTTTTTCACATTTACTTCCTTGTAAAAACAGGTAAATCAATAGGGTTTTTCGTACGGATAAGTACCCAGTGAACGGTTCGTTTAGCTTTATATATTGTTCCGGGTGGGCGTTGTATTGGTTTTTCAGAAGCGTTAGACCTGTAAGAGAAAAATTTAAATGGTTGGGAAAGGCCATGGGATGTAGAAATATTTTTTTCACATTTTACTTCCTTATAAAAACAGGAAAATCAATAGGGATTTTCGTACGGATATGTACCCAGTGAACGGTTCGTTTAGCTTTATATATTGTTCCGGGTGGGCGTTGTATTGGTTTTTCGGAAGCGTTAGACCTGTAAGAAAAAAATTTAAATGGTTGAGAAAGGCCATGGGATGTAGAAATATTTTTTTCACATTTACTTCCTTGTAAAAACAGGTAAATCAATAGGGTTTTTCGTACGGATAAGTACCCAGTGAACCGTTCGTTTAGCTTTATATATTGTTCCGGGTGGGCGTTGTATTGTTTTTTCGGAAGTGTTAGACCTGTAAGAGAAAAATTTAAATGGTTGGGAAAGGCCATGGGATGTAGAAATATTTTTTTTCACATTTTACTTCCTTGTAAATCAGGAAAATCAATAGGGATTTTCGTACGGATAAGTACCCAGTGAACCGTTCGTTTAGCTTTATATATTATTCCGGGTGGGCGGTGTTTTGGTTTTTCGGAAGTGTTAGACCTGTAAGAGAAAAATTTAAATGGTTGGGAAAGGCCATGGGATGTAGAAATATTTTTTTCACATTTTATTTCCTTGTAAAAACAGGTAAATCAATAGGGTTTTTCGTACGGATAAGTGCCCAGTGAACGGTTCGTTTAGCTTTATATATTGTTCCGGGTGGGCGTTGTATTGGTTTTTTGGAAGTGTTAGACCTGTAAGAGAAAATCTTAAATGGTTGGGAAAGGCCATGGGATGTAGAAATATTTTTTTCACATTTACTTCCTTGTAAAAACAGGTAAATCAATAGGGTTTTTCGTACGGATAAGTACCCAGTGAACGGTTCGTTTAGCTTTATATATTGTTCCGGGTGGGCGTTGTATTGGTTTTTCAGAAGCGTTAGACCTGTAAGAGAAAAATTTAAATGGTTGGGAAAGGCCATGGGATGTAGAAATATTTTTTTCACATTTTACTTCCTTATAAAAACAGGAAAATCAATAGGGATTTTCGTACGGATATGTACCCAGTGAACGGTTCGTTTAGCTTTATATATTGTTCCGGGTGGGCGTTGTATTGGTTTTTCGGAAGCGTTAGACCTGTAAGAAAAAAATTTAAATGGTTGAGAAAGGCCATGGGATGTAGAAATATTTTTTTCACATTTACTTCCTTGTAAAAACAGGTAAATCAATAGGGTTTTTCGTACGGATAAGTACCCAGTGAACCGTTCGTTTAGCTTTATATATTGTTCCGGGTGGGCGTTGTATTGTTTTTTCGGAAGTGTTAGACCTGTAAGAGAAAAATTTAAATGGTTGGGAAAGGCCATGGGATGTAGAAATATTTTTTTTCACATTTTACTTCCTTGTAAATCAGGAAAATCAATAGGGATTTTCGTACGGATAAGTACCCAGTGAACCGTTCGTTTAGCTTTATATATTATTCCGGGTGGGCGGTGTTTTGGTTTTTCGGAAGTGTTAGACCTGTAAGAGAAAAATTTAAATGGTTGGGAAAGGCCATGGGATGTAGAAATATTTTTTTCACATTTTATTTCCTTGTAAAAACAGGTAAATCAATAGGGTTTTTCGTACGGATAAGTGCCCAGTGAACGGTTCGTTTAGCTTTATATATTGTTCCGGGTGGGCGTTGTTTTGGTTTTTCAGAAGTGTTAGACCTGTAAGAGAAAAATTTAAATGGTTGGGAAAGGCCATGTGATGTAGAAATATTTTTTTCACATATACTTCCTTGTAAAAACTGGTAAATCAATAGGGTTTTTCGTACGGATAAGTACCCAGTGAACGGTTCGTTTAGCTTTATATATTGTTCCGGGTGGGCGTTGTATTGGTTTTTCGGAAGTGTTAGACCTGTAAAAGAAAAATTTAAATGGTTGGGAAAGGCCATGGGATGTAGAAATATTTTTTTCACATTTACTTCCTTGTAAAAATAGGTAAATCAATAGGGATTTTCGTACGGATAAGTACCCAGTGAACCGTTCGTTTAGCTTTATATATTATTCCGGGTGGGCGGTGTTTTGGTTTTTCGGAAGTGTTAGACCTGTAAGAGAAAAATTTAAATGGTTGGGAAAGGCCATGGGATGTAGAAATATTTTTTTCACATTTTATTTCCTTGTAAAAACAGGTAAATCAATAGGGTTTTTCGTACGGATAAGTGCCCAGTGAACGGTTCGTTTAGCTTTATATATTGTTCCGGGTGGGCGTTGTATTGGTTTTTTGGAAGTGTTAGACCTGTAAGAGAAAATCTTAAATGGTTGGGAAAGGCCATGGGATGTAGAAATATTTTTTTCACATTTACTTCCTTGTAAAAACAGGTAAATCAATAGGGTTTTTCGTACGGATAAGTACCCAGTGAACGGTTCGTTTAGCTTTATATATTGTTCCGGGTGGGCGTTGTATTGGTTTTTCAGAAGCGTTAGACCTGTAAGAGAAAAATTTAAATGGTTGGGAAAGGCCATGGGATGTAGAAATATTTTTTTCACATTTTACTTCCTTATAAAAACAGGAAAATCAATAGGGATTTTCGTACGGATATGTACCCAGTGAACGGTTCGTTTAGCTTTATATATTGTTCCGGGTGGGCGTTGTATTGGTTTTTCGGAAGCGTTAGACCTGTAAGAAAAAAATTTAAATGGTTGAGAAAGGCCATGGGATGTAGAAATATTTTTTTCACATTTACTTCCTTGTAAAAACAGGTAAATCAATAGGGTTTTTCGTACGGATAAGTACCCAGTGAACCGTTCGTTTAGCTTTATATATTGTTCCGGGTGGGCGTTGTATTGTTTTTTCGGAAGTGTTAGACCTGTAAGAGAAAAATTTAAATGGTTGGGAAAGGCCATGGGATGTAGAAATATTTTTTTTCACATTTTACTTCCTTGTAAATCAGGAAAATCAATAGGGATTTTCGTACGGATAAGTACCCAGTGAACCGTTCGTTTAGCTTTATATATTATTCCGGGTGGGCGGTGTTTTGGTTTTTCGGAAGTGTTAGACCTGTAAGAGAAAAATTTAAATGGTTGGGAAAGGCCATGGGATGTAGAAATATTTTTTTCACATTTTATTTCCTTGTAAAAACAGGTAAATCAATAGGGTTTTTCGTACGGATAAGTGCCCAGTGAACGGTTCGTTTAGCTTTATATATTGTTCCGGGTGGGCGTTGTTTTGGTTTTTCAGAAGTGTTAGACCTGTAAGAGAAAAATTTAAATGGTTGGGAAAGGCCATGTGATGTAGAAATATTTTTTTCACATATACTTCCTTGTAAAAACTGGTAAATCAATAGGGTTTTTCGTACGGATAAGTACCCAGTGAACGGTTCGTTTAGCTTTATATATTGTTCCGGGTGGGCGTTGTATTGGTTTTTCGGAAGTGTTAGACCTGTAAAAGAAAAATTTAAATGGTTGGGAAAGGCCATGGGATGTAGAAATATTTTTTTCACATTTACTTCCTTGTAAAAATAGGTAAATCAATAGGGTTTTTCGTACGGATAAGTACCCAGTGAACGGTTCGTTTAGCTTTATATATTGTTCCGGGTGGGCGTTGTATTGGTTTTTCAGAAGTGTTAGACCTGTAAAAGAAAAATTTAAATGGTTGGGAAAGGCCATGGGATGTAGAAATATTTTTTTCACATTTTATTTCCTTTTAAAAACAGGTAAATCAATAGGGTTTTTCGTACGGATAAGTACCCAGTGAACGGTTCGTTTAGCTTTATATATTGTTCCGGGTGGGCGTTGTATTGGTTTTTCAGAAGCGTTAGACCTGTAAGAGAAAAATTTAAATGGTTGGGAAAGGCCATGGGATGTAGAAATATTTTTTTCACATTTTACTTCCTTATAAAAACAGGAAAATCAATAGGGATTTTCGTACGGATATGTACCCAGTGAACGGTTCGTTTAGCTTTATATATTGTTCCGGGTGGGCGTTGTATTGGTTTTTCGGAAGCGTTAGACCTGTAAGAAAAAAATTTAAATGGTTGAGAAAGGCCATGGGATGTAGAAATATTTTTTTCACATTTACTTCCTTGTAAAAACAGGTAAATCAATAGGGTTTTTCGTACGGATAAGTACCCAGTGAACCGTTCGTTTAGCTTTATATATTGTTCCGGGTGGGCGTTGTATTGTTTTTTCGGAAGTGTTAGACCTGTAAGAGAAAAATTTAAATGGTTGGGAAAGGCCATGGGATGTAGAAATATTTTTTTTCACATTTTACTTCCTTGTAAATCAGGAAAATCAATAGGGATTTTCGTACGGATAAGTACCCAGTGAACCGTTCGTTTAGCTTTATATATTATTCCGGGTGGGCGGTGTTTTGGTTTTTCGGAAGTGTTAGACCTGTAAGAGAAAAATTTAAATGGTTGGGAAAGGCCATGGGATGTAGAAATATTTTTTTCACATTTTATTTCCTTGTAAAAACAGGTAAATCAATAGGGTTTTTCGTACGGATAAGTGCCCAGTGAACGGTTCGTTTAGCTTTATATATTGTTCCGGGTGGGCGTTGTTTTGGTTTTTCAGAAGTGTTAGACCTGTAAGAGAAAAATTTAAATGGTTGGGAAAGGCCATGTGATGTAGAAATATTTTTTTCACATATACTTCCTTGTAAAAACTGGTAAATCAATAGGGTTTTTCGTACGGATAAGTACCCAGTGAACGGTTCGTTTAGCTTTATATATTGTTCCGGGTGGGCGTTGTATTGGTTTTTCGGAAGTGTTAGACCTGTAAAAGAAAAATTTAAATGGTTGGGAAAGGCCATGGGATGTAGAAATATTTTTTTCACATTTACTTCCTTGTAAAAATAGGTAAATCAATAGGGTTTTTCGTACGGATAAGTACCCAGTGAACGGTTCGTTTAGCTTTATATATTGTTCCGGGTGGGCGTTGTATTGGTTTTTCAGAAGTGTTAGACCTGTAAAAGAAAAATTTAAATGGTTGGGAAAGGCCATGGGATGTAGAAATATTTTTTTCACATTTTATTTCCTTTTAAAAACAGGTAAATCAATAGGGATTTTCGTACTGATAAGTACCCAGTGAACGGTTCGTTTAGCTTTATATATTGTTCCGGGTGGGCATTGTATTGGTTTTTTGGAAGTGTTAGACCTGTAAGAGAAAAATTTAAATGGTTGGGAAAGGCCATGGGATGTAGAAATATTTTTTTACATTTACTTCCTTGTAAAAACAGGTAAATCAATAGGGTTTTTCGTACGGATAAGTACCCAGTGAACGGTTCGTTTAGCTTTATATATTGTTACGGGTGGGCGTTGTATTGGTTTTTCAGAAGTGTTAGACCTGTAAAAGAAAAATTTAAATGGTTGGGAAAGGCCATGGGATGTAGAAATATTTTTTTCACATTTTATTTCCTTTTAAAAACAGGTAAATCAATAGGGATTTTCGTACGGATAAGTACCCAGTGAACGGTTCGTTTAGCTTTATATATTGTTCCGGGTGGGCGTTGTATTGGTTTTTTGGAAGTGTTAGACCTGTAAGAGAAAAATTTAAATGGTTGAGAAAGGCCATGGGATGTAGAAATATTTTTTTCACATTTTACTTCCTTATAAAAACAAGAAAATCAATAGGGATTTTCGTACGGATATGTACCCAGTGAACGGTTCGTTTAGCTTTATATATTGTTCCGGGTGGGCGTTGTATTGGTTTTTCGGAAGCGTTAGACCTGTAAGAAAAAAATTTAAATGGTTGGGAAAGGCCATGGGATGTAGAAATATTTTTTTCACATTTACTTCCTTGTAAAAACAGGTAAATCAATAGGGTTTTTCGTACGGATAAGTACCCAGTGAACGGTTCGTTTAGCTTTATATATTGTTCCGGGTGGGCGTTGTATTGGTTTTTCGGAAGTGTTAGACCTGTAAGAGAAAAATTTAAATGGTTGGGAAAGGCCATGGGATGTAGAAATATTTTTTTCACATTTACTTCCTTGTAAAAACAGGTAAATCAATAGGGTTTTTCATACGGATAAGTACCCAGTGAACGGTTCGTTTAGCTTTATATATTGTTCCGGGTGGGCGTTGTATTGGTTTTTCAGAAGTGTTAGACCTGTAAAAGAAAAATTTAAATGTTTGGGAAAGGCCATGGGATGTAGAAATATTTTTTTCACATTTTATTTCCTTTTAAAAACAGGTAAATCAATAGGGATTTTCGTACGGAGAAGTACCCAGTGAACGGTTCGTTTAGCTTTATATATTGTTCCGGGTGGGCGTTGTATTGGTTTTTTGGAAGTGTTAGACCTGTAAGAGAAAAATTTAAATGGTTGAGAAAGGCCATGGGATGTAGAAATATTTTTTTCACATTTTACTTCCTTATAAAAACAGGAAAATCAATAGGGATTTTCGTACGGATATGTACCCAGTGAACGGTTCGTTTAGATTTATATATTGTTCCGGGTGGGCGTTGTATTGGTTTTTCGGAAGCGTTAGACCTGTAAGAAAAAAATTTAAATGGTTGGGAAAGGCCATGGGATGTAGAAATATTTTTTTCACATTTTACTTCCTTGTAAAAACAGGAAAATCAATAGGGATTTTCGTACGGATAACTACCCAGTGAACCGTTCGTTTAGCTTTATATATTGTTCCGGGTGGGCGTTGTATTGGTTTTTCGGAAGTGTTAGACCTGTAAGAGAAAAATTTAAATGGTTGGCAAAGGCCATGGGATGTAGAAATATTTTTTTCACATTTACTTCCTTGTAAAAACAGGTAAATCAATAGGGTTTTTCGTACGGATAAGTACCCAGTGAACGGTTCGTTTAGCTTTATATATTGTTCCGGGTGGGCGTTGTATTGGTTTTTCGGAAGTGTTAGACCTGTAAGAGAAAAATTTAAATGGTTGGGAAAGGCCATGGGATGTAGAAATATTTTTTTCACATTTACTTCCTTGTAAAAACAGGTAAATCAATAGGGTTTTTCGTACGGATAAGTACCCAGTGAACGGTTCGTTTAGCTTTATATATTGTTCCGGGTGGGCGTTGTATTGGTTTTACAGAAGTGTTAGACCTGTAAAAGAAAAATTTAAATGGTTGGGAAAGGCCATGGGATGTAGAAATATTTTTTTCACATTTTATTTCCTTTTAAAAACAGGTAAATCAATAGGGATTTTCGTACGGATAAGTACCCAGTGAACGGTTCGTTTAGCTTTATATATTGTTCCGGGTGGGCGTTGTATTGGTTTTTTGGAAGTGTTAGACCTGTAAGAGAAAAATTTAAATGGCTGGGAAAGGCCATGGGATGTAGAAATATTTTTTTCACATTTACTTCCTTGTAAAAACAGGTAAATCAATAGGGTTTTTCGTACGGATAAGTACCCAGTGAACGGTTCGTTTAGCTTTATATATTGTTCCGGGTGGGCGTTGTATTGGTTTTTCAGAAGTGTTAGACCTGTAAGAGAAAAATTTAAATGGTTGGGAAAGGCCATGGGATGTAGAAATATTTTTTTCACATTTTATTTCCTTTTAAAAACAGGTAAATCAATAGGGATTTTCGTACGGATAATTACCCAGTGAACGGTTCGTTTAGCTTTATATATTGTTCCGGGTGGGCGTTGTATTGGTTTTTTGGAAGTGTTAGACCTGTAAGAGAAAAATTTAAATGGTTGGGAAAGGCCATGGGATGTAGAAATATTTTTTCACATTTTACTTCCTTATAAAAACAGGAAAATCAATAGGGATTTTCGTCCGGATATGTACCCAGTGAACGGTTCGTTTAGCTTTATATATTGTTCCGGGTGGGCGTTGTATTGGTTTTTCGGAAGTGTTAGACCTGTAAGAGAAAAATTTAAATGGTTGGGAAAGGCCATGGGATGTAGAAATATTTTTTTCACATTTACTTCCTTGTAAAAACAGGTAAATCAATAGGGTTTTTCGTATGGATAAGTACCCAGTGAACCGTTCGTTTAGCTTTATATATTGTTCCGGGTGGGCGTTGTATTGGTTTTTCGGAAGCGTTAGACCTGTAAGAAAAAAATTTAAATGGTTGGGAAAGGCCATGGGATGTAGAAATATTTTTTTCACATTTTACTTCCTTGTAAAAACAGGAAAATCAATAGGGATTTTCGTACGGATAAGTACCCAGTGAACCGTTCGTTTAGCTTTATATATTGTTCCGGGTGGGCGTTGTATTGGTTTTTCGGAAGTGTTAGACCTGTAAGAGAAAAATTTAAATGGTTGGGAAAGGCCATGGGATGTAGAAATATTTTTTTCACATTTACTTCCTTGTAAAAACAGGTAAATCAATAGGGTTTTTCGTATGGATAAGTACCCAGTGAACGGTTCGTTTAGCTTTATATATTGTTCCGGGTGGGCGTTGTATTGGTTTTTCGGAAGTGTTAGACCTGTAAGAGAAAAATTTAAATGGTTGGGAAAGGCCATGGGATGTAGAAATATTTTTTTCACATTTACTTCCTTGTAAAAACAGGTAAATCAATAGGGTTTTTCATACGGATAAGTACCCAGTGAACGGTTCGTTTAGCTTTATATATTGTTCCGGGTGGGCGTTGTATTGGCTTTTCAGAAGTGTTAGACCTGTAAAAGAAAAATTTAAATGTTTGGGAAAGGCCATGGGATGTAGAAATATTTTTTTCACATTTTATTTCCTTTTAAAAACAGGTAAATCTATAGGGATTTTCGTACGGATAAGTACCCAGTGAACGGTTCGTTTAGCTTTATATATTGTTCCGGGTGGGCGTTGTATTGGTTTTTTGGAAGTGTTAGACCTGTAAGAGAAAAATTTAAATGGTTGAGAAAGGCCATGGGATGTAGAAATATTTTTTTCACATTTTACTTCCTTATAAAAACAGGAAAATCAATAGGGATTTTCATACGGATATGTACCCAGTGAACGGTTCGTTTAGATTTATATATTGTTCGGGGTGGGCGTTGTATTGGTTTTTCGGAAGCGTTAGACCTGTAAGAAAAAAAATTAAATGGTTGGGAAAGGCCATGGGATGTAGAAATATTTTTTTCACATTTTACTTCCTTGTAAAAACAGGAAAATCAATAGGGATTTTCGTACGGATAAGTACCCAGTGAACCGTTCGTTTAGCTTTATATATTGTTCCGGGTGGGCGTTGTATTGGTTTTTCGGAAGTGTTAGACCTGTAAGAGAAAAATTTAAATGGTTGGGAAAGGCCATGGGATGTAGAAATATTTTTTTCACATTTACTTCCTTGTAAAAACAGGTAAATCAATAGGGTTTTTCGTACGGATAAGTACCCAGTGAACGGTTCGTTTAGCTTTATATATTGTTCCGGGTGGGCGTTGTATTGGTTTTTCGGAAGTGTTAGACCTGTAAGAGAAAAATTTAAATGGTTGGGAAAGGCCATGGGATGTAGAAATATTTTTTTCACATTTACTTCCTTGTAAAAACAGGTAAATCAATAGGGTTTTTCGTACGGATAAGTACCCAGTGAACGGTTCGTTTAGCTTTATATATTGTTCCGGGTGGGCGTTGTATTGGTTTTTCGGAAGTGTTAGACCTGTAAGAGAAAAATTTAAATGGTTGGGAAAGGCCATGGGATGTAGAAATATTTTTTTCACATTTACTTCCTTGTAAAAACAGGTAAATCAATAGGGTTTTTCGTACGGATAAGTACCCAGTGAACGGTTCGTTTAGCTTTATATATTGTTCCGGGTGGGCGTTGTATTGGTTTTACAGAAGTGTTAGACCTGTAAAAGAAAAATTTAAATGGTTGGGAAAGGCCATGGGATGTAGAAATATTTTTTTCACATTTTATTTCCTTTTAAAAACAGGTAAATCAATAGGGATTTTCGTACGGATAAGTACCCAGTGAACGGTTCGTTTAGCTTTATATATTGTTCCGGGTGGGCGTTGTATTGGTTTTTTGGAAGTGTTAGACCTGTAAGAGAAAAATTTAAATGGCTGGGAAAGGCCATGGGATGTAGAAATATTTTTTTCACATTTACTTCCTTGTAAAAACAGGTAAATCAATAGGGTTTTTCGTACGGATAAGTACCCAGTGAACGGTTCGTTTAGCTTTATATATTGTTCCGGGTGGGCGTTGTATTGGTTTTTCAGAAGTGTTAGACCTGTAAGAGAAAAATTTAAATGGTTGGGAAAGGCCATGGGATGTAGAAATATTTTTTTCACATTTTATTTCCTTTTAAAAACAGGTAAATCAATAGGGATTTTCGTACGGATAATTACCCAGTGAACGGTTCGTTTAGCTTTATATATTGTTCCGGGTGGGCGTTGTATTGGTTTTTTGGAAGTGTTAGACCTGTAAGAGAAAAATTTAAATGGTTGGCAAAGGCCATTGGATGTAGAAATATTTTTTCACATTTTACTTCCTTATAAAAACAGGAAAATCAATAGGGATTTTCGTCCGGATATGTACCCAGTGAACGGTTCGTTTAGCTTTATATATTGTTCCGGGTGGGCGTTGTATTGGTTTTTCGGAAGTGTTAGACCTGTAAGAGAAAAATTTTAAATGGTTGGGAAAGGCCATGGGATGTAGAAATATTTTTTTCACATTTTACTTCCTTGTAAAAACAGGAAAATCGATAGGGATTTTCATATGGATAAGTACCCAGTGAACGGTTCGTTTATCTTTATATATTCTTCCGGGTGGGCGTTGTATTGGTTTTTCGGAAGTGTTAGACCTGTAAGAGAAAAATTTAAATGGTTGGGAAAGGCCATAGGATGTAGAAATATTTTTTTCACATTTACTTCCTTGTAAAAACAGGTAAATCAATATGGTTTTTCGTACGGATAAGTACCCAGTGAACCGTTCGTTTAACTTTATATATTGTTCCGGGTGGGCGTTGTATTGTTTTTTCGGAAGTGTTAGACCTGTAAGAGAAAAAATTAAATGGTTGGGAAAGGCCATGGGATGTAGAAATATTTTTTTCACATTTTACTTCCTTGTAAAAACAGGAAAATCAATAGGGATTTTCGTACGGATAAGTACCCAGTGAACCGTTCGTTTAGCTTTATATATTGTTCCGGGTGGGCGTTGTTTTGGTTTTTCGGAAGTGTTAGACCTGTAAGAGAAAAATTTAAATGGTTGGGAAAGGCCATGGGATGTAGAAATATTTTTTTCACATTTACTTCCTTGTAAAAACAGGTAAATCAATAGGGTTTTTCGTACGGATAAGTAGCCAGTGAACGGTTCGTTTAGCTTTATATATTGGCAGGTAAGAGGGCAGTGTTGGCGGAATAAGGACGCGACACTGTTTAGTTTGGCTTAAATAGGCCACAGCTTTTTATTTCAACCTGCCTCCTTGAGGAGGGTTGGCACTGCCTGGAACAATGAGCCACCTAAGCAGCCAGCCGGCTGCTGCCCCACGAACCAGCAATAAGGAGCCCATCACTAATCCCCGCTGGGATACGGGTCTCCTTATGTGGCCCTGCTAAATGGGAGGCGACCCTGATGGGGGAGCCAAAGGGCGCAAACCTCCTTGGCATCCCCCGGAGTCGCCCGGTCAATAACGAGCCGCATTAACCTACCCCGCCGGGCAGGCCTGCTCGTGACTTACCACCCCTTTAAAGGGGTCCCAACCCTTGTGGGGAGACCGATCGCACACCGGCTCCCCACTAAACAGGCTCATTATCCAGTGCAGACCCCGCCACTGAACGGAAGTATTGACGTTCCCGCCAACCCCCGACCTCAGCTAACCACAAAAGGAGTGCACCTCTGATGTCGTGAAGCCATAAATCATGACCCCAATCAGAGAGGTGCACCCCGTCCGGGCGATAAAGAGCATCCAGCTGATTATCAATATCCGGATGCCATATCACTCTGCCCCCCAGTTGTAACATCAATTTAACGATAACGCGATTAACTTTACTCTTAACACGATTAATAACCGCGGGACGTTTTTCGCTCTTCCAACATTGCCGGCTCAACATTTCTGACCACATTAGCGTTGTGTTAGGGAGACGTTGATGCAGAATTTTTAAATCGTCGCACATAATGTTTATCAGACGTCGACCTGGCACTCCTGGAATATCGTTTTCCCCTAACTGGATGATCAAAACGTTGGGTGTCCCCCATCGAAAAACAGCTTGAGCAGCGACGTCCAGAAGCGAGCGCCATTTTAAGCCGCGGTGGCCGTTCCAAGTGAGCTGCAGGCTCTCCTCCAACCCGAGGTGACAGCCCCAACCGGTTGAATCGGCATACCGGCCGGCCCAATGGACCACGCTGTGCCCCAGCAATAAGACCGACCGCACCTGGGGCGATGTTCCTGGAACAAAAAACTGATCAGTCCAAGGCATTTGGGCGAACATAACATTTATAGACATTAGAGCGCCACCTCCCTAGATTACGAATCCTGGCAGGTGAAGCCCCATCCATGAATGCCTGTGTGGCCGCGCCGATTCTAAATGAGTGCGTTCCAAAATTTAAAGGGTTCATTCCCAATCGGATAAGACAAGCTTTCAAGATGGCGTGAAACTGAAAGCGAGAAAAATAAGACCCGTCCTTATGTACGAATAAAGGACCTCCGCATCCAGGACGGGCCTTCATATATTGTACCATCCACCATCTTGGGCATATGAATTTATTTTTGGACCTTTTAAGAAAAATGGAAGTGCCGCGGCCTGTTTTATCGGTCTTAGATTTTTGCAGCCACACTGAAATCCCGTCCCTAGATACTGAGACGTCTGTCAGCTGCACTGTATTGCACCCAGGGCCATGTCGAGATGGGGACACCAACTCCCCACAACGAAAGGCCCCAAAATAGGCCATAGTAAAGGCAGCCCCTGCTAAGGAAATCTCATAGTTATCAAAACAAACGTCTGTTAACCGTCTCAACAAATTTTTTAATAACTCCTTTGTTATAGGATGCCTAGCATCCTTGGTGGCCGGTTTTTCCCGCCTCCAACCCTTTATCGCTTGTAGGGCTAGAAATGATGAACTAGGGTCCCAACCCCCGATAAATTTGCTGAAAAAGGATAGTCCTGCCAGCTGAACGCGCATGGTTCTGGGGGACATGCCGGACTCCTTAAGGGAAACCAAATAACGTAATAAAAGGCTTTCCTTCATGGGCCAACGATCTCTGTGCCCTCTGGTGGCGGCAAACGCTCGAAATCTCCTTGCCGCTCCCTCATAAGCTCGACGTGTGGAGGCGGCCAATGACCCCAACGCGCCCTGGATAATCACTTGTTGCCAAGCTCCCAAAGTTCTTCCGGGAAGATGTCCGGATCTGGGTTTGCCTCGGGGGCCAGACGACGAAATCTCTCGTCCTGGAAACGAGAGAGGGCGTCGGCCACCTCGTTGTTGACCCCTGGCACATGTTTTGCGCGAAAGGTAATATTAAGCGAGAGACAGGTCAGCACTAGACGACGGACCACTCCCATGACCCGCATGGATTTTGAAGACAACTTGTTCACTATGAGAACCACGGCTTGGTTATCGCACCAAAATGTTACCTTCTTATCTTTAAAGTGCCGACCCCAAAGAACCACCGCCACTAAAATGGGAAACGCCTCCAAAAATGACAGGTCCCTGCGGACCTCCTCCCCCCAAGTCTGTGGCCACCGCTTTGCGCACCAGTGGTTCCCGTAAAATACGCCAAATCCTATTCCGCCTGCTGCATCAGAATGAATTTGTAGGCATTCTCCTAAACAGAGTTGTGATTGCCAGATGGCCACACCGTTAAATTTGACCAAAAACTCACGCCAGATCTTGATATCTTCCTTTGTTTGTGCGTTTACCCGTATTCGATGATGCGGTTTTCTCATCCCTGCAGTTGAATGTGCCATTCGAGCGCAAAAAGCCCTGCCCGGCACAATCACTTTGCAGGCAAAATTTAAATGGCCTATTAAGGACTGCATTTCCTTTAACGTACATTTTTTTCTATGAAACATCTCATCCAATAGGCCCTGCAAAACCTCCAACTTACCCCGCGGCAACCTGGAAAGGCCTGCCTCGGAATCCAACTCAATTCCGAGGTAAGTCAAACAGGGAGACGGTCCTTCCGTTTTTTCCTCCGCGAGAGGGACCCCCAACTCGGCGGCCAATGCCTGAAACATGGCCAGGCGATCACCGCACGCCCGGGATTCGCGGGGCCCCACGAAAAGGAAGTCATCGAGATAGTGCGTGACTTCTCGAAAAGACCCCTTCTTCTTAACCGCCCATTCCAAGAATGTACTAAATGTCTCAAAGGCAGCGCATGCCACTGCGCACCCCATGGGCATGGCCTTATCGACGTACCACTTACCTTGGAAGCGCATCCCCAAAAGATTGAAGTCCTCGGGATGCACTGGGAGAAGCCGAAATGCGGATTTTATATCGCATTTGGCCATTAGGGCTCCCTTCCCGCAACCCCGAACTAATGACACTGCCTTGTCAAAAGGAGCGTAACGCACTGAACAGAGTTCTGGTGCGATCCCGTCGTTAACCGAACTGCCCCGGGGGTACGATAGATGCTGTATTAAGCGAAATTCCCCTGGGGCTTTCTTGGGTACCACTCCCAACGGAGATACCCGCAGGTTAGGGATGGGAGGAAAATCAAACGGCCCTGCAATGCGCCCTTCAGCGCATTCCTTTCTTAACTTCTGTGCCACCACCTCAGGCATTTCCCTTGCAGATCTGAGGTTATCACATTGGGTAACTGCCCGCTCCCCCACGTAGGGAATGCGAAAACCCAACTCAAACCCGTTCCGTAGATATTCCGCACCTTCTCTGTCTGGATAGTGCAGTAACCACTCGTTCAATTTTAATAAACTTACCGGAGAATGTGCCATGCAGGTAAGTGAGGGAACTGAGGTCTTACGAGGTTTTGGATGTGCCAGCAGGTGCAGTGGTTCCCGATCCCCCGTCCTTTTTCCCAGAGGATCGGGCCCCGCGAAAGGGCGCCTGGGAAGTGCCTCGTGTGCATGCCGGAAGCGCATGATTGCCACCGCATGCCTCGCATCTATGGTCAAAACGACACTTGCGCCTACGGCATCCCTTATTATTGTAGTCCCAGCATGGGAGCGAGGAAAAACGTCTGCCTTGCGTCCTCTGCTGTCCCTTTTCCCTTGGGCGACGGGCACTCGAGCCCACATATACCATCCAGGTATCTGTGTGCTTCAAGTCCCATCTGACGTCCTCGTTTTGTGAGGCCAGCTCACGGAACACTCGATCGTATTCCATGGCGGCCTCTTCTCCGGCCAGATCTTTTGCCTCCAAAATGTGGCACATGTAACGCCCCAAGTGCCACGCCCGTTCTGGGTAAGCACCCACAATCAATGTGAAGTACTCCCCGAAGCCCCTCATCCAGTTGTCGAAGGAATATTCAACTGGGGGAGATTCCCTCCTCCGTTTTTTATCCCTTCGGCTACCGGTGTCTCCCCCTTGGGTCTGCCCTTTTATCAAAGAAAAGAAATCGATAAAATACCCTTCCAGGGCTCTTTCCCGGATTTTCGCCGGCAAATGCACCCCCGGTGGCGCTTCATTCGCCCTGTACCTAACCGGGGGTGCTCTGGCCTTTTTTGGAATCCCGGCCTCGTCCAATAATCGCTCGGAATTCAAGCGGCGGTGGTTCATCCACTTTGGGATGCCGGGCACGTATGCCCCCTCTAACCAGTACCAGCCTTCCCGCCGGACAAAGTTACCCTCATCCCCAGAGGTGGACTCACCCGATGAGGGGCTGACCTGGACGGCTCTTTTTCGCTTGCTGCCCACCGAGCCGTGGTGCTGCCGTTCCTTGGCTTCAGCCTTCCTCAACGGCTTTGGTGACTCCTCTGGTGAAAGGCTTCCTGTATCACTTGAAGCCGCACCAAGATCAAGTCCTGTACTAAGCCCGCTTTTTTCTTTTTTCCTTGCCATATGTTCCACGGCGCGAGCATAACCCCTACAATAAGTGTCCAGTTGACTGGCTCTGGTAGATGATGCTCGCTTGCCGTGTGTTTGGAAAACCCCTTCAGAGCTGCTGCCACTCTGCATTGAAGCCTGCTCATCAGAGCTCGATGAAGCAGGACTGCCACCCCTCAGCTCCATAGCCGCCCTGCGAAGACTCCCTTTTGGGGCCTTGCTGCGGCTTGCGTTTTTGCTTCCCATCCTCTGATGACCACTGCTCTGCTCTACATGTGCTCTTTTATCTTTTCTAAGCGCCCTGGGGCTACTAGAACTATCGCTGGAGGATGCCTCGCTCAGCGTGTCCCCGGTTGCCTGTGCTCTGCCAGAAGCCCCTTTTTGAGGCCTCTTTACCATGCTGGCAAAGCGCTCTCCCGTGGCCCTCCGCCTGGACCCCTTGGAAGCCAGTAAGCTCCTGCCCCGATATTTTTCCGGGCTGGCCTTTTTGCCCCGAGAACTGCTGTTCCGGGGTTTCGGCTTGGACCCGGAGCGGTCCCTAGGCCTGCGGACTGGGCTCCTCCCCGTTCTACCTCCCCCCCGAGTGGGCCCAGTTCTGACCCGTGAGGCCGGTGTAACTGCCACATAGGCCTCGCGCGCCTTTGACGCGCTTGCTCTGCGAGGGGTGCGGCCCTCTCGGCCCGCGCCGCCCTCGCCCCCGTCCGCCGCCGTCCGGGCTTGTCTCCCGGTCCTGCTGGCGGCTCGGCCTGAAGCGCCGCGTCGTCTCCCCGCCATTTTTTTTTTTTTTAATCGCAGTAGCGAGGAGGAAGAATTCCACCCGCGAGCCTCTCGCCCCGAAAGCAACCTATAGAGGTAATTAGAGGCGTGAAATTGTCGGAGCCCTCAATAGCCCAATAGCTGGCCTACCGCGTCTCCCAACCGGCGAAGCCGAACGACCGTTCAACTCGTCGCCGTCTTGGCAAGAGGCGGGAAAGACACCCAGGCAGCGTCCTATATCAGACGCTCCTGGCCCCGCCTCCTGCCGCGCGCGCTGCGTTGCAGCGCGCGCGAGAAGCCTCCAGCTGGGCCCGCCCGTGCCGCCTCCTTACCCGCTCGCCCTCCACCCGCCAAATGGCGACCCGGGTAAGTCCCGGCCTCCTATTGTTTCGGGTGGGCGTTGTATTGGTTTTTCAGAAGTGTTAGACCTGTAAAAGAAAAATTTAAATGGTTGGGAAAGGCCATGGGATGTAGAAATATTTTTTTCACATTTTATTTCCTTTTAAAAACAGGTATATCAATAGGGATTTTCGTACGGATAAGTACCCAGTGAACGGTTCGTTTAGCTTTATATATTGTTCCGGGTGGGCATTGTATTGGTTTTTTGGAAGTGTTAGACCTGTAAGAGAAAATCTTAAATGGTTGGGAAAGGCCATGGGATGTAGAAATATTTTTTTCACATTTACTTCCTTGTAAAAACAGGTAAATCAATAGGGATTTTCGTACGGATATGTACCCAGTGAACGGTTCGTTTAGCTTTATATATTGTTCCGGGTGGGCGTTGTATTGGTTTTTCGGAAGCGTTAGACCTGTAAGAAAAAAATTTAAATGGTTGGGAAAGGCCATGGGATGTAGAAATATTTTTTTCACATTTTACTTCCTTGTAAAAACAGGAAAATCAATAGGGATTTTCGTACGGATAAGTACCCAATGAACCGTTCGTTTAGCTTTATATATTGTTCCGGGTGGCGTTGTATTGGTTTTTCGGAAGTGTTAGACCTGTAAGAGAAAAATTTAAATGGTTGGGAAAGGCCATGGGATGTAGAAATATTTTTTTCACATTTACTTCCTTGTAAAAACAGGTAAATCAATAGGGTTTTTCGTACGGATAAGTACCCAGTGAACGGTTCGTTTAGCTTTATATATTGTTCCGGGTGGGCGTTGTATTGGTTTTTCGGAAGTGTTAGACCTGTAAGAGAAAAATTTAAATGGTTGGGAAAGGCCATGGGATGTAGAAATATTTTTTTCACATTTACTTCCTTGTAAAAACAGGTAAATCAATAGGGTTTTTCGTACGGATAAGTACCCAGTGAACGGTTCGTTTAGCTTTATATATTGTTCCGGGTGGGCGTTGTATTGGTTTTTCAGAAGTGTTAGACCTGTAAAAGAAAAATTTAAATGTTTGGGAAAGGCCATGGGATGTAGAAATATTTTTTTCACATTTTATTTCCTTTTAAAAACAGGTAAATCAATAGGGATTTTCGTACGGATAAGTACCCAGTGAACGGTTCGTTTAGCTTTATATATTGTTCCGGGTGGGCGTTGTATTGGTTTTTTGGAAGTGTTAGACCTGTAAGAGAAAAATTTAAATGGTTGAGAAAGGCCATGGGATGTAGAAATATTTTTTTCACATTTTACTTCCTTGTAAATCAGGAAAATCAATAGGGATTTTCGTACGGATAAGTACCCAGTGAACCGTTCGTTTAGCTTTATATATTGTTCCGGGTGGGCGTTGTATTGGTTTTTCGGAAGTGTTAGACCTGTAAGAGAAAAATTTAAATGGTTGGGAAAGGCCATGGGATGTAGAAATATTTTTTTCACATTTACTTCCTTGTAAAAACAGGTAAATCAATAGGGTTTTTCGTACGGATAAGTACCCAGTGAACGGTTCGTTTAGCTTTATATATTGTTCCGGGTGGGCGTTGTATTGGTTTTTCGGAAGTGTTAGACCTGTAAGAGAAAAATTTAAATGGTTGGGAAAGGCCATGGGATGTAGAAATATTTTTTTCACATTTACTTCCTTGTAAAAACAGGTAAATCAATAGGGATTTTCGTACGGATAAGTACCCAGTGAACGGTTCGTTTAGCTTTATATATTGTTCCGGGTGGGCGTTGTATTGGTTTTTTGGAAGTGTTAGACCTGTAAGAGAAAAATTTAAATGGCTGGGAAAGGCCATGGGATGTAGAAATATTTTTTTCACATTTACTTCCTTGTAAAAACAGGTAAATCAATAGGGTTTTTCGTACGGATAAGTACCCAGTGAACGGTTCGTTTAGCTTTATATATTGTTCCGGGTGGGCGTTGTATTGGTTTTTCAGAAGTGTTAGACCTGTAAGAGAAAAATTTAAATGGTTGGGAAAGGCCATGGGATGTAGAAATATTTTTTTCACATTTACTTCCTTGTAAAAACAGGTAAATCAATAGGGTTTTTCGTACGGATAAGTACCCAGTGAACGGTTCGTTTAGCTTTATATATTGTTCCGGGTGGGCGTTGTATTGGTTTTTCGGAAGTGTTAGACCTGTAAGAGAAAAATTTAAATGGTTGGGAAAGGCCATGGGATGTAGAAATATTTTTTTCACATTTACTTCCTTGTAAAAACAGGTAAATCAATAGGGATTTTCGTACGGATAAGTACCCAGTGAACGGTTCGTTTAGCTTTATATATTGTTCCGGGTGGGCGTTGTATTGGTTTTTTGGAAGTGTTAGACCTGTAAGAGAAAAATTTAAATGGCTGGGAAAGGCCATGGGATGTAGAAATATTTTTTTCACATTTACTTCCTTGTAAAAACAGGTAAATCAATAGGGTTTTTCGTACGGATAAGTACCCAGTGAACGGTTCGTTTAGCTTTATATATTGTTCCGGGTGGGCGTTGTATTGGTTTTTCAGAAGTGTTAGACCTGTAAGAGAAAAATTTAAATGGTTGGGAAAGGCCATGGGATATAGAAATATTTTTTTCACATTTTATTTCCTTTTAAAAACAGGTAAATCAATAGGGATTTTCGTACGGATAATTACCCAGTGAACGGTTCGTTTAGCTTTATATATTGTTCCGGGTGGGCGTTGTATTGGTTTTTTGGAAGTGTTAGACCTGTAAGAGAAAAATTTAAATGGTTGGGAAAGGCCATGGGATGTAGAAATATTTTTTCACATTTTACTTCCTTATAAAAACAGGAAAATCAATAGGGATTTTCCTCCGGATATGTACCCAGTGAACGGTTCGTTTAGCTTTATATATTGTTCCGGGTGGGCGTTGTATTGGTTTTTCGGAAGCGTTAGACCTGTAAGAAAAAAATTTAAATGGTTGGGAAAGGCCATGGGATGTAGAAATATTTTTTTCACATTTTACTTCCTTGTAAAAACAGGAAAATCAATAGGGATTTTCGTACGGATAAGTACCCAATGAACCGTTCGTTTAGCTTTATATATTGTTCCGGGTGGGCGTTGTATTGGTTTTTCGGAAGTGTTAGACCTGTAAGAGAAA